>NW_023416318.1:53882993-54625493 GCF_014108235.1 Myotis myotis | reverse complement strand
ATTTGGTTCAACAGTTGCGATCGCATCCGGCATGTTTTGTCTCCTCCCCCTGGGCTCTGCTGGTAGTTATTTAACATCAGAGTCACAAAGCCTGAGTAATTGCTTGTCCTAATTGCTTTAGGCAATGAGCTATTTATCCCTTTAACAGCCAATCTTTCATTAGCTCACACGTTCACTGATGGATGAATCTTTCTCACGGAGGCTTGTCCGTCAGGGGACCAGGGGGCGGATCAAGGCTGTGAGATGTCCCTGGACACCTAGCCGAGAGGACCGCCTCGTCCATCAAGGAGGCGGAAAAGTAAGAGGAAGACTCTCAGGGGGTCAAGGACGCTGAGGTCACCAGCCCCTCCTCCGCCCGGGTCCTGCCCTCTCGCGGGGCCTGAAGGCAGGGCAGAGGGAGAAGCCAGGTGACACCGTGGCATCCGGAGATGGGGAGGCGGACGCACCTGTGCCCACGGATGGACCTGCGTCTCAGACCAGGGCTGCGCTCGAAGCGAAGTGAGTCCATGCGGAGCTGAGCACGGCTGGCTCTCGGGCGCGAGGCAGACAGACAGACCGACGTGGCTGAGATGAACGGCCGTGTCCCGGGGGCAGCCCCAACACGCGCAGGTCCTCACAGGCCAACAGGACTCTCTGATGCCGTTCCTGTCCTTGCCCACAGAGCAGCCCTCGCCTCGGACGGAGGCTGTGGAAAGCCGTCGCCCCTCGTGCTGGTGGCCACGGACCTCCTCCAGCCCCTGCTCCCTGCTCTCCTTTGCTGGGGGCCAGCTGTGGGCACACCTAGGCCACGTCCACCGGCTCACACCCCCCTTCCCTGGGAGGACCGCCTGCCACGCAGAAGAACCGCAACGCTGAGCCCTTCCCTCACCAGCCCTTCCCCGCGCCTCCGGGGAGCGGCTAGCCTCGCTGTCCCCCCTGGCGGATCTGGGGGTGCCCCGGGGCCGGCCGGCCAGGAGCACGGTGTCCAGCCCTCCAGTCGCTGCCAGGGCCGTCCCCTGAGGTGTAAGGTGACACTCAGGGAACTGCTGCTTCACCCTCCGCGGGGAGGACACAGGCCAGAGCTCCAGCTCCTCCCACTCCCGGGTGGGGGCGCTGTCCTCAGCCACCTGCTCTGACAGTTAAAACTCCCACAGGCGCCGAGGTCCCCGCTCATGTCGGGGCTCCTACGGCGGTGACTCCGTCCTCCTGGCGAAGGCGACTCCCCGGTCTAGGGGCGCGAGGGGCGGGTGCCCTGCGAGGAGGCTGGGAGGGAGCGGGCGTCGCCTCCGCCCCCAGCTCTCCTCCTCCCAGACCCGGGGAAGAGGGTCCCCGCGGCTTCCTCCAGATGAGGGCACCACAGGCCTGTGCACCCCCTGCCCCGACCCCTCTTCCAAAGACGCCGTGAGAGGCACCTCATCACGTCAGTACGGAGGCCGGCCCCGCTGTCTGGGGGTGTGGGGCGCCCCAGGAATCCGCACGGGGAGCCGCCTCCCAGCAGGGATTTCAGTGCCCGGTCACGGCCGAATTCTCCGCGAGTGGGTGGGCAGCGTGACTCAGCGAAACCCGAAACACGTCTCTTCCCTCAGGGAGAAACGCAGCAGAACCGAGGGCAAGTTACCTACAAAAACAAGCCAACCTCGGGGGCCGGGGGCAGCCTGCGGGGTTTTCTGTGCAGGAAAAGAACAGGCATTCGTAGGGGCAGGCTCGGCGCTGGCGCCCCACCCGGGTACATCTGCTCCACACGCACGGGTCTGATGACAAAGCAGACGAACTATGATAGACAGCGACTTAGCCAAACGCTGAGCGCAGTAAATCCTGGTCTTTTACGAGCAAAACTCAAGGACGCAGCGGAGGGCCTCGCCAGAGGCAGCTGCCGCTCTTACCAGCAGATTTACGGTCTCGGCGGCGACGACGGGTTCACTCCTGTCCCGCGAGGCAGGGCAGATCCAAACAGGATCCTCTGCGGCTGTTCAGCTGGCAGCACGCTGTCCCCACCGTCACCGTAGGGTCCGGGGAGGGGGGCGCGGGGGGCGGGGGATGGAAAATAGACTCCAGAATCCGGAGGCTGGAAAGGCTACTTCAAACACAAATCCCGAGGCCAGGAGCAGCCGCCACTGGAAATGGCTTCGATGCCGGTGACGACGGTCGCGCACTCACAGCCTCAGTAACAAGGCGCCGAGACCCTTTGCTTTCCTCGGCCTCTAGCTCCTGGGCCTCTGGAGGGAGGCCTGTCCTGCAGGCACCTTGCTCACCCAGACCCCGTGCCCGCAAACCTCCCGTGTGAGGCAGGTCCTAGGAGACGGACCCCGCAGGGCCCCGGCCGCTGGGTGTGTCATGGGCCTGCACACACGTCCTGGTGGACAGCCACCGTCCACGTGTTAAGGACACGGTGCTATTCCAATAAAGGACCGGACGTGTCCCGCTGATCAGGGACAACTGGGCGGGAGGAGGGCGCCATGGAGACAATGAGGAGACCGACCGGCACATAAACAAAAGCCTTCAGGCCCCGGACAGCGCGCAGGGCCAGGCTGCGGCTCTGGGCGCCGGGGGAGGGTGGTGAGGACTGCTGGGCATGGCTTTAGGAAGGGGGAGCCCAGCAGAGCCCCCCCCGCGCCCCCCCCGGCTGGCACAGAAGGAGGAGCCCAGCAGAGCCCCCCCCCCCGAGCCCCCCCCAGCTGGCACAGAAGGAGGAGCCCAGCAGAGCCCCCCCGCCCCACCCGCTGGCACAGAAGGAGGAGCCCAGCAGAGCCCCCCCGTCCCCCCCCCCCGCTGGCACAGAAGGAGGAGAGCAGGGGGGCGGTGGGGGTGAAATTTGCACGGCGGATACCATAGAGGACAGACCCACAGAGAAAGGACTCGGTCAGCTTGCCTCGGGTTTGCGTCCATTCCCACGCGCCCTGGCTGAGCCCTGGCCCGCTCGTCCGAGGAGGAAAACGCCTCACGCCAGGCCGAGCGCCCCGTGAGTGGCTGAGGGAGCAGAGGTTCACGGCTGCAGCGGCCAGACCCCCGGACGGTGCCGAACACGGAAGGAGAGACGCCAGCCGGCTGGGCCTCCTGTGACACACGGACCTTAAAGCAACACGGAGAGGAGTGAGCTGTTGGGAAGCAGCTGCAAGACACACTTTAAACGTCTCTAAAGAAAGAGAATAAAAGCCGAACATTCACCCGCGTGGAGTTCAAAATCTCAGGAAGACAAGAAAAAAAGTTAAAAAAATATTTTCTAAACCAGCAGAAAGTGGCCTATCACCGGAAGAGAAATCGGCCAAGAGAACCAGTCACAGGAAGGAAAGAGGCGATGAAATGAGCAGGAAACAACTTTGTTTTATTTATTTATTTATTTTTAAAAATATATTTTATTGATTTTTTACAGAGAGGAAGGGAGAGGGACAGAGAGTCAGAAACATCGATGAGAGAGAAACATCGATCAGCTGCCTCCTGCACACCCCCGACTGGGGATGTGCCCGCAACCAAGGTACCTGCCCTTGACTGGAATCAAACCTGGGACCCTTCAGTCTGCAGGCCCACGCTCTGTCCACTGAGCCACACCGGTCAGGGCAGGAAATAACTTTAAAACAGCGACTGCAAACGAGTTAGTGAATTTTCAGAAAGTGAGCGTGATGAGGGAAACACGGAAGATAAAATTAATGACACTCACAGAGTTAAAAATATTCAAGATAAAAATATACCAGACGAAGTACATTTCGGAATAGACACTGCGGAAGGAGGGAGAGGGGCCTGGAACACGTAACAATGGGCGGTAGCCGACCTGAGGAAAGAGGGAAAAAGGCTGGAAAACAACCAACACAACGAACAAACCTTCGTGACGAGTGGGACAGTATCACAGGCCGACAAGCATTTACTTGTCACACGAAGTTAAGAAAAGAGGAGGAAAGAGGCAGAAAAAGACCTTTGAAGAAATAATGACGGTTTTTAAAAATGTGATGAAAACTCTAAACACACAAACTCCAAACAAGATAAATACTAAGAAAACAACAAGGAGGCACATCGCACTCCGGATTCTAGAAAACGGTGATGAAAAGGCCGTGTTTCAAGCTGCCCCCCGCCTCCCCCCCCCCCCCCCCCCGTGTGGACCGCTGCCCAGCGAGGGCCCTAGAAGGGGTCACATCGAGGTGACATTCGGATCCGCCCATGTTAGCAAATACAGGTGTTTCCACAGACGCCCCGCCGTCAGAGGACTCGGTTTCCCCTTTCGTGCGTGCCCTTGCTGTTCGCTTTCCTCAGAAGGTTTCAGTCGTAGTGTTGCTTGTCTTATCTCTGCAGCCTTGGGGTGCGAGTGAACCTCCAACCCCCTGATCGGCCCTGCCCTGTGCGGGACCTGGGGAGGCGGGGCAGGCACCTGGGGATCGGCCTGCCATCTGCCACCTGGGGAGCGGGCCTAAGCCAGCAGGGGGTTATCTCCCGAGGGGTCCCAGACTGTGAGAGGGCACAGGTTGGTCTGAGGGACACCCCCCCACCACCACCACCAGTGCACAAATTTTTGTGCACCGGGCCTCTAGCCAATAAATAATAATAAAAAAATGCTCCACGCAAAACAGCCGGTTGGCGATGAGCCAGGCCGGACCCTAGCGGGTGCTGAAGGCCACACAGGGACCTGGGAAGTGAGCGGCTGGGAATGAAGGGACAGGCAGTCGATGCAGGAAGTCAGGAAAACAGCCTCAGAGCAAACCCAAAGGTGGAGGAAACGGAAGTAATGAGCACAGACGCGGAGATTCCTGAATAGAGAACAAAGACGCCATTCCGAGGGTCGCATCCGGGGGCACGCGGCGAGGCTCTGGCAGGGCGGGGGGGGGGGGGGGGGGGACACGGTGCAGCCGCCGCCCGCGTGCAGATGAAAGGAGACCCTGCAACACTCCGTGCTTCTGGGTTGGTGGTGATGGGCTCCCTCAGCTCTTCCTGCCTGGGAAGCTCTTCAATGACCTTTAATTCTAAACGATAGCTTTGCGGGCAGAGGGCTCTTGCTGTTGGTCACTTTGACTATTTCGTGCCTCTCCCGCTGGCCTCAAAGTTCCTGTTGAGAAATCAGCTGACAATCGTGTGGGCGCTCCCTTGTAGGGAACTGCCCGCTTTCCTCTTGCTGCTTTTAAGGTTCTCTGTCTCTAACCCTTGGCATTTATTACGACGCGTCTTGGTGTGGGCCTCTTTGGGTTCCTCTTGTTTGGGACTCCGGTATTATGACATGTTGAAGGGTCTTATTTAAGAAGAAGAAGGAAAAAAAGATAAAAAATATGAACAATGAGATGGCAATAAACACATATCTATCCACAATTGAATCTAAAAATCAAAATAAACAAACAAGGAACCCAAAGAACAAAATAAACTGATGAATAACAGAGCCAGAGGCATGGGGGCCTGGAGCAGACGGACAGATCTCAGGGGGCGGGGGGGCGGGAGGGCTGTAACCGCAGAACGTATCTGCCTGTGTGCCTTCCCCACGGGCACGACAGGGGTGGCGAAGGCCTGAGGACCGAGGGGTACCGATTATAATCACTAAACAGTAAAGATCTCTTTATTCTAGAAGACATCAGATTAGTAAATTTGATAAAATATACAAAAATGGAATCTCCCAGCAAATTTTAATATTAAATACCATTAGTAAAATGAATTGCTGAAATGCATTATTAATGATATAATTAATATTAGAATTTTATGGAGCAAGAGATTAACTTATTTTCTTTTTTTATATATATTGATTTCAGAGAGGGAGAGGGAGATAGAAACATCAATGATGAGAGAGAATCAGGGATCGGCTGCCTCCTGCTCGCCCTCCACTGGGGATGGAGCCTGCAACCCGGGCCTGTGCCCCGAGCAGGAATCAAACCGTGACCTGCTGGATCACAGGTCGACGCTCAACCTCTGAGCCACGGGCAGGGCTACATTACGTATAATCCAGTAAGACCACCTCCAGCTCCAGATGAGGGCACACGTGCAGCCGGCGCTCAAAGGACTTGCTCCAATGGCAGACACGTCGGCCCTGAGTGTGTCCATTTGGGTAAATCTATTTTTGGGGGGTGAGGTGAACTGCACGACCCCCCCCACCCCCAGTCCCACCACCGGATCGCGCCTGGACGCGGCTGAAGGATGGGACTGGTCACCGAGGGATGTGCGGGGCTGGTGCCTTCGCAGGGGAGGCGATGGTGACCAGGGGGCCCCGAGGAGAGACTGCGGCCCCTGCTTCCCCGGATCCGGGGCCCCCGTCACGCTGAGCCGGCCGATTCGGAAGAGCAGGTGCTCTCACCGCCCAGGACAGACCAGGAAGCGGCGCTGAGGCCTGGCCGCGAGCCCGCTCGGAGGAAGGTATGGGGTCGGGAGCTGCTCTGGTCCAAGTGGAAGCCGTCCTTGGAGCCGCTGGGCAGGGCCACACCGTCACCGTGGGAGGCAGACCGCCCCCGGGCACCGACCTGCCTGTGGCCCAGGATTCCCGCCTGGGAGCCCGATAGGACACCTCACAGCCCACGGGAGTTTGGAGGACTCACCCCACACGGCCTGCTTCTATTTCCTTGAAAATCCTCCAGTATCCGTCCGCTCAGGCTCCCACCGCAGATAAAAGGCGAACGGAGCCGTCACTGGCCGAACCATTTCGGGGCTCACTGGGGCACAGCGGCGTTCTGGGCAGAGCTCCTCTCCGAGCGGCTGCGATGCGTGTGCGGCCATGCGGGGCGCTCTCTGCTGTGCGATGTCATGCGAGGGGAGTGCGTGTTGTTACAGGACTGAGGCCGGGCGGCAGCTCAGGCGGCTGCAGAGCTGTCCCTCCGGCCAAGGCTGCAGGCTGGATCCCGTTCAGGGCGGACGCCGGCATCAACCAACGGACGCATCAGTAAGTCGAACAACAAACCAGTGTTCCTCCAAAATCAATAAAAGTAAAAAATATGTATAAAAAAACACATGTTGAAGGCTATCGATGTAAAGAGAATGCCTCATCATTTCCACAATCAGGTGTCGTCAGTCCTGATCCAAACTATTAGCAGAAGGCCGGTCTCACCCCCTCACAACGCCCCACCGTCTCACGGTCGTCAGTTATCTCCGAGCCTCGCATACTTCGCAGCGAGGTCCTCGGCACCGCATGTGACGAGGCCTAATTTTAAAATAGCTCATTAATCCGCAGTAATGAGATGTGATGAATGTTTATGGCCGGTTTCATCTGTGCCTATTCCTTTGCGATGGGGTGTCACTGATAACCCGCCGCTAAGAGACGACAGAGCAGGAAGCGTGCGATTCCAACGCTGGGTGTGGAGACCGTGTTTCCCGCAGACGGGTCACCGCACCGCGCCCCCCCCCCCCCCCCCCTCGGAGCCAGTCGTCTCCTCTGCACGCGGTTCATTACTCTGTCATCGCGCCCCCACCGCCCCTCCCTTCCCCGAGGAGGCAGAAGAGCAGGGTTTCCTTCTGAGGAGAGCGACTGTCTCCACTTCTAGGAATTGGCTGGAGGGTCGTTGGATGACAGACCCACGGAAAGGGAAGCTTCCGGAAGGAAGGCCTGGGAAAGGCTCAGGGTCTAGTTCCCGTCGGGGAGCTGAGGCTGGCCTTGCACCTCGGAGCCGCTGTGCGTCATGCCTGGTCACCCAGCACTTTCATGGCGCACTTTCTTTTTTTCTTCTTCTTTTTTAATGTATAATTTTTTATTGATTTCAGAGCGGAAGGGAGAAGGAGAGAGAGATAGAAGCACCAATGATGAGAGGGAATCATGGATCGGCTGCCTCCTGCACGCCCCACAGTGGGGATGGAGCCCACAACCCAGGCCTGGGCCTGACGGGAATCGAACCGTGACCTCCTGGTTCCTAGGTCGATGCTCAACCCCTGAGCCCCATGGCCGGGCAAGCGCACACTTTCCTAATGGCGCCTTCACTTGGCTCAAAGCAGGACGTGAGGGCAGTGACTTCCTCCCAGCGCTTACGACAGAAATGCCCACGGACACACGCGGGACGTCTGCACAGTGTCCTGGCGGGTGAGCCGTGAAGAAAATTCTTTCTTAAACGCCGAGGCCTTCAACCTGTGATCAGCGTGAAACAGACGAGGTTTCAGTCCTGTGCCACCGAGCCACACCCTCCACGGCAGTTTTATGTTCGACCATCACTGAGGCCAGAACCCAGAGACGGGCACACGCGGCCGTGAAACCGCGGCCTCAGGCCCTCGCCCCTTGGTATGAGGGGACGTGGCCGCAGAAGGCACAGATCTGGGCTGTGACTGCACAGCAGGGATATGCTGGGCCCATTACTGTGGCCAATTAAGGGACTGACATGCTAATTTATTTTTATTCTGATCTGAAAGATTAAATCAATTGGAAGGAACTTAGGGCCGATTTAAACCGGCGTTAAAGCTCTGGGAAGTCAGCTGTGTAGTGTAATTAAATAATCAATAGGTGCTGCACATTTTCTGATGAAAAGATTAACATATTCACTTAGACTCTGACAAGTTCAGCAGGAATATTAAATTAGTTTAATCAACGCAAAGAGAAAGGAGACAGAATGGCGGCAGACATCGCAGGAACCAGGGACGTAAACGGAACGAAGGAGGAAAGACCAATCCCAGGGAAGGCAGCACGGGAAACAAGGAAACGGGACAAAAAGAAATGAGGAGTGAGGCAGGAGAGAGGCAGGCGGTCCTACGACAATGCGAGGGCCTGAGCCGCCTGCTGAGAGGCTGGTGGGCGCGGCACAGAAGAGAGGGCGGGAGGCGGAATGCGGCCGGGCGGCCGTGAACAGCGGCCGGAGACAGACGCACCCGCAGTAAAACGAAGCAGCCGTTCAGGGAGAAGCATACGGGACTTCGAAGCGGAACCCACCCGCGGACGAGCAGGAACGTTCCCGGTGTAACCGTCTCGGTGCCACGGGAGACACGACAACCAGGTTGCAGGCACTCGTGGGTTAAACAATACACAGGACGGGGGGGCCTTCTTCTCTCACAACAAGAAAACAGGGTATAAACTAAGAATAAACTCAAATATGTAAATCCGCCGCGACACGAACATGAAAATGCTCCCTGAAAACAAGCCGGGCAGACGGCCGGCCACCCCCGTAACGGGACCGAGGTCACGATGGGAGGAAACATTTCCCGGGTGAGAGGGGAAAGCCGGGCAGATGTAACACCAGGGAAGCCCAGAGAAGGCCCGGCCGCGGTGCATTCGCTTTGGAAACAGGACTATGGGCCCAGGGCCTTTTATTAAAACAACTTCCCGGCTCTTTCTACCGAAAGGCCCGAGGAGAGCTGAACCTGAGTGGCAGTGGGAGCCAACGGGCTTTGATCACTGTTTCCAACCAAGGAACTGAGACGTGGAGAACTCCCAGGACGGGAGGCCAGTGCTGCCGGAAGTCTGTGCCGAGCACAGGGTCAGCCAGACCCGAGGGGGTGCCTGCGGGAGGCAGAGCGGTCCCAGGAGGGGCCTCCTCTCGGCCGAATGCGGGACCACGGTGGCCTCGGCGGCAGATGCCGGCATCCCACGCACCAGCCCGAACCCATGCGCCATCTGCGTGTGCGACGCCGCGAGGCCGTGGGCTGCAGAGTCCGTCACGCGGCGTCATAACTGTGACAACTGAACGCTCCTCCTGCTTCTGAAGGCCGAGCCGTGGTAGGTCGTCCTCAGTTCACCGGCAAAGGAGCCTCGTTCAGGAAAGCACGGCCCGTCAATGTGGAGGCGTTAGGGACAGCGTGTGCCGACCCCAGGGGACACGGTCGAGTCCGTCCAGGGCCATCAATCATGGGTGGACGCGAAGGCCGGGCACGGAGCGTCTGGGGGGGGAGGGGGGTATTTCCAAAGACCACAGCTGGCCCTGGAGCCACGTGCTAACTGGCGAGGAACACGAACGCGCGCCGTCCTGTGGGCACCCAGCTCGGCCAGCGTGTCCAGCCGAGCCGCGTAAGTCGGGGGACGCCAGGAGCCTCAGCCTCCTCCTTGTGAAGGGGGATGATTCCCACGTCGGGGGGTGAGCTCTGAGCTTGTGAAATTCAGCAGACAGTCGGGGAACATTAGAATCTCCCCACTTTGTCGCGGGGGGTGTGGTCTTTAATAACAGACACCCCAATCGGCAGCACAACGCGCGTTTACCAGGGAGGCTCCCCTACGCTCAGACTGGGACCAGGCCGCGCAGCAGGTCTCGCCAGAGCGGAGGAACTCAGATCCCCCGGGGGGGGGGGGGTGACCGTCCAAGCTGGTGACTGGGGGGGGGAGGGAAAGGGGGGGCCCACGCCCCAGATGCTTCCTCGTCTCCGCGCTGGTGCACCCCGCGCTGCCACGCCCCGGGTGCGAGAGCAGAGGACGGACCAGGCGCGTTCGCTCCGGGGGGCCTCTAGGAGCCCAGGTCTGGCTGGCAGGCCCTCCCCCAGGTCTGGCTGAGCTGACACTTTGTTTCCAGAACCCGGAGCCCTGCCTGCGCGTCCGGGAACGGCCGCCTCCTGCCTGGGCACCACGCCCCGGGGCTTGGACCGTTCCTTACCGGCCACCTGGAGTGCCCAGTGACCACTGCCTCTGCCGTGTATTTGCTCTCCTTCTGCTTTATCCTATTGTCAGGCTCGTGCTCTGTGGAGCGTGTGCGGCTTTGTCAGTCGCAGGGTCTGGAGCAAAGTGTCAGGTGAAGGAAGGACTGGCTGAGCCGCGGGCGGGGCCTGCTCACTGCGGCGTCCGGCGCTGGATTCATGCCCACGTCTGAGGGCGCGGCCCGTCCGGGACCCTCTGTCTGGGAGCCGTCATGTCACCGCGAGGCTCTGCGGAGCGCGGGCTGGCCCACGGCCGGTCACACAGACACGTCCACGGCGGAGCCACGCCTCCGCACCCTCTGCTCCCTGCCGGTGGGAAACCGACTAATGTTCCTGCCACAGAAAGTGCCGCTGAGACCATCTGTCCACACGTTTCCGGCTCCTGATCCCTCGCGCGAGGCTGAGTTTTATTGTCACCGAAGTCTGTCCGGGGCCACGACAGGTGAGGCCCAAAGACCTGAAAACCCTGACGGTGCGGGCGGGCGGGAGGAGAACCCCAGGAGGCGGGGGGGGGGGGCCTGGATCCACTTGGAACCCATAAAAGGCTCTGGGCTGAGTGAACACCCCCCCTCCCCCCTCCCCCCTGCCCCCGCCCCTCCCCCTGCCCCCCGCCCCCAGCCCTGGCTGTTTATGCTCCGTGATTTCTCCCAGCAACACCTGCTCCGTCCTCTCCAGACGGAGTCACTCCTGAACGTCTGGTGTTTCCTCCTTTTTCATCGTCCCTGCCTCCTGAGCAGACTCCGCCTGCAGAGACTCCGACTGCCCCAAGGGAGAGCTGCGCCTCCTCCCCCTCCCCCTCCCCCTCCCCCACATGGGGCTCCTTAGAGACAAGGTCATCCGAGGTCGTGGCCAATGCTGGGGCAGCAGGAGGACATCGGGGCCTTGTCGGAAGGTCCTGTTATTGGGGGTAATCGTTTGTCTGGGTGACGGGTGCCAGGGGAGCTGCTGTGTATACGAAGGGGATTCTGAGTCCCGAGGAAAGAAAAAATCCATTTCATTCTTCTTCATGTTAAAAAACACACAACAACTTCCAGCAAAGATGAATTTTTCAAATTGCAAACCAAGTACCACGGCTCCCATCACCAGATGCTGACTCAGCGCGAGACCACGGCCTCGCGGGTGAGCTGCACGTGGACGGGGCATCGACGGGCACGTGGACACCTCGGGTGGAAACGGCCTCGGAACACGCAGCTCCCACGGACTCCGTGCCGCGGCCACAGCACCCACCGGAAATCCAGTGCTTGGCCTGGTCCCTGACCCCTGACCTCAGCGCGGCCTCTCTGTCCTGGGGGGTTAGCAGGGAGTAGACGGGGTCACACAGCCACCCCCGTGTGTGCAGGGGCTCCAGCAAAGCGTCCTCTTTCCCTGAAGCAGGAACGGAAGCGCCTTTGCCCGCGTTGGTGCAGGAGCGTCCCCGACACTGACACCACGGGGAAGCAGGCGAGCGAGCTGCCCTCACTCCAGGCTGCACACTCGGGGTGCCATGAGGGGTGCCGTCGGGGTGCGGGGTGGCGCGTCCTGCTCTCACTCGGATTCTGCGGGGCCTCGCCCTGATCGAGAGGCAGGGCCAGTGCGAATGGAAGCCTTTGCCGCTATCGCCGCTCACGATGCGGAAACCATTTAGTTTATTAGGCTCTGGGGACCGCCTCCTGGCCCACGGGGGCCCCTGTGAGCTCCCGGCACCGGGAAGGGGGCGCGTCCTGTGCTGGGGCTGTGATTACACGAGTGGGCCCCGCACGCCGGCGGGTGGAGCCCCAGGAACCCGGTCACTCTCACGAAGGCCTTTTCCTCGGCCGGAACCTGCAGGCTGAACCCAAGCTCTTGCCCGGGGGTGGGGGGCAGGGTCCGAGGGCGTCTGCCCTGTCCCCCCCTACACCCCCCCCCCGGTGACCCCGCATTTCCCCTGAGCGAGGGGGGAGGGAGCCGGGAAAGCATGCAGCCTCAGGACCCAGCAGCCCGCCAGCTCGCCCTGGCTCCGCGTGAACCCGGTGCCGGCAGGAGCGGCAGTCCCGGATGAAGATCTGCGGGGGAGGGGCCGCCCCGGGCAGACCGCGCTGGGAACCCGGGTCTGCAACACCGACTCCCTCCCCCGGCGGCCCTCGGGCTTTACGTTACCCGTTTAACGAGATCCACTGAGCGGAAACCGAGAGAGGGTTACGCCCAGAGAAACGGGTGGTCACAGTGCGACGCGGGGAGCCACGGTGCCCTCGTGGTTCCAGGGTCAGGTCGGCAGCCAATGTTATCATCCAACGGGTTTTACCGCGAAAACCAGGGCCCTTCGGTCCTCACTGCCCCCAGCAAGTGTGAGCTTCACGGGCTCGCAGGGGACGCGCGACAGGACACGGCTCCGGAGAGACAGACGGCGAGTTCGACCCAGAGTTTTCCCGACATCTTTCAAAACACACACACACACACACACACACACACACACACACCCATATTTATTGATGTCAGAGAGGAAGGGCGAGGGAGACAGAGAAACATCAGTGATGAGAGGATCATGGACCCGCTACCTCCTGCATGCCCCGCACTGGGGGTCGAGCCACAGCCCGGGCCTGTGCCCCGACCGGGGGTCGAACTGTGACCTCCTGGTTCCTAGGTCGATGCTCACCCGCTGAGCCCCACCGGCCTGCCCTCGACACCTTTTCTAAATCAATGACGCTTAAGGTGCCAACCAAACGGATACGATGCTGATCTGACTCTTACTTTCCGTGACGACGAGAGATTCTGTTCCTGAGCAGCCAGGCTCCCGTCAGCAGCTGCATCTGCTCTTTAAAGACGTCGTTCTCTCGCCGGAACCGCGAGGACGTGGGACAGGGACGGGGGACGGGGGACAGGGACGGGGGACGGGGGACAGGGACGGAGGACGTGGGACAGGGACGGGGGACGGGGGACAGGGACGGGGGACGGGGGACAGGGACGGAGGACGTGGGACAGGGACGGGGGACGGGGGACAGGGACGGAGGACGTGGGACAGGGACTGAGGACGTGGGACAGGGACGGGGGACGGGGGACAGGGACGGGGGACGGGGGACAGGGACGGAGGACGTGGGACAGGGACGGGGGACGGGGGACAGGGACGGAGGACGTGGGACAGGGACGGGGGACGGGGGACAGGGACGGGGGACGTGGGACAGGGACGGGGCTCCGGCCAGGCAGGCCCCTGTCCTCCCCTGGGCTGGTCCAGCCGCGTGATTCAGCGTCTCGCCCTCTGGTTTCAGGGGGAGGCGCGCCCCCTGGTGGATTTGGGAGGCAGCCCGGCCCGGGCACTTGCTGGGATGACAGAGGCGGGACGTCTCCCGCTGCAGGTGTGGACGGTGGGAGGGACCCAGTAGCCACCCCCCTGCACCTGCCAGCGCCGCCGTTCAATGGGGCTCAGCGCTGCCCGTTTGTCCGGGTGAGGACCCAGCCAGCTCCCGTGGCCCTGCGGCCGCCGGGCTGGAGGGAATGAGGGATCGCCCTGAACCTCGATCTCTGTGTTGGGGCTTCTCCTGGGGAGGGTCCCGGGGGGGGGGGGGTCGGGGTGGGAGGGCCCGGGGGGGGAGGGTCCCGGGGGTGGGGGTGGGGATAATGTGGTCCTAGGTCCCCCCTGGAGGAGAAGGGGCTGCCTTTAAACACCAGCCACACCCACAGACGGGGAGCGGGTGCGGGAGTCGGGGTTCGCCCCCGAGTCTGTGGTGGGCGAGAGCGCCGAGGCCGGGAGGGTCCGAGAGGCCCCAGCGGAGACAGAGGAGCGAGGAAGCCGCTCCCAGGCGGAGGGACAGCCCGCGGGGACTGGATTTTCCTTAAAAACCCGCGGACGTTCCCGCGAGAATCTCTGCCCGCGTTCATTCCCCGGAAGATGCCGTGAACTCGCGTCCCCACAACACGACGGGTCTGTGGGCTCCCCCGCGGGGGACCAGCAAAGCCAGCACCTCACACGCTCGCGGACACGGCATCGCTCTCCCCAAAGGCCACGCCGTGTCCCGTGACGTCAGGACACGCGGTCTCCTGAGAAAACACTGCGCTGGGCACCAACGTGTCCTGGGAAACCCTCGGGGCGGCTCCCCCCCCCCCCCCCCCCTCCTCCCACCCCCAGTCCCCCCCCCACACTCCCTCCCTCCCCTCCCCCCCCCGCTTCCCCCCCCCACCCCGCCCCAGGAGGTGCCTGGAGGGCGCTTGCTCTCCTGCCAGGGGCTCCTGGCTGGGCATGGAGCGGACAGAGGGGGAGTGCCCAGGCTCAGGAGGGTGAGGCTCCTCCTCCCGGGAAACAGCCCAGGCGCCCTCAGAGCCCCCGCCCCGGGGCTGGGACGGCCGGGCCCCTCTTCATTCCGGGAAGGTGCTCCCAGGCCCGCGGCTTTGCTCCGGCCGAGCTTCCGAGGGAAAAGGCCGGAGGGCGGGCCGGCGGGAGCTGCTGGTCTGTGCGCCGCGTGGTCAGACCAGGAAAGTGTGGCCGGAAAACACAGCTAAGTGCCGGCACGGGGACGCCGGGCGGGGAGCTGGCGAGACGCTGAGGAGTGGGGCAGCTGCAGCCGGATCGTCCGAGGGGCGAGGGGCAGGGGCCCTGCCTGTGAGATGGACAGACAGCGCTGGGGTGCGGGCAGAGCGGCTCCGTGGGTCTGAGAAGCGCAGCTCGCAGTGAAGGGAAGGACACAGTGTTGGGGGGTTTCAGGAGGGAATGGGGGGGGCGGGGCAGAGGGAAACCTTCCCAGAGGGTTTGCATGTTCGCCCGGAGCCCTCGTGTCTTTGGTCCGGAGGCCTGGCCCTGAGGGACGGGAGAGGCCGCCTGCCGCCCGCACGGAGCCCGGCCCTGGCCTCCCCCTCTGGGGCCGCTGACGAAGCTGGCGCCCCCGCCCCGGGCCCCCTTTCCCCACGCGAGCTGCGAGTCTGTCTGCGGAAGAGGATCCGCCTGCGCCCCCGGCCGCTCGGCTGCGCCCGGTCAGTCCGCACCTGCTCTCGGCGCCGCGGGGCCTCCCGGGGCCTGAGGGCCGCGCCAGGGAGACGCGTGTCAGCGGTGGGACGGCTTCCCTCCCTCCGTGCAGGACGGACGCCCGTGTCCACATCAGAGGGACACGCACCCCATCCCGGGCCCGGGCTGCAGGCGGCATCGTTCACACCGGCAGAGGCTCCGCGTCCGCCGCAGCCGGAACAGACCAGGGCCCCAGCCTCGTGCCCACCCCACCCTTTCCTGTGACGGGACCGGATCGGATGGCCACCAGGAGGACGCAATCCCCCTGCTGGAGAGCGGGCGGCCGTGCTGCGCAGGCACACGCGTGCACACACAGGCACACATGCACACGCTCACACATGCAGCCACACTCACACTACACACATGTGCACACACAGACATGCATGCACACGCTCACACATGCAGCCACACTCACACTACACACATGTGCACACACAGACACGCATGCACACGCTCACACATGCAGCCACACCCACACTACACACATGTGCACACACAGACACGCATGCACACACTCACTACCCACAGGTGCACACTCCATGTACAGACACATGCACACCCATGGCCACGTGCACACTTCCGTTACCCAGACCCTAGAAGCCCCGCGGAGACCACCCCGTAGGGCTGAGCCACAGAACCGGGCGCCTGTATTGACACGATGGGGCTCCTGTGTGGAAGCCCCTCCTCCCGCGTCTGTCTGGTCTCCCTGGTTTATTTCCGCATCGAGGGGGGTGTTGGTAACTCGACGCTCCCTGAGGCGGGAGCCCCCGGGGCGGCACCGGGAGACGGTGATGAGGACAGGCGGGGACCGGCGTGGGAAGCACCATGGGGAGGCCGGGCGCTGACTGTGACCCCAAAACCACCCCTCCCAGGGCCTCAGTTTCCTCTGAACGACTCAGTAAACATGGCCTTTTCCTCTGGTGTTAAACCCCCTGGTCACTAACCCCCTGGTCACTACCCCCCTGGTCACTAACCCCCCCGGTCACTAAGCCCCCCGGTCACTAAGCCCCCTGGTCACTAACCCCCCTGGTCACTAAGCCCCCTGGTCACTAACCCCCCTGGTCACTAACCCCCTGGTCACTACCCCCCTGGTCACTAACCCCCCCGGTCCCTAACCCCCCTGGTCACTAACCCCCTGGTCACTAAGCCCCCTGGTCACTAACCCCCCTGGTCACTAAGCCCCCTGGTCACTAACCCCCTGGTCACTAAGCCCCCTGGTCACTAACCCCCTGGTCACTAACCCCCTGGTCACTACCCCCCTGGTCACTAACCCCCCTGGTCACTTAACCCCCTGGTCACTAACCCCCTGGTCACTACCCCCCTGGTCACTAACCCCCCCGGTCACTAACCCCCCTGGTCACTAACCCCCTGGTCACTAAGCCCCCTGGTCACTAACCCCCCTGGTCACTAAGCCCCCTGGTCACTAAGCCCCTGGTCACTAAGCCCCCTGGTCACCACCACAGCCCGCGTTCCAGTGGGAAAGGCTCAGTCACAGACAGGAGAGCACCGCGTGTGCGTGTGGACACATGTTCAACTGGCGGGACAGACGCAGGAGAACGTGGTGAACTTCAGAGTCTTGTCGGAGGCTAGCCTCCCGTGCATCACACGCTTCACGGTCACCCACCCGCCCTCCAGCCAACTTCCCATGAGCCTCGGTGGGCGGTCACTCTGTCCCTCCACCCGCAGAGGCACTCTGTGCGGGTGCACGTGTGTGCACGTGTGTGCCTGTGCACGTGTCTGTGTGCACATGAGTGTGTGCATGTTTCTGTGTGTGCGTGTGCGTGCGAGCCTGCTGTGCACATGGACAGCTGTGACCTCCCACGTCCAGCCCCGGGCCCTTCCTTCCCGTCATTGAAGGACTTTTCTGAATTCCGAGTCCAGCAGGAAGCCGGCCGGCCTCAGACCAGAAGAGACGCTATTTTTACTCGGACGTGTTCACCGCTGGACCCCCAGGTGCACGCCAGCTGTGGAGACACAGTGTCCCTCAGGCGCGAGGCTGGAGGCTCCATCAGCACGGGCTACGGAGCCAGAGAGGCCAGCGTCAGTGCACAAGGTCCCCGTGAACTCTCAGGGGCGTGCACGTGTGTATGTGTGTGTGTGTGTGTGTGATGTATATAATGTACAAAATATGTTCTACAGAACAAATATATTATATATTATAGAATTATATTACCATTAGGCATATATAAGCACATTATTGCATATTACATATAAGTATAAACATGTATGAATACATAACATGCATGATTCTATGAGAGAGTAGATGCTATGTGACATCGACTACGTTATGTGATATATCATGTGCATCCTATGTACACACACATGCCTCTGACACGTTCACTGAGACCTTCCCCCTTGTGGCCGATGACAACCCGACACTTTAAACCACAGACCCGTCCATTCTACACAACGTGCGCCGGCCGGCGGCCACACGCCTGCCGCTCCCGCCCGTCCGCAGGCTCCGCTCTCACCCTGACCGTCTGCCAGGAGCTGAGCTGAAGCCGGCGTCGGCGCGACAGACACTGGCTCCCAGATCAGCGGTGCCAGTGATTCCAGAGAAGAGGCCGACCTGCTCCCGGCGATGACCGCCCGGCCGCGGGACCGGAACCGCCGCGCCGGCCCAGCCCGTCCCCTGAGCGGTCCGGATGGCTGCACGCGGCTGTTACGCACGCAGCGCCCGCCGGGGGGGCATCCGGCCCTGGGAACCTCTCATCATGGATGTTTCTGTCTCTCTCTCCCTGGCCCTTCCTCTCTGAAATCAGTAAAATTATCTATAATAATAAAAGTGTAATATGCTAATTAGACCGGACGTCCATCCGGACAACCTGCCAGACGAAGCCAGGGCTGCGAGGGAGCCGGGGCCCCGGGTGCCAGAGGGAAGCCGGTGCTGGCAGTGGGCAGGAAGGCCTGCTCCCGCGTGGCTTCGTGCGCCAGGCCTCTAGTCTATAGATAGAGAGACGCATTCGGTTCTAACTCGCAGCCTTCAGGCTCAGAGGAGAGGGAGTGGAGCTTCCTCCCGGCCTGTCTGTGGGGCCCGCGGCTGCCCCTGCACCACGGGGAGCTCGGGACCCCGAGGCCGGCGGTGACCAGGCCCACCTGTCACCCCGACACCCGTTCTGTTCCGACCCAGCTCCTGGCCGCCGCCGGCCGCTTCCCCTCCTCCACCTGGAGCGAGAACAAGTCTGCTCTGCAGGACGGCCGAGGCGCCGAGACGCTTCCCTCACGCGAACAGCCCTGCAGGCCCGGGAGGAGGAAGGGCCGCAGGCAGACGCGGCCCTTTGTCCTCGTGTCCGGCCTTTGCAGGCCAGGCTGCTCCCCGGGCGGACCTCGGAGCCCCTGCTTCTGCTTCTAGAAACACCTGCCTCGCGCCACCTGCTCTCCGCAGGCCCAGGCCCCCCAACCCCCTCCCCGGGCTCTCGGTCCTCAGCTGCCGAGCTGCGCCCTCCCCTCCCCGAGCCGCCCACACGCTCCTTCCACGGCCTCCGGTGCGCGTCCTCCGCGTGGTGCGGGCGCCGCGAGTGCCCTCCATCCCTGACGGCACCTCTGCTCTCCGGGACCTGCCTGTTTCAGAGCCGCCCCCCCCCCGCGCCCCCCGACCCCCACCCCCCACCCCCCACCCCCACCCCCCACCCCCCGCCAGCTGACCGGGTGCCTGCGCGTCTCTCTGAGGCCGGGCGGCTCGCTGTGAGGTTTCGGCGTGAAGGCTACGGGTCAGGGCCACCCGGTCACGCTGCAGTGAAGGGGCCGGGTTTTTTGGGTGAAAAAGGACACGGTCAGTTCATTCCTGCCCCGGAGCGTCCGGCCTCTCACAGAACCTCCGCGAGGCCGGAAGCAGGAGGCCGGTCTCCGTAAAGCAGGGTCCCCGGCTCCCTCCACCTCTTCCCTCTCCAGCTGCGAAGCTCCCCGGCAACTCAGCCCGCTCCTTCTCGCCATCCTCCCTGAGGCACCGACTCCTCTCCCGCCCGTGGGGCGGTTCCGAGCCTTCACAGGACGCCTCACCATCCTGGGAAGCGCGGCTGCTCCCCAAGGCCGCGCCCCCGCCGGCGTGTCTGCCGTGGGCACAGGGGGCAGCGGGTGAGCGCGCCCGAGGCTGAAACCCGGGGGAGGCTGATTCACGGAGGGACACGGGCCCAGGCAGCTCCCGGGGCCATCGGCAGCCCTGCTGGCCGCCGAACTCACAGGTCAGCCTGTCCCGGGCCGCGGCGACGGGAGGTGCCCGCTATGGCAGCTCCTCAACAGTTATCTCCAACGCCGGAGGCCCGGCGCACGGAACTCCTGCCGGCAGGGTCTCTAGGCCCGGCCCGCGATCAGGGCCCATCTGTGGGGCGGCGGTGGGGCGACTGGGGCCCCGCTGCACCCGCCTTGGCCTGGTGCCGCCGCTCACCTGCTCCACCATCCCGCACGGCCCTGCTCTGCTCTCCTCGGGCCATCGGGGCGGCAGCACCTCCACCTCCGCCGGTGCCAGCGCCTTGTTGCCGACGCCGCCATGTTCCGCGCCGCCCCCTGGTGGCCAGCACACGGCTAACTCCAGGTGGAACTGCCGCCCGTGGGGACAATTTGCATATTAGCCTTTTATTACTTTAAATATATTTTTATTGCTTTGAGAGAGGAAGGGAGAGGAAGAGAGAGCGAGAAACATCAATGACAAGAGAGAATCATCGATCCGCTGCCTCCTGCACGCCCCCTGCTGAGGATCAAGCCCGCAACCCGGGCAGGAATCAAACCACGGCCTCCTGGCTCCTAGGTTGATGCTCAACCACTGAGCCACACCAGCCGGGCTCAAGGTTTTGGGGAGAAAAATATATGAAATTTCGCTGGCGGAGACCCTTCTTCTAGACCCGCCATCCCAGGGACCTCATTACCTTTCTGCCCCCCGTATGTGCGGAGTTTGGGTCTGATAACGGCTCTGCATCCATGACCCTGCACCGCCCACACCCCCCCGTATGTGCGGAGTTTGGGTCTGATAATGGCTCTGCATCCATGACCCTGCCCCCCCCCCTCCCCCCCGTATGTGCGGAGTTTGGGTCTGATAATGGCTCTGCATCCGTGACCCTGCACCCCCCCCTCCCCCCCGTATGTGCGGAGTTTGGGTCTGATAATGGCTCTGCATCCGTGACCCTGCACCGCCCACGCCCCCCGTATGTGCGGAGTTTGGGTCTGATAATGGCTCTGCATCCATGACCCTGCACCCCCCCCTCCCCCGTATGTGCGGAGTTTGGGTCTGATAATGGCTCTGCATCCGTGACCCTGCACCCCCCCCTCCCCCGTATGTGCGGAGTTTGGGTCTGATAATGGCTCTGCATCCGTGACCCTGCACCCCCCCCTCCCCCGTATGTGCGGAGTTTGGGTCTGATAATGGCTCTGCATCCGTGACCCTGCACCGCCCACGCCCCCCCGTATGTGCGGAGTTTGGGTCTGATAATGGCTCTGCATCCATGACCCTGCACCCCCCCCTCCCCCGTATGTGCGGAGTTTGGGTCTGATAATGGCTCTGCATCCGTGACCCTGCACCGCCCACGCCCCCCTGTATGTGCGGAGTTTGGGTCTGATAATGGCTCTGCATCCATGACCCTGCACCCCCCCCTCCCCCGTATGTGCGGAGTTTGGGTCTGATAATGGCTCTGCATCCGTGACCCTGCACCCCCCCCTCCCCCGTATGTGCGGAGTTTGGGTCTGATAATGGCTCTGCATCCGTGACCCTGCACCGCCCACGCCCCCCCGTATGTGCGGAGTTTGGGTCTGATAACGACTCTGCATCCGTGACCCTGCACCGCCCACGCCCCCCTGTATGTGCGGAGTTTGGGTCTGATAACGACTCTGCATCCATGACCCTGCACCCCCCCCTCCCCCCCGTATGTGCGGAGTTTGGGTCTGATAATGGCTCTGCATCCGTGACCCTGCACGGCCCACGCCCCGCGCCCGGAGCAGCAGGAGACGCGCAGGAGCCCTCGGTGGGTGCAGAGGTTCCCAGAAGCGCCGAGTGTCATGTTCCCAGCACCCTGGCTCCCCTGCTCGCCCCCTAACGGCGACCTCATCCGGCCTCGCTGCTGACTCACGGCTCCGAGGCCGTGCACTCCGGCTAATGCATCACCGGCCTCACCGCGCATACTGAGCAGGATTTCCGCGCGGCTCCAGCATTTACTGTAACAGGAAACTGCGAACGAATACGCGGGGCCAGCCGCCCGCCCGCCCGCAGCCACCGTGCGGATAACAGCCCCAGGCCCACGAAAGGCCCTGCACACGTCCCACTCAGCCTGCAGCTGTGGCTCCCCCTCCTCCCCCCCCTCCTCCTCCTCCCCTGCAGCTGTGGCTCCCCCTCCTCCCCCCTCCTCCCCCTCCACCTCCCCCTCCCCCTCCTCCCCCCCCCTCCTCCTCCCCTGCAGCTGTGGCTCCCCCTCCTCCCCCTCCTCCTCCCCCTCCACCTCCCCCTCCTCCTCCTCCTCCCCCTCCTCCCCTGCAGCTGTGGCTCCTCCAGGGCTCCCTCCTGGAGAAGGGAGGCGGTGACTTGCCCTCGTTCGTAGGAACAGCAGGTGTAAACCCGTGTGCGCTGCGGACACGCTGGACTCGCAGTCAGTCTGTCCTTCCCAGAAGCACCAGGAGTTTGAGAATGAACTTTCCACGCACATGACATAGGATGGGTGCGTGACAGGCCCCCGGAGAAGCCTCGCGCTCCACACGCGTGTCCGGGAGGCCCTGTGGCTTCCCGAGCGGACTGCCACGCCGCCTTCAGGTTTGTACATAGACGCGGCCTCGACGCGCTTCCTCAAGACAGAGGCAGGAGGGCTGTGACGGAAAGAGACAGGTGAGGGGTCGAAGGCTTTGGGGCGAGAAGGGGTCTGGAAGGGGCCCTCTGGAGCCCTGCTTCGTGTGACGAGGTTAAGACGCAGACACGCGAACCGAGGGGCAGGCTCACGCGTGTGTTCGCCCCCCCCGCCCCAGGTCCAGCGAGAGGGTGAGGGCGGTGAAGGCGCTGGGCTTGTCCTCGAGTCGCTCCCGCCAGGGCAGCACCAGCACGGGAGCAGCCAGTCGCACAGCCAGAGGGGGACGTGCCCGTGACGTGCAGGGCAGCGGGGGGCAGAGCCTGGGCTCCGGACGGGAGAGGCCTCGGCGCGAGTGGGGTGCCGGTAACGGAGGAAGGGACACAAGAAAGACGTGGGGACGGGTGACGGCGTGAGGGAGATGCGGAGACGCAGCGGCGCTGGGCACTGTTGGACGGGGGGACCCTGGATGGACAGAACGGCCCCGTCTGACGGCGGCAGGCCCGGGGCACAGAGGTCTTGCCAGGGAGAGTGAGGGGGGCGTTGGGGCTCTGCACACCCGTCCGGTGAGCAACAAGTTTTTCCTCGCGACCGCGGGCCACACCGGGATTCGTGCACAACAACACGTTTCGCCAGTAAAACCAACCGAAAGCCCTAGGGCAGCGATGGCGAACCTTCTGAGCTCGGCGTGCCAGATTCTGAAAAACCCTAACTTACCTCTGGGGCCGTGTCACATACAGAAATGTTTTGATATTTGCAACCAGAGTAAAACAAAGACTTACATTTTTGATATTTATTTTATATATTTAAATGCCATTTCACAAAGAAAAATCCACCAAAACAATGAGTTCGCCTGTCACCTCTGACACGTCTGTCACAGGTTCGCCATCTCTGCCCCAGGCGGACACTGAGCACATCGTGTTTGCAGAGGAGCGCGTGGACGAGGACGCTGGGCCCTTTACAGCCCGCCCTGCTCACACCGCTGCTCCGCTGACCGTCACGGTCTCTCCGGGAGGACTGACCACGGCTTCATTCTGCAGATGACACGCTGCCTTTCTGAGCCGGCGAAGGGCCGGACCTGGGCCTCCCAGCAGGTCTTCCAGCCCAGCCCAGCCCCGGGATCTTTCCACGGGACCTTCCTCCAGAAAATCACTACTTTCTTTCTTCGCATAAAGATACAAGAGTCCCTCCTCCCGACCGACTCCAGCGCCCTGGCCTCTCGGAGACGATCACAGGCTGCCTGGAGCCCCCTCTGACCAGCCGCCTCCCCGTGACCGCCTGTCCTCCCGGGAACCTGACGTCATGTGACTGCCTGTCCTCCCGGGAACCTGACGTCATGCGCGCTTATGGGCAGAGGCCTGGGTGCCGGCTGCCGGGGAGCTGTGGGCGGGGCTCTCTGTGGCGTGGGGAGTGGAAGTGACACCGTGGATCCGGGAACAGTGCCCTGATCAGTAGCCTTCCCTGCAGGGGGGGAGCCCGAGCAGCGCGGATGCGGTGACTCATTGGATAAGTGCTTCCCAAATGCCACTGGGGACGGACATCAGGGCGCTTTCTTCACGGGGCGGGGCCTTCGCAGAACCCTGGGGGCAGCGTCAGGGCGGCTGTGATTCTGTGGTGAGGGATTCCTGTGTGTGTGTGCATGTGTGCGCGTGTGCATGTGCGTGTGCATGTGTGCGTGTGCATGTGCACGTGTGCATGTGCGTGTGCATGTGTGTGTGTTCACAAAAGAACCCGGGAATATGCAAAATGTCCCGGGGGAGCAGCTGAATTATGGAAAGAGAAGCTCCTAGCAGCTGGTCTCCCGAGGCTGCTGTCCTGGTGCCCGTGGCCTGCAGGGGGGAGGCTCCGTCCGGGGGGAGGAGCAGGGGGGCCCGGCCCCAGCCTGCCCGGGGCTCACTGCCTGTCCCAGGGCCGCTGGGTTCATATAGGCGCTCCTGTCCCCAACCCGAAGCCCCGAGGCGGCCGGCTTCTCCGCACACCCGCCCCGCAGCCGCCCGCCTTCCCTGCAGAACCCCTCCCCCCGCCCCCCCCCCCCCGCCCCCAGCAGCCTGCAGGCTGAGATGATGGGGACGGGAGGAGGGGGAGGGGGGCGAGGGGGGAGGTCTGGCTCTGGCACAGACACCAGTGCCTTCGTCACTGGCGGGCAGGGAAGGAGTGGGCTGCCCCGCCCTGAGGACGCCCAGGGACATGGGGCCCAGACCCCTCATTGTTAAGGCCCGTGGGAGGCAGAGGCTGCCGGTGTCGTCCTGGTGTGATAACAGCGGCCGGCATTCGCTGCTGAGGCTGCGGGAGCCGCGTGGACGTTTGCCGTCTCCGTCTCGCCTGCGACGTGGAGCAGAGGGACTCCAGGTAATGAGGCTTCGGAGGGAGTGGCCGTAACAGTCAGTGTCCACCCCGCGGCCCCGAAGGAAGAGGCTGCGCTGTGAGCCGCGGTGCAGCAGCCGCCGCCCCCCCCCCCCGCCCCCGGGCAAGCGGCAGCTCGCACTCGCCCCGTTTACGGGGAGTTTATTGCCAACGACGCCCGGTGGACGGAACCGCGTCCTGAACGCCCGACACTGACCCGGCCGGCCGAGGGGTCCCGCCCGCTTCCTCCGACGTGTCACCTGCAGCCGGTCACCCCTCCTCGCATCGGTCGCAGGAGCGCGGACCCGCCCCGGGGCTGCTCTGCAAACCGGGGGCTCCCTGAGGGCTGGAGGTGCCTGGGCCCCGTGTCCCTCCCGTCAGGACCCAGCGGGGACCTGGGTGCCCCTCTCAGCTGGGCGCTCTCAGCAGCTCCAGACCCACCGGGAAGGGGCACGTGGAAGTCGCAGGTGGGACAGCGGCCGCGCAGGCGTCGGTGACGACAGCTGGTCTGGCCGTCCGTGGACGCCTCCTCTGCTCAGCTCCGTCCTCTGCAGGGGAGTCGGCGACACTGTGTCTGTGGTCGGTTTGAAGGAGGGAACCAGCGAGTCAGCGACACCGGGAGTCACTTAACAAACGCAGGAGCGTAATTCTGTAAATCACAGTACAACGGGCGTCTTTCTTGGTTTCAGATGATGCGTTGATTGAATCGTGGGCATTTCTCCCCCAGATGGGAGCAGGCGTCCGTGAGCCCTTCGCACGCGCCCCTCCTTCCTGTGCGAGCTCGGCCGCCTAGGGTCACCTTCGCTGTGATGTCGCCGCCTCTGTGGTGTCCCTGTCCTCGCAGACGGAGAGAAACGCCGCCGCCCGCCAGGCAGCCCGCGCAGCTGTGAGCAGCTGGGGTCCCTCTCTCCTGTTTCTCAAAGCTCAGAGCGGCTGCCTGTGGGCAGAATCGAACCATCGTTGTCGCTGGGATTAAACCCTAAACGATGGCAGTGCATGTGTACAGCCCGGTCGGGGGGCGGCGGGGGGCGGTGGGGCGGGGGGGAGCAGCGTCGCTTTCGGGCACATACCTAGGTCGGGGGCAACTGAGCAATCTCTCTCTCTCACTTCAATCTCTCTCTCTCACTTCAATCTCTCTCTCTCTCTCATCAATAAAAACATATCCTCAGGTGAAGATCAAAAAAATATACAGTGTTCCCCCTAAGTCCCCCCAAAATGTATACACACTTGAATAGCTGATAGTTCAAATGATGTTTCTTTCTGGTCAGATTTAACCCATGGGAATGAAATAATTATTCAAGGCGTGTGTCTGCCTCTTTGGACACCTTGTATATCAGTGATGGCGAACCTTCTGAGCTCGGCGTGCCAGCATTTGGAAAAACGTTAACCCTGGTGCCGTGTCACATATGGAAATGTTTTGATCTTTGCCACCATAGTAAAACAAAGACTTATATTTTTGATATTTGTTTTATATATTTAAATGCCATTTAACAAAGAAAAATCAACCAAAAAAATGAGTTCGCGTGTCACCTCTGACACGCGTGTCATAGGTTCGCCATCACTGTTGTATATGTTATTAAAAACCGTAGGATGGAAACAGGCAGGTACACATGTTGTGAGCACATGTGTACACATGCGTGTACACCAAGCACGAGGGACCGTTTAATAGGCCTGGAAAACGGAAGCTCCTGGAGGAAACTAGGCGTGGAAACGAGCTGCGGGTCTTGTCAGGAGACAAGAAGCTGAACCGGTTGGGGAGACAGTTTCCTCAAATAATTAAACACGGCCCGGCCGGCGCGGCGACCTGTGAACCGGGAGGTCACGGTTGGATTCCCTATCGGGGCACGTGCCCGGGCTGCAGGCTCCATCCCCAGTGCGGGGCGTGCAGGAGGCAGCGGGTCCATGATTCTCTCTCATCATTGATTCTTCTCTCTCTCTCTCCCTCTCCCTGCCTCTCTGAGATCAAAAAAATAAAAATAGCCCTGGCTGGTTTGGCTCAGTGGATAGAGCATCGGCCTGCAGACTGAAGGGTCCCGGGTTCGATTCCCATCAGGGCACAGGCCCGGGCTGCAGGCTCCATCCCCAGTGGGGAGTGTGCAGGAGGCAGCCGACCCATGATTCTCTCTCATCATTGATGTTTCTCTCTCTCTCCCTCTCTCCCTTCCTCTCTGAAATCAATAAAAAAATATATATTTAAATAAAAAATAACAATAAATAAAAACCAAAAAATCGTGCGCTCTTGGCCGCCATCCCTCCCTCAGCCCCACCCGTCCCTGTTCCAGCCCCACGGCTCAGGTGAAGGAAGGGGCCCCCTGTGAATCCAGCCCGACTGTCCACGCTCCCTGTGCCCTGTGCCCTGACAAGGTGAGGCGCGGGGCCGGGACCATCTGCCCGGGCATCGCGGGGTGGGGCGCGGGGCCATCCATCGCGGGCGCAGCTGCCTCCCCGCGGGCGGCCCTGCTCGCCGCACAATGAGGGCTGGCTCCGGCCTGCGCCGCGCAGAATGGCTGATTTGATTAAGTCCCCGGCCCTCATTATGCGAGGAGGGGTGTAGAATTTCAATGATAATCCATAATGCATGACCGGCTCGTCTCCATGGCAACATAAATTCAAGGTTGCCGGCTCGGGCGCATAATTGGGTGCCAGTCGAGCGCCGGCGCGGGGCTGTTAAAATTCCTGCCGGGAAAAGTCGCATCCATCACAGCGTCTGAGAGGCAGCGCGCCCATCACCCGACGGGAAAAAATCCTGGGACGAAAATGCTCATAAAATAACGATTACAGTCTAATACAATCAGGGCGTTTCACACTGTGGTTTCCAAGCGGCCGGTTAAGGGAGAATGAAAGGAGACACCTCGTTAACCGCCGTGGGTCCCGCCCCCCGCCAGCATCTGCTCGGGAGCCACCGGGAGGCCGGCCGAGGCCGATCAGAACGCCCCGGACACACCCACCTGCGCGTGGCGTGTCCGTCACGTCGGCGTTTCCCACCGGGTCCCCCTCGGCGGGAGGAATGTGCCTTTAATAACGTGAAGGCTCCGGAGACAACGCCGCCGACGTCTTCCCTGGGACACGCTCACCATCGAATGCGCGTGTCGTTTGCGTGTCTCCCAGCAGAGACAAGCCGACGAGGTTATTTATTTAAAAACGGCATCAAATAAAAAATAAAATCAGGAAAAAGTAAAAGAGAGGTTAGGGTGTGTTGGATTATCAGCGCGCGCACACACACACACGCACACACACACATACACACACGGCTCACTGTGGGGTTTATAACGATTCCTAATAGTCATTTTACTCAAAACGACGTGGCTAATAAACCCAAACACGGGGGACGTGCTCCGGGCGGGGTTCCATCCGGACCCGCTGGGGACGGTGACGGGGCCGGGGCGGCTCCGCCAGCCGGGCAGCCAGGCTCGGAGCTGCCGGGTCTCCGCACACGTGGCCGGGGTTCAGCTCACATTGTCATGGGGGGGCGGGAGGGGGTGTGACCAGGCTCCCGTCTTCTTTGCACAGAACCAGGGTTTCTGCGTGTTGTCGCCTCTTTGGATTTTAGGTCTGCGATGCTTTGCGCTGTGGCATTATTTATTACGATTTTTAAGAATGAAACGACGCGATTTAAACGTCTTCTCTTTGACCACGTAACGCAGGCGGCCCCGCGTGTAAGAGGCAGGTCTGGACGGACGTCTGCGGGAGGAACGGCGGGAGGTGCGTGGACTTAAGCATCGCAGGGCGCCTGCCCCGCCAGCAGCAATGAGGGGCTTCGCACAGACGTGCGGGGAGCGGGGCTGACTCCCCTCCGTGGCCCGCTGCCCTCCTCCGCCCTCCGTCCCTCAGGCCGGCTCTTCTCCGGCCACATCGAGAGGCACCAGGCACCTCCCTTTGTCCCCGGCTCCTTTGTCAGGAAGTAACTAAACCGTTCGCTGCAGCTGCAGACTCGCTGCCAGGCAGCCAGGCACCGAGCGCAGCGCGCACCCGGCGGGACTTCTGTTCGAGGTCCGGCCTCCCTCCGCGACCGACGGCAGCCGGGAGGGCGTGGATGCTGCTCTGAAGTGAGGAACAAACCGCCGGCTTTGCAGTTTCTCAGCCGCTAAGTCAGAGAAAAGAAGAAATAAACATCAGACGCCGAGTTCAGAACGGAGGCGTCGCTTTCGGTCTTTCGCGTCGCGTTTAATCCAGCTAACGGCTGTGTCTCTGGGAATTTTTTTTTTTTTAATGAAGGGACTCCGTGTGGTGCAATTCCGGGTGGAACAGGAGGGAGTTTCGGGCCGAAAGCGCTTGCTGGCGAAGTCCCACCTGGAAGGGTACCCAGACCCGGGGCACACATGTAGCTCCAGCGACAGGCCAGGAGGCTGAGGAGAATGGACCCGCGTGGGGGGGGGGGGGCAGAGAAGAGAGGTGTGTGTCCCCGACGCAAATCCACGCGCTTGGGAGATGCCGGTGGTCGGAGACGCTCCTGCGTGGAAACGCCGGCCGCGGAGACGGCATTCGTTTCCAAGGTGACGCTCAGGGAAGGGCAGCCATGGTCAGAGCCGACAGCCAGCTGGTCAACCAGGACCAGGACGCGGTCCCCACAGACAGCCAGCTGGTCAGGTGGGACCAGGACGCGGTCCCCACAGACAGCCAGCTGGTCAGCCGGGACGAGGACGCGGTCCCCACAGACAGCCAGCTGGTCAGCCGGGACCAGGATGCGGTCCCCACAGACAGCCAGCTGGTCAGCCGGGACCAGGACGCGGTCCCCACAGACAGCCAGCTGGTCAGCCGGGACCAGGACGCGGTCCCCACAGACAGCCAGCTGGTCAGCCGGGACCAGGATGCGGTCCCCACAGACAGCCAGCTGGTCAGCCGGGACCAGGATGCGGTCCCCACAGACAGCCAGCTGGTCAGCCGGGACCAGGACGCGGTCCCCACAGACAGCCAGCTGGTCAGCCGGGACGAGGACGCGGTCCCCACAGACAGCCAGCTGGTCAGCCGGGACCAGGATGCGGTCCCCACAGACGCGAGGCTGGGAGCCTGATGGGGGTGGAGGGCCTTTAAGGTCATTGAAAACAGGATTATTGGGGGAGTCATATGCGTATTGATCAGCATTATTTAAACCATGCTGGCTACCATTAAAACTCCTTTCTGCGCTGTACACTCATTACGAGAACAAAAACAAGCCAAACCCCCAGTTTAAATCAGACCATGGCGTAAGCGTCACCAACACGGGTTTTATTATACCCACGATCACGGTGTTTTCTTAAAAATGGCGATCTGCATCTATACGTCCACCTAACGGGGACCCTAGGACAGGTCAGGTGATGAGTCACGTCGGCATTTTAAGGTCACAGCTGATTTTTTTCATCTTTTCTCCTCCAAGTACATGGAAGCAAGGAACAGGCTGTGGAATCGCAGAGGGAAGGCGGGTGGGGGTGGAGGAGAAGAGCTCAGCCAAAGCACTGACTGCATCGAAGCATAGTCCATGGGCGCAGACAACCTTGTGGAGAAGGCCTGGGTGGCGGGGGGGGACAGGGACGGCCAGGAGGGGCAATGGGGGAAGGAAAAGGGGCATCCGTAATCCTTTCAACGATAAAGATAAAATAAAATAAAAAGAATCCCTATGTATAAAATATGTTTTTAAAAATTAGTATCGTGTAGTTTTTAACTTTTTGCAGCAGGCCCTGGGGTGAGGTTGGAGATCCGTTCCCACGGCGACGTAACGCGATTGTCACCGTACGTGGGAACCACCTGCGTGAGCACCTGCGTTGCTCACATGGAGCCCACACACAGCAGTCATGAAAGGAAACAGTAAAAAACATTTAAAAGAAAGATAATTCCTGACCTTCACTTGTGGTAAATAAATAATAAAAACATAAAGCACATACGCCCAGACGTCGAAATGACGGAACTTTTTTTAAAATAAATAAATGGGAGATGGCGACGTAACCACGAAACGATGTACGTCCAGTCCGACGTAACCCAAGGGCTGCCTGTACAGTGGGGCCTTGACTTACGAGTGTCCCGACTAACGAGGTTTTCGAGATTCGAGCCGTCTCTCGGCCGATGTTTTGCTTTGAGTTGCGAGCTAAAATTTGGGCTACGAGCCAGCTTCAGACACCCCACCGCTAGTTGGCGCAGCGAACGTCACAGTGAACGCCACAGCATCAGCCCAGCATCACGTGTCTCACTCGTTCACTTTTTGATTTGACATACGAGTAATTTGAGTTACGAGCTCCGTCACGGAACGAATTAAACTCGTAAGACAAGGCCCCACTGTATTGAAAAATAATACACGTTTGGAAAAGTCTATAAAACACAAAGGCATCGTTTCACAAACCATTGCCAACACCCCTGTGACCACGACCCTCAGTGAGCGTCACAGCCCGGCCCGGACCCCAGGGCCCCTGAACCCCCTGTGACACGCAAGCCACGCGCCGCACACCGTCCCGCCGCCACCTCTCACGGCCCACGGTGCCGTCACCCGTCGGATTCCGTACTTTCTGTTTCCGTTTCCAGGAAACCCAGCCCCAAGGTGTGAGGACAAATGCTCAGGACTCCGGGGGAGCCGAGGGTGACCTCCGCCGTGTTCACGGGCGGGGTTCCCTCACGCCCCGGCTGCGCCCCTGGCTGAGCGGGGTGCGGGGTGCGGTGCCATCGCCCGTGAGGCCCCGGCAGGTGGACGGCCGCCTCCCTCCCTCGGCTGCGCGGGGACAGCGCCCCTTCCCAGGCGGATAGCGTGCTGCATCCGGTCGCCCTCCCCCCCCCCGCCCCCCCAGGCCTGGTCTGAGGCGCGGGCCCCTGTCTGAGCTCCGTGCTGGGCGGCTGGATGGAAGCAGGTTGATGGGTCCAGATCAAGGGCAGCCTCTTCACAGCCTCAGTGCCGGGGGTGTGGGGGGCGGGTGGGGAAGGGGAGATGCTGGCCAGAGAGGCAGAGGAGCCCTGCTGCCAGCTGCCCCAGCGGCCCCCTCCCCCTCCCCCTGCAGCCTCCTTCCCTCCTCCCCACCCCTCCCCTGCAGCTCCCGTGGCTTCTGAGACTGAGGTGGGCGCTTGCTGCCGCCAACCTTCCGACGCTGCTGGACCTGCCGGAGACACCAGGCCCGGAGGATGGGGCCTTGTGCGGGTTTTATGAAGATAAACCTCACCTGGGACTGGCCCAGCCAGCCTCCTTTGTGCATTTAGGGATCAGGAACCTGCCTCCTCCAGCCCAGGTGGCAGGGGCCCTCGCTGGGGGGGGTGGGGGGGTGGGGGAGGAGAACCCGTGGGAGACGAGATGGGAACGAGGGAGGCGCTCGACCCCGGAGGCCCCCACAGGCCCCGTGCGTATGTTCCTGCAGGGCCCCGGTGGCAGCGCAGGGAACGCGGCGCCCATGTGCGGGGCGTGAGGAGGCATCCGTGTCCGCGTCCGCGGGAGCGTCCTGGAAGGTGGTAGCCGGGAGGTCCGGGGCCGAGATGTCTGTGAGCGTCTCTTCAGGACAGAATCTCCGAGTGACAGAGAATCCACGGAGTCAAAGCTCAGTGCCGACGGGGAGGGCGCGGTGCTGGGAAAGTTCCAGACCCTTTAAATGACAGCGCAGCACGGGAACGAGTGTCGCTACAGGGTCTCCGTCGGTGGGCGATGGTGTCAGAGATCGAGGATGCCCGGGGGTGGCTTTTTAAAGACTTGGAAGCAAATTCAAATGAAAATACAAAACCCGGCTCTGAGCAGAGCAGACAGCCCCGCGTGCCTCCCTCTCCTGACAGATGGCACCAGCCCCCCCGCCCCCGCCCCCGACCCAGGTCCCCGTGCGGAGGCTGTGACATCATCGTCCCAGGGGCCCCGTCACTTGTTTACACTGTCACACCTGTCACAGCGCCACTGCCACCCCTCGGAGAACCCTCTCCGCCTGTGCTGTCGGTGGGCACGTGTTTGTGCAAACACCTCCTTCCTTTGTCCCCCTCAAAGAGCTGCTGTGAACCCCGACAGGTCTGCACATGTTAGGGAGGACCCTGGAGGCCGGCCGGAGGCTCAGTGACCGAGCACCGTCCCGAGCCCCACCAGGAGGTCACAGTTCCATCCCCGGCCGGGCACGCGCCCAGGCCGCGGGCTCCATCTCCAGGAGGGCGTGCAGAAGGCAGCCAATCACTGCTTCCCTCTCTCCCTTCCTCTCTCTCTAAAATAAATAAAAACAGCCCCGGCTGGCGTGGCTCCGTGGTTAGGGTTTCCGCCCTCAAACTGAAGGGCAGCGGGTTCGAGTCCGGTCAAGGGCATGGCGTTGCCCCCGTGAACGCGTCTCCAGTGGGAAAAACAGGCACAGGGCATCCTCATCCTAAAACGCTGCTTCTCCCGCACCCGTCGCCGTGGGCGCACCTTCACGCTGTTCTGTTTGGTTTCTCTGAGGCTTGGGGAGCAGCAGGTTACCTCCCAGAGAGACGCCCGTGGGCTCGGCCACACCCGCTGAGGGGGAAGCGCCCGCCTGGGCACTGAGGAGCAGGGGGAGGTCGCTGGGTGGAGAGTCCCAGGGGCCTGGAAGGGCCGGAGCGGGCAGTGCCCAGGCAGGTGAGGCTCCGTGCGCTGCCCCGGGCGCTTCGCGGAGCAATGGCCCGAATGTGGGCGCCTTGGGCACAGGGTCCCCGTGCTCCTTCCTGGGCTCTGGCACCGCCTGTTAACGTGTAAAACGCGGTGCATCCTTTTCTCTCTCTCCCCCAAACAACCCTCTCACGATGATGACGCATCCTGTAACCTGTGACATCTCTGAGCTGAGGAGAGATGATGCTCAATGGATCCAAACTAAGGCAGGACGAGGATGCACAGAAACACTGACGCTGCTGACCTGCGGGCGGAGGGGTTCTGGGTGGCTGTACGCTCGCCGCGCTTCTCTATTGCATCAGCCTTCGATGGAGCAAAGAAAAGCGAATACACGTTGTGATGGGAAGTCTGGAAGGCTTCACAACAAGGAATCCGGCCAGAAATCAAACCAGAGCGCTGGCTGCGAGCAGCTGACAGTCCCTGCATCCTACCCACGTCACGGCCGGCTCGGCGAGCCTCCCCGGGGAGGGACAGACGCGCCGGGGACTGTGCCCTGGGAGCCGCCGGATGAGGCCCCGGCTCCCCAGTGACCCCACAGAAGAAAGTAAAAGGAAAGACAATTCATTTCCACAGCGTGTCCTGTTCAACCAGATACACCTCCATCATCATCGCTGCTACGCACAATTCACACAGAGAATCAAGGATTGCCCCGGCTGGTGTGGCCCAGTGGGCAGAGTATCAGCCTGCGGACTGAAGGGTCCCGGGTTCGATTCTGGCCAAGTGCACATACCTCAGTGGCAGGCTCATTCCTGGCCCTGGTCGGGGCGTGTGCGGGAGGCAACCAATCGATGTGTCTCTCTCACATCGATGTTTCTCTCTCTCTCTCTGTCTCTCCCCCTCCTACCTCCCTCTCTAAAAATAATGAAAATCAATGAAAAATACCCTCGGTGAGGATTAACAACAACCAACAAACGGAACCAATGATCTGTGTGGCTTTGATCTTGTTGTAACGAACGTTGCAGAGCTGGCGTGTGTTTTGCCCTGTGATGCAGCACAACTCCGCTCAGACGAGCCCCGCCTCAGGCGCCCTCCTCGCGCAGGGCCCGTGGCTGCGCGGCTGGTGGGGGAAGGTCAGGGTCCGAGTCGAGCTTGCCCGTGGCTACAACCACCAGCTTGGGCTGACCCCCCGCGGGCGAGGCGTTGGTGAGAGGAGGCTGGAGAGTGTGGGGACGGAGGAGGGAGGGGCGGCGCCCAATGACTTTCAGCAGTGGATTCCGCCTGCACAAGGCCCGTCCGCCCAGGTCCTGGCGGACACGCCGGTGAGTGCCGGTGACGCCCGTGTCTACATCAGCCTCCTTAAGAAACCCGCCACCAGCGAGAGCCACAGCTGGAGGGCGGCTCGTTATCCCCGCGCACACGTCTGACAGCCGTGAAGGCCCGCGCACCAGCTCTTGTTATGAATTCACACCTTGCTGGTCGGGGAGCCCCTCCATTACCCCCCGCGGCAGGCGCAGCACCTGTCACCGTCCGCACACTCCGCGTCTCATGCGGCAGCTGGCGGCGGGGGGCAGGCCATGCAAAGCCCTGAACACGTGCGACGAGGAGACCGGGTGATGGGGTGCGTCTGTGGGAGCCGATTGTCAGCAGAGAGAGCAGGACGGAGACGCGGGACCCTGGGTTGTTAACAAGAATCAATCGGCGGAAGAGCGAAGCCGTGGCCCCGTAGACACGCTCAGCTCCCCCCTCCCCCCCCAGCCTTCCCCGAGAGACACGCGGCGCGTTCCCCGGCGGCCGGCCTGTCTGGAGCCTCTCGTCCTACAGACACCGACCGGACGCGCGTCTTACCCGGACGCTGCGGCTCAGTTACGGAGACTCTGGAAGCTCCCGGGACGGCCCGGAACGATCCTGGGCCTGGGGCTGTTCGCGGACGGCCAAGAGGAAGCGGAGGGTGGAGGGCGGACCGGCCCTGTGATCGGCGGTGGGGTGGGTGTGGCCCGCGAGGGGCCATGGGCACAGCTGCCGGCATTCACCTCCTCACAGGTGCCTCCTTTTAGGCTTCCAGGCTTCATTCCCGACGCTGGGCCTGCGGGGGTGCGGGGGGCGGGGGAAGCGGGGTGCGGGGGTGCAAGGGAAGCCGTCCCAGCGCTTGGCTCTGTCTCCCAACAGGCCCGAGGTTGCCGAGTTCTGACCCCGGGGCCTGACTGACCGGAACGCGGGGGAATGCGCACGTCGGAGTTTCAGGGTGGAAGGCGGCGTCACAGGCCACAGCTCCACCCGCCAAGTCACAGCCTGTCGCCGACGGGCCTTCGCGCCAGGACCACGGAGACGTGGCCGTGGCCGGACGGTCGTGGCTTCGGAGTCGCCGGAATCACACGGAGCCTCGTAGGCGACCCTTTGAGGCACACGTTTACGTTCCAAGAGGCTTTTTGCAAACTGCTGTCCGATGACCTCAGCTGCGAAGGTGGAAAGTCGCCGTCGGAGGGACTGTCCGCTTCCCGGCAATGTCGCACCGCGAGGACCATCCGCCCGCGTCCACTTCTTTCCAAACGCGAGCCTTTGTTTCAGAGTCGAGGCCCTTCGCCCACCGGCAGCTCCCTGCCGGTCCTGTCTCGGGCGGGGGACCCCTCGCCGCCGCACACCGTCTCCCCGCTGCCTCTCGCGACCCAGGCGTGTCCTGGCGGAACAGACTCAACGAATTAAAGTAAAATCCCACAAATCCGCCTGCGGATGGGAACCTCCGGCAACCACCCCCCCAGGTTGACTTCCCTGGGATTTCGGAACCTGCTGCGGGAAGGGGCCTTCCTTCTACACAGTCTGTCCTCCTCGCCTCCGAACTGCCCGCGAGGGAGCCGGGCCGGGAGGGGGCGGGCGGCCAGTGTCTCACCAGCTCTCAGGGGGCAAAGCTGCCGCCCCTTCCAGCTCCGCCCGCGGTTCAGACAGAGCGAGGCGCTCGCAGCCGGTTAACGGGGCCCTTTCCTCCCAGGGCGGAGTCGGCAGCTCGCGCTCCGCGTGGATCTGAGCCAGTTTTCCCGCGACATTTGTTCCCAATCCTGGAAGCGAATGAGTCACCCAGAGAGCAGGGCCGAGGGCTCCTTCCCGAGACGATGGGGTGTTGGGGTGCAGGGGGCGCGGGTGTCCTGTCAGCCTCGCTCTGGGCCACTCTCAGGGCCTGGGGCCCAGACGAAGCCGGAGCCGCTGTCGAAGGGGCGCCGTACAAGCTCTGATATTTATTTATTTGTGGGTTTATTGTTGGCTAATCCTCACCTGAGGACACTGTTCCATTGATTCTGGGAGAGAGGGGGAGAGGGAGAGACAGAGAGAAGCATCGATGTGGGAGAGGCACATGGGCTGGCTGCCTCCTGCGCGCACCCCGATCAGGGCCTGGGCCGGGCGGAGCCTGCAACTGAGGTCCGTGCCCTTGACGGGAATCGAACCCGGGACTCCTGGGTCCGCAGGCCGACGCTCTACCCACTGAGCCACACCGGCCAGGGCTGCAAACTTGGAAATCGGGGGCGCGCGTGTGGGCACAGCAGGTGCGGGGGCCGTTGCGGCCAGCTCCTCGCACCCAGAACATCTCAGGAGACGCGAGAAAAGGCCGGGCACCAAAAAGAAACTCAAACGAGTAACAACTGCGGGGCAGACGCCCACAGCACAGGACAGAGGGTGGCCAGTGCGGCCTTTCCCGCTGGGCCCGGCCTCACGCTGCATCCACGGGACAGCTGGTGTGGGTTCCCTGGACAATCACGGTCTGATTAAACAAGTGGATTCCTGGTGGCTCCCGGAACGGGTTTTCCTCCCGAATCCAAGCCCTTACGCAAAGCGGCTTAACAATAGGGAGCTCGCCCCTTTTTCTACTGGGTCCCCCAGTTTTTAAAAATATGCTTTCATTGACCTCAGAAAAGAAGGGAGAGGGAGAGAGAGAAACATCAGTGACGAGAGAGGCTCACGGATGCACTGCCTCCTGCACGCCCCACCCTGGGGACTGCATGTGCCCTGACCAGGCATCGAACCCTGACGCTCCACCACTGAGCCACGCCGGTGGGGCTGTCCTCCAGTTTTTAGGGTCTCCTCCTCGAGCTCCCTACACTGCGTGGGCTCCCGAGAGACCGCGGAGGGGAGGGAGGAGCGTGGGCTGGGGATCCCGGTACTGGGGGGGGGCGGCGTCTTGGGGAGTCGGCCGGTCCAGGAAACCTCCCCTTGGAGACTAACCGCCCGTGCCCACAGGGCGGGCCTTGGCCATCAGGACACTGCAGGGACCTGTCCCTCGGCCGGAGGGAGGACGAGGCCTGGGCTCTGCCCTCGGTCACGCCCAGTGCCAAGTGGGAACTCATCCTGGGCACCAGCGGGGCCAGCTGGTGTCTGCTGCCTGTTTCAACCCAGAGTGAAGGCAGAGGGGTGGGCAGAGGCAGCCCAGAGAGCGGGCGGGGGTGGGGAAGAGAGGGAGTGGTGAAGGGGGGGCAGGGGGAGACAGAGGAGGGAAGGGGCGGGGTGAAGGGGAGTGAAGAAAAAAGGAAAGAGGGGAGGGAGGAGGGAGGAGGGAGGACAGGAGGGAGGGAAGGAAGGAAAATGGAAGGAAGGAGTTTTAAGGCTATGCCTTTGGATGGGGGTAATGACTCGGTGGAACAATGTGTTTCCTTTGCAAATGCATCTACGTCCCTAAGCAGAGTGCGAATGCACTGTGTGCGTGTGCTTAAACACGGCATATGCACAGGCTGCATGCATGTGCTGTCAGATATGCACACACGTGCCCACCAATGTTCCACGAAAGCACGTGTCTTGTACGCTGTCCTCCTATCGGCATTTCTAATAAAGAGCGCGTCTCCCAGCCCGGGCCCCTGTGACACACACATGACCGTTTCGGGCTCTCTGGTTACGACCTGATCGTGTTTAACGTGCAGCCCTGGTCTGCACAGCCCGCCCGGCGAGGCCCAGAGCAACCCGGGGGCAAGCAGCAGCCGCCCCATGTGCTGGTATTTATTTTATTTTTTAAGAAACTGGCTAATTTATGTTACCACCTTCTACTAGAAATGGAAGATTTTGTTTTCCCAAATCCGACTCTTCCCAGAGCAGCGGCTGACACCGTCGTCCGGCGACCTCGGACGCAGCCTGGGCGCCAGGGTCGGGAGGACTGGGCGCAGCCGAGTCCAGGGGGAGACACCGTCCCTAACCCTAACCCTAACTCTAACCCTAACCCTGGCGGCCTCTGAGGTTTCCACGTCTCCCTCTGCTCCCTTGTTCTGCAGATGCGCGTCCCTCCTGGACACATAGGCACCTCCTGCAAGTCCCGGACTGCCCCCCCTCCACCCCGCGGGCACGTGTGGGCGAGCGGCTGGGAGGGCCGCGCCCGTGCCTTGCTGTGCAAAGCCAGCTTCCCGGGGTCCAACCCAACACAGCCAGGTGCTGGGCAGACCTGTCCCCTCCCAGTGCCTCCAGCCCCAGCAAACCCCTGCCCTGGGCTCTCCCCTCACCTGGGAGCCTGGCTCACGGCAGGGACCCTCCCTCCCCAGGTGTGCGGCCGGCGGCCGAGCTCCTCAGCCAGCGAGGGCGCCCAGGGGACCCGGGCGGACACAGCTACTGAAGCCACACCCGGCCGGCGCGGCTCCGTGGCTGAGCGTCGACCTAGGAACCAGGAGGCCACGGTTGGATTCCCGGGTCAGGGCACAGGCCCGGGTTGTGGGCGCCATCCCCAGTGGGGGCGGGCAGGGGCAGCCGGTCCATGACTCTCTCATCACTGATGTTTCTCTCTCCCTCTCCCTTCCTCTGACATCAATCAAAATATATTTTTAAAAATCAGAGGCCGCTCGGGCAGCTGCCGCTTGGAGACGCTCAGGGCAGGTTTCCCTCGAAGGGCCAGTGGGGCCAGTTGTTGACTGAGATTTGAGACTCTCCCCCGAGGCCTGGATGTCGCCATCACTGGCACCACCTCCTCTAATTAGTGGTGTCACGGGTGGGCCCAGCCTCCCTCCCGGGGGTGGGGGTCGGGGGGTGAGGTTGCAGCCACAATTGTCTGGAGACGTGATCCAACCCAGGTTAGCAAGTCCGGGCTGTGGGGGTGGCGGGGGCAGGCGGCTTCCCACAGCCGCTCCTAAGTAAATAGATGGGGTGCCGCCCGGGCTGTTGGTTAGTAGGCTCCCTGGATATTTTTTTCGGTGAAACGGAAGAAGGTTGCTTTTGCTTCTCTGGGGCAGGGGTCTGCGGTCTGGCCCCTCCTCTCCTCACATTTGCATGTTTCCTTGGAGACGGCCGCCCTTCTCCCTGGACCAGGACTCGGAAAATGCGTCCACACGGAGCTGCTAGGACGTCCTTTTCCCGTGGAAGCGGGAGCTCGCGCGGCGGCTCGTGTCGGGACTGTGTCCCCGCGCTCCGGCCTCCGAAACGCAGACACTCGCTGGAGTGTTTCTCAGGACGCACTCCTGGCTGCACGTTTTCTCTCAGCGTCTCTGCATCAACGTTCTCCGGCGAAGGGAAGATTAGTCGGTTACTCGGCGCAAGAAAAAGCATGTAAGTTCACACCTATTTACAGTGGAGCACACACACGGAGTGGCCAGGTTATCACGACCACCCGACGTTTGTGGGCAAATTAGCTATAATTTCCCGCCGAAGTTGCTAGAGGGCCAGACCATTATAAACGTCTGAATAGCACCACATACCTAAGTATCGTTGCTGATCAGGTTCATCCCATCATGTTGATGGCGTATCCCCATGGAGATGGCTTCTTCCAACAAGACAAGGCGCCATGCCACGGTGCTCGTATTGTGCCCAAGTGGTTTCAAGAACATGAGGGAGACTTTACCTTGCTTAGGTGGCCCCCACAATCACCAGATCTCCATCCAATGGAGCATTTGTGGGACGGAGTTAAAAAGAGCCATCAGGCAGCTGGTTCCACAACCATCAAATCTCACAGAACTGGACAGTGCTATTCATCAGGCATGGTGTCCGAGTCCTCGCATCACCTTTCAACATCTCGTGGAGTCAATGCCAAGAGGAATCGCCGCAGTATTGAAGGCAAAAGGTGGCCCAACGAAGTACTGATGGGGTGATCATAATAATCTGGCTGGTCATGATAATCTTGGCCACTCAGTGTATATTTAGCATAAAATAAACTATTTTTTATTTTTCTCTCTGTGCCTAATGAATCCGATTTTGTTGTATTTTAAATATAATTTAGATATATATTTATATATAATACTAGAGGCCTGGTGCACGAATTCGTGCACAGGTGGGATCCCCAGGGGGTTGGGGGGCCGGGACGCGATCGGCCCTGCGGGCGGGCGGCGGGACGCCCTTGCCGGCCCGAGATCCGGATCCGTCCCGCTGAGGTTCGCGCCGGTTGTCGGGAGCCACCTGGCGGCCGCTTTTATATCGTTTCTTCCTTGCGGAGCATCTAGGGAGGGGAAGCGCCGCAGGGCCCACGGCCGACTTCCAGGAGTCCAGTGGCGCTGTCCGAATCATGCTGGTGGCGCTGGTCCGTCGGTGCCTGGCCCGTTCTCTGGAGATTGGACCTGCAGGACTGCTGAGGGAGTGAGTGGCTGCCACCAGGCTGGTGGGTCGCTGGGATGGGTCCGGTCAGCTGAGCGGCAGTCCCGCTGTGGGAGCGCACTGACCTCCAGGGGCGGCTCCGGCGTTGAGCGCCTTCCCCCTGGTGGTCAGCGCGTCCTAGCGAGCGGTCGAGCGGTCGTTCTGGTTGTGGTCGTGCTGGTCGTTCCGTCACTCAGGCTTTTATATATAGATGTGTGACAGGCAAACGGCACTTAAATATTTAGACCATGTAGACATGTATGTGTGTGTACATAGATGTATGCATGTGTGTGCACATATGCATTTGTGTAGAAGAGACGTGTGAAGTCCTGGTTCAGAGACGTTTTGTGTGGACGATGAGGACAGCCCTGCGGGTGGCCCAGAGCCCGGGGGCGGGCACCTGTGCGAATGGGCAGCTCTGGCTCCTCCTCTGTGAAGAGCTGGTGGGTCCGGCCCCCATCAGGTCCCTCCAGCCCGGCTCCCGGGGCCAGTCCTGGCAGCCGGAGCAGCCGGGTGCAGGTGCCCTGCCCGCAGCACGGAAGCGAGAGTCGCTGGGCAGGAAGCAGTGACGCCTGTGCCCGGCGCTTTCCGAGCTTCGATGCAGTTGAGCGCCACGCGAAGGCCGCCTGCAAACGGCCGCCGCCGCCTTCCTGCGCGTGGGCCCCGCACCCCCACCGCTCGTTTGGCCAGAACCTCCGCGTGGCTCGCTGGGCGTCAGGGGACACGGTGCTCTTCGTGCAGAGCCTGGCCGCCCGGGGAGGACGCACGCTCCGGCTCCCTGATCCGAGGGGTGTCCGAGCCGCGACCGGAGCGCCAGCTGCTCCTTTCCGCCCCCGCGTCAGCGCCTGAGGCCCCACTCCCTGCGGACCTGGGTGCCGCCTCCGGGCGCAGCAGGGGAATCCAGCCGAGGAGACGTCCCTGCGGCTCAGGGCCTGGCGCTGGCCTTCGGGCCGCCGTCCGACGCGCTTCCCGGCAGCCCTGGGGCCCGGTGGGGGGCGGTCGGTCCCCACCTCTCCCGCCGAGTCCCGGGAGCCCTGGTCCGGGCCCCGCGAGGACCCCTTTCTCTGAGTGGATTTGTCTCCCCAAAGCCAGTCCTGGGGGAAGGCAGCCGAGGAAACACAGAGCCACTCTCAGCTCTGACGCAATCCTTGCAGGAGCCCCGGCCTGCCCCGCCCGCTGAGCGGCCACGTGGGACAGGACCCGATGCCAGCCGCCCGGGGAAGGCCACCGCGGGGTGCGTGAGTGCGGCCTGAGCCTGCTCTCCTCCCCCCCCCCGAGCCTGCGCCCCCCAAGCCTGCGCCCCCCCAGCCTGCGCCCCCCGAGCCTGCGTCCCCCCCAGCCTGCACCCCCCCGCAGCCTGCGCCCCCTGAGCCTGCGCGCCCCCAAGCCTGCACCCCTTGCAGCCTGCGCCCCCCTGAGCCTGCGGCCCTCTCCCCCACCCCCACCCCACCTGCGTGCCCCCTGAACAGCCTCGCCGAGGGGAGCAGGCCAGTGTCTCCGAGACTCCGGCCCCATCCGCTGAAACACGTGTATGTGCTGGTTGAACATACTTAGACACGTCTGAAGGTGTCTCCTCATGAGGAAAAGCATGTTTTTCCTGTGGAACCGCGAGCCGACCGTCTGCCTCTGGAAGCACATGCTCCGGGCCTGTGACCACCTTCGTCCATCTCCTCCCCCCCTTCCTCCCGGAGGCCTCCCGCCGGCGTCATCGCCTCCGTTGCCGGCTTCCAGGGCTCCTCACTCCCGACCACGCGCCTCACTCGCTGCGACAGACCGGGGCTCAGTGGACGAGGGAGGCCTCCCGGGCGCACGGTCAGAGCTCTGCGACCTACGGCGGCCTGGGAGGGGGGCCTTCACCACGTCCTGCGGGGCCTGTGGCAGCGGCTCCGGTCTGTCAGCAGCCCCCCCACAGGGGACAGAGCGAGGCCGAGTGAGGGGCCCGGACAGGAGGCTCAGGGTCAGACTGGAGGCATTCAAGCCTGGGCCCCAGGCCCGGAGCTCAGAAGCCCAGGGCGAGGGGAGGGCCCGAGAGGGGAAGGGCAGCTGCCATCAGGCGGCTGCGTGGGCACCAGGGCTGCACGGCCTGGTGGGTGGCGCCCGCACCCCCCTCCTGGGGGCAGCTGGCAGGGGAGGCAGGAGCAATGCCCAGCCCAGGTCAGGGGCTCCTGCCCCTCGAGAAGCGTTAACAGAACAGGAGTGGGGCCCAGAGGCGGGTCAAACCCCAGTGCCGCTGTAAGGACACCTCCTCCGGCCCTTCTCTGTCATTTCCGAACTTCCCTTTCCCCTTCCCCTCCGCGCCCCCGCCCCCAGGAGCCGCAGCCTGCACCTCTGCGGACCCCACATTATTCCCAGCAGGATCAGGGGGGCCTGGGCCGCCTTCCAGGGAACACGCCCGATGGCGTTTGCAAAGCAGGAAGAGCAGGTGTTCCGGGCTGATCTGCATATTTGAGCAAATCCCCGTTTTGAAATGTAAATGCTGCTGCCGCCTGCCTGCCTGGAGATAAGGCCCAACAATGAGCTGATCCTGCTCCCAGCGGCTCCTGATCGGAGCTGGGACCCCCAGCCGCCTCAGGAGCAGGACGGGGTCGCACACAGGTAGCCAGCTCCCCGCCCGTGAACGGCGCCTATGACATAGACGATGTTGGGTGTGGGTGGAACGGGACATACGTGTTTCCTATGTGCTTACGTGTGCCATCCAGGGAGATGCCTGCTGTACATACGTATCCACGGCAAACCTTTCTGTCGGCGGTTTCCTTCCTCCGGGGCGACGGGAGAGGCCCCCTCTGAGGAGCGCAACTTCGTCCCTGCGTGGCCAGTGGCCGTGGGAAGGCATGTGGAATCCCTTTGAATATTTTTATTGTCTTTAAATGATTGCAAAGAAAGAAATGGGGGTGTGGTAATCTGCCAGGCCCGTGAAATGAAATCCCATCAACATTCCTCTTTCTCCTCTCATCTCTTTCCAAAAACAAACAAGCCAGGGAGCTAGCCACCTCCCCCAGACGCCGCATTCCTGCAAACGCTGGGGGGTCGCCGTTTCATTTCCGGGGCGTCCTTGCTGCTGCCACCGCAACACAGAGTTCCCAGCTGAAGCAGCTATTAAACATCATCTCATCCGCCCAGTGGCTCAGGGCAGCGTGGCTCAGTGGTGGGGCGTCGGCCTGTGACCCAGGAGGTCAGGGTTCAATTCCCGGTCAGGGCACAGGCCCGGGTGGCAGGCTCCATCCCCAGTGTGGGGCGTGCAGGTGGCAGCCGATCGATGATTCTCTCTCATCATGGATGTTTCCTCTCTGAAATCAGTAAAAATACTTTTACAATAATAAATAAGTAAATCGCCTAATGCTTTCGCTTCGCCCTTGTTCCGGGAAAAGCCCCGTGTGATGCCGTTGGTAACGGTGTCCCCACCACGTGCCTCCCTGTGAAAGGCCCTGCGTGCCCTCCTGTGGCTCCGCAGCCGGGAGACCGGCTCTCCTGGGGCAGAGCCCTGTGCCCCCGACCTGGGCGCCCGGGCCCAGCGGCTCCTCCTGAACCTTCAGGCGCTGAGCCTGCAGCCGGCCTCTCTCCTGGTTCCGTTCCTCCCCGGGAATAGGATCCGTCACAGGAGGGAGGGATTTGGGGAATGAGCCTTCGCTGCAAACTCAGGCGGCGCTGCCTAGGGCTCGGGCCGCAGCTCTCACCCGGGCCTCGCCCTGGAGGTACGGAGGCCTGTTGACGTGGACGGCTTCGCTTGGTGCCTGTAACATACCCCACAGTGACTAGCAGAGCTCATGCGTATCAGCGGTGCCAGGTGACTTAATGCTCATACGAATATCCGTCGGCTACGAGTGCACTAAACAGACACGACGCCATAGCGGCCGCTGTGAACCGCCGGGTCGGGAAAACACGGCCCTTACAATCTCCTCCCGCGCCGACCCGGGAGCCTCTTAGACGGCAAACGGCCTGAGCGAACACAGGCGGACGTGCGGCGATTCGCCGGCTGCCGGGGTTCTGGGTTCACGGTGATACGTTTCTGTGGGAATCGCCTTCCCCGTCCTTATGGCTCCCGGGCTCTCCCGACGGGAGCAGGGGGGGGAGGAGGGAATAGCAGTAAAGAGGGAGAGAAAGGCTCATCGGTTCACAGGACTCATTTGGGGGGCGGGGGGCTCGGGGAGCCTGAGGTCCCGTTAGGAACGGACTGCGTCCTGGCTGTTACTCCCAGACTCCCCCCTCCTTCCGGGGCTTCTCCTCCAGGCGGAGGCAGCCCTGCATCCCCCTCAGGACCCCCCCAACCCCCCGCCCCCCAAGGCTGCACTCGGTGAGAATGGCCTCCCCTGACAACAAAGTGCGGCCTCCTCACCTGGGGCAGCTCAGCCCGCACGGCCTCAGGCTCCCAGGGCAGCTTAAGCTCTAGCCCAGCGGTCGGCAGACTCATTCGTCCACAGAGCCAATATCAACAGGACGACGATTGAAATTTTTGAGAGCCACATTTTTTAAACTGAAACTATATAGGTAGGTACATTGTGATTAACTTAATTAGGGGACTCCTAAGGCTTAGGGAGAGCCACACTCAAGGGGCCAAAGAGCCGCATGTGGCTCGCGAGCCGCAGTTTGCCGACCACGGGTCTAGCCAGCCCTCTAAGCTTCAGAGCCAATTCCTCCACCTCTTTCTCCCCAGAGATTCCGGACGAAAAGCCGGCCGAGGGCCCGTGGACGCACCCCACGACCAGCAGCCTGTGCGGCGTGGACGCTCAGAACGAGGCACCCGGCGCCAGGAAGGCCCCGCGACACCGGCTGCTCCCAGCCTCGCCGTCCTGCCCCTTCCTCCCAGAAATGCAGGTTCGAGCCTCTTTATCGCTGAGGAACCAACAGAGGACAGGCGTCCTTCCCATGGGCGGAGAGTGAGGAGGACTGTGAGCAAAAGGGAGACAATGGGGGCGCCCCCCGCCCCAGCTGTGCTGACGCATGTGCACACGGGTCCGCGTCGCGCTCACCGCACTCCTGTGGAGTTTAACAGACGGGCCACGTTCTGTGTGCAGTTTTGTCCCCCGCCTTTTTCACTTCCTGGTCCCAGGGGCTTCTGAGGAGTGGGGGGGGCGCCCCAGGCTAGGTTGCCTTTGGGGGGGCGGGTCTGGTTTTCTGCCTGCTTCCCGCTGGCTCCTGGGCCTTTGGGGAAGGGTTTCCTGAGTCCTTGTTAAACACCGGGTGCTGGGCAACCTCTGGGGCCAGCACTCTGCTCCCCTCCCCCTCACTGGGGGGACCCCGAGAATTCTGAGACGAGAGGAGAAAAGCCACCCTTTGAATGTCTCAGAAAGAAAAACGGGCCATTGTTCGTGCTGCCCAGACTGCAAAGCCCCACTTGCCTTTCCAGACGGCACTTGGGGATCCTGGCAGGGGAGGGGAGGGAGGCGGAGGGAGAGGGAGGGGAGAGGTGGGGGAGGGGAGAGGTGGGGGAGGGGAGAGGTGAGGGAGGTGCAGAGAGAGACCCCAACATTCTGCTTCGCTGCCCAGAGCCTGATGCCCAGAAGGGTTCCAGAGGCCAAGCTATGGAGCCCCAGCCCTGGCCCCCTCCCCGGTGCCCCTCCCCCCCTCCCCCCTGTGCCCCTCCCCCTCCCCTGTGCCCCTCCCCCATCCCCGGTGCCCCTCCCCCATCCCCTGTGCCCCTCCCCCTCCCCGGTGCCCCTCCCCCCTGCGCTGCTAAGTGCATGTTCCGTTGCCAGGCAGCCCCAAACCCTGACATCTGAGCCGGAGGCCAGAGCCCCGAGTTGACAGGGATGGACGCTGGCCGCTTCCTGCCCGGCCTCCGGGGGAGGAGGGACGACGGGGTGGCACACAGGGGTCTATTCAGCTCGAGGAGAGGCTCCCAGGCGCACAGCCGGCTGCCTGAGCGGATGGGAACCGTGCTCCCCAGGGGGGGGCGGGGGCTGGCGGAGGCGCCCTCTGATGTGGCCCAGGGAGCCGCGCCCCTCTCGGCAGAGGCGGGCGGCATGTGCACATCTGCTTGGGGATGCGCCAGCCTCGGTCACCGCCACCCAGGCAGGGGCGGCTGCTTTGACGCAAACACAGCTGGGCACCCGTTCGGCTCCTGCGAAGGGACAGGCGTGTGCGGCTCCGTTTAAATTCTCCACCAGAGCCGGCCGCGGGGCGCAGGGCTGAGCATCGACCTGTGAACCAGGAGGCCAGGGTTCGATTCCCATCAGGGCACAGGCCCGGGTTACGGGCTCCATCCCCAGTGGGGCGTGCAGGAGGCAGCCGGTCCATGATCCTCTCGTCATTGATGTTTCTCCCTCTCTCTCCCCCTCTCCCTTCCTCTCTGGAATCAGTAAAAACCTATTTTTAAAAAAAGAAAAAAGAGGGTGATGGTTGGGCAGCCACGCAGGGCTGGGCCGCGCGCTAACACCCGTCCCAGAATTAAGGTGCGTGGGCTCCGCAGTGAGCACATGGTGGGGTCCCCACCCGTCGGCCTGCGTTGTGGGGAGCCCTCACCCCTTTCTGAGGCGGCCTGTGGAGATGCGCTCGGGGCGGGACTCCCATTTCCTACAGTCTGACACCAGCTGTCTGGCTCCCCTTCCTCGGCTGGGACGCTCCGTCCGACTGCGAGCAGATGGCAGGCACTGCTGAGCCATCTGGGGTCTCAACGCTTCACCCGCAGAGTCGGGGACCCTCCCGGGGGCCAGGCTTCCACACCCTCTGCTGGCCTCCGTCCCCCGCGGCTGGTCGGCCCCAGCCCAGGTGTCCACCCCCCAGCCTCCGCCTCGTTCCGGACCGGAGCAGACACAGCCAGGCCGGTTTCCTGGCACAAGACACAAATTAGAAGTATGTTCTGGAATATGCTGGGGGCCCCCTCCACCCTCCTCTTCCTCTGCGCTCCCGCCTCTGGGGCTGTCATGTTCCGGAGACCTGACTCGCCCACCTGGCTCCTCCAGGCCTCTGCCCTCGGCCTGACTGAGGGGGCAGGGCCGGCCCGTGAGGAAGGGGAGCTGGGCCCGGGCGACCGGCCTGAGCCAGGAGAAGGCTGCGTCGTCCCATCGAATGGACCAGCGAACCACAGGCCGATGGCGAGGGGCCTGGAGGACCTGCCCTGGGGAAACCGAAGTCAAATGGAACGTGTGTTTGTTGGGCAGCGGCTAACACTGAGGACAAGCTCCCTGCTGAGCGGACAGGAGCACGGAGAGGAGAGGAGGCGGCTGCGTTTCCCGCGGGCGGCCGAGGAGCACGCGGAGGTGGCCACGCGAGCCTGTCGGCGGCCACGGCGCAAAGGAGCTGGGTGACCACGTGGCCTTTTCCGGGGAGAGGACGGGATACAGGGCGGAGCGGACATGCAGGCGCCGGTCCAGCCAGAACAGGGAGTGGGACGGTGGCCCAGCGGCCCCTCCTCCAGCGAGAGGGTGCTTGGCCACGGCCTCTCCCTGCCTGGAGGGCACCCCCTCTGCCTCGCTCCCAGGTGCCCCACCAGGAGCCTCTCGGTGGGGGGAGAGGGCGGGCTCCTCGCGCACACGTGTCCGTGCTTTTCCGTTTCCTCGGGCTCGTTAGCTCCTGGCGGCTCGTTAGCTCCTCCATCTGCGGGAGCCACAGGCGCTGGGGGCTCCCCGGCCCGCCGCCCGCTCTGGCTCTGCCGCTCGGACCCGCCGGTCCCGCAGAGGAGAGGAGAGGAGAGCGGTAACCGGAGAGACCGCGGCCACGGCTCCTCCGCACACGAGACCGGGAACCGTGAGTGCGAATCCGAGCGCCGAGGAGCACAAACGCGGGCTCCAGAGGGCCGGGCGCCTGCGGGGTGGGAGCTCTGAGCCTCCCGCTCGCCCAGCCGTGTCTGGAGCGTTTTCCTCCAGCGTGTCCCGGGCGTGGAGCCCGTGCCCGTTGCTGTGCACAAGGTGAGAGTCCCGCGAACCTCGCTCTACGTCCTCAGCTCGTGGACTTGCACGTGGTTTCCTACGTGAGAGACGCCTCCCTGGGGAGGGGCGCCGGAGCGGCACACATTCCCCGCTCGAGGACGTGGCAGAGCCCGGCCGGACCGCGCGACACCGGCTCCCTCACCTGCCGCTCCTTCTGCAGAGCGCGTCCCCTGCCGCTCCTTCTGCAGAGCGCGGGCGGCTGTGCAGACCCAGCCGGGCCCTGCCGCGTCCCGGGAGGATGGAGGGCGGCTGGGAGGAGGGGACTGTGTGCCGGGGTGTCAGTAGACGCACGGTCAGTAACACGGGCTCGTCTCGTCTTGCATCCCACACGGGCGAGTGTCCCATGCCGGCCCGGAGCGCGTCTGTGTCGCCATCATCCCGACCCGACGGGGTGCAGCCCCGCCTCCTCCCGCGGCCCCTCACTCCGTCCTGACAGCCGCCTCGCGCTCGCACCGGGCCGCGGGTGGTCTTGCCGTTCCTGCCTCTCGAAGGGGATGCACGGCCGCCCGCCTGCGCCTGGCTTCTTTCTCAGGACGGGAGGTTCTGGACGGCTCTCCTGGCGGGAAAGCCCCGCGGTCCTTCTTACCGCGAGCAGAACCTTCTCCTGGGCGTGTTCCAGTCACCGCTTGTGAGTTCGTTGTTGGGGACACTGGCTGTTCCCAGGTTGGGGCGCGATGAGGAGAGAGGCAGCGAGCACTTCTGTCCGGTCCTGGGTGCGATAGTTTTATTGCTTTTGGAGAAATGCCCGGGCGTGGACTGGGGTCGGCGGCGGGTCAGAGTCCCCGTGTTTTCGGCGTGTCCACCTCCTTCCAGGACCCGTGCAGCGGCGGCCGTTCACCGTGCTCTTACTTTTTGCTGTTCTACAGACTGTGCACTGGTATCCGTGAAAACTTAAACTTTTTTGCAATTTATGGTTTGTATTTTGGCCACGTGGACAGCACGAGCCTTTATGAAGCTGGGTGCTGGTTTGATGGAACTTGGTTCTGATTTGAGTGGAATTTGGTGCTGGTTTGATGGAACTGGTGCTGGTTTGATGGAATTTGGTCCTGGTTTGACGGAACTGGTGCTGGTTTGATGGAACTTGGTGCTGTTTTGATGGAACTTGGTGCTGGTTTGATGGAACTGGTGCTGGTTTGATGGAACTGGTGCTGGTTTGATGGAACTTAGTGCTGGTTTGATGGAACTTGGTTCTGATTTGAGTGGAATTTGGTCCTGGTTTGATGGAACTGGTGCTGGTTTGATGGAACTTGGTGCTGGTTTGATGGAATTTGGTCCTGGTTTGACAGAACTGGTGCTGGTTTGATGGAACTGGTGCTGGTTTGATGGAACTTAGTGCTGGTTTGATGGAACTTGGTGCTGGTTTGACGGAACTGGTGCTGGTTTGATGGAACTTGGTGCTGGTTTGATGGAACTTGGTGCTGGTTTGATGGAACTGGTGCTGGTTTGAGTGGAACTTGGTGCTGGTTTGATGGAACTGGTGCTGGTTTGATGGAACTTGGTGCTGGTTTGATGGAATTTGGTCCTGGTTTGACGGAACTGGTGCTGGTTTGATGGAACTTGGTGCTTCCTTAGAAGACTGTGACCCCCCACAGTTTCTGTGTTGAATGTCTCCCCAAGGAATCGGCCTGTTTTCGCCGGCTGGGCTTGTGTTTTTATTATTAGTTTGTAGATGTTCTCTACATGTTTTGGATGGAAGTCCTCTGCTTACATTACATGTGTTATCAGTGACAGTCTTTCCAGTCGTCAACTCATCATCTTCTCAATAGACTCTCCTGATGAGCTAACATTGGTGACTGTTATGAACGCCAACTGTTATACCTAATGCTCTTACATCTACTGGGGAGAGGGCGAGATTCCATACGCCCAGAACACAGCCCTGCGTGCAGGAGGGATGGGGGGGCGGGGGGTGGGAGAGGGAACCGCGCAGAGTGGGGGGGGCGGGGAGGAGCCGCGCAGAGTCGGGGTGGGGGGCTGGCCCTGGATGCTGCTCTGAGCTGTTCCCCGACCTCAGTTGGCGCTGCGGGGGTGGCGTTTGCTCCCCTGGGATCCGTGCCCCCCTCGTGGCTCCTGGACGACACTGGACGTCGGCTCGCCCCTCACTCATCGGGTGACGGAGGACCGGTGAGGGGCCGGGCAGTGCTAGAGCTCACTGCAGCGTGGCAGGGGGTGAGCAGGACAGGGAGCCACCGGGAGCACGCATCACGCGGATGTGGGAGCGGCCGTGCGGCTGACGACATGGGAAGGGTTGAAAGAAACAGCAAAAGCCAAGTTAACTCAGAATGGAAGACGGGAAAATTGGGGGGCGGGGGGGCGGCATGAGAGACGGACAAGCAGGAGGGATCTCTTTGGGAAGAAGGAAGGAAGCTGCGTTCGGAAGTGCTGCGTCTCAGCGATTAGGGCCTCCTCCTGAAGTGCGAGGCGAAGCCAGGACGTCGTCGGGGGCGTCTGTGCCTGAGACAGTGATGGAGGCTCCACCGTGAGAGTTTAGGGGACCCCACACTTCCCGCCAGAGCCCCCCTCCCCTCGGCCCCTGAGATGGCGGCATCCCTGGGAGAAGGGGCGGGCGGCAGGTAGGGAGCGGGCCCTGCAGGCCCGTGTCGGCCTGTGGACGGGGCTCCGTGTCTCCCGGCACCTGCAGACTCGCCTTCGGGAGCAGCAGCAGCGAGAACGAGAGGCTGCGCACAGGCCTGGCTGGGGCGGGACACGGCGCCTCCTCCGGGCTCAGCCCTCCTCTCCGTGCCCAGACGTTGCTCGAGCTCCGTGGCTGAGCGTCGACCTGGGAACCAGGAGGTCTCGGTTCAATCCCCGGTCAGGACACAGGCCTGGGTTGCAGGCTGGATCCCCCTTGTGGGGCGTGCAGGGGGCAGCTGATCCGTGATTCTCCCTCATCATGGATGTTTCCCTCCCTCCCCTCCCTCCCTCTCTGACGTCATCAAGATATATTTTTTTGAAAAAGAAAGCGCTGGGGGAAGGCGGTCGGCAGGAGAGAGTGGGAACCACAGTGCCCGTCTCCGTCCGCCGGCTCTGCCCTGGCGCTGGCTCCCGGCCACGGCTCCTGCCAGCGCTGATAGGAAGTGGGATTTGTGGGGAGGTTTTGAAATTCCGATAATTCCTTGAGAGGACTTAAAAGAAGCCGTTGGACCGTGATTACTTTAATGACGGATCCTCATCAACCTGGAGGCATTTCAGAGCGGGAACCTTCCTCCCGTAGGAGAGAGACGCAGGCCCAGGGCGGGGGCCGCGGAGACACCGCTGGCCCCCGGGAGACGCGGCGGCTGGGACACTAATTAGGAGAGAAAAGTCCGTTCCGAGATTTCTTCTCTGCTTCGAATGTGCCAGGATGTACCCTTCACTGGCGTCTCTGACCGAAGTCCTGTCTGTGCAAACATGGACAGGAGAGCATAACCGCAGTTACACGCTGAGTGTAATCGCTCAGCCCTGCCCGGCCGACCGGGTAGACCCGCACACGCTTTCAGCCGTCGCAGCGGTCCCTCTTCCCGCCAGGACCCCAGGCCCAGCGCCCGCTCATTCCGGTTGCAAAGTGAGCAAACAGCCACACAGAAAGCTTTCCCCCTAAAACCAGAAACATCACCTTTCAGGTTGAGGGACTGAGAAGAGGGAGGAAGAGGGGGGGAGGGAGGAGGGGGTGCAGGGAGGAGGGCACGGAGGGACGGGGGTCCAGAGCTTCAGGGACTCGCAGCCGCCGCGGCGTTCCTGGAGGGAACTGGAAAATGTTGCCACTTCCCAGAGGGCAACACGTTCACAGACACGCTCTCCGAGCTCCCAGGGCTCTGCTGTCGGACACCCACAGGCCCCGCGCGGCCTGTTGGGGAGCTGGGGCCCCCGGTCCTGGAGATGCATTGCTTCTCGGGGCTTCCAGGAGGAAACTTCAGGCTCTCCCATCGGGGCGGATGCAGGGACGGCCGCAGAGGGACAAGCTGACCACCCCCAGGGCACAGCGGGGGCCGGGCTGGTGCGGAGACACTGAGAGATGACGGTGCGGGAGGGAGGGGTGGGAGCACCCAGGCTGCTCTGAGGGGCAGGGGAGGGCCGGGGTGATGGGGAGAGGAGACAACATGACTAACACGGGAGCTCTGAGCACGTCTGCTGCTGGCCCAGGAGCAGGAGGGAAGCGCTGAGGACGGCAAGGGTCAGGCCTGAGTGGGGGGTGGGGGGTGGGGGGTGCGGGGTGGGGGCTGAGGGGCGGGGAGCTCACCTGGGGGGGAGCCGGGCGGCCCTCAGGGCCCTCAGGGCAGGGCAGGGGGAACCGGGGCGTGCGGCCCGTTGGGGAGCTTGGAGGGGATGCTCCGCGGGCCCTATCACAGTTCTAAGCACAGAGGCCTCATCTCACTCGTAGGCACAGAAGCTCTGTGAACAGAAGACATGCGAAGGCTACGCCGCGACCCAGGCTCCCGGCCCGTGCGCTTCTGGAACCGCGTCTGTTCGAGTCGCGCGCGGCCGGGACTCGGACACGTTGGCGATGAATGGACGTGAATGTGACAGCTTTACACATCGGCCCCTTCCCGCCACATGCTCAGCGAGGGGGGGGGTCCCGGAGCTCAGCGCCAGCCCTGCCTGCGACCACACGCCCCGCACCTTCCAGGCAGGACCCGGTCGGGGAACAGCTCACAGCGGGAAGTCGCTGTGCCCGCTTCGGGGGGAGCCGGGCTCCGGGCAGCGGGTGACTCCGCAGCAGCAGGGGCAGGGGCTCAGCTGTGTGTGCGCGTACGTGCACATGTGTGTGTGCGCGCGCGCGTGTGCGCATGTGTGTGCGTGTGTGCGCGTGTGCACGTGTGCATGTGTGTGCGCGCGCGTGTGCGCACCTGCACATGTGTGTTTGTGTGAGCATATGTGTGTGCGCATATTGTGTGCGCGCGTGTGTGTGTAGACAGGGGTGGGGGTGGGGGGTTGCGGGGAGTCCCGCCCTCTCACTCTGGCAGCTCCGCGCCCCCCCCCCGCCCCACCATGACTGGAATAGCGGACGAGGGGCAGGTGCTGGGGCGGGGCCGGCCTGAGACGCACCCTCTTCCTTCCCCAAACTCGTCTCATGGTCCCCTTCCCCAGGCGGGCCCTCCCCACCCCTCCTCTCGCTCTGCACCCAGCCCTGCCCTTCTCCCGGGTCGCCCTCCATCCAGCGGCCACCCCTGGGCTTCCCGGGCGGCCGGAGGGGCCCAGCCCAGCCCAGCCCCGTGCGCCGCGCCCGCCGCGCCCACACCAGCAGTTGCCCGGGAGGGAGGCACGTCAGGTATGCGGGGGCGACAGCTGCGGGATGCTCTGCGGTGACCACAGCTGTCCCCCTCGCGGCCGAGGCCCCAGGTCAGAGCGAGGTGGGGCCGTTGTCACGGAGGCGTCACGGCTGCGGGTTCAGACCAAGCCAGGCCTGTTCTGGACGCACAGGAAATGACTCCTCTCAGTGCCCCTTTCCAAACTAGAGCAACTGCGCGGCCGCGGGACGGACGGCTGGCTCGGGCCGCCTCCCACCCGCGTGTCCGGCCGCTCGGGGATGCGGCTAAAAATACCTCCAACCCAGCGCTCGCCCTCCTCCTGTTTATAACTCAGTCTAGGAACCGGAAGGCGGCCCCCGAAGAGCCAGCCAGCCAGACGGACAGACAGACAGACAGACAGACGTGGGACCTCGGGCTCCAGCCGGCGGCTCCTGCCTCGAACACGGGCTGCTCCCTCCTGTCTTGGGTTATGACTTGTGGTTAAAGTGGACAGACCCTCACTCCAGCCACAGTTTAAATCGTGGACATACATGAGCAGCTTTTGCTCTTTTAAAAACATACATATTTTTACTGATGTCAGAGAGGAAGGGAGGGAGAGAGAGAGAAATATCGATAAGAGAGGAACATGGACCGGCTGCCTCCTGCACGCCCCACACTGGGGATCGAGCCCGAAACCCGGGCCTGTGCCCTGACCGGGAATCGAACCCTGACCTCCTGGCTCACAGGTCGACGCTCACCACTGAGCCACGCGGCCGGGAGAGCTTTTGCTCTTGTTCAACCCTGTGAGGACGTAACTGCTCCACCGCCGGGCGAGCCCCCTGACCCGACAAGACTGGTGCGGGCGAGGCTCTAGCCGCGAGCCCCGTCCTCGCCAGGTCAGAGCGCTTTTCCCGGCTCCGGACCGCCCAGCGCGGAGGCGGGCACCTCCCGGGGCGGCTCTCCCAGGGCCTCGGGGCTATTTTCTGCTCCCGTGTAACCGACACCACATTCACGTCCCAACAGCTGCTGCCCTCCCGCCGGCCACTCCTCAGCACATTCCGACCTGTTACTATTTTCCTTCCACTTCTGAGCAACTTCCCTGGAAGCACAGCTACCCCGGCAGCTGGAATTGTGTGGCTCCTGGTCCTGTGACTCATTCACGCATCCGCCGGGGGTTTCACATGGAAGTGAGAAGGTGGAGAGGGATGCAGGGGCCTGGCGGACGCTGAGGCCACAGCCGGGACCACACAGCAGGCCGGGCCCGGTCCCCAGGAAAGCTGTTCCCAGGCCACGCGTTCCCCTCCTGTTCTCATTGCCCAAGGCCACGTCTCAGCATGTCCACAGCAGGCCAGGGCGCTTCTGGAAGGCGGGGCGCCTGAGGCCCGTGCCGAAGCTGGCGGGGTTTCCCAGGCAAACGGGAGAGAGGAGCCTGCAGGAGGCGTAGGCAGACACCAGCGCCCGTGCGCCCAGGCGGGACCCATGGGCACGCTCGGGGGACGGGGTGGTGCCCGAGCGCAGGTGCAGGTGGGAGCGCCCGGCAGCCAGCGAGGTGGTGGGTGGATGGCGCCAGGCCCCTGGCTGCACCAGGACCGCCAGCCCCCTTCGGTGGGGCTGTGGGCGCAGACGTGCAGGGAGCGGCACCTGCACTGTCCCGGGAGCAGGGCTCTGGGAGGACAGACCAGGGCGGCGGGGCTCAGGTGGGCAGAGGAGCTTGTGGGGAGGAGATGGAGTGAGAGGTGGGCCCCTGAGGAGCTCTCCAGACGGAGTGCGCACCCACATCGGGGAGGATCGCGCCCCAGGCCCGGTCCGGCACGGGCGTCCCTGCGATGCATTGCAGGAGGGAGGACACGGGCTTGGTGGAGAGGAGGGCAGGGCCAGGCCGGCACTGGGACGTCTGCCTGGCGCCGGCTCTGGGCTGGAGGCACTGATTTCCAGAGGCGGGGCTGTGGCCGCACTGCCCTCCCGGCCTCTGCACGGCGACTCTCGCGCCTTTTACTTCAAACGTGGGCCCCTGCCACCCGCCACAAACCCCACCACGGCTTGCCATGGTGTTAGCTCAGTCCGTCCGCGATGCTGTAACATGGGACAATTTTTTAAAGTTTTTTCTATTTCTTGCACGTCTTCAGGGCCTTCACTCCTTTTTACTGTGGATAGACGTTCCCTCTGGGGCCGTCTTTTCAGGAAAACAACCCCTTTGGCGTTCCTGCGGCCCAGTGTGGCCATGAGGAACGGGCTCAGCATCTGTGGGTCTGGAAAGAGCTTGAAAAATGCCCCCGGTGCTGTTGGCTGAGACTTCTAGGCCAGAAAAAACGCCCGTGGCACCTGGGGGACGTGTCCGTTTCCTCTTGCGCATATGAGTGCCAACGGCCACGCGCCGTGTGGGTCCTGTGCCCGGCCCTCTCCCTGCCGCTCCATCCCCCGCCACCTGCCGCCTGCCGACCTCCCGCGGGCATGGCGAGGGGCGGCTTCACGCCCTGGACTTGGGGACCAGCATTGCTGCTCCGGTGACCAGAGAGGGGCCCAGGGCACCCAGACCACTCATGACCACTCCCCCTCCCACTGACCAGAGCCGCGTGCCCCTCACGAACACGTGAAAGACACGCCAGGAATTAGTGGGAATGCAGCGAAATGAGCGCATGTCGGAGCCCGGCTTTAGTTAGAACAGAGGTTCTCAACCTTCTGGCCCTTTCAACGCAGTTCCTCATGCTGTGACCCAACCATAACATTATTTCCGTTGCTACTTCATCACTGTCATGTTGCTGCTGTGATGAATCGTCATGTAAATATCTGATCTGCAGGATGGGCTTAGGCGACCCCTGTGAAAGGGCCGTTCGACCGCCAAGGGGTCGCGACCCACAGGTTGAGAACCGCTGGGTTAGAGCGTTTACACGGTGACACATGCCCACCCGCTTCTGTATGAGGCAGTGGGGTCCGTCCTTCCGTGTTTTACGGCCGTTTAGAGAAAAGGCCTTTGGTACTTGAGTGGCGGCCCAGCCGTGGGCTCCAGGTTGGTGTCTGGCATTTTCCAACCAGCCCCACCCCTCGCAGGGGAGGGCGTCCCGTCCGCCCGGTGCGCAGCGCAGGCCCGGCGTCCTGGAGAGACGCCGCTGACCTGACCGCGGTGGGAACGTCGTCCTGTGGGTCCCCGGCTCCCAGAGGCCTCTCCCCGGGCGACCCGGTGGGTGCTGGCCTGTCCTCCTCAGCAGTTCCCTCGGACGGCGTCTCGTCTGTGAAGCGGGTGACCTTCCCGCCCACAAGCCCCTCGGGGACCTGGTCCCGGCCACAGACGGTCCCTTTCCGTGACCAATGTTCCGACCAAAGAGAAAGCCCATCTCACCGGCTTCTCCCAGGGGCTCGACCCAGACCCGTCGGCCCCACGTCCTAACCCAGGGGTGGGCAAACTTTCTGACTCGAGGGCCACAGTGGGTTCTTAAACTGGACCGGAGGCTGGAACAAAAGCATGGATGGAGTGTTTGTGTGAACTAATATAAATTCACAGTAAACATCATTACATGAAAGGGTACGGTCTTTTTTTTTTTTAGTTTTATTCATTTCAAACGGGCCGGATCCGGCCTGCGGGCCATAGTTTGCCCACGGCTGTCCTAGGCAGTGGACGGCCCAGGAGCCCCGCTCAGGAGCGCAGCTGCCGCTGCCCACACCCCGGTCTCCGCATGCGGCCGGCGGGGGACAGAGACCACGGTGTGGTGTGAATGGAGGGCTGGGAGCTGACCTGCGCTGTGAGTCCCTGCCCGCCCTGGGGGCCCACACACTCAGCCCCCCAATATCGGTCTCTGCTTTCTACAACTTTCTCACAAGTCTGTGCTGAGTCCTGCCCCCTACACTGCCTGGTGCAAGGTCGGGCGGGGAGGGCAGTGGGGGGGACAGAAAGCGCGCGACCCCGGGGCCACCCACACCCTCAGGGCTTCTCCCGGATAAAGCCTGACCCACAGGTCATGTCCATGGACCTCAGGAGACCTTCTGGGGGACACAGAGTCGGGGGGGGGGGCAGAGGCGGGCCGAGTGCCGCAGAGCTTGTCCTCGCCGGCAGCTGTCTCGCGGAGACCAGGGCATTCCAGGGCGTGACCAGCAGGCCTCCTAGAAACTCCCATTTCCTGGAATCCACGGGATAGAAACCGAAACGTCGCCGGCATCCCCTCTTCACTCAGCATCTGACCATCCTCACCGCACAGCTGCCCACCGTCCTCTCCCGCCTCCTCTACCTGCTCTCCCGTTAAGGAGCCATCGGAGGCGCCCAGTGTCCGTCTGCAGAGCCAATATTCCCGGGGCCGAGGGATGGCTCCCTGTGAGCCCCCGACCTCCAGGACTCCAGGGCACACCTGTCACCTGGGCCTCTCAGGCTGCCCCTCCTGCCCCCGCATCCCTTTCCCAGCCCTTTCTTCCCTCCCCCCGGCCTGGCCTCAAGAATTTCTTCGTCTGGACATGTTTCTGCGACGTGCCTTCCCACACCCACTGGAGGCTCCCGCAGCATCCCCGGCATCCACGCGGCCTCCCCCGCCTCCGCCGGGAGCTCCTGCCAGGGGACCACGCTGACCACGCGTGTCAGAGCCGGCCCAGCTCCCGGCCCTGCGAGGGTTCACGTTAGAGACGGAGCCACCTGCTCCCTACGCCCTCTGTGCCTCCCTCCTCCCTCCTCCCTCCTCGCTGGAGGCGCTGACCCGCCCCCATTCACCCGCCAAGGGGAGAACAGGGGGCGCCCAGAGCCGCAGGAGGCCGGCTTCTCTGCAAAACCCGACCGTGTTCGGAAATCACAGTCCTGTTTGCAGGAGCCCAGGCGCTGGGCACGTCCACGCTGCGTGGAGAGTGTTTATTCTCACATCGGGACGGTCTCTGGGATGATGACACATCAGCAGCTCCGTGGACCCGCCCATGGCGTCCCACAGACACAGCACTGACCTGCTGTAAGAGCCAGAGAGGCCCCTCGCGACATTAAGTGACAAAACGGAGGGTGTCGGTTTTTGCAGACGTAGGGGAGCTCATGGAGAAATATCAGTCGTGCTCATCACCGGGCAGCGGGACTGTGGGTCGTTTCTGTTATTTTATTTTAACTTTGCGTTTTCTGTTTGGCCTATAGTCCATTGCTTGTTTAATAAGAACAAAAGCTAAAAATACATATTTTTAAAGGCCCCTCATTGGAGGGAACATAAAATATCATGAAGCAACATTGCCGGGACCATGGCCTCCCCCCCCCTCCCCCCGCCCCCCTAGCTGCTGCTTCTGAACGCCGCGGAGGGACGAGATCCTGGGCTGTTTCTGGCCGCGTCCCACGGGGCCGTATCCACTCTCCATGGGAGGAAGGGTGCGAGCTCCGTGGAATTTAGGGACGCGGATGCCACGCGTGTGCAAACTTCCCCCCAGCACAGGGCCCGCCGGCACCGCGGCCAGAGCTTCAGATGCGAGTTCTTTCTCGCTGCTCGTGTGCTGGGTTTCAGCGTGCCCACGCTCCACACCCACGGAGCCCATCTCACCCTCAGGCAGCCGGGGGCTGAGAGCCCGTGAGGGAGAGGCTGTGGCCACACGGCGTTAACACACTTGCCACCGAAACTTAAGACAAAACCCAAGAGTGCTGTCCGTCCACATGGAAACCAGTGACGGTGTCCACGCCAGGGACCCGCGGGGCCACTCGGGGAGGCCTGGCCTTGCCGCCCCGGCCCTCGGCACTGAGCACCCCCATGCCCCGGGCACCCCGGCCGCAGCCTCTCACCCGGCCAACTCCAACCCGATGAGCCTCCAGTCAGCCTCCTGTTTCCCTGACAAGGAAGCCACGCCCCCAGGTGACTCCCAGGGCACAGAAGGGTGAGATCAGGATTAAATTCTTCTCAACTCCAAACCCTGCTTGTTCTAAAGACGGGAAATCAGGGTGCTCACAGGAAAACGCGTTAATAATCCTGGAATACCCGCAGGCTTCCTTGGCTCCACGTTCAAGCTGTTTGGGAAAAACTTACTGAATCAAATCAGAAGCAGGGTGATTCTCACGGGCAGTTTCTCTCTGCGACCGACACAGATTCCAGCTCAGGCGCCGTGACGTGGCGGCCTGCGTGGCTCCGTGGGCCGTTCGTGCGCAGCAACGCCACGGCTCCTGCGCTTTCCCGTGGCCCCGTCGTGTTACTCTGGGCCCAGCACACCCCTCATTCCCCCCTAACTCCTGCCAGGGCGCCCAGCCCCGTCCTGCTCAGTAGCGAGCACTTACGGCATCTTACGGAGATCGCTTATGTGGCGTCCGTAAATACATCAAATAAAGAAAAAGATAAAGTGAAAGCCACACACACCGCGAAGCGCCGCTGCCATACGACGGCACCAGCCTCCTGCCTCGCTCTTTGGAAAGCGCCCCCGCCCTTGGTGGGCACGGTGCATCCTCACGCTCAGTGCCTCCTTCAGGGGCGGGTGCCCTCGTGGGCGCGTGCGGGGCGTTGAAACGGGCCTGGGTGTGTTTTCAGGGGTCACCGTCCGTAGTCTACACTTTCTGCTCCCAGCCCTGCCCCTCCCTCACGCAGGTGCCGGCCCTGGGCTCCCGGCCTCCCTCCCTGTGGGAGTCGCCAGGCTCAGGAGGAAATCGCCCCTCAGTCTCCTCCCGGCTTCGCGATCTAAACCCTGATGTCTTAGAAGAATAAAATGTTTAAGAAAATGGGGGTTGGAGGGGAGCTCTCCCTCTTCTCCTGAGCACCACCCCCTCATGGTGAGGGGGCTCTCCAAGCTCTAGGGAAGGGAAGAGGACGGGCGGGGACGGCATTGCAGATGGCGGGCGGTCCTGTCCCCGATTCCTAGCGGGAGCCCCAAGGAGGCAGCCAAACCGAGAGGCGGTCACTCTGAAGGCCCCGGGGGACAGTGCTGGCAAGATGCTCGCGCTTCCGTGTGACACGCAGAGGCCGGAACGTCCACCCGTCCACCCGTGTGGAGCCCAACGAGGAGACAGTGCCGACCTGAAGGTCGGGGTGAAACACGAGGAGGCCCAACTCTGCACACTGATTGGATCCACGTAGCTCAGGAAACACTCTGATTGGTCCCAAGTATCACAGGGAAGCACACTGGTTGGTTCCATGTAACTCAGGGAAGCACAGTGATTGGTTCCATGTAACTCAGGGAAGCACAGTGATTGGTTCCATGTAACTCAGGGAAGCACAGTGATTGGTTCCATGTAACTCAGGGAAGCACAGTGATTGGTTCATTTAACTCAGGGAAGCACAGTGATTGGTTCCATGTAACTCAGGGAAGCACAGTGATTGGTTCCATGTAACTCAGGGAAACACAGTGATTGGTTCCATGTAACTCAGGGAAGCACAGTGATTGGTTCCATGTAACTCAGGGAAGCACAGTGATTGGTTCCATGTAACTCAGGAAACACTCTGATTGGTCCCAAGTATCACAGGGAAGCACACTGGTTGGTTCCATGTAACTCAGGGAAGCACACTGGTTGGTTCCATGTAACTCAGGGAAGCACACTGGTTGGTTCCATGTAACTCAGGGAAGCACAGTGATTGGTTCCATGTAACTCAGGGAAGCACAGTGATTGGTTCCATGTAACTCAGGAAACACTCTGATTGGTCCCAAGTATCACAGGGAAGCACACTGGTTGGTTCCATGTAACTCAGGGAAGCACACTTGTTGGTTCCATGTAACTCAGGGAAGCACACTGGTTGGTTCCATGTAACTCAGGGAAGCACAGTGATTAACTCAGGGAAGCACAGTGATTGGTTCCATTTAACTCAGGGAAGCACAGTGATTGGTTCCATGTAACTCAGGAAGCACATGTGATTGGTTCCATGTAACTCAGGGAAGCACACTGGTTGGTTCCATGTAACTCAGGGAAGCACAGCACACTGCTTGGTTCCATGTAACTCAGGGAAGCACACTGGTTGGTTCCATGTAACTCAGGAAACACTCTGATTGGTCCCAAGTATAACAGTGAAACACACTGTTTGGTTCCATGTAACTCAGGGAAGCACAGTGATTGGTTCCAAGTATCACAGTGAAACACACTGATTGGTTGGTTGAATTAAATACAATAATTGGCTTCCTGTGGGCCACTCACAAGACGGGGCTCGACAGTGGAGATCTCGGCAATAAAACTTGGGGCACAGGTGGCTTCGGATCCAGCTGCACCCCCACACAAAGCCGGGAAACAATGGAGACGATGAACAGGGTGGGAGAGTGTTGAGGGGAAGTCCTGAGTGGTGCCCTTTGCTGGGAGCCACAGCGGTGGGGACAGGGCCCTGGCGGGAGGGAGAAATGGCCGGATTGTCCTGCCTGGCTCCTCCCCACCTGCGGCCGAACACCTGCCCGCGGTGCCACCGGAAGCAGATCTGCCTCCCCTCACGGGAGAGAGGAAACGCGGTGCTTCCTCCTCGCTCTCTGCCCGCGTGGGGAAAGGGAGGCCTCGATGTGGCCGTAGGAACCACAGCTCCACGTCCTGGGAGGAAAACGCAACACGCACGGACAAGCCCCGTCGTTGGGGACACCTTTCATTCAGGCGTCCGCTTCCTGTGGGTTTTGCCTGAGACGCCAGAGAAAACGCTGTCCGTCCGCGTGGAGCCGTGGCCACTGGACAGGGCGATGGGAGCCCCCGCACGGCAGCCGTCGGGCACCCCCCACACTTCTCCTGGCGCCCCTTCCCCTGCTGGCGGTTGAGAGGAGCCCTCTCTGGCTTGATGCTCCGTCCCGGGCCACTGGTCGCCTCTCCTCCCTGTTGGGGAGAACAGTCTGGCGGTGCCGCGGGTTCCAGCCTGGAGCCGGCTCAGGGCGGACCCGCACCTGCCTAGGTAGGAGGGGTGCATGACTCCCCTTGGAGAGTGGCCTGCCTGCAGGGGCCGGGACAGCAGAGAGCAGCCCTGGGTGCAGGAGCCGCAGGGGACGTGGAGGAGGAGAAGGTGGAGAAGGAGGAGGAGGAGGGGGAAGTGCTGCCTGGAAGAACCGGTGAGGGGCTGTGCTCACCCTCACGCTGTGGAGAACACAGTGGCTGGGGGCCCAGGTGCTCTGCAGAGGCGGCCCCGGGGCGGGAAGGGGCCGGGTGCAGGGTGCTGTCCACCCACAGAGCTTGGTCTCTGCTCTGCCGGGCAAGTCCGTGAAGTGACATCACTGCTGAAGGGAGGCACCCAAACACCGGCGGGGAGCCACGCGGGGACTCGTTCCGTGTCTGCTCTCCTTACACCCACGTCTCCCCCATTTCCACAGCGAGCGCGGCCTGTAATAGAGGAGGAACGAGGACAGATACCAACAGGCAAGCATGTCAGACGCAAAGGCTCACGGCCAAGTAAACAAGGTGTAAGTGGGTGTGGCCGCAAAACCCCCAAAAGCTTCCATTTCCATAGAAACGTGGGTTTATTCCGATAGAGACGTGCTGAATGCAAAGGGCTGAAATAGATGAGTCATCGTTAACTAAAATAATAGAACATTTTAATAAGAATTAATATTTTTCTTGAACATTAACTTAGACACCGAATAACTGCACAAATTAATAAGCGTCACGCAAATAAACACATTTTTCTTTTCTCCGAAAGCGAAATATTTCCTGTTGCGCAAACCCAACAAGTCAGTGCAAGACTAGCAATGTGGCCGTCGGCTGCTAAAATACTCGCTGCTGGTGTCAGTGGAGAGAATGGTGCGCCTGCGTGTGAGGTGCATAAGAGAGATGAATGAAACATGATTATAGTCATCAGTTATTAGCAAACGTTTTAGTTTGTTATTAATAATTATGTATAACAGGATATTGTAAAAATTAAGTTATGAAATTTTTATTAAAACGTTTCTTTCATATCGTTATACTGGCTGGGCCACAAAAAATATTCGTTGTGGGCCCCATGCGGCCTGCAGGCCGTGCGTTTGACATGCTTGCCATAAGGTAACAGGGCAACAGCTTTGTGGAATTACTTCTATTATTTCATGCCCAACGCATGAAATTCGTGCATGGGGCACAGCCTGCAAAGCCCCTCACAGCCCCGGCTTCATCCGGAATGTTGTCCAGATGGTCCGTTTGGTTCTTTGGTCTCATTAGCATATTAGCTCTTTATTATATAGGCTAACAGTGAAGGGCTGCATGAAGAGAAAGAAGGAAGGAAGGAAAGAGAAAGAAAGAAAGAAAGAAAGAAAGAAAGAAAGAAAGAAAGAAAGAAAGAAAGAAAGAAAGAAAGAAAGAAAGAAGGAAGGAAAGAAAGAGAAAGAAAGAGAGGGAGGAAAGAAGGAAGGAAGGAAGGAAGGAAGGAAGGAAGGAAGGAAGGAAGGAAGGAAGGAAGGAAGGGAAGGGAAGGAAGGGGAAGGGCGTGACAATAGAACTCGAATTTCCAGGCCATGGCAGACTATTCCAGAGACTTCGCTCTTACCCCTCAGCCTGTTTCATCGGCACCTCGTTGGAGACCGTTCAGTGTCCTCACCAGCACTGTTGAAAGCACAGAAAGTCGCCCGTGTTGTCCTCACCAGGGAGAGGCTTACGCTGTGGCCGTTGGTCCCTGCTCTGCAGGCGCCCAGTGTGTGCAGGGTCTCGATGGGCGTGAATGAGAGTCCCAGGCCCATGACGGTCCTCCAGGGAGCTCCTGCGGCTGGTGGTTCCCAGGATGAACCAGTGAGACTGTTCTGAGGGCCGAGCAGGGTGTGGAGTCCCTGGCAGCGTGTGTCGGGGGCGGGGGCAGCGCTGGGCGACTGGGGAGCAGTGCCCCTGAGGTCACAGGTGTGAGGGGCTCAGCGCGCCCCGGCCGGTGTGGAGGGGGTGCCGGGTGGACAGAACCCGCTGCAAACACGCCGAGCTTCGTGAGGGGAACGGGACCGGATCTGGGGAGCCAGGCCGGACCCCGGTCCTCCAGGCTGTGGTGCTTAGAGACCACAATGTCCCCCTGTGGGACCTCGGGGCTTCAGTCTGTGGGGGTCACCGTGCTGAACGGCACCCATGTTCTGTTGTTGTTTGTTTTAAAAATTATTTTTACTGATTTCAGAGAGGAAGGGAGAGGGAGAGAGAGAAACATCAGTGATGAGAGAGAATCATGGGTCGGCTGCCTCCTGCACGCCCCACACTGGAGATCGAGCCTGCAACCCGGGCCTGTGCCCCGACCGGGAGTCCAACCGTGACCTCCTGGTTCATCAGTGGACGTTCAACCACTGAGCCACGCCGGCAGGGCCCCTGTGCTTCTGTTTCCATCAGCAGGTGTGTTGTACTAACATCTCACCAAGGCAGGGATACAGGAGGGGCAGGGAAGCTGAGAGTGTGTGTGTGTGTGTGTGTGTGTGTGTGTGTGGGTGGTGTGTATGTGTGCATGCATGTGTGTGTGTGCCTGTGTCCGTGTGTGTGCCTGTACATGTGTGTGCGCGTGCGTGCCTGTGTCCGTGTGTGTGTGTGGTGTGTCTGTGCATGCGTGTGTGGTGTGTGTGCATGTGCGTGTGTTGGGATGAGTCCATTTATACCCATAACAAGGGACACTCGGGGGGTGGGGGGGGACCATAGAAGATATTCAGACCCAAGCTCGGGCTTCAGGTCCGAGGTGACGCCCCACAGCCATAGCTGACGGTGGGTGGGCGGGGGGGAGCTCATTGGGGAGAGCAGGTCTGGGGTGCAGGAGGCACCCTGTCATCATGGGACAGGCACGTCCTCAGAAAACTGCCGACACCGTGAGGCCCAGCCGGAGCGGGCTCTTCCCGGGCGCTGAGCACGTTCCTTCCTCAGGGCGCACAGGAGCAGCCGTCTCGGTCCCACTGTCCTCGGAAGGGGGCGTTTCCCAGGCTCCCCCCCCCCCCCCCCCCGCCTTCTGTGACAGCCCTTAGGAACGAGGGGTCTTTGTAAACAGGTAATGGTAAAAGGATGAGCCTGACTAACAACAATAACCATGAAAGTCATCTGCTGCTCTGACCCAAGGTCAGTCTTAGGACTGAATATTAACTATAGACCCACGAATGCTTATGCAGTGGGAGCATTGCATATCCTGCTTATAAATCCGTACATGGACAGACACACACACGGAAATACAGTGCGTGCTGGCCGTAGAGCGATGACGGAGGGGCCTGACCCTGCTCGACACTCAGTGCACATTTTAAAAAGCAGAAACAAGCCCATTTTTCCAAATTGGCTTTGCAAGAGGTGCGTCCTGGGGGGAGGCCGCGTTTTGTTTGTGAGCTGAAGGCCTTTCCCGGCGGCTCACTGCTGGGAGCCCATCTCTGCTGGGCGCGGCCAGAAGCGCAGGGGTCTCCAGCACCTTCCATTCCCCCGGAAATGTTACCTATTTTCACATTTCCCCTGGAGACGCAGGAAAGCAGCCGGAGTTGTCGTTTAGTTTCTTTTCCTTGCTTCTCTCGCCCTCACTCACTTGGCTAACGTGAAATGCGGGTGTGGGTGGGTGCGGGAGTTGGAGCCACGCTGCCAAACAGCAACCAAGCGGATTCTTCCTGAAAATTGTGTTACTTTGTCCGCAGTCTGCCCGGAGGGCTCGGCTCTGCTCTGCGCCCTGGACAAGCCCCCCTGCCTCCCACCTCCAGCCTCTGCAGTTTACTGACGCCTCTGGTCTGACCCTCACACAGGACACAACCCCCCCCCCCCCATCTTCTCAAACACAGGCCCCATCTCTTAGCGAAAGAGCACATTGTAGCTAATATTTTCTGCAAGGAGATGGGAGCACCGGGAGCACAAACCCCACGTGTTTCCAGGCCCACCACAGCCCCAGAACCCCTGCCCTAACGCCAAGCACAGTCCTCCCAGAGAGGGAAGAAGGCAAATATATATATGTTACACTTGCCACGATTTCCAAATGCAGCTTCTTTCACAGTCTAAGGTGCCAGGTGCGGGCATAGCTTGACGAAAACAATGCAACCCGCTAACCAATTTCCAGCCCTGGAGCTGGCGGGCCTGCCCGGTGCTGGGGGAAGAGGGGTGTAAACTCAGTCTTCTCTCCACCCACCCCCATGGCGGCCCGGAGCTGGGCGGAGTGAGGGGCGAGGATGCCCAGCCGAGCGCGGCGCTGGCCTGCCGGGAGGGGAGGTGGATTTCCACACCTGCCTGGGGTTCCCACCCCTCCGATGGCAGGCCCCCCGGTAATCCTGCCTGCAGACCCTTCTGGCTCCAAAAAAAAGAAGCCGGAGCACGCCTGGCCGGAGAGGACAGGATTGGCTGCAGTGTTTGTCTTTAGGATGAGTGTGGGGGGCGGGGATAGTGATGGCGGTAAATTCTTTTTCAAATAATGCGGCGTGAAAACGGGGAGCCGCGTGGCTGCTCGGGGCCTCGGAGGAGATGCCCCTCAGGGAATGAGTCTCATTTGCGGGGGGCGGGGGGGCACCCCCGAAAGGCAGCGGGTTGGGGAATTTCATTGCCGCGGGCAGCTGCCTGGGCTGCCTGTGAAAGCCGAGCAGTGTCTTAGGAACGGTCGCGAGCTGCCAGCTCCCCAGCGCGGGAGGCGGCGGAGACAGGGATGACGCCAGACAGCGAGTGGGAAGCGGCGCTGTTCTCTTAATTGCGCCCCGAATATCTGGTGGCGGGGACTAAAGAAAGACACAAGGAGACGGCTTGCAAGGCGAGCTCGCCGGGTCGCAGGCGGCTTTACATAACCCACCCTTCCCAGGGCGAGGACACGTTTCCCCTGGAAACTTGGGGTGCACCTGGGGTCCCCTTTGATCGGTGTTGTTCAGCTGAAACCGCGAGCGACTGGGAAGGCGAGCCAGCTGGGCGCTGGGTTTCTGGAGGAGGCTGCTCTGGGGGGCGCTGGTGGCCGATGAGGAGGAGGAGGAGGAGGAGGGGGGAGGGGGGACCTAGAGGAAGAGGAAGACCGGGAAGGAGAGGGAGCTGGGGGAGGGGACACGGGAGGGGGGCGAGAGGGGAGGGTGGGACGAGTGACGCCGGGGCGTGGGGTGCGCGAGGCCGGCAAGCCCCAGCGCCCGACTCCGAACCAGCCTCGGGAGTGGCCAGATTGAACGCGAGGACCGGCCCCAGCCAAACCCCACTGACCGTTACTCCGGCCTCCGCCCGGGGCGGGGCGCACGGGCGAGCGCGCAGAGCCAGAGCCGGCCAGAGCCGCACCGCGGGGCCTCCAGCCCGCACGAGGAGGGGACACAGATGGAGCAAAAGGACAAAACTGGAAAAGGCAGCCGGGGGAGGGAGCCTAGAAGCCTCTCGGCTGTAAGTGGATTTCTTTGCTTCAGAAAAAGGGAGAAAGGAGCCCACGTGCCCACTAGGTGTTGTGTTAAAGCGCCACCTTTCGTCGGCCCGGGACGCAGGGGCTCCCGGCGGGCTCGGCCTGGGGCGCACGAGGAGCAGCTGCGCCCACCAGGGGCGCGCCGGGCTGCACCGCCATCTCAGGCTGTGCGCGTGCCCGCGCGTGTGCACACGGCGAGGGGCGCGCTCCGGCCGCTCGCATCGTGGGCCGCGGAGCCCGCACAAAGGCTCCGGCCCCTCCCGGGCCCTGGTCCTCGGTTCGCCCGCTCGCCCCGGGCGCGTCCGCTCGCCGCGGTGTGGTTCGTGCCCCCAGCATCCCGGGGAGAGGCGCATCTGTGCACACACGCGGATTTTTTAAAAATAACATGTTTCTAGACCTGCCCCCGGCCCCCACCCTCCATCTTTGCGGAGCAGCCCCTGGGCGGGGGGCGGGGGCGGGGCCCCGCGGTTAATAAAGGGGGGTGGGCGGAGCCGGCCGCGGCCATTGGCTGGCCCGGGGAGTGATGTCACCCATATGACACCCTGATAACTAGTTGGGAGAGAGTCCCCAACTTTTTGCCGAAGGAGCGCGCGCGCCTGGGAGTGCTCGGGTCCGGCGCTTGCGGCGGGAGCCACCAGCAGGAGAGAGGGGTCCCCGGGCTGCCTCGACCGCCGCCGCCGCCGCCTCTCCTGTCGCGGCCGCAGCCCCCCGCGTGCGGGCGGCCGTTGCCGCCGCAGCCGCTGTGTGCAGCCTGGAAGGGGGGGCCGGGGGGAGGGGGGGAGTCGTGGCCGCGGGGCGCCCAGGACTTTGCAAGTTGCCCGGGAAGGTGGAGGGGCGAGAAGGGGAGGGGGACCTCCGCACGAGACCGAGCCCGAGAGCGAGCGGCCCGGGCCGGAGCGCCCAGCCCCGCGGCGGATCATGGTGCAGCAGGCGGAGAGCTTGGAGGCGGAGAGCAACCTGCCCCGGGAGGCGCTGGACACGGAGGAGGGCGAATTCATGGCGTGCAGCCCGGCGGCCCTGGACGAGAGCGACCCGGACTGGTGCAAGACGGCGTCGGGCCACATCAAGCGGCCGATGAACGCGTTCATGGTGTGGTCCAAGATCGAGCGGCGCAAGATCATGGAGCAGTCCCCCGACATGCACAACGCCGAGATCTCCAAGCGCCTGGGCAAGCGCTGGAAGATGCTCAAGGACAGCGAGAAGATCCCGTTCATCCGCGAGGCCGAGCGGCTGCGCCTCAAGCACATGGCCGACTACCCCGACTACAAGTACCGGCCGCGGAAAAAGCCCAAGATGGACCCCGCGGCCAAGCCCAGCGCCGGCCAGAGCCCCGAGAAGAGCGCGGCGGGCGGCGCCAAGGCCGCCAAGGGCTCCGGCAAGAAGTGCGGCAAGCCCAAGGCGCCCGCGGGCCCCGGCGCCAAGGCGGGCGCGGGCAAGGCGGCGCCGTGCGGGGACCTGGGCGCGGGCGACGACTACGTGCTCGGCGGCCTGCGCGCGGGCGGCGCGGCCAAGACGGTCAAGTGCGTGTTCCTGGACGAGGAGGAGGACGAGGACGAGGACGGCGACGAGCTGCCGCTGCGGATCAAGCAGGAGCCGGACGAGGACGAGGACGAGCCGCCGCACCCGCCGCTCCTGCCGCCGCCGGGCCCGCAGGCGCCGCCGCCGCTGCTGAGACGCTACAACGTCGCCAAAGTGCCCGCCAGCCCCACGCTGAGCAGCGCGGCCGAGTCCCCCGAGGGCGCCAGCCTGTACGACGAGGTGCGGGCCGGCGCCCCCGCGGGCCCGGGGGGCGGCAGCCGCCTCTACTACAGCTTCAAGAACATCACCAAGCAGCACCCGCCGCCGCTGGCGCAGCCCGCGCTCTCGCCCGCGTCCTCGCGCTCCGTCTCCACGTCCTCGGCCTCCTCGGGCGGCAGCGGCGGCGAGGACGCCGACGACCTGATGTTCGACCTGAGCTTGAATTTCTCCCAGAGCGCGCACGGCGCCGGCGAGCAGCAGCTGGGCGGCGGCGCGGCCGGGAACCTGTCCCTGTCGCTGGTGGATAAGGATTTGGATTCGTTCAGCGAGGGCAGCCTGGGCTCCCACTTCGAGTTCCCCGACTACTGCACGCCCGAGCTCAGCGAGATGATCGCGGGGGACTGGCTGGAGGCCAACTTCTCCGACCTGGTGTTCACGTATTGAGCGCGCCCGGCGCCGGCCCCGGGCCCCGCGGGCACCCCGCCGGGGTCCTGCGTGGGGAGGGCGGCCCCGCGGTGCTGCCGGGAGGATGGTGGCGGCGGCGGGGGGGAGGGGGGGTGCGGGGAGAGAAGAGGATGCTCACGTTGACCTGATGCCGTGACACAAAGGAGTGGGAAAGGATGGTGACGTTTTTGGTGGCGTTTCAGTGAAATGAGTAGTTTTTAAAGGTGTTTTTTTTCTGTCTTTTTTTTTTTTTTGGTCCCGTCCCCCTCCCTGCCTTTCTCGTGTCTCAAGGTAGTTGCATACCTAGCCTGGAGCTGTGCTTTTGTTTTTTACCCGCCCCCGAATGCGTTTTTGTAGAGACGATTTCTTTTTCCTGAAATCCGTGATTGCAACAAAGGCGCGGGGCGGGGCGGGGCGGGAGGCCCGGCGGAAGGCGCGGCCGGAGCCGGGCGGTGTGAAGGCTGGCCTCCGCCGCGGACCGCGGGCAGCACCACCGTTACGCTAGGGAGTTGGCTGGAGAATAGTTTTATTTTTATTCTTTCTTAAGAGATCTTAGAGAACTGGAGGGTTTTTTTTTTTTTAAATTTCTTATTTTTTAAGAAAACACACACACAAAATAAAGCAAAAAAAGGGACCATGGCAACTTTTTATTTTATTTTGTTTTGGAGGAAGAAAGCTGATGTCTTCTACGCATCCGATTCTTAACAAAACTGCAGGGAGCTTGAAAACATGCAGACTGTACACACGCTCACAAAAACTGTGAACTGACCGCGTTCAGAGCTTACTTTTCAGATCCAATTGTTTATGGTTTTACAAATGTGATTTCTACTTGCCAACGGTTTTTTTTTGTTGTTTTTTGGTAACTGTTCCCTGATACCTCCTTGATTGAATACCAGACAGCCTAGACCTCAGTACAAAAGGTATTGAAACATTTTTGATACATAACAGACCTCAGTCTTTTTAAAAAATTAATATATTTTCAGGCGTATTTTTGTACAGTGAAAAGGGAACATTCTTGCTGTGTTTTTCCAGTAAGACTTTCAGGCACTTCTTCCCTTTCAATTTCTTTTTTTTTTTTTCCTCTGTTTTTTAGCATGCAAGTTTGTTGGTACGTTATGTCCTGGTTTTTAAAGGATTAAAATTTTAAAATAATCCTTGCATCTAAAGGCCTTGTGGTTTAAAGGAAAAAAAAAAAGCAAACTTTTTTTTTGTACAGCTATAGTAGAGATTTGTTCGATATTTGTAGGTAAAGATTTATTGAAAATGGTGATCTAGACCTCAGAGCTGTTATAGTTGGAAGCCTGTATATGTACTGTACTATATAGTAGGACTGGATGTATCTCAGACGCTGTGACATGTGGGTTGGGGCCCCAGATGGGAGGTTTAAAACTGGATTCTCGATTTTTAGCAAAAGAAAGAAGGCACATAGTTTAAAAGGTTTCTCATTTTGTGCAATATGATCTAAATAAAGTACAGACCATCTGCCGATGTGGTAGCAAATGGTGGCGCAGCAGACTCCGTGCACCGTTGACATCATCGCCTGGTTTTGTGTCTTGTGTGCCGGAAGTCTGCATCTTGACAATAATGATAATAAATCAGCTGGAACTGATAGGGTCACCTCGCCAGCAGTCTCCCAGGCAGTCAAGCTGGAGGCCCCGCGGTCCCAGCGCCGTCCGTGGCCGGCTTGGTGCGCGCGGGGGGGAGTGGCGCGGAGATGGCCGTTCAGGCTGCAGAGCGCCCAGCCGGCGGGCCCGCTCTTCCTCCCGTGGCTGGTTATTAAAAAGCGGGAGGAGGATTCTCTCTCTCTCTCTCTAGGCCTTCCTCCCCTCCCCACCCCCTACTTCCTTTCTCACCTCCTGCTCCCGCCCTCTCCCCGAGCTCCGGGCCGGCGGGCCGCGCCAAGAGGCGGGGGAGGGCCGACCGGGTGCCGCGCGCGGTCCTGGGCTGCGCGTCGCGAGGACAGGCTCCCGTGGGCGGCGAGCGGTGGGGGCCCTGGGACCCGCCGCCCCCCTTAGCGGCAGGCGCCGGGGTAATCCATGTGGGTCTTTTCTTTTCTTTTTGGATGCTGCAGCTCCGCGTATGCGCAGTGGGCGATGCGCGGCCAGCTCTGGACCTCGAGTGAGGGCAGGGGCAGGGGACGGGCTGCCGGAGTGACTCCCAGCCCCTCTGGGCGGGAAAGCTCGTCCCAAGATGGGCGATGAGCGATGGAGGTGAGGGCGGCTGCGGGTGCGGCGGGGCCAGTCTGCCCGCCGGCGGGAGGGGGGGAAGGAGGGCGCGGCCTGTGTGCCGTCGGGACCCGCGCCTCGAGGACCCCGCCGCCCTCAGGGTGAGAAGTGGGTGCAGGACGCGTGGGTGGCGGCTGGGTGTCCAAGGGACCGAGCCCTCCCCCACCAGGGCTCTCCACGCCCGGCCACCGCGTGCACCTCGGCGCACCCCGCCTGCGACCCCGGAGGCGCGCGGGGACATCCACGCAGGCGCCTGAGGCCTCGGGTGCGGAGGGGAACCCCCTGGCCGCGGGGCGGGAGGAAGAAAGAACAGCCCGGGGGAGGCACCGGTGCGCTCTGCGCGCTGGCTCGTGGGTCGCCCCCGGACTCGCCTTCGGGCGGGCAGCCTCGGGAAGGTGTTTGCCTGGCTGTTCCCTCCTTTCAGCTGCCCCCCGGGGCTCGGGCTCCCTGCTCGCCGGGCACCCTGTGCCTGGGCCCTCCACCCCCCCACCCCCCCCCCGAACCCCCGCATGTTCCCAGCCCGCCTGAGCCCGCAGCCCCGGGCAGGCCTGACTCGGGGAGGCTGCGGGAAGCCCGGGGTGGGGGGGTGGGGGGGGGCTGTGCACCAGCCTTGAGCTCAGCCTCCGGGAGCCGCGGTGCCTGCGCGGGGGGAGGTTTTCAGGGGCTGATTGCAGCTCGGTCGGTGCGAATCGCCGCGACTCTTTTATCCACTGAAATGATGCATCCAGGTCTGCCCTCCATTTTCACTGGGATTGGTGAGCGCCTCCACCAGCAGGAGCTGCTGGGCCCGGGCACCCTCTTGCCCCGCCCCCTTCCCCACCCCACCCCCCACGTTTCCTTGGCCTCCTTGGCCCCTCTCCCCCTCCTCCTCCCCCCACCCCGCCCCCACGGGCTCCCAGCAGCCTCCGCCCCGCCCCCGCCCGGGAGCCACCGCCGGCTTCTGCGGCGACTGCACCGATGCGCGCGGAGGCTCCCGCCCCGGGGGGACCTAGATCCAGCAGGACGCACGGAGGGGCAAACACTCCGTGCACACTAGCACCACGGCATGATCTGCCGCAGAATGGAAACAGTTTTGACTTCTTTCTTTTTTAAGAAAAGCGATGTAGCCGGATTTCTTGATAGTAAACGACGAGGAAGTCGGGTGGTGGTCGGCGAGCTGAATTACGGCCCCGGGGGGACTCAGGGCCGCGCTCTCACACGGGCCGGAGGCAGCGAAAGGCAGTCTTAGTGGATTCTTGACCGAATGTCTACCGCGTGGCACAGGCTCACGGTGTTCTTGCCACTGGATCGTCTGCAATAAAAGCTTAACTGCATTTCTTTCCGTCTCTTCAATAAGTCTTACTCTTCACTAAGCATTGGCAGAAACTCTGAAAATGGTGGCGTGGGGTGGGGTGGGGTGGGGTGGGGTGGCGCTGGGCGGCCGCCTGGCTCAGGGGATGCCCTGTTGGTAACTGATGACGCCATTTGCCTTCGATTTCCATCTCCCAGAACTTGAACCAGCATCCTCTTATTAACCCTCCAAACTCTGGGGAGGACCTTCCATTCTTACTCTCCGACCTGCACCCCTTTATGGAACACACCCAGGCAGTGCGGGGGCCGGCCGCGCGTTTAGCCGGCTGTGCAGATCTGTGCGTTAGGAATGGCTGCGGTCACAGGGCGGATTCCGTCTTTCGGGAGGAAAAAGTCAGGCCTCCGGGCAGGGACGGTTCCTTTTTCATGTTAATCATGGGGCAGGGATTCGCTGCGTGGGGTGCATGCGGCGGGATGACTTGGTGGGGTTTTGTCTGGTTGGTTTTTTCTTTTAAAAAGTAAAGGACTCAAAAGGCCAGCCTTGTTTTTCTCTCTGGGAGCCGGACCCATGATCCAGTACAGGGATTCGCAGGTGCGGATCGCTTCGGAGTGTGCATGACTTGCCCAAGGAATCTGAGAAAGGAAGCCAAGAAGTCGCTCTATTTTAGAGTAGTCACTCAATATAAATATATTATACCAATCCTAGCTTTTCTATTCTCGGATGTGATTGATGGTGTGTATAGTCTTACTTTTTCCTCTAACGGGCATGTGTATCTTTGTGGACATTTTGGAGAGAGCTTTTTCTTGGACTCTCCCGTTTCTAGACTCTTTCTACGCGTTTACGGTGCGGTTCCCTGCTTTTCGCAGATTTCTGAGACGAATATATTTCTGCTTTTTTTCTTATGGTAGGATGACAGCGAAAATAGCTCACTGCGCTGTCGGTTTTACCGGTTCGATGAGACACTTTCTGTATTACAGTTTCAGGGACGATCCTTTCAGGATACTTCTCAGTTATTCTAAGGGCCAAATTTTGTACAATGTCCATCAGGAATGTCCGTCTCAGACGCCCTCCGTGCAGCCTCGGCCTGTGCAGGAGTCGAGGCTGAGCCTTACGCATCCCGGTGCAGGCATGTCCCCGTTCCCAGGGCAACCGTCGCCGCAGACCGACTCTCCAACATGCTTCTCGGGGGTTTGGCTTCTGTTGGCGACTGGTTCTTCCTCGCTGTCCACGCCGTCGACTGGTTGGTTCTGTCACATCCCCTTTTCGTTTGGTGACCTGGCGGATTCTCTCTTCCATAGCAGCTCACCTTTTCCCGGTCCCCTTCCACGGAGCCCAGGGACCCAATCACAGTCAAGTGGGAACAAGATGATTGAACTCAGTTCTCTACCATTAAACCCAGTTCTTTGCCATTGTACTGCTTTCTTCTTGACTCCTCACATGGCTTCGTTCTCCGCCTCCCCCAGCCCCCCTCTTGGAGCATTTTTTTAAACACTACCTATATCAATTAGCTGCCTAATTAGTTGTATCTGTTACATGTGGATGCAGTGAGTTTATAAGAGAATTTCACAAACAAGTAGTTTTTTAGTGAGCTTGCGCAGAATTTTAAAGGAGACCTATTTTTATACTCAGAAGAAGCACAACTGTGCAGAACCTATAAAATGGCTTACAAAGGGAACCCTACCTTCATAATGTCCCGTGTGTGAGAGTAATAATTTATTGGGTGGAGACACTCCTCAGAGACTCAATACCTCTGCCAATGCTCAGCTAGGACTGTTTCAATGACCTGGGGACCCCCCCCCCCCCCGCCCCGGGTGCCTGTGCCGCGACAGGTCCCTTCTGTTAGGGAAACGATCCCTAAAAGCAATAGGATGAGCTGGGCAGTGGGGTTTCCTCGGAACAGCCGGGGCGGCTCCTCCTTCTGTTTGATCAAACTTCTTTCCTGCAGGCGCGTGGACTTGGCTTTTCTCTGCTGTGAAAATGACGGAAGAAAGCGATAGGACAGAATGTTGGGAAATGCGTGGAAAAAAGCCAACAACTCCGGGGCCCTTGATGCTTATGTTCTGTGATTAGAGCCACTGAATTCTCTTCAGAAAAACAGCAACCGGACACCCTCATGTGCCCGACAAAGAATTTTGATCAAATAGGGCCTGACCGGGGGCCTCGCCCTGTGGGCTCATCTCCTGCTTCTGCTCACACGGGGGGCCGCCCGGAGCTGCGTGGGGAGGCCGCCTCCCACCCGGTCCCCGTGTCGTCGACTCTGACTCTTGTACATATGTTGTGGGTTTGAGGGTCTTGCGTTTTTCCTTTTCTTGAATGGACTGTTTCAAGTGGGAGGCCCACTCTGCGGGCGGAGACCCTCGTGGTCACCGCACCCCCCGGGCTGCCTGAGGGCTCGCGGGTGTCGGCGCGGGTTTCGGCGAGTCTGAACGGGAAACTCACGTTCATAGCCTCTCCAGGTTTGGGGGGAGAAAGGCGGAAACGCTATTTTGGTTAGAAGTCTGAGTGGTTTGGGGGGGGGAACCTATGTAGGGTTTGCATGCCAGCGTGCGCCCCAGGCTGCGAGTGGGGGAGCCGGGCCCGCGCTGGGCGGAGTGGGATGGTGCTAGGAAATGCATGGCCAAGTTTCGTGTCTCGTGGGCTGTCTAGCATGCAGGGGTAGTGTGTGGACACCGTGTGTGCCGTTGCTGTATCAAAGTTGTAAAGTTAAGCATTATTTATTGAAAACGATGTATTTTTTTGTACAAACCCGATCACATAGAGAATGTCAGTGCTCGCGCCTCGGCCTGCAGTGCTGTTGCTCAGGGTTGAAACCTCCACCCCCACGTCTCCTGCCAGAGTCACCCACGAGGAACGCCGTCGTCCGAAAGGCTGACCCGGAGCGTGCGCTCGACCCGCACGCGTGGTTTCTGTGTGACTTTTCTCCAGGCTTGCATTTGATAACTACTGTTCCCTTCCTGACGGGGTGTCCCCAGGACGGACATGGACAGGCTCCCAGAGGACTGGGTGTCAGACAGGAGGGGCGCCGGCGGGCGGGAGGGCTGGGTCGGTCACCGTGAGCGCGGACGTGGCGTTTGGGGTTTGTAACTGGCCAATCGAGTGAGTGAAGCCTGGGCTACGAGTAAGAGGGTAGACGGACATGGCTGTCGGAAACCGGTGACGTAGGAGAAGAAGGAAGACTGTCAGGGCGTCGCTGCTGTCGAATTCAATGCCAGCAAACTCCATTTCTCTGTGTCTTTCGTTTTGTTTTGTTCCTTTCGATGAGCGATTTACAGTGTAAATGTATTTTGACATAGAAACCATTCTGTACTGAGATTCCTGCTATGAAATGCTTTTATGGAAGCCTGTAAGTGATCCTTGGAATTATCAGATTTTTTAAAACATGTGTTTACATGGTGCGTGTGTGTTGTACATTAAATTTGGTTTTGTAGAAACGCTTGTGTCGTATTGTAACCAGGTCCTTGGTCACATCCGCGTCCACCACTCCCCAGGGAACAGAGGCCAGCGGCTGGAGACGCAGGGCTGAGCTGCATCGCGTCTGAGGGCCCAGGAAGGGCCCATGTTGCCCGTGAAATCTGCAGACGGGCTGCTGGCAGGATCCCCTCTGGCCTGGGGGAGGTTGGTCTTTGTGTTTTTTCAAGGTCTTCGCCTGATCGGACGAGGCCCACCCACATTATGGAGGGCAACCTGCTTTCCTCAAAGCCCACCCATTTCAAAGTCCGTTTCAGTCAAAAACACCCTCCCTGAAATGTCCCGGATAATGTCTGCCAAAATCTCAGAGCACTGTGGCCCCCCAAGTGGACACAGACAATGGCCCGTCCTAGAAGGGAGCAGCGGAGGCCTGCTGGGATGGGATGCGAATGCGAAAGGCTGTGCCCCTCACACTGGACGGCAGCCTCTCGCAGGCAGTCCATGCCGTGGAAATGTTTCCTAATACGTTGGGAGGTGCCACCACGACCTCAGGAACACTATGACGGCGCCCTTCCTGAAGGCCGGGCTCTGGGACATGGCATTGGAGGCTCTGTTACCTGGTCCCACCCCAGCCATTCCCCAAACCCGGTTTGCTTTCCCCGCCTGCCTTTCCGGAGTCCTCATGGGCGCGTCTGGGGTCTGTTTTGCACCTGTGACTCCCTGTGGCTTTGGGCCCCTTTCCCTTCCTTTCCTCAGGCCCCGAGCAGGAGGGGAGCTGCTGTGGGAAGGAGCCTGGGCCGGGAACAAAGTGCTAATCACGGAGCGAGGCCGGATTCCAGGGCTCCGGCCCCATCCCCAGCCTCCCGGCCTTCGGGGAGCAGGGCCCTCACTGTCCCCGTTTTGCAGGCTCGGCTCCTCGCCCAAGTCCCCACAAGCAGCCCACGCGTGGCTGGGGGTGGACGCCCAGTCTTGCTCCTGGAGACGTGGCATGTGGCACTGTCCTCGCTTCTCCAAGAACTTGGACGAGACGTCGCCCGTGGACCTGCCGTAGGGAGAGTCGGACTCCCCAAGGCTCAGAGTCCCACCTTTCCCGGAAGCGCTCCGTGCTGGGCACGCGCTCGTGTTCTCAGCATCCCTCCCCCTGCGCCCCCGGCCCTCCACGGCGTCAGGGCCCAGCTCCCGTGGGCGTCATCCTAAAGCACCACCGCCTGCCGACCGACCGCCTGCCGGCCGACCGACCGCCTGCCGACTGACCCGGAGAGAGAGGCGGAGGGTGTGGCTCGGGCCCAGGAGAAGCGGCTCGCTCCCCCCTCCGGATGGCGATGCGGGAGGCTGCGGAACCCGGGCGGCTGCATCCAGGTGGCCGTGGAGGGAGAGCCAGGCCGAGGCCGGACTGCGGAGAGGAGCTGCCGTGCAGAGCGACCGGACGCGTGCTGATGTCCTGGCATCCAGGACCGGAAGGTGGAGGCCCCGCCCTCTGGCGCCGCCAGGGAGCCCAGGCCGGGCTCTGGGCTCGAGGGTTTGGAGGGTTTGCCTCTCGGTGTCGACAGGTAACTGGGCTCGTCCCACGTCATCAGCTGTCTGCTCGCCACGCACGCTGCTGCCTCCCAGGCCCCTCACCTCCCATGTGCACTCTCGTCCTTCATCCGGAGGGAACACAGTGTGGCTTCTCCTCGTTACGCGTTGGGAGGATGCAGTTGTGGGCCACGTACCAGAATCACGCTGACTCACTCAGACGAACCCGGGCAGACAGAGAGGAGAGGACGGGGCAGCGGTGGCTTTGATTGTGCCTCCGGAATCCAGGCAACCCCGGGGGTCCTGGGCCCTGGTTCATCGTGGATTGAGGGCAAACGTGCAGGAAGTCCCAGGCCACCCAGAGTGAGCTGGTCTCCACTGGCACTAAGCAAGCCCGTCCGCACCAAGCCCGTGAGGCCCCAGTAGAATCAGCAGGCATTGGGCTGTGCTGTGCTCTCGCCTGACTGTGAGCTAGGACGCCCCCTCCTCCTGCCCTGGGCATCAGAGCTCCCGGTTCTCGGGCCTTCAGACTCAGAACGAATGAATGAGCCACCAGCCTTCCTGGTTCTCCAGGTGGCAGATCCTGGCCTTCTCAACCCTGTCATTGCAGGAGCCAATCCCCATATTACATCGCTGTCTGTCTATCTATATCTGTATCTGTATCTGTGTCTGTGTCTGTGTCTGTGTCTGTGTCTGTGTCTGTATCTATATCTCCATATTACATCGCTGTCTCTATCTATCATCTATCTATCTATCCATCCATCCATCCATCCATCCATCCATCTAACCATCCATCTGTCCATCCATCCATCCAAACATCCATCCATCCATCCATCCATCCAAACATCCATCCATCCATCCATCCAAACATCCATCCATCCATCCATCCATCCATCCATCCATCCATCCAAACATCCATCCATCCATCCATCCAAACATCCATCCATCCATCCATCCATCCATCCATCCATCTAACCATCCATCTGTCCATCCATCCATCCAAACATCCATCCATCCATCCATCCAAACATCCATCCATCCATCCATCCATCCATCCATCTAACCATCCATCTGTCCATCCATCCATCCATCCATCCATCCATCCATCCATCCATCCAAACATCCATCCATCCATCCATCCATCCATCCATCTAACCATCCATCTGTCCATCCATCCATCCATCCATCCATCCATCCATCCATCCATCCATCCAAACATCCATCCATCCGTCCATCCATCTGTCCATCCATCCGTCCATCCATCCATCCATCCACCTGATTGGAGCCGTTCTCTGGAGAGCCCTGGCTAGTACCCCATTCCTGTTTCCAAACCTTAAATGACTTTACTCCTGGTTCCAACTAATTCCATTCTTGAAAACTCCAAACTATGTAAAGCACGTTGCTTGAAAGACAGCGAATCATATTAATTACCAAGAAAACTATTTGGGTTTCTTTTTTTGTTTGTTTTCTTTTTTTATTCACTTAAACTTGATTATGGCGCTATTTTGATCATGGGTGGTGGTTCTGTTAGCTGTGGGGTTTTCCTTTTTTGTTGTTGGTTATTTTTGTTTGTAAAGGACTCTGATAATCTTCAGGATGACGGATACCATGTAATGACTCATTATACTTGATGCATTTTTGTAGTTAATATTTTAAAAACAAAACATGTAAAAATCATTCATTTCCCAGATGGAAAAATATTAACAGGTAAACATAGCCATAAAGTGACTCTGATGGAGACAGAAAATTAGTGTTGACTACATAATGGAGATAAATACAAAGAAAGAGCATAGGGCGATTTACAACAGAAAATAACAATATTCACAGTTGCCAACACAGTTCTGTCGGCCGTTCTCTAATTATTCCACAAAAAGTCGTAAGGAACAGCCGACAGTGAGCACTGAGCAAGGGCCTGCTGTTGAATGGGACTCTTGCTACTTTAGAAATAGTTGGTTTTTCCATTAGCAATGTTCAAAAAATGCTAATAAAATATTTACTACCTATTACTTCTCTTGACCTATTAGTGGAGTCGCTAATGGGCTCAGGGCTCCCTAAATGGAAAGCCTCTATGTATTAGCCACCACGCCTGTCGCCCTCGGGGGTGGGGGTGGGGGTGGGGGGTTGTACTTTCTGAACTCTCAGATCACGTGGCACTGAACCCTGTGCGCCGGCCGTCCTGTGGCCGACACCCCAGGCAGCCAGGGCTCTTAGGTGCAACAGTAGAAATTAAGACCCTCGTTAAGAAGTAGAAAACAGACACATTGAACCATAGAATTTTCCGGAAAGCTGCAGACCCTTCTTTGGAAACACAGAGAGACAAGGGAGCTTGAAACCACCCCCGGATGACCTCAGAAGGAGACCCGGTTTGGAAGGAGAGTCTTTGCAGAGTCATCAGTAAAGATGAGGTCAGGCTGGGGTAGGGGGACCCTGGTCCAGTATGACCGGTTCCTTATAAAAAGGGAGCATTTGGACACAGACACACCACAGGGAGACGCCATTGGAGATGCAGGCAGAGATTGGGGTGACGCGTCTGTAAGCCAAGGGAACCCCGAAGATTGGCAGCAAACCACTCAACACAGGAGGTACGTATGTCTCCCGCCCTCCTCAGCAGGAACCACACCTGCAGCCCCTGACCTTGGGCTCCTGCCACAACGAATTCATTTCTGCTGTGGTTCTGTGTTCTCGTGGCCCAACAAGCTGATACCACATGGTGACTAGTTTCCGTGCCATTGGCGTCAATCAATCAATCAATCATTAATCACGCTGACTTCTCAGTGGCTAAAACAACAAAGTTAATTCTTCCGCGAATCCCCCGCCCACCACACCACCCAGGGCTGTGTCCCACACCCACTCCTGGGCTCAGCCCTCCCCGGAAGCATCGCTGGTTACGTGGCAGACATCCCAGGCAAGTCATTGGCTGGAATCAGTCACATGGCCACAGCCACAGGGGTCCAGGAGGCGGGACTCTGATGGAAGGTCAGGGCTGCAGTGATTTCCGTTGTGATTAACACGGCACTTGGGTCCTCTCTGTCTCATAAGGAGAAAGTCCTGCTGAAACCGCGGACATGGTATTAACAAGCAGGTACCGTTACACAGGCCCCTTCGTGCCAACATCGTCTCCCTTGTTTCCTACAGTCAAACGGCTTCTCTCTCAAGCCTGTTTGCTGATGGCAGAAGCTTGCTATTAGACAGGCAGCGTCACGTTAGCCAAACAGAAGTTTGTTTCGTTCAGGGTTTTGTTTAAAAAAATTCCAGGAAGGGCAGGCCCCCCGGGAAGAGGAGAATGGTGTCTCTGGAGGCCCCCGAGCCAGGCGTCTGCCCATCGCTGGGTGCGCTGTGGGCGTGGGTGGTGCTGCAGCTGAGCTGGTGGCTCCCTGGGTGCAGGGCCCCTCATGGGTCCGCCTTCCAGGTCATCGCTGCTGTCGGCCACGCGGGAAGGGAAGATGGCTGACTTCTGCCACGGATAAACTGGGGGCTCCCCCCGACTCTGCACCGTTCTGCGTGGCCCACAGACCGCTCCTCTCCCCTGGTGATGGGGTCCAGGGTGGGTGAGGAGCAGGGGCACCCCGGGCGGTAGTCCCGTGTGGCCTCCGCACACACTCCTGCAGGGGCAGGCTTTTCCGAAAAGCCAGGAAGTAGCATGTTTCTTTGTCACATCCCTTTTATTTTTATTTTTTATTATTTTAGATTTTTTCTTAGTCCTCACCCGAGGATATTTTCCCATTGTTTTTCAGAGAGAGTGAAGGGAGAGGGAGAGACAGGAGAGAGAAACACCGATTAGTTGCCTCCTGCATATGCCCCTACCAGGGCCGGGGAGGAGCCTGCAGCCGAGGTACACGCCCTGGACCAGAATCAAGCCCAGGACCCTTCGGTCCACGGGCTGACGCTCTATCCACGGAGCCACGCCGGCCGGGGCTGTCACTTCCTTTCATAACGTCTCCACTCCGGAGACGCTGGGAGTTCACACCTGATTGGAACGGGAAGGGTAGGGATGTGGATGGCGTTGTACCACTGCATTCACAGACACTGATCAATCATTGCATCGATTGGGAGTCAGGACGCACATGCAGACGTGCCCAAGGACATGCACACCCGCACAGCGTTCTCCCAGTGACATGGCCTCCTCCTGGATTTTTTGCGAACCTAATACCAAATCTCCCCTCAGCCGTCTACCTGTCGGCTGAGGTAAGACTGCGCCTGAGACTGTCCCGAAGCCTCTGGAACCATCCCGACGTCGGCTCAGGCCGGCCATGCCCTGGGGCTCCCTGAGCACAGCATTCCTGCCGCTCCGTGTCCCTTTGTGCTCGGAATGGGGATATCTGTGTCTTAGGGGTAAGAGCCACGGAGCGGAGAGGCCGAGTGACCGGCCTGAGGAGCCCAGCGGGTGACGGCCGCGCTGGCCCCTGCAGGGGGGTCTCGGGCCCCGGCCGGAGCCTCATTGCGCCCCCCCCACACCCCCTCCCCGTGGGCTCTCCATCAACAGCACAGCAGTTCACGTCTGTAAACGTGAGCTCATGGCCAACACTGAGAGCCACGCCTCATAGCCATGAGGAGTCCTTCGCTGTGGGGAACGTGTGCTGGCGTGAGAGTGGGCGGGAGAGGCTGGCAGGCCTCCCGTGGCCTCCTGCCGTGGCCAGGAATTGAACTTGAAACCTGTGTCCGTGTGTCCACGGAATCTTCAAGCCACTGAGCCACTTAGCCAGGGCCAATCCTTTCTTTAAAAAAATAAAAATAAAAAAAATATATAAATATAGAATTGATTTCAGGGAGGAAGGGAGAGGGAGAGAGAGCCAGAGGCACTGATCGGCTGCCTCCTGCACCCCCACACTGGGGATCGAGCCCGCAACTGGGAATCAAACCGTAACCTCCTGGTTCATAGATCAACGCTCAACCACTGAGCCACGCCGGCTGGGCTGCCCTCGCATTTTTTGTAGCGTTCCCTCCATGAGCCCGAGAGAAGCTCCACGTGGGTAACATGACCATGGAGTTCCGGAAGGCTGGAAAGTGAGCGAAGATGGGGGGGGGGCGGTTCGGGGGGGACCTCCTGGCAATAAAGCTCCGGACCGCAGGGCGCCCAGGCGCCCAGGCCGCGGGGAGCCAGGGAAATGGGGGCGATGTCGCAGCCACAGAGACGACGGGTGTCGGGCCTGATGGCCGCTGCCCTTCGCTCGCCAAGCGCTGTCCTCGCTTCTCTCTGGGTCCCTGGAGAGGGGAGGGGAGGGCCTCCGAGAGCAGCACCCGGCTTCAGGGGGGCAGGGACCTCGCGGGGAGAAAGGAAAGGGGCTCCTCAGGGCCTGTGCCTGGAGCTGGCAGAACTGGGCGCCCGCCCACCCGGGGCCGCCTGGGGCGCAGGCCCCGCCCGCAGGCATCTGCACTTGCAAGCGGCAGCGGCATTTGAATGGGCCCCCAGGCCCCCTGCCCCGCCAGGCCCCGCGGACTTTGTCCCGGTTCCGGAGGCGGCGCGGGGCGCCTGCATAAGAAAGCGGAGGGCAGGGCGCTGGGCACGGCCGATTCCGGCCTCCCCTCCCCGGCGCGGGCGCATTAGCATATTCCTGGCACCTTCCCCTTCGGGCTTTGAAAGGGCACAAATGCTCAAGGTGGCATCTTCTGTATCTTTGTTATTGCGGGTGAGCAGCCAGGGAGCGGCCGCGCTGAGGGCGACCGGGGCCGCGGGGACGTGCTCAGCCCGGGCTCGCTCCGTGTTTCCACGGTCACGGTCGCAGTCGCGGTCGCGGTCACCGTGGGGAGGCGGACATGGCGGGTCTGGAGACTCAAGCGAAAGGTCTCGCTGACTTGTATGCACCTGAAGTGCCGTCACCGAGTGCATCACTCCTCTCGCTAAAGGGCTCCCTCACGCGCGCGGCTTTGCTCCCACTGTAGACGGGAGGTGCGTGCAGGAAGTGCCGACGAGCCTGAGACGTGAAAACGGCGTGTATTTCACACCCTGCGCAGCCATTGCCAACGATCCTCTCTCCCGGCAGGACGTCACGGGGTCAGATCACGCTGCCTTTTGTCATTTTAAAAAAATACATTTGTATTGATGTCAGAGAGGAAGGGAGAGGGAGAGAGAAACATCAGTGATGAGAGAGAATTATTGATCGGCTGCCTCCTGCCCGCCTCCTACTGGGGATGGAGACCACAACCCGGCCTGTGCCCTTGACCGGAATCGAACCCGGGACCCTTCAGTCCGCAGGCCGACGCTCCATCCACTGAGCCAATCTTTTCCACTCGGGGGTGGACCCCCCTAATGGCTCGGGGTGGCCGCAGAGGCCAGGCGGGCGCCAGGGGAAGCCCTGGAGGGTTCCACGTCTCCGTGGGCGCCGGGCCCTGCCAGCACCCGCACAGGAGCACAGGGACTACGTACGCAGCAGCTGTGGGCAGCAGAGTGGTGGCAGGGCTGTGGGCAAGGCAGTGGGCAGGGTGATGGGCAGCAGGGAGGTGGGCAGGGCAGTGGGCAGGGCTGTGGGCAGCGGGGAGGTGGGCAGGGCAGTGGGCAGCGGGGAGGTGGGCAGGGCAGTGGGCAGCAGGGAGGTGAGCAGGGCAGTGGACAGCGGGGAGGTGGGCAGGGCAGCGGGGAGATGGGCAGGGCAGTGGGCAGCGGGGAGGTGGGCAGGACTTTGGGCAGCAGGGAGGTGGGCAGGGCAGTGGGCAGCGGGGAGGTGGGCAGGGCAGTGGGCAGCGGGGAGGTGGGCAGGGCAGTGGGCAGCGGGAGGTGGGCAGGGCTGTGGGCAGGGCAGTGGGCAGCAGGGAGGTGGGCAGGGCTGTGGGCAGGGCAGTGGGCAGCAGGGAGGTGGGCAGGGCTGTGGGCAGCGGGAGGTGGGCAGGGGGAGGTGGGCAGGGCAGTGGGCAGCGGGGAGGTGGCAGGCTGTGGGCAGGGCAGTGGGCAGCGAGGAGGTGGGCAGGGTAGTGGGCAGCAGGGGTGGATCTGACCCGAGAAGCCATCACTGACGTGTGCGGTGCCCTCAGGCCTCGTCCGTCCAACTGCGTTTCCTTTGTCTCCCAAACACGCCTTAGAAATGAGGCTGGCAGACCAGGCGGAGGGGAGGGGAGGGCAGCTCCACCCTTTAAGCAGCTGGGAAGCCCGAGCGGGCGGCCTGCACACTGGGACCCTGAACACACTCTGGGCGGCTTCCGGAGGGGCCTCCCGGCGAGACGTGTGTCCTGCCTGGAGGTGTCGGGGCCTCGCCCGGCAGAGTGGACGCCCCCCCCACCCCCCTGCCAGGCGCCCCGTGAGCTGCCACCCAACTCATCCCTGTGCAGTGCTCCCGGCGGGGCTATGACGTCCCTCCCAGAGGACGGGCGACGGTGGGCGTCCGCGAGGGAATCAGCGCGTGGAGACTCAGTGATAACGGCCCACAGTCCCCGTGGAGACCCGTGGGGTGGCGGTGGATTCACTTAGGAGCCTGAGAAAAACAACCAGAAACACCCCTCAGCCCCGTTCGCAGTAAAGGGTGTTTGGGGGAGACCCACGACCATCGAGGACACCCCCTCGGGCCTCATGGCTCCTGCGGGCTCGGTCAGGGAATCTTCTGGAAGATCTTCCCTCCCAGGGGGTCCGGACTGAGCTGTCCCTCAGCCTCTTGGGAAGAGTCCGGTGATGGAACCCAGGCCGCCGTGAGAGGACGGCCCTGGAGACGGGCAGCAGTCACTTAGCTGGGCGACCTGTGCGAAGGCTTTGTGAGCAGAACTGTCGGGACCTGGGCCGGGGACCCGTCCGGGGCTGTGGGCCTGGGGTGTGCTGTGAGGTCTTCCATTTTCATGGTGGGTGTGTGGGTGTGTGTGGGGGGTGGGGGGTGGGGGGAACAGAAACCTGCGCTCCAGGCAGGGCTCTGAGGGGGTCCAGGAGACAGCAAACTTGAAGGTCAACCAACCATGAGCCCTAAGACTATAAATTCCAGGTGCGTAGCCCCTGTGGGGCTCAGTTCCTCGCTGTCAGTGCGTTGGCTGGACACGCCTGCATTGGGGTCACAGTGTTTGCAATGGGGCAGGCTCGCCCCAAACACGCTGTGGCTGCCCACACTGGTCCGCGATGGTTCCTGCTAGCCCAGCAGCTTCTGATTTCAACCGGCATCTCTCAGGCGATGGGCGAGCGGAAGGCCGGGCCCCGAGTTCCTCCCGTTCGTCTCCGTGTGAGTGTCTGGCCGTCCCAGCTGCATTAAGCCCACAAAACAGGGAGATGGGCCGTTGCTAAGCCAGCAGTCAGACATCCCCCGAGAGGTCCCAGATTGGAGAGGTGCAGGCCGTGCTGAGGGACACCCCCTCCTGCATGAATTTTGTGCACCAGGCCTCTAGTTGTTATATATTGCAAAAGTTTCTCTTTCTTTCTTTCTTTCTTTCTTCTTTCTTTCTTTCTTTTTCCTTCTCTCTCTCTCTCTCTCTCTCGTCTCTTTCTTTCTTGACTGAACAGTGTTCCAGACAGGAACATAGACCGTTGGAGCTAAGGGTTGCAGCGAAGCCGTTATCCATTCACTGTGCATGGACATTTGGGTCGTTGCTGTTGTGACAGTGTGAACAGCACAGCAATGGAGAGGGTGGCCCTTGGAGATCTGGAGTCCAGTTCTGGTGGATGAGCAGGGAGAGGTGGGATCGCATGGTGGCTCTGTCTCATGTTTGAGGGACCTGCATACTGGTGTCCACGTGGCTGCACCGGCTCGCATTCCCGCTGAGACAGGACAAGGCCCCGAGTCCTCCACATCCTCCCAACGCCGCTGCCTCTCACGACCGGCCACTGCCCTCCTGACAGGTGTCCACACGACAGGTGTGGGTGTGACGTGGATGCCCTGGGCATGATGTCGACCATCTCCCCATGCACCTGGTGGCCATCCGCGTCTTCTCTGGGGGACGTCTACCTCAGGCTCCAGCCCATGTTCTAACGGCCGTTGTTTTGCTTGTGTTTACCAGTGAGCGTGGGAGGTGTGAACGCTGCGCCCGACCCTGCAGGCGGCCAGGTGGGTCCAGGATGAGAGCATCCACCCTGGGAGCTGCGGGCGTGGCTACGGCCCTCACTTCTCCTTACTCTGAGCACATCCAGGCTCAACGTCGGGGTGCCCGTGGGAAGAAGGGAACTCGGGACACCTCACTTCCTGGCTAGTCGAGGATTCACCGGGAAACATCAAGCGCGTCAACTCCAGGAGCGAGGTTTCCGCAGCCTCCCTTCCCGTCCCGATGGGTTGGATCGAAGGATTACAGCTGACGTTTTGGACAGAGACAGACCCGGAAAGGTCTCCGAACGTCCTTACAAAGAAGCGCGTCAGGACATAGGCGTGTGCGTGTACGTGTGTGTGTGTGTGTGTGTGTGTGTGTGTGTGTGTGTGGTGGTTAGGGGTGGGAGGAGTGGGCCCTGTTCTCCAGGTGGACCGGACCGGGGTGTGCAGGCTGCCTCCTTCCTACTCAGGACTGACTTCCTTCTAAAGCGCAGAGCCGCCCGGGGAACAGCCATCGGACCGAGTCGGGGGTTCCCGGGGAACCCGCTCCGAGTGGAGCGAGGTTTCCTGTTTGCGAACTCCTGCCTTTCAGGCGCACGGAGCTGAGCCATCGGATCGAGTCGGGGTTCCCAGGGAGCCCGCGCCTGGTGGAGCGAGGTTTCCTGTTTGCGAGCTCCTGCCTTCCAGCGCAGGGAGCTGAGCAGAGAGTCCGGGGATTAGAAACAGGAGGATTAGAAAACGGCCACCGCGGCGGATCCCATTTCCAACGTCTGGATGGCTTCTCCCTGCGGGACCAGAGCTCTCTGCGTCCTCCCTTCTCCTACTTGACGCCATTTCCCTCCCGCCTTTCCAGCCGCTGGAACAGCCTGAAACCTGAGCACATGGGCATGTCCTGCCGCCTGTCACCCGGGCCCATTGTGCTCCAGCGCGGGAGGCGGAGGCGGAGAGGATCCTGCAAATGCTCCCACGGAGACGCCATCGGCCTCCCCACCGGCTGGGAGGGGTGACCGGGTCCCTCGCTGCGTGTGCCCAAAGGGACCAGGAAGGGGATCTGAGTGTGTCCCTTCTGTGCAAGGACCTTCTCGCTGGGACCGTCAGCTCCACGTCTGGGCGGGTCCCCCGCGCCTGGGCTGGCGGCTCAGTGAACACGCTCAGGCCCAGGGGCCTCCACCGCAGCCACAGTCTCACTAGCGTCGCCGATGCTTGCGAATGTGTCCTCACACGCCCCCCGCAGCCGCACTCTCCCTGCCAGGCACCAGAAGACGTGCGTGGGGAGAGTCCTCACTGTATTTTTTTTAAAGGAACTTGATTTTTAATATTTCTGACCGTGACAGTGGAAGTGTTCTCTTCCCAACAGGTTTCCCCTTCTCGGCAGAGGAGGGAAGCCGGTTAGAGAAGGTCCAATGACCTCCCCGTGGAGAGACGGACATGCCATGCACAGGATACAACTCTCTCTAAACACGAGCAGGGCACGGGCAAGCCCTGGGAGTCACCAGCCTCCTCGCATCTCAGACAATCCAAAAAAAAACAATCAAAACTCCCGTGAAAACCTCAGGAAATGTCAAGCTCAATAGGACTGGCTCTTCCCGATGCAGAACTGGCTGTTCTGGGGCTTGTTCGAGCCTGGGGACCGGTCCCCCCGTCACAGCCCGTCCGGCAGGAAGAGCCCCATGCTCCCGGACATCGGCCGCCTCGCCCAGCGCGAGGTGCCCCGCCTGGCACACGGCTGCCAGCGCAGGACGGGTGTGACCTGTGAGTGACATTGGAGGTGACGTTTACGGGTTCAGACTTACGTTGGAACGGAGTCCCCCTCTATCGATGGAAATGTCGGCACTGAGGTCATCGCCGGCCGAGTGATTCTCCCCCAGCGTCACCACACGCCTCCACGCAGGCCCGGGGGCCCCTAACAGAACAGCCATCGCTCCGCCTGGCGCCGCCGCGGAGGACTTTGCATTTATTCTCACTTGATAATAACGTCGTTGAGAAGAAGAGCCCAGTTCAGAAATGCTAAACACGCGTGTCTCAGCGCCAGGGAATGCCCCGCTCTCGGCGTTCCCGCGAGGGGGCCGGGGTCACTTGCGGCGAAGCAGCGAGGGCTCCGCACGGTCCGTCCGGGACACGCAGAGGCGGCGGCGCCCGCGCTCAGTCGCGGGGGGAGACACAGGCGCTCCGCTGGGCTTCCCGCAGATGAGCCTGGGTGTGGACATGCCGCTGGAGGCGGCGAGCCCAGAGCGCCCAGGGGGCAAAGCCGCGGCCCCTTGTGGCCACCACGCCAAGCAACGCACGCATCGGTGCAGGTCTGATATTACAGTTCCCTTTAAAACTATCTACAATATCTGTATTGATTTCAGAGGGAAGGAGGGGGAGAGAGAAACAGCAGTGACGAGAGGCTTATCCATCGGCTGCCTCCTGCTCGCCCCACGCTGGGGATGGAGCCCGTAGCCTGGACATGCGCCCTGACCGGGAATCGAACGGTGACCTCCTGGTTCCTAGGTCGATGCTCAGCCCGAGCCCCAGCTGGGCCTTCTCACTGCCTTGTAGCCCCTCACGCTGTCTCGAGGCCTCTGCCTCCGGGAAGCGTCTAAGTCCTGTCGCCACAGTCACGCACCTGTGTCCTCCGGGCTCGGGCAGGAGGCCCACGCTCCACGCCTCGGTCCGGCCTCGGACCCGCGTTCCCGTTTCTCCTGCTGCTATTCCCCCGGATGCCTGTCAGGCCGGGGCCCACAGCCTGGCATCTGCAGCCTCAGGGCAGAGCTCAGGGACCGAGGGTGAGACCCTCAGAGAGGGAAGCAATGACTTATACTGCCCCTTGCACGTCGAGAAGAACATCTGCCATGAGACCAGCGGTTCTCAACCTTCCTAACGCCGCGACCCTTTAATGCAGTTCCTCATGTTGTGGTGACCCCCAATTTCATTGTTACAAATTGAACATCATTAAAGCATAGTGATTAATCACAAAAATAATAATTATATATGTGTTTTCCGATGGTCTTAGGCGACCCCTGTGAAAGGGTCGTTTGACCCCCAAAGGGATCGCGACCCACAGGTTGAGAACCGCTGCATTAGAGGCTCACAAACGCAGGCCACACCCGTCTCTGTCTGAAGGGCCTGAGGCGTTTCCACCAGAAGCCGGAGGACGGGGGCTGTGGGTGAGGATGGGGGGCTGTGTGTGAGGACGGGGGCTGTGGGTGAGGACGGGGGGGCTGTGTGTGAGGACGGGGGGCTGTGGGTGAGGACGGGGGGCTGTGTGTGAGGACGGGGGCTGTGGGTGAGGACGGGGGCTGTGGGTGAGGATGGGGGGCTGTGTGTGAGGACGGGGGCTGTGGGTGAGGACGGGGGGCTGTGTGTGAGGACGGGGGGCTGTGGGTGAGGACGGGGGGCTGTGGGTGAGGACGGGGGGCTGTGTGGGACCCTTTCCCTGGGAGCCACATCACCCCTCAGCTCCGCTGTCCCCGCGTGTGCGGGGCGGCAGGTCCTTGCGTGTGTGAACGGTGCGGGCTCCTTCTCCCCTGGTCTCTCCTCCCCGGGGCAGGAGAGGTGCTGGTGATGGGCCAGAGGGACGAGCTTGGCCACCGCGAGTTGCCATGGAAACGAGCTGGTGGGAGCCGCGTTCTCTCCTTGACTGCGGCTCTTCTCCACCCCCTGCTATTTATGCCGCTTAAAGGGCCTTGGTCGCCTTTCCCTGTCGCAAAGGAGAATAGTGACCCGTCGGGCTCTCCGCGCTGGTCCCAGCGGCACCTGCGCTTCGAAGCCACGCCAGACGCGGGCACGTGTCCTGGTCCTGGGTCCCCAGGCTTCGCGGTTACCCATCGCCTCCCTCCTCCGTCTCCTCCCCCCTTCACGCCCCTCGGAGACTCCCTGCCCTCCGCCTGCCCCGGACCCCGTGCACCATCGGCCCCCCGGGGCCTCTGCGGGCTCAGGACTCACAGACGCCCGCTCTGGGGCCTGACAGCCATTCCCGGCGCAGTCGGGAGCGAGCAGAAGGCCTAGCGCAGTGACGGCAAACCTTCTGAGCTTGGCGTGCCAGCGTTTTGAAAAATCCTAACTTAACTCTGGTGCCATGTCACAGAGAGAAATTTTTTGATATTTGCAACCATAGTAAAACAAAGACTTATATTTTTGATATTTATTTTATATATTTAAATGCCATTTAACAAAGAAAAATCAACCAAAAAAATAAGTTCGCGTGTCACCTCTGACACGCGTGTCATAGGTTCGCCATCACTGGCCTATAGGCAGAAGCCCTGTGATGCCGAAGGGCCCAGCCGGGGCCACGGCCACAGGGACAAAGCCCGTCTCCAAACCTGACCCCTTAGCGTTTACCACAGAACTCGGAACATTCTAGTGCGATTCCAGGCCACAAAGCAGTTCCCTGAGCTCCGTCTCCTTTAGTCCCGTCCAACCACCGCCCTGGGGGTGGGAGCCCGTCACTTTCCCAGCATGCCCTGCAGCGGCCTGGCCGGCGGTCTTAGGGGGAGCGGATGTCTGCCCGTCGCCTGGCGTGGACACGGAGCTCCCCCCTCCCCCGCCCGCCTCTCTCCGGGCACAGGGGCCGGCCCGGGCCACTGAGCCGGCGGGGGAGGCCGCTGCTGTCCGGCCCAGGAAACACCCAGCGAGGGCGGGCGGCTATGCACAGGCGGCACACTCCCGGGAGCTCTGGCCGGCCGGTCAGAGGCAGCTGTGCCCGCCTGGGCCAGGCGGCTCTGCAGAGGGTTCCCAGGGTGGGCCCGGCACACAGCTGCCCCCGGCCTGACCCTCCCGCGAAGGGCGAGCGGCATTCCTGTGTGGCGGCACGGCACCCAGGGCCTCCCCGTCTGCCCAGCCGCCGGCCGGAGTGGAAAGCATGTGCCCTTGAGGAGCTCGCCGTCCCTGGAGAACCCCGGCCACGCGGCCTCGCCGGGGAGCAGGCCTGGCTTTCCTGGCCGGGGAGCAGGCCGGGCGGCCGCTGGGCACAGCTGCTCTCTCCTCGGCCCATTCTCTCTCCCGTCTTGTTCTTCTCTCTGTCTCTGCCTCATCTCGCTGGAGACGTGGGCTTTCCCACGGGAGGGAGGCGGGGCCTGCGGTAGATGCTGGTCTCATGGCATTTGGAGGAGCAGGGAGGTGAGCCGGGGGGCCGGGCTGGCCTCAGGCTCGCCACCTCAGCCCACGCCGCGCGAACATGCAGCCGTCAGCTTACAGAAGGGGCCGCGGGGCCATCTGTTGGCTTGTCCATCTCCCCGTCCATCAACTCGAAGACACGGCGGTTGGGGTGCGTACGGGAGGCCACCGATGGGTAGGTCTCTCACAGTGTGTTCTCTCTCCCTTCCTCCCTCTCTAAAATAAAATTTAAAAATTCACTGCATGTTGGACAATCAGGTTCTAGTTTCTAAAAACAATTCCGATAACAACAGGAACCCACAGGTGCTATGCGTGAAACGGCCCCTGGAGCTACGCCGGGAGCGTTGGCCAGCCCGGCGTGGGCGCCACGCAGCTTCCGGAGGCGGCGGACACCGGGCCAGGCCTCCACGCCAGGGACGCCAGCTTCTCCACCTGCAGCTTGTTGTTCGGGAGACGCGGTGGCGACGCTAGTGGACTCGGAGCTGCCGCAGCCTGTGGACTTGATCGACCGGCCGGCACAGACCTGGCAATACCCCCTGTGGAGACGAGCCAGGCGGCCAGTTCACTGTGCACATGGGGTTCAGAGTCACTTCCCGATGGACAGTGTCACTTCAGACAGGCCTGCGAGTGTGGCCGGGATGGGATCTAGAGGCTGATACTGCCTGGCCGGCCTGGCTCAGGGGTTGAGTATTGGCCTATGAACCAGGAGGTCAGGGTTCGATTCCCGGTCAGGGCACATGCTTGGGCTGCGGGCTCGGTCCCCAGTCGGGGGCAGGCAGGAGGCAGCCCATTGGTGATTCTCTCTCATCAGTGATGTTTCTCTCTCTCCCTCTCCCTTCCTCTCTGAGATCAATACAAATACTTTTAAAAAGGAAAGAAAGAGGCAGCAAGGAGTCAGGGCGGGAGGTGCCTCAGAGTTTAGAAGAGAAAGAGGCACGGCCACGGGGCCACCGCCTTCCACGCGGCACCCTCGGCACGACCACATGGGGAAGACGACGACGGGACGTAGTCATGGAAACGTGGTCGTTCTGACTCATGGTGGGTCACCTCAGGCGGGGAAGCACCGCGCAGCAGACACGTGGTCCCTGCGCTGGGCGACTGGGTGCCCGGGACAGAGCAGCGGCAGCCACGCCCCCGTCGGGGAAACGAAGCCTCACGTGACCACTGGCACCGAAAGGCGTGTGGGGCTCAGGGCTGACGGAGGAACCGCTGCAGCGGAGGCGCCCGCTCTGCCCCAGCGAGTGCAGGAGTCCGTTACCCCGCATCCTCCCGACGGCACGGTGCTCCCGATGGCGCGTGGTCAGCATTTCCTGCAGAGGGAGATGAAAATAAGGCGATTCTCTTCAGCGTCAGACTGAGTCCGGCATTAGAGGGGCTCCCCCCACCCCGTCTGGAAGGTTCGGTCAGGCTCTCTAGCCTCCTGGCGGCCGGCGCCTGGGCGTGGAGGGACAGCACTCAGAGGGTGCCGACTTCCCAAGCCCCCCACCCCCCGTGGTGTGACCTTTCGAGGTCAACGGCCAGAGCCGCGCTCCCTTGAGAAGCTGGGGGAGGGACTCAGCTTCGCAGTCAGCTCATCCCGCCGGTGGTCGGGGGGCAGAGGAGAGGGCGTGTGAGCCCCCGCTCTCCCCTCCCAGGTCATCGACAGAGACCGTGGCGTCCTCGCTTCACTGAGCAAAGGCACCAGGGGTCCCCTTCTCCCCCAAACCCCTCATCACCCCCGAGGCTGCCACTGCAGGGTGTCCGCTTCTTGCGAGGTGCCGTGTCCCCGGGACTGGCTCAGTGACCGGGCGAGCCCCACCCTTGGGGGAAGGGCTCAGGTCTCCCCAGACGGCAGGCGGGGGAGGCGTGCAGCCAGGCACATGCGTGGCTCTGCGGGGGGTGGAGGCCCCAGGAAGGCGGCCGGGGGTCTGGCGCTGAGCCCACAGGCCGGTGCAAGAACACGTGGCTGCCAGCGCACGTCCCCTCCCCGCTGCCCCTGGAGGCTGTTTCCAGCCGGAAGCAAGACGTTTATGACCAGGGACGCTCTGGGCTGCCTCGGAAAGCTGCTCCCAGACTCTTTATGTGCGTACGCCTGCACCTCACACGCGCGCCTGCACCTCACACACCCATGCCTGCACCTCACACACCCATGCCTGCACCTCACACACGCGCGCCTGCACCTCACACACGCGCGCCTGCACCTCACACGCGCCTGCACCTCACACACGCGCGCCTGCACCTCACACGCGTGCACGGAGAACAGGGAGCCGTGCAGGCAGCAGCGGAGCGGCGCCTTGTGCTTGTGTGGAAACCTCTGGCCGTCACGTCCTGCGGGTGACCCGAGGGCCGGGCGTCTGGCTCGGGGCGAAGGGGAGCGGCACATCATCGCCACTAAATAGTTTCTTTCTTTTAAAAAATATTTTATTGATTTCAGGGAGGAAGGGAGAGGAGAGAGAGAAACATTGATGATGAGAGAGAATCATGGGCCGGCTGCCTCCCGCTCGCCCCCCCACTGGGGATCAAGCCCACAACCTGGGCCTGTGCCCGGGCCGGCGCTCACCACTGAGCCACCCGGCCGGGCGGACCCCACAAGGAGCCTTGGCTGATCCGACACGAGCCCCGCCCCCGCCCCGCTGTCTGCTGTCGAACAGAACCGCCCGCACTTTGGGGGCCGAGGACACAGCTGTCGTTTCTGTCTCATACAGGTCTGTCGGGGGCGGACAGCAGCCCTGGAGTCAGGCAGGGCCAGCCTGGCCGCTCTGGGATGGAGGCGGGTCAGGAAGGCCCCTCCCGGCAGGCAGGCAGGCGCTCAGGGCCTCCGGGGCCTCATCACCTCCCCACCCCGTCTCTCCTCTGGCTGCCTCAGCGCCCGGGGCTCAGCTGCCGCTGGTTTTCACAGACTTGACTTTCGGGGCCCTTCTCGGTTCACAGCAAGGCTGAGGCAGGGACAGCGAGGCCCAGACACCCCGCCGCCGCCCGCACAGGCACCCCACTGGCCACACGCCCGCAGATGGCGCACCGGCAACTGATGAGCCCGCGTTGACGGCCATTCTCGCTGCTGCACGTTCGACGGGTTTGGGCAAACGTACAATGAACGTGTCCGCCGCAGTGCGATCGAGAGTCTTGTCATTTTCCTAAAACCCGTGTGCTGTCTGCTCACGACCCCCCCCCCCCCCCAACGGCAAACACTGATGTTGCTGCCTCCATAGCTTCGTCTTTTCCAGAATTCATACGGGTGGAAACTGGCCTCCTTCGCCTGCTAACAGGCCTGTAAGTGTCTTCCGTCTGGTTTTTATTTTTTATGGCTTAACAGCGCATCGCCTTCCAGAGCGAGATAATAACCCTCCGTTTGCCTGTCCACTCACCGTTATGTCTTGGTGTCTCCAAGTTTCAGTGGCTTTTGGCCGTTATGAGTGGAGCCGCCGTGAGCGCCTGGTGCAGGCGTTTCTGTGGCCGTGTGTCCGTCTCCTCTGGGTGTCGGGGGAGGAGCGCCACGGCCGGTGGCGACTGCGGGATCGCGAGGGGCGCGGCGTGTTCGGTGGGAAACGCCAGGCTGCCTTCCCGAGTGGCTGCGCCCGGCGCGTTCCCACCGGCACGAGCGAGGGCGCCTGCCGCTCCCGTCCTTGTCGGCACCTGGTGCTGTCGGCTTCTGGGCTGCGCCACGTGGATGGGCCTCTCACTGTTGTTCAGTCCGCGTCTCCCTGACGACACGAGATGAGGAGCCTTTCCCTGGGTCACGTCCCATCTGAACATCGTCTCTGGGAGGTGTTTGTTGAGTTTGGGGCCCATTTTTAAATCTGGTTGTTCGTTGTCTAACTGCTGAGTTTTAAGAGCATTTTGCAGATTCAGAGAGTCCTGTATCAGATGTGCGGTTCCCTCCCTGCTGCTGGGCGGCTGCTCGTCCTCCTGAGACACACACACACACACGCGCGCGCGCACACACGCACACACACGCACACACACGCACGCACACACATGCACGCACACACACGCACGCACACACGCACACATGCACGCACACACATGCACGCACACACGCACACATGCACGCACACACATGCACGCACACACGGACATGCACAACAGCGGCTCTTTATTTGAATGAAGGCAGCTTATCGATTATTTCTTCATCGATCGGCCTTCGGTGTGGTAGCTACAATGTCATCTCCACACCCAAGGTCACCTGGGTTTGCTGCTGTGTCACCTTCTAGGAACTTTAGAGTTTGAGACTTTACATCAGGGCCTGCGATTCCGTATGAGTTCTTTCTCGGGAAGGGGGTGAGGTCTGTGATGATTCATTTCGCCGTTTCTTGCATGTGGCTCCGGCCCATGTGGGGAAGCGGCTGTCTTTGCTCCACGGAGTGGCCTGGGCTCCTTGTCAGGGGTCAGCTGACGCTGTGGCTCACTGTCCCGCCTCTGTCTCCATCGCCCGACACCGTGTGACTCCCCGGCGTTAGAGCGGGTGAGTCGCGAGGCTGGGCAGTGCCGGTCCCCCGGCTTCACTCTCCCGCCACCTGCGCTGGATGCTCTGCTCACGGCTTTCTCTGTGCGCGAGAGAGCGCTGCCTCCGACGCTCCTGGAACCGCCCGTCCCTTAGCCTGTGGGCTGCGAGGCCGGCAGGTCCCGAAGCGTGGGAACCGCAGAACCCGCGTCTGCCTGCTGCTCCATCGCCTGGATCGACGCCCCGGGAGCTCGGTGTTGGGTGTTGCGGCGGCGGCTCCGCCCACGATGGTGCCCTTGCCGCAGCTGGGGCCGCTTCCCTGGCCTGTCGGGGCCCCGGCACACAGGCCTCGCGATGTGAGTGCGTGTCGTGTCCGAGACGTAAAGATGTTGTTCTCATTGTGTCGTTTCCGAAACGGCCTCCGTGCGCAGGACATGGGCAGGGAACGCCGGCGCCTGGCGGCCGGGAGGTAAGAGCCGCGCCTTGTGCTCGGGGGGCCTAGGGAACGTGATTCTCTGGGTCAGACGCCCTCTCCATCCATCCTTCAGCTTCAGGACAAACAGCCGGCAGCTGTGGTTAAACTGAGAGGAAAGGCACATGCAAACGAGAGGCGCTCAATTACTGGGCTGATTACACAGGAAATGCGCGCGATCTGTTTTAATCTGTGCGTCACGGGAACAAGCTTTTCCTTCAAAGTTGCCTCATTGGCCCCAGAACGAAATCGATGGCGGCCCGATGGATATTAATCTCACCCCCGACGCGGGGCGAGTCGGCTGAGCACAGTGTAAGGCTGCGAGTCTCCTGTTGGGGAACTGAACGCTCACTCACTGACGGAGAAGGTGGCTCTGGGCTCCATTTACAGTGGTTCTCAATCCTGATTCCTGGGCCTCATCCTCCGGAAATTCTGTTTCTTTGTTACTAATGTTGTGTCCCCGCCCCATCACAAAGAAACAGAATTTCCTGAGGATGAGGCCCAGAAATCAGGATTTTAAAAAGATTCCCAGGTGATTCCAATGGGCAGCCACGGTGGAGAACCACTGCTTTAGAATCAGCGCGGACGCTAAGGCCTAAGTGTCAGACCCCCTCAGGCCAGGGGTCCGCTCAGTGTGCGCCCGGGGCAGGGGCCCAGTGGGGTGCTGGTGCCTCTGTGTCTAGAACAGGAACTTGGAAAAGACCTGAGACATTAACTGCCGAGGTGCCCGGACTGGATGGAGATGCTTTTGCAAAACAGCGTCTCCCTGACCGACGACAGACGGGCGAGCCCGAGGACGCCCGATGCGTTTTCTTTAGGCAGAAAGTTGACAAGTGAGGAGCCGAACCCGGACGAGCTGTGTCTGTGTGGCTGCGTGTCATTCTCCGGGGCTACGGCCCACAACGGCCCACTTTGACCAGAAAAAGCGTGTGCCTGCTGCGTGTTACCAGCAAACCCGCCGTCCCTGGGGAATGAAGCGAGAGGGGCGGCCGCTCGCCCCCAGGTGGACCCGAGTGGGCCGACGGGTGCCAAGAGCAATCGGGTCTGGAGGGAACGCTGGGCTTCCACGCCTCTGCCCAGCGGTGAGGACGGAGCTGGGAGCCGAGCCTCCATTCTCCACACCAGGCTGCCTTCCCGAGGCCCAGACTCCCGCCCCATCCCCGAGCGGCGGATGCACATTCACAGAGGAAGAGCGAGACCCAAGCCCGCTCGCAGGATCGGATCAGTTTACTTTCAGGCCCATGTGGGTTAACGCGCCTTAACTCTGACCACGGACCTGCTCAGCCTGCTGCGGAGCTAGACCGACGGCACTCGCCACGCCCGTCGCCCGCCGATCGAACGCCGTGGTGCCCGTGGTGCGTGAGGCTCGTGCTGGCCCTGGGAGAGAGCGGTGCAAACGGTGGATGAGGTCCCCACCCTCGCAGGGTCTATAGACTCTAGAGCAGGGGTCCTCACATCACGGCCCGCGGGCCACATGCCAATACAAATATTGTATTTGTTCCCGTTTTGTTTTTTTACTTTAAATAAGATCTGTGCCATGTGCATAGGAATTTGTTCAGGTTTTTTTTAAACTATAGTCTGGCCCTCCAGCGGTCTGAGGGACAGTGAACTGGCCCCGTTTAAAAAGTTTGAGGACCCCTGCTCTAGAGGTCCAGACGCCGGGGCTTGGGCCCTGCGGGAAGCGCTGGGTGAGGGAGGGGCAGGGAGCTGGGTGCCCCGAGAGAGGGGACGACCCAGGGCAGCCAGAGTCTCCCCAGTGTCTCTCCCAGCTCAGTCCTCGTGGAGAACGAGCGTCAGAAAGACCAAGCTGAGCGCGGAGGTTTGGGGGGAAATATCATTCTTGGCCAATGAGCAGCACCTTAAACTCCGTCCCTAACGCTGACGACAGTGTCCACGTGCACACCTGTAGCCGCAGAGCTTTACCGTCTTCACGGAGTTTTAAAGGCCAGAGGACCATCATGCTCTTTCCGTGGTCATGCAGCTGGTGTGCGGGTCCCCGATTCACGGCCCCTGGGCCGGCCCCACGGCGCTGATCCCGGCGGACCTGCACGTGCCGCTTCCCAGGCTCCCCTGGTTTCCGTCCGTCGGGGGGCGCGGGAGGCCTTCAGGAATGAAGATGACCCTGAGGACAGGGAGAGACATGAGTGAAGGAGCCGACATCGAGGGGAACAAACTGGCTACCATGTGTCAAGCTGCCGAGGCATGACCCCCCCCCCCTCACCCCCCGCCCCGTTCTTCCGTTCGCTCGCAGCCCACCTGCCGACGAAGTTTCCGTCCGGTTGTTACTGGAGAATCTCCAGGCGCGAAAGCACCTCCTGTCACGCGCTGCACTGACTCGTTCGCGGGTTCATGACTCGGGTTTGCGTTATTTATGCGGGCGCTCTAGGAGAGCGAGCCACTCACCCCTGGGAAGGCAGCGGATCTGTCAACAACCCTCTCCACGCCTCTCCATCATCGCCTCACGCGTGGGAACCGGCTAATCCTCGCTGGCAGACCGGCCTCGTCTGCTCCCCCCGCCAGCATCCCCCAGAGGCGGTGGGTCCGGATCTGCGGTCTGTGGACCGGGGCTGAGTGGCTGTGTGTCCGGCAGTGTCGCCACAGGCAGGCCTGGTCGGCGAGGGCTGGACACGCAGCTGAAGACACGCAGGGGAGGAAAGTGGTCACAGGGACAAGACTCCTCGGCTCTAAAAGTAAATGGTCAGCCCTGGCCGGTGTGGCTCAGTGGATAGAGCGCCGGCCTGCGACTGGAGGGTCCCGGGTTTGATTCCGGCCAAGGGCACAGGCCGGGGTTGTGGGCTCAATCCCCAGCGTGGGGCGAGCAGGAGGCAGCCAATCCACGATTCTCTCTCATCATTAAAGTCTCTCTCTCTCCCTCTCCCTTCCTCTCAGAAATCTGTAAGAAAATATTTAAAAATAAATAAATAAAAACAAATGGTTGGAAACGCTCTGACGCTCACGGCGGAGCCCGTTGCGTGGCCATGGCGATCGTGACTGAGCAGCGGTGTCCCGCGTGGCCCCCACCCGTTCGGCCACGTGCGGGCCTGTTTAGCAGTAAGGGCCACGCTGCCCCGAGCTAGGAGCTGGGGGGCGTTACCGCCTGATTGTTACGCAGTTTTCAGTCATTAGGCAGTAGCTTCACGGTTGTGTTTTCCCTCATGTCCCCATCCCACAGGTGCAGTGATTTCTAAGTGTTGCTGAAAGTCAGTTCACTTTTCACGTTAAGTGAATTCAGGCTCATCTCAGCCGCACTGTCCTCAGCCCTGGGCTTCCTGAGCTGGAGCGGTGGTTTCTAGCCCACACAGCTGCGTCCCCTACTGTCTCCGCGGCCGCCTAAAGGCGGTTCGCCTGCTTCCCTGACGGACACGCGCGATGCGAGACAGACAGATACGGTCCGAGCTTCCCCGGGACAGCGAGCCGGTGGAAGCCAGAGCTTCCTGGAGTAAGTAAAGGTGATTTCATGGCCCAACGGAAAGGCACAGGTTTTTAAAAAAATAAATCTTGGAACCCTTACCCTTCAGTTTCCTCCTCCTGCTTCTTCAGGTGAGTTTCTTAGAACCCTGAGCCCGTCTCCTCGCGTGTAGAGCCTGAATGTAACCACCGCCTCGCCAGGAGCGATTCCTGGCCCAGGCGGGAAGGCTGGGGGTGGGGACGTGACAGATGACGGCGACTCGGCTGAGACCGTGGCTGTGAGCGGCACAGCAGACGCCCACTGAAGGTCACAGGATAGTTGCAGACCGACCGACCACAAACACCACCAAACGTCCCTCCCTCCCGGCCAGTGGCCTTCCTGTGAAGGAAGACGTGGACCAGGTGTGGAATGAGCACCACCAGCCTCAGGCCTCTGTGCAGGGCCTGGCGCCTCACCTCCTCCCCGGTGAGAAGGTATTTGCCCGGCGCTGCCTGCGGGTCACTGGGCCACGGTTCTTGTCTGACCTGGTTGCCTCCTGGCCGTGGATCTGTTCAGCGAAAGGCAGAGGGATCGGTTCGTTTGACTTTTTCTTTCGCTGTGACATATGGTTCTGCTTAAACGTGGCCGTGTTTGCAACTTGCAGCTGGCGTCCCGGCACTCGCGTCGCAGCTCGCAGTGAGGCTCGCGCAGGAAGCGGGGCTCGCCCTCCCCGCGGCCGGAATGAAAGGCTCCGTCGGATTTATTGGCTGCTGAGCCCGGGAGAACACAGACGTCTGGTCTGGGAGCTCAATGGCGCGCTGTTCCCGGGCAGGGCCGCCGGCCGCGGGCCCTCCCCCACCTCGCGGTCGTTCCCGGAAAGCGTCTGAGTGTCGCGCAGGCTGAGGGTCTGTGTGTAATCTATCCCAGATGGGCGGGCGTTACAGACCGGGCAGCCAGGCCGGGACAAGCCTGCCTTCGCACCCGGGGACACGGAGGGCCTGTGGGCAGCGGAGGGAGAAGTGAGAAAAGGGCATGAGAGGCAGCGGAAGCCTTCAGGGCGGCCGGGGACCTGGTGTGGCCCTCACCCTGGCCCACGGAGTGGACGCTCTCTGCCCCTCTCGGTCCCTGGGACTCGCTGTCTGACCGTAAGTTAGACCCAGAAATGGAAGGTTCAGGGAAATCCAGCCACGTCCCAGCACCGGGTCCTGGCCACACGGACATGGGCGACACAGGGATGCTGCAGAGTGCATGTGCTGCCCCATGTGAGCTGAGCAGACTCCACGCTCCAGGTGTGGAGTTTTCGCGATGAGAGAGGTGGAGAGACGGAGGGTGAGGACGCCCTACCAGAGGCGCGAAGGGACCGGCCGGTTCGCAGCATCAGCGCCGGTGTCTGCGGAAGCCGGGCGGGCGGGCGGGCGGGCGGGCGGGCGGGCGGCGTCCATGCAGCCGACCCGGTTCCAGGAGGGAGGGGGGAGGAGGGGCCGCACACGGACGCCCAAACAGCCATCTCACCGTTTGTTTCTCTACGTTCTGGCCTACATTTTTGCTCGTTTGATGGACAGCTGCTCGTTCTAAAATGTGGGTACATTTCTCCAGGGTGCGTTTCCTCTTGTCCTCACACGGCTCTGAAAGGGCCCCTCTGGGTGACGTCACCCCGACATTTGTCGTTGGGGGTCGCTGCACAGGACAAGCCAAGCCGGCCCACCAGGTCCTGAGTGGAAAGGCGCCCCAGGGGTCTGGGAAGAGGGGGCGTTGGGGGTTCGCTGATGTCTGATCTCTTTCAGCTCCAAGACGATCATCCCCTGAGGGTTCTCCGACTTTGGAAAGCCCAGCAAACACGACAGCCACGGCCCCGGGCCCGTCTAGCCGCCACCCGGATGGGGACGGGGAGGACACAGACTCCGAGTCGTGCGATGAATGTCCTCATCCGGGTCAGCAGACTCCGAGGACTCGCGGGGCGGGGCCCAGGGAGAAGCTCGGGGGACGCAGAAGGGACATACACGGGACCTCCCTCTTCGGAAGGGACGCACAGGGGACCTCCCTCTTCGGAAGGGACGCACACGGGACCTCCCTCTTCGGAAGGGACGCACCCGCGACCTCCCTCTTCGGAAGGGACGCACACGGGACCTCCCTCTGCGGAAGGGACGCACACGGGACATCCCTCTTCGGAAGGGACGCACAGGGGACCTCCCTCTTCGGAAGGGACGCACACGGGACCTCCCTCTGCGGAAGGGACGCACACGGGACATCCCTCTTCGGAAGGGACGCACACGGGACCTCCCTCTTCGGAAGGGACGCACCCGCGACCTCCCTCTTCGGAAGGGACGCACACGGGACCTCCCTCTTCGGAAGGGACGCACACGGGACCTCCCTCTTCGGAAGGGACGCACAGGGGACCTCCCTCTTCGGAAGGGACGCACAGGGGACCTCCCTCTTCGGAAGGGACGCACCCGCGACCTCCCTCTGCGGAAGGGACGCGCACGGGACCTCCCTCTTCGGAAGGGACGCACCCGCGACCTCCCTCTTCGGAAGGGACGCACACGGGACCTCCCTCTTCGGAAGGGACGCACTGGGGACCTCCCTCTTCGGAAGGGACGCACACGCGACCTCCCTCTTCGGAAGGGACGCACCCGAGACCTCCCTCTGCGGAAGGGACGCGCACGGGACCTCCCTCTGCGGAAGGGACGCGCACGGGACCTCCCTCTGCGGAAGGGACGCACACACGACCTCCCTCTGCGGAAGGGACGCGCACGCGACCTCCCTCTGCGGAAGGGACGCGCACGCGACCTCCCTCTGCGGAAGGGACGCGCACGGGACCTCCCTCTGCGGCGAGGCTCCGAGGAGGGAGCATGTGCTACTCAAACCGCCCCCGGAGAGCCTGCAGGGAGAGCGGGCGCCGGCCGGAGGGAGAGGACGCGGGGGCGGCACTAGGTGACACAGGCCCCCACGGACACGGGCAGTCGGGGGGCTCCTCGGCGGAAGTGACGCTGGAGCCCAGCTCTGCAGAGGAGGAGCGGATGGGGACAGGGCCGTGGGCTCTGGAGAAATGACACCGCGGTGCTCAGGGAGGCGTGTGATGTTTGAGGAGAAAAAACCAAACCCCGAGAGGGACAGGGGCTGGGGCAGAGCGGGGCGCGCGGGGGGGGGGGTCCCCGAGGAAGAGGCTGCGCGGGGACCCAGCGGCCATGCTGGGATCCTGCTCCTGATCCTAACGGCCATGAAGACGCGGAGGCCGGAGGCTGGAGGCTGACGTAAGCGAGCTCCACAGCACCTGTTCGGCATCCGCAGACCCGGGAACAGCCAGAGACGGCCCTGCACCAGCTTGAACTCAGGACTCTCCCTCGCTCCCCCCAGGAGCCGGGCCTTTCAAAGTCCTCGTCACTTGCTCTGCGTAGCGATGGCCGGGGCAGTGCGCACTTTGGCCCCACCGGCCCCCGGCCTTTTTTGCTAAAGAGACTCTCACGTCCTGGAAAAGGCGAGTTTGCTGGGGAGGAGCCAGGAGCCGGGCGGGAAGGTGCCTGGACGGTGAGAGACGTGTTTGGAGAAGTTTGATTAACGGACGAGAAGACTGACCGGCCGGTCTTTGCGGGCACCGGGCGGCGGGGAGACCAGCAGCGAGGCCGTCGGGAGTCCATCCCGCCCCCGGGGCCCCGAATCTCTCAGGGTTCTGTTCACCACGTTTTAAACCAGGTGCACGCAACACGTGGGTTCTTTCCCGTGTCTGAACAGCACGCCTGCCTTCCCTGCCCTGCGCTGAGCTCCAGGGGCACAAGAGGGCGCGGGGCTGGGTGTCAAGGCCCTGCAGCCTCCTGGGGAGGAGACCCCGCCCTGGGCGCCCTGCGCTTCCCCGCGCCCCGGTCTCATCCTCACCAAAGTCAGAGCTGCCCAGTGAGGCCACAGCCTCTTGGCGCCAGGCCTGCGAATGCCAGGCTCGGAGAAGAGGCGCCCGCAGGCTGCGAGGAGCCGGGCTGAGCCAGATCTCCTGGCGAGTCCGACGGTACAGCCTGCTCCTCCTGTGACGGCCGTGTGGCTAATGAATGACAGGAGAAGGTATGCGGGGAGGAGGGGGGCTGAGGGGCGACACCAAGAATAGCCACCTAGGGGCTGCCCCGGGGTCACTGGCATGGATGGCCTGAATGTGCTCCCTGAAGTGCAAAGCGCCCCAGAAATAGCAGGGATTAGCGCAGCCACACACCGGAACTGCCAAGCTGGGGGCTGAGTAATGGGGGGGAGGGGGGGGCGCGGGGGCGCCAGGGCGCTGGCTGTTCATTCATTCCTTTCCAGGACTTCCCTGGCATCACTGGCCGCGGGCGGGCCTGGCAGCCGGCAGCCTCCCCCTCTGCAGGGACTCGGCCCGTCAGCTGTGCGGGGCGTGCCTGGGCGCGAGTGGAATGGCACCGGGCTGCTATCTCCGAGCCGGAAGGAAAGGATTGATTTAGCTGATCGCTCCCCAGGACCCTCCCAGCCACCGCCCCAACCAGAGCTGACCCAGAGGCCCCAGCTGCGACCCCAGGCCTCAGCTGTTCCCGGGGCACTGCCCACGAGATAAGGGCCAGCTGCTGAGTCACCGCCCCACCGCGCCCTGGGGGCGGGGGGCAGGAATGGCTGGGAGTCAGGCCTGTTTAGAGTTACAGGGAGTTTCCAGGCTGCAGGGCGGGGGGGGGTGGGCTGTGGACAGCTGTGCTGGGTGAGAGAGCCCTGCGGGCTGCTGACCGACCCGCGTCCTCTAGCGATGACCTGCAGCCAGGCCGGGAGGTGGGGGGCGTTGTGGTTGGTGTGGGTGTTTACTGTGTAAAATATAGATTGGTGAGGGGAGAAGGGCACTTCAGTTTTTTAAATACACACACACGCACACGCACATATAGAAAGAGGAGGGGAGAGGGAGAGAGAAACATCCATGATGAGAGGATCATGGACCGGCTGCTCCTGCAGGCCCCACACCGGGCATGGACCCCACAGCCGGGCCTGTGCCCTGACGGGGAATCGAGCCGTGGCCTCCTGGTTCCTAGTCCACGCTCAGCCCTGGGCCACGTGGCCCGGGCTCCCTCTGCGTCTGCCTCTTGCCCTTTTGCCTGGGCCGTGGGGTCACAGACGAGGTGACTCTGAGTCTGTCTTCAGCCTCATCATCGTAAGAAACGAGCCTCAGCCACCTTCTCTTTAAAGCAGCGAGAAGGTCCTGGCCGGACCCAAACCGCCACCCCAGACTGAAGGCAACCACGGGAGCCGGCAAACCGCCCGGAACCGAAAGCGCCCGCGGCGTTCGGCAGGGACGTCCCGGAGAGGGCGTCGGACCTGCTCACCCTCCGTCCTCCGTCTCCCCTCCCCCAGCCGGCCTCTGCGCCCAGGACTCACGCTCACCCTCCCTCTCCCAGCCGCTCCCCCGGCCGCCTGGGCCTCCAGCCTGTCCAAGCACCTGGCGGTCACTTGCTTTACAGCCTTAAAATACAGTGGGGCCTTGACTTACGAGTGTCCCGACTAACGAGTTTTTCGAGATACGAGCCGATTTTTTGCTTTGAGTTGCGAGCTAAAATTCGGGTTACGAGCCAGCTTCTGATACCCCACCGCTAGCTGGCGCAGCGAACGTCACGGTGAACACCACAGCAAATTAACGGCATTTCAACTCATTGTAATGGTGAAAATTGATTTGACATGCGAGTAATTTGAGTTATGAGCTCCGTCACGGAATGAATTACACTCGTAAGTCAAGGCCCCACTGTACTGCTTTTCCCACAAGACGCCTCCCATTCGACTCGCCATTTCACCAGCAGCAGCTGGAGTCCCCCGAGGGCCGCCATAGGAAGCACTGCAAACGGGGGGCCCACCAGCCGAAGTCCTTCTCGCAGCGTGGAAGCTCGGTGGGCGCTGCCGTCTGGTCTCACGCAGCCTCGGAGCAGGCACTGCGCGCCTGTGGATCAGGTGCCTGTGGATCAGGTGCCTGTGGATCAGGCGCCGGTGGATCAGGCGCCGGTGGATCAGGTGCCTGTGGATCAGGCGCCGGTGGATCAGGCCTGTGGATCAGGTGCCTGTGGATCAGGTGCCTGTGGATCAGGCGCCGGTGGATCAGGCCTGTGGATCAGGTGCCTGTGGATCAGGCGCCTGTGGATCAGGCGCCGGTGGATCAGGCCTGTGGATCAGGCGCCGGTGGATCAGGCGCCGGTGGATCAGGCCTGTGGATCAGGCGCCTGTGGATCAGGCGCCTGTGGATCAGGCGCCGGTGGATCAGGCGCCGGTGGATCAGGCGCCGGTGGATCAGGCCTGTGGATCAGGCGCCGGTGGATCAGGCGCCTGTGGATCAGGCGCCGGTGGATCAGGCGCCGGTGGATCAGGCCTGTGGATCAGGCGCCTGTGGATCAGGCGCCTGTGGATCAGGCGCCGGTGGATCAGGCCTGTGGATCAGGCCTGTGGATCAGGTGCCTGTGGATCAGGCGCCGGTGGATCAGGCCTGTGGATCAGGCGCCGGTGGATCAGGCGCCGGTGGATCAGGCCTGTGGATCAGGCGCCTGTGGATCAGGCGCCGGTGGATCAGGCGCCGGTGGATCAGGCGCCGGTGGATCAGGCGCCGGTGGATCAGGCCTGTGGATCAGGCGCCGGTGGATCAGGCGCCTGTGGATCAGGCGCCGGTGGATCAGGCGCCTGTGGATCAGGCCTGTGGATCAGGCCTGTGGATCAGGTGCCTGTGGATCAGGCGCCGGTGGATCGGCGGTTCGGAGCTAACTCAGGGGCAAAGTAACCGCGAGTGCGTTTGTCAACAGGTTACTGCCGCCGAGCGCGCATCGGAGGACCGTGCGACCTGCAGGCTGCCGGGCCGCTCCTGAGCCCCACGAGCCGGACTCGGCCGGTTCCGAGCTGCTGGCTGCGCCCCTCGGGGCAGGGGACGGAAACCCGCCTCTCGGTTCGCGCCCGTGTCACGTGCCTCCCAGGTGGTAGCAGTGGCCAGTCCCTCCGGCCTCGCCACCATGTTGCCGAGCCGCCGCCGCCACGTGTGCCGCCGCCCGGACCCCGCCCGCCGGTTCACAGGGTCCGTCACCCCAGGGCGGCCCTCAGGGCGGGGGGGGCGGGAAGAGGCGCCCCCAGGGAAGGAAACCAGCCGGTTGGGGCCGCACCCCTGGTCCTAGGAGCCCGGGGTGCGCGCAGGGCCTCCCACCAGCCACCGGTGAGGAACGCCCTGAGGGGCGCACAGCCCCCCACGCAGGGACCTCAGAGAGGCGGCTTAGGTCGGCGTGCGTGGGGCTGTGCGTGGGGTCGGCGTGCATAGGGCGGGTGTGCGTGGGGCGGGTGTGCGTGGGGTCGGCGTGCGTAGGGTGGGTGTGCGTGGGGTCGGCGTGCGTAGGGCGGGTGTGCGCGGGGTCGGCGTGCGTGGGGTCGACGTGCGTAGGGCGGGTGTGCGTGGGGTCGGCGTGCGTAGGGCGGGTGTGCGTGGGGCGGGTGTGCGTGGGGTCGGCGTGCGTGGGGCGGGTGTGCGTGGGGTCGGCGTGCGTGGGGTGGGTGTGCGTGGGGCGGGTGTGCGTGGGGTCGGCGTGCGTGGGGCGGGTGTGCGTGGGGCTGTGCGTGGGGTCGGCGTGCATAGGGCGGGTGTGCGCGGGGTCCGCGTGCGTGGGGTCGACGTGCGTAGGGCGGGTGTGCGCGGGGTCGGCGTGCGTGGGGTCGACGTGCGTAGGGTGGGTGTGCGTGGGGTCGGCGTGCGTAGGGCGGGCGTGCGTGGGGTCGGCGTGCGTAGGGCGGGTGTGCGTGGGGCGGGTGTGCGTGGGGTCGGCGTGCGTAGGGCGGGTGTGCGTGGGGCGGGAGTGCGTGGGGTCGGCGTGCGTAGGGCGGGTGTGCGTGGGGTCGGCGTGCGTAGGGCGGGTGTGCGTGGGGTCGGCGTGCGTGGGGCGGGTGTGCGTGGGGTCGGCGTGCGTGGGGTTGACGTGCTTGGGAGCCACGGCTGCGTAGACGGGCCGAGGGGAGAAGCCGCCGGGACCAGGGGTCAGCCGAGGACCGTGCGCCTGCCCGGCTGCCCCCGCGGGTCCGTGGAGCGGGCGGCGGGCTGTGCCGGTGTCTGTCCACGGCCCACGGGAACCCGGGCCTGGCCCTGCCCAGCGACGCCCCGCCCAGGTCTGAACCCGGCCCACGCAGCCCCGTCCGCGAGGAGGTGGCGGGAGGCCCGGTCCATCCGCGGAGCACGGAGTCCCCGGAGGCCGCCCCGTCCAGGCCCGGAGCCGGTCCCGGGTCAGCGGTTCGGACTAAACCCGCCGGGAGGTCCGGGCGTCTCCTCCCGCAGCCCCGGGCGCACGTGCAGGTTCGTGTCCGCCCCGTCCGCTCGGGCTGCGGTCTCGCGGGGAAGTGGCGGCCGAGGAGCCCGCTCGGCGGGCCGTGCAGATGCCACGGGGGGCGGGGGGCCCGCTCGGCGGAGGGTGCAGATGCCACGGGGGGCGGGTGGCCCGCTCGGCGGGCGGTGCAGATGCCACGGGGGCGGTGGCCCGCTCGGCGGGCGGTGCAGATGCCACGGGGGGCGGGTGGTCCGCTCGGCGGGCGGTGCAGATGCCACGGGGGGCGGGGGGCCCGCTCGGCGGGCGGTGCAGATGCCACGGGGGGCGGTGGCCCGCTCGGCGGACGGTGCAGATGCCACGGGGGGCGGGGGCCCCGCGGGCTGGTGGCTTCCCGCCGAGACCGCAGCTCGGGGCTGTCACGGCGGCGGCAGCAGCAGCGCGGGCCCAGCGCTCCGGGCCGAGCCGCCGGAAGTGCCCGGGCCCAGGTGCCGTGGTCACCGCCTCACGGCGATGGTTTCCGCCGGCGTCGCGGGCGGCCGTGGGCCCAGGCGCAGGGCTCGGCCGGCCGGGGTTCCGGGGTTCGCCATCGCAGAGCCGCCGTGTTCATACACCCCGGCCCCTCGGCTGCGTTGTTATGTGCGAACACAATGGGGCGGATTCTAGGCCCAATTAAGTGGAAAAGGTCGCTTTCCGGCAACAATGGGCCAGAGCTCAGCAGCAACAAGAAAAGCTACTTAGTGTGGCAGCCTTTGTTGGGAGGAATCTCTGCGAGGCCCCCTCGGGGCTCTGAATGGGGCCTGAGCGGCCCCCCTAATCCCGCCGGTGTCCCGGGGTTAATTGAATGCGGGGAGGGAGTGGGTCCCCTTTTGTGGCTGGAGCTGGTCACAAAACAAAAGCCAATTGCTGGGTTGAAGGGGTCCCCCCCCACCTCCTGCGAAACAAGGGCCCAGAAAGGGGAATGTTGGGAACACACAGAATTTGCTGGAAAGGGTTGCATTTCAGGTTCAAACTAGAATCGGACAGGCTCCTCTGTGTCCCGGGAGGGGTGGTGGCTGGGACGCCCGCAGCAGGGCGGGCAGGGCGTGGGTCTGTCCCCGGGACCCCTGCACCCCGCCCCCACCGCAGAACAGCGGGCTGCGGGTCCGGACTCGGGTTTGGAGAGACGGCGGCAGGTTTCCCGTAGTGACACCGGCTTCCCAGGGAAACAGGCGGGAGGAAGTCGCAGGCGGAGTGAGGTAGCACCTGGTGCGGCCCCGGTGAACCGGCGTCTTCCCTGCAGGATCAGAAGCGGTGACCCCCAGACACGGGCACTGCGGCTGCACCGCGGTCCCAGCTCCCACGCTCCTCGGCCCAGCGCTCGCCCCGCGGCCTGGCTCAGGGGCTGAGCGTCGACCTAGGATCCAGGAGCTCACGGTTCCGACTCCCCGTCAGCGCACAGGCCCGGGTTGTGGGCTCCATCCCCAGTGGGGGGCGTGCAGGAGGCAGCCGGTCCATGATTCTCTCTGACCATTGATGTCTCCATCTCTCTCTCTCCCTCTCCCTGCCCCTCTCAAATCAATCAAAATATATTTAAAAAATTGTTTTTCAATGATGCACATTCTTAAATGCTAGACGTGGTTTTGGTCGTTATGTGTTGTGTTAACGACAGACAGATTGGAGCGACAGGGGCCCCCCCGGCCTAACGCTGTGCCCAGCTGTGTGCGGCGGGTGGACTGGCTTCTCGGCCGGCTTCCGTCTGTGACGCCCGCAGGGCCCCACCCGCCCGGGGATGTGTGAGGCTGAGAGGAAGCGTGTAGCAGCCACGTTTTGAACCAGGCGTGGGGAAAGCATTGTACCAACCCCCCTGCAGCGCGCTCTTTAGTTCTCGGTGGATTCCTGGGCAGAGACACGCCTCACTCCCCACTCCCCCCACGGAGACAGTGCAGCGCCCGGCAGGAGCGGGCAGGCCACTCGCCCATGACCACAGAGGCGGCGGGGATGGAGCTCAGACCCAGGTGAGCTCGCTGCCCCCGGAGCCCGTGCCCTGAGCACGACCCCATCACTCCCCGGACTGCACGCCACGTCGGGTAGGAAACGTCCCCTCAGAGCCTCCAGGGGACGGGGACGTCTGCCCAGCCCCTGGTGTCAGGTCGGCCTGGGACAGGTTAGCGTTGCCCCCCAGTCCCTGAGCCTCCAGCCCCTCCGCAAAGAATACGGGACCCAGAGCTACGGGGTCAGGGCCCGCAGAAGGCATATGGGACGCTTCATTTCTGAAATAGTTGCGGGCGGGACCAGGCAGCGGCTCTGGGTCCCGTACTCCTTCTGTGGCTGCGTGGCCCCTAACCTGGGATCTCCAGTTCCAGTCCCGTGGACACCGCTGGGGGAGGTGGTCTCCCCTCACCATCCTTTTGCCTGGGTTCCTCCCACCCAGGGCAGCGCCTTCAGACTCAGCGGCGGGAGTCCTGGCCCTGCCTCTTCCCAGCAACGCGGAGTGCGCTCATTTCCTCAACCGCCTCTACGTCCGTTTCCGGTTGGACACACCAGGTGGCATCGTCCACAGGCTCACGATGAGGCCAACAAGCAGATCAGAGCTGGGGAGAGCCAGGTAGACCACGCGCCTGAGAAGTTCCCTGCACACCTGGACATGCAGACCTGGACCTGCACACCTGGACCTGCACACCTGGACCTGCACACCTGGACCTGCACACCTGGACCTGCACACCTGGACATGCAGACCTGGACATACAGACCTGGACATGCACACCTGGACATGCACACCTGGGCCTGCACTCCTGGACCTGCACACCTGGGCCTGCACACCTGGGCCTGCACACCTGGACATGCACACCTGGACCTGCACACCTGGACCTGCAGACCTGGACATACAGACCTGGACATGCACACCTGGACATGCACACCTGGGCCTGCACACCTGGACCTGCACACCTGGACATGCAGACCTCGACATATAGACCTGGACATGCACACCTGGACATGCACACCTGGACATGCACACCTGGACATGCAGACCTGGACATACAGACCTGGACATGCACACCTGGACATGCACACCTGGACCTGCACACCTGGACATGCACACCTGGACATGCACACCTGGACCTGCACACCTGGACCTGCAGGGGGGACGGTGAGGGACATGCAGGGGGACGGTGAGGGACATGCAGGGGGACGGTGAGGGACATGCGGGGGGACAGCAGTGGGAGGCCCTGGGGTTTTAGGTGGATGTTCCGTCCTCCTATTATACCCTGGATGGAGCCCGGGGAGCAGGGGAGGAGGCCCCAGGAGTGTGGATCTGGAGGGAGCCCCCGCCCCCCGAGATCCATTGAGGATGACTGAGTGTATGACGTTCTGGTTCCATACCTGGCCGGGTACCACACCACCCCCCTCTCTGGGACCGCGTGTGCCGTGGATGCCTGATCGCTAGCTTTTCCCCAGACGGTACCTGACACTCAGACTCTGAGCACGCTTGCCGAGGCGGCCGTGGCTGTGGCAGCTCGTCACTCACGCCATCTGTCGGTGGCGGGCTGCCCGATGGCAGGTGGCCGGCAGCTCTGGGAACTCTGCCTGCCAGTCCCCCTGAGCTCCTCGGGAAGTCACACCTTTAAACGAAAGGCCGCGCCTCATTAGAAAGGGCCTCTTCGATGTTTAAATCCCCCGGAGCCTCACGGAGCTCACTGGCCCCGGTGACGCTGCTGTGCTGACCTCACGGGGAGAGGAGGCCCCGGACAGAGCCCACAGCGTGCCCAGCCGGAGCCCCCGCCCGTCGCAGGCCCCGACTGTCTGAGGCCCCGGCTGCGGGTGGCAGCCCAGTCCCCCCGTCAGCACCGGCTGCGGCCCCATATCGGGTCTTCGGAAAAGACGCAGGAAGCAGCCACGAGGGCGTCGGCTCAGGACCTGATGGTCGCAGGAAAGACCCAACACGAGCATCCAGTAGGCGGATCGCACAGCAGGAGACGGAGCTGGGTCCTGGATGTTGGAAACCAGGGCTGTGCTTCCGAAGGCGACGTGGGTCCCCTCCTGGCGACGTCAGGCCTCCCCTGGGACCCCTCACCCCACTTGGGCGGAGACAGGTGTCCTGTGTGCTCCTCACTGTGTGAGCAGCTTCGTCACCCCACGCCGGGGTGGGGTTCGCCTTCATTCTCGTCTGCAAAGACGCCCCTCCTCCTGGTTCTGAGCAGCCCCCACCCATGTGGACGCCTCTGCACCTGCCCCTCCTCTCTTTCCAGCGCTGACCAATTTGCAGTCGCCTCTCACTTCTGACCCACGTGGGCGATGGAGGGAGCCGCTCAGAACATGCCTGACGGCTTCCCAGAGCTTCCCGCATGCGAGCCCAGCGGCCGTTTTCACAGCGGAGACCTGCCGCTGGGACCGTGGCTCAGGGGCCGTGGCCGAGGCTCTGCGACGTGGGAAATACTGAACCTCCGGTGACGTTCACTTGGATCCAACCTCGACCTGAACAGACTGCGCCTGGCTCTTCAGAAACGAAATGCACGATTCTCGGGGCGGCGCGCACGCTGGGGCGTCTCGGGAACACGCCTGGTTCACACGGGAAGGGCTCCTTGTTTCAAGACCACCCAGCGGACCTGAGCTGTGAACCGCACCCCAGGCAGAGGACGGGCTAGGAGACAAGTTTTGAAAGTTTCTCTGAAAAAAGGAGGCATTGCCGTTTCCAGGTTCCTGGGAGCGCAGCGAGCCGTCCTCTCCGGGCAGCCAGACGGGGCTGCAGGAGGCAAAAGCCCAGGCTCCGGCCTCGCGGTCTCGCCGTCCGCGTCCACGGAGCGGCGCCCGCCGCATGCACAGCGTCCGCTCGGGTCTCCACGCACACGGGACGGGACGGAGGCGTCTCCAGGAGTCAGTCCGGTTTCACAATGTGTCAGACGCCAAACAGAAACATCGTATTCCATCTGCGACAAAGTTACTTGCCAGTTATTAAAATCAGATTCTGATCAAAACACACATTTTGATACGCGACCAAAGGAAGCTCACAAAGGAAATCCCGGAGAGAGATCCCCCGCCCCCGTCAGCTGGACGGGACCCTGAACCCGGGGACCGTGCTGCTAAGTCGGGAAGAGCCTTTCTGCGAAGACGAGTCACGGCGTCATCCGTTCATCCTGCGCCCCGACTGGCGTGTCCCCGCTCTGCAGAGCCACGGCGTCTGTGGGTGCCGGGCTCGGCCAGCATCGCCCCCAGGCTCCCTCCGGCCAAGCCTGCCCGGCTCCATGTGGCTGCAATTAAGGCTCGGCCCTCCCCTCGGATCTCAGACCCTGGGCTCCTGGAGGAGGACTCCAGCCACCTGAAAGGTGGGGGGGCTGGACAGGAAGAGGGGGAAGGCGCTGCCGGCACCCACACAGCATGCCTGCTCGTCTGCAGCCTCCTTCGCTGCAGTGAGGACGCCTGCTGCGTCCGGCTGATGTCCATGCTGCTGCCCCTTTGAGCAGAACGGCTGGAGGCCACGGCAGCCGAGAGCAGCGTTTGTCCGCCCCCTCCTTTCTCACCCACACGTTCTCTCCGTCACACACACGAGCACACCAGTTCTTGTGAGTGTGGAGTTTCCAAATAGAGGAAACGAGACTGGAATTTCTAGAACAGTCGGGACCGACCCTAGAAGCTTCTAGAACTTAGCACTCTTCTAGGAATGCACATGGAAGGGATGCTGAGAGCACCGACCCGACAGAGGCCAAATTCCAAGACCTTACGGCCCCAGCATTTACGTTGCAAGAAGTAACAGGCACAACAGGCACAGACCTCTCCATTTAAAGCCCTGGCGCTCAATCTGCACGTGCTTTCACGTCCCTGCCCCAGGCCAGGCGCGCGGACGGCTGCGGAGTCTGGAGTTCATTTGAGATTCCCTCCTTCCTGCCTCGGCCACCCCCCCACCCCACCCCAGTCAACCAGCCGCCACGTCTGGTCAAGCCTGCCTCGCTCTGTCTCCCACACGCCCACAGGAAGAGAGAGGGAGAGACAGAAACATCCATGATGAGAGAGAGTCATGGACCGGCTGCCTCCTGCACGCCCCCCACTGGGGATCAAGCCCACAACCGGGGCCTGTGCCCTGACCAGGAAGTGAGCCGTGACCTCCTGGTTCATAGGTCGACGCTCACCCACTGAGCCACACTGGCCGGGCAAGTCTCGGTTTTCTATCTGCAGCTGGAGGTCGGCGCCCCGTCTAGACTGAGCGTGTCCGTCGATGTGCTTTGCCTCCTCTGCACGACACCCGCTTCCCCCTCGCTCGGTGAGAGTCCCATCTCTGTGTGCTTCAGGCCACATGTTGCTTTAGCTGCTGGATTTTGCGGTAGCTTGTTCCGTGGCTGGAGAAGTAACAGGCACACGGGCTTGGCTTTTCACACAGCCGCATGTCCACTGTAACATTCTAAGTCTGCACGCGTGCCATGCCCACCAGCGATGGTGCCCGCGTGCCTGCCCCGGCCCTCGAGACGCCAGAGAGACGCCGTTCTTCGGCCACAGAGGACTCCGCCGAACGTAAGGGGCTCCGCTTCCCATTTGCCCAATCACGTTTGGGGGCCGGCATTCCCGGGCGCTTGGCGCTTTCTAACCTGCCCCTGGTCCAGCCCCTGTGTCCCTACCAGCGCCCAGTGCAGAGGGAACCGATAGGAAACATCCATTTGTGAAACCGTCACCAGTCAGCCGTGTGCTGATGGAGTGACTACTGTGTGGAGAGCAGTGCACCTCCCAACCCCCTTGTGTCAGCAGCACCTCCCTGCAGCCGCTGGCTCTTTACTCCACTTTCCCCAGGTGCCTCCATCCCTGCAGCTACTTTAAGCAACGACACTGTAAACAAAAGCTGTTTGGAGGAAAAGAGCTTCCTCTGAGCTCCGTGCCTCTGGGGACGGGTGAGTCCTTAGCGGTTGTTGAAGCAGCAGAAATGGAAGTTGGAATGAGGTTGGGGGTGAGCCGACTGCAGGGGGCGGCGTCTGCGTTCCTCTAATGACCCGCTGGGTGAGCATGAAGCGCTCGGCCTCCTGGAAGGGGTTCGGGTGCTCCTTTTTCACCAGGTCCAAGGGACCTTGTAGCCGGTCCTGCCTGCAGTGATGGAGGCGCGCCCCTTTCCCTCCCTGCGGCCAGTCAGAAGGGACTTGAAGAGCAAGCGTTCTGGGGAGGAACAAATAGGTGGGTTGCGGGGAGGGGGGGGGCCGATTTCATGGCCTGGGTGTGGCTAGTGGCATCTGGTGGGTCCAGGTTGACCTTGAGGATGTTGCTAAGCCTCCGACCCGCCCAGGGCAGCCCAGGCCACTGAGGAGGCCTGATCCCCCGTGTGCACAGCGCCCGCGTGGAGGTGGAACAGAGGCAGCTGCTGGACGAGAGGGTGGCTGCGCTGGGGGAGGTTGGAGAGTGCACGGGGCCTCCCTGAATTTAAAGATCTCTCCCGTCCAATGTCACGGCGGCTCCGGCTTCCTGCACGCCTTCCCGGGACAGTCCACAGCATTCCCCGTCCTTGGAAACGGCAAAGCATTTATGCTGCATGAGCGTGTTGAACTTTGCCACAAGTGGACCCAGTGCAGCAGGTGACCAGCTCCTCCAGGGGCAGCGGGAGGGCGCGGGGAGGAGACAGCACGCGGCCCCCCATTCAGTGCAGTGCTTCTTGGCAACCTGCTCCTCGCATCGCGTGCGTTGGCAAAAAACCAGGAGACGATGAATATGCAACATTTAACTTCTTCATTCAACTGGCATGTGATCCTGTAGACATGTCACCTGACACACAGTTTAACAGATCTGGGAAAGCATGTCTCCTCCCTCCCCCCCTTCTCTCTCTCTCTCTCTCTCTCTCTCTCTCTCTCTCTCTCTCTCTCTCTGTCTTCCTCTCTCTCTCTCCTATCTCCCCTCCCCTCCCCTCCCCTCCCCTCCCTTCCCTCCCCTTCCCTTCTCTCCCCGATCCCAATGTTGGAAGTCAGGTTTATTGAGGGTTCCATAGAAGTGTTCACATCTGATATCTTGGATATCAAATTCCAAATATTGTTTATTCTCAAACATCCCAGCTGTTCCAGACCTGGGTAATGTTTTAAATTTTTTTTATGACTTTGCCTTGTAGTGTTAATTTCTGTTTCTCTGGATTTGGTTGAATCTGATGTGAATCCTTTTAAATGAGCAATCCCAGGGGGATGTAGACTTTTTCTTTAATAATCACTAAACTACTAAGTTTGTCTTTGGATAATTACTACAAACAATTAAAATTTAAAGATAAATAAGTAGATTCGTTCTGTAGTCCACCCCTAAGCCATAGTTATACAAATAAAGGTGATCTTCACGAGTATATTTTGAAATACACAGAAAATACGCTGCTGTGGTACTTTCTGGTCCCGGCTTCCCGTGACGGCCAACGGGAGCATCCTGGGGTCTGCGTAGGGACGTAACATTCAGATCGTGCCCTGAATGGGAAGATGATGGGGAATATAAATTTATAAACTTCCTTCTCTATATGACATGTTGTGTCTAAAACTTTTATACATTTTACCTCACTTAATCACCAATGGCATTTTTTATAGAAACATAAAAACAATCCTAAAATTCATATGAAATCACAAAGAATTTATAACAGCCAAAAATATTTCAGAAAAAAAAAAGTCAAGGGCCTCATACTTCCTAATCTCAAAACAAGAAATGGCACAGACTGGCGACCCAGAGACAAGCCCCGCAGCGGGCCCAGCAGCGCGGGCAGGCAGAGCCCCGAGCATTTCAGATCCGCGTCTGGCAGGATGTGAGCGCAACACGCAGAAGGCGTTCCGCACCCCAGTCACCGCCTCAGTGACAGACACGGTGACTGGGTGCCTCCCGCACGGCCCGACCCGGGCTGGGAACTTGCAACTGAGGGACATGCCCGCGACGGGGAACGGAACCCGGGACCCTTCAGCCCGCAGGCCCACACTCCCACCACTGAGCCACACCGGCCGGGGGACAGATTCCACCCGGAAGGCGGCACTCGGGCATTTCTGCAGATGAAGGAAGGCTGTTGGCGGGTTCACTTCCCGGGCACAGACCCAGGTTTGGGGTTCAACCCTTGGTGGGGGCCCGTGCGGGAGGCAACCGACCAATGTTTCTCTCACTCCCCACCCCCTTCCTCTCCCTAAAGTCAATTTTCAAAATATAAAGAAGTCTGTATTTTCAGTCTCACTTTATTTTCTATTTGAAATATCTGCTTTTGACAAGTTTTGTTCCTCCAAGGGCCGCCCTCAGCCCTCAGCCCTGCTCCCTGGCTCCCTGAGCAGGAAAGGGGACCCCCCACCCCGTCGCCCTGAACTATGGACAGGGCATCTGCTCCCACCCGAGAAGCAAGAACTTTCTTGATGGATTTTAACAGACGGCTGCACCGCACCCACTTTCACACTCACACACATACACTCACACATACTCTCACACTCGTATACTCATACACTGTCACACACACACATACACACACATACACACACGCACACTCACACATACACACACACATTCATATACTCATACACTCACACACATACGCACACACTCACATACTCTCACACACATACTCATACACTGTCACACACATACACACATACACACTCATACGTTCTCACACACACACACACACATACTCTCACACTCGTATACTCATACACTGTCACACACACACATACACACACACACATACACTCACACACACACACACATTCATATACTCATACACTCACACACATACGCACACACTCACATACTCTCACACACATACTCATACACTCACACACATACACACACACACACACACACACACATACACACACACACACTCATACGTTCTCACACACACACACTCATACTCTCACACATTCATATACTCATACACTCACACACACACACTCATACTCTCACACACATACACACACACTCACATACTCTCACACACATATACTCATACACTGTCACACACATACACACACACACACTCATACGTTCTCACACACACACACACACACACACTCATACACTCACACACTCACATACACACACACATACACACACATTCATATACTCATACACTCACACACATACACACACACTCACACACTCACACACACACACACACACTCACACACATACACACACACACACACACACTCACACACATACACACACCACACTCACACATACACACACACACCACACACATACACACACACACATACACACACACACACCACACTCACACACATACACACACTCCACTCTCACACACATACACACACTCACATACACACTACACACACACTCACACACACATACACACACACACTCACACACACACACACCACACACATACACACACACACACACACACATACACACTCACACACACACACTCACACACATACACTCACACACATACTCATACACACACTCACACACTCTCTCACACGCACACACTCACACTTGACTGATGAGCCCTGTCCCGGGTCTGAGGTGATGGAGAGACCGCTGAGCAGAATGCCGGCACTCTCTGAGCCTCGGTTTCATCCCCTGTAACACGGGGACAGTCGGCCTCTCTCTCGCCCTCTTGCTCTGGGTTTTAGTTGACGTCACCTACGTGAAGCCCTGAGAACTGTACGGGCCGCACAGGCTCCTGTCTGCTCGGCTCTCGGTGGCACCCAGCGTGGCCCTCGGAGCGGGGCCTGGGCGCTGGCGGGGCGCTGACTGTGGCCGGGGCTGCGCTGGGCACCTGCATGGCCTGGTCCCCCAGGTCTGAGTTTCACCTGGGGTGTCAGCCGTGCGGCAGGAGGAGCACGGCCTCCTGTGAGCAGTTTTACACAGAACGGGCCGAATACCTCCTTTGGGCTGTTGTTGCACTGTGGCACTATGCTGACGCTATTGTTCCTGTTATCGTTGTTGTTGTTAACAGCGTCTTATTCACCCACAAGGGAAGAGATTGTGCCGACCGCAGGCGCCATGCGCCGGCTGAATAGGACACACGGGCACTGTTCTCGGCTCTGGGCCCGGGGTGCGTGTCTCGCTGGCGAGGGCTCGGCTGCAGGTGGGACCAGCAGGTGAGAGGACTCGGGCTTCCTTCTCAAACAGCGCAGCACCCAGGGCGTGGGGTGGCTCCTTTCTCCAGGCCTCGGGGAGCCTTACGCTTTCTTGATTAAATAGCTGACAATTACATGGAAGTGCAGTCAGCTCACAGCACAGTGGTGAGGGGCACGTGCAGAGGAGCAGCCACGCCCTGCGCAGCTGGCCCCGGGGATGTCCCCCCGCTTCTTCCCGGAGGCGGCCGCAGCCCCGCGAGCGCCCCCTCCGCCCCTGCCCAGCGCTGCGCACCCTCCCGGCCGAAGACCTGCTGGCCCAGCCCCGCTGCTGCTTTCGTGGCTGGTGTTGGTACTTATCTCTCTATTTCTTCCAGGAACAATGTAAGGGGCTCCAATTAGCTGCAGGTGCAAATATTATGCATGCAATTAATTGTCTTCAAATGGTTAATTATGGGCAGAATTGGCTAATTTGGGGTGCAATTAACGACTTGCCACTTATTCTGAGGATGCCCGTAGACAGTTGTGTCTGCAGTTAATTCACAAGAGCCATTACCGCGCACAGGCTGTGCCGGAAGCCCAGACGGGCGGGCCTTTCCGAGCGGACTGCACTCGGGTTAATTGCATTGACTCTGTCCCGCGCCTTTCCACGCGGGTGGACTGCAAAGGGGGTTCCTGTCCGCGGCGGGGTCACGTGGCCGCGAGGGAGCGGAGGGGGCGGGAAGCCGGAGTCGCCCACAGAGGCCGGCCCTGGGCTGCTGGCGGTGGGGTCGCCCCGGTCCGTCCAGGGAGGGATTTCTCCCCCACCCCCACCCCCACCCGGCCCGTGGGTTTTATCTATTTCTGTCCTGTGCATTTCCAGGCAGAGCTCCTGTGGAAATGGATCCCTCACCTCTTTCTCAGCAAGTCCAATGTCTGCATTAAACAATTGATAATGATATTTTTTTTTCTTTTAGAGAGAGAGGCAGGGAGGGCGTGGAGAGAGAGAGAAACGTTGGTTAGCTGTTCTACTGTGGCTGCTGCTTGCACGTGCCCTGCCTGGGGCTTGAACCTGCAACCCTGGTGTATAGGGGAGGCGCCCCGGGGTGAATGTCGGGAGGAGGCCCCGTGCGCTCCCGTGTCAGCTCCCCCTCCCCCGGCGTCACGCAGGGAGGCTGGACCAGACCACGGAGCACACCCTGCCCGTGTGACCAGCGCCGCCCGGCTCAGGTCTGTGGCCGGATTTGGGGGTGCTCGCAGAGGGGACCCTTTTTGTCCCGTCCGCAGCCCAAGTGTTACTTTCTCACTCTGTCCTTACGCCTTCCTTTCGCCAGAACCATGGCGCTGCTCACACACGGAGTCCGCCCCGCGGGCTGTCCTGGGCTCGGGGTCTGTGACACAGCGTGTGATGTGCGGGAACACGCCATCTCAGGGACGGTGTGAGGACACAGAGGTTAGAGTCTGTTTCCGTGTCGCTCCTGGCTGGTCGCCGGCCCCTCTGCTCCCGCAGCCCCGCCTCGTGCTCAGAGCGCCGGCCTGGGGTTCCCAGCGAGAGCACCCGCTCCTCAACCCCAGGGCGGCACCTGCTCCTGCCCTGCCACCCTCCCCCCCCCAGCAGCTCTGTGCTGAGCGCCTGCTGCATACGTGGTGAGCGCTGCACGGCCCAGGTGTGCAGGGGGCTTGGGGGCCCGGGCCCGGGACAGCCACCCGCCTGGGCAGCGGCCAGCAGCCAGCTCCGCGGGGCTCTCAGGGGCCGGGCCTGTGGGGGACACGGACCCGCGTGCGGCCCGGTTGGCACCGAGCCCACGACACCTCCCTCGAGAGCCAAACCCACAGGCTCCCGGCCTCGGAAGAGAACCTCAGTGACCAGGTGGATGGTTCCCCTGCGATGGTGCGCACTCTCTGCATTTTAATGTTTTATTATTTTTTTCAAAAAACTTATTTTATTGATGTTTTATAGGGAGGAAGGGAGAGGGATAGAGAGTTAGAAACATCGATGAGAGAGAAGCATCAACCAGCTGCCTCCTGCACACCTCCTACTGGGGATATGCCCGCAACCCAGGTACATGCCCTTGATGGGAATCGAACCTGGGAACTTTCAGTCCACAGGCTGATGCTCTATCCACTGAGCCACACCGGTTAGGGCAATGTTTTATTATTTTTAATTTACTTTTAAAATATTTTTTTTTATTGATTTCAGAGGGAAAGGGAGAGGGAGAGAGAAACAAAAACATCACTCCAAGAGGGCGCAGACCAGGCTGAGGGGGACCCCCCGCCCCCAGGCCCCTCCCCCCCCCCCGAGTGTACGAACTTTCGTGCACCAGGCCACTAGTTTCATATAAAAAAGACAAACTTATATGCTCTGAAAATAGACAAATGTGTAAGCAATTGAAAAGGGAATTGTGGACTCATGACAAAGCAGTGCAGACGTTTATGCCAAATCAAATATTTATTATTATATCTTTGTTCTGCCCTCTCTCCCTTTCTATAGCTGAACACACACACACACTCATACACTCATACACTCTCACACACACTCACACACATACACACACACACTCCTACCCTCATACACACACACGCACTCACACACACTCATACACTCTCACACACACACACACACACACACACACACACTCATACCCTCACAGACTCATACACTCTCACACACACACACACACACACTCCTACCCTCATACACACACACGCACTCACACACACGCATACACTCATACACTCTCACACACTCTCACACACATACACACACACACTCCTACCCTCATACACATACACGCACTCACACACACTCATACACTCTCACACACACACACACACACACACACACACCCCTCCAATAGGTGTGGAAATATGCCCAAATAAGTATCCAGTCTTTTTACTTGGTTCACAGCATATGTGCAAACCAGTGTCCACCAGATATTGTGACTCAACCCTAGGACCAGAGCTTGAGACCCCTAGAAACTAGGGAACAATCGGTGAGGTTTGTGGAAATGCTACAAACACACCCGTCATCCCCCCAGCTCTGCTCCCACACCCCCTCCTGCCCCACCCCTGGCCCCCCTGCCGCGTGTAATTTTTTTCTTTCACATTTCACAGATTTCACACGGGTCGATTTCATCTGGATCCACTGATGCCTGGGCAATGCACAGATTCCAGATTTCGAGTGAATAACTCTTTCATTTAGTTAATAGCTGCAGCCGCGCCATAAAAGCGCCATAGTTTATGGCTTTCAGGATATGACCTGCAGCCACAGACAATATAAATTAGATCGCACCCCGCTTTATTCCCCAGAAGCGTGGGCAGGACCTCGCGCGGGTGTGGCGTCTGGGGTGGGGAGGGATGAGCTGTTTGTTTGTTTTACTTGTTGGCTAAAGAAACGCCTTCCTCCCTGACCGGGGAAGCCAGGTCTCTGAGAGGCGCCCAGCCACCACGCTGAAGGCAACGGTGGCCACAGAGGCTCGCGATGCGTCGCTGCTCCCAGCTCCCAGGGCGGGAGACTCCGTCTCCGCTCCGCGCACCCCTCGCCATGTTCCAGGAAATGTGTGTCCTTGCCCCGGGGGAGGGGCGAGCACAGGCCGTGGCTGGCTTCAGGCACGTGTTTTCTTCTGTTGCCGATGAAGAATCGCCTGGGGGGCCGTCCTTCCTCGGCGGGCCCTGTGTCTCTCGTCCTGCTCACAAGGAGGTGGGAGGAAGCCGGTGCTGTGAATGGACCGTCTCCACAGAACACGAGGACAATGACTTCAGGGACGTCCAGGCCGGGAGAGGGCGGCGGCCGGCCGGTGCGCGGGGCCAGCCTGTGCGAGGACAAAGCCTCGCTTCTCGCTTCTCGCTTCTAGCTGCACCTGCTGCCCCGGAGGCAGAGCGGGGAGGGGCCCGCCCGGCTGCATGTCCAGTAGCTGATGGTGGGTGAGGTCATCCCTCTGGCCCTGAGTTTGCTGAGCGGACGCGCTGCTGCCTCCCAGGGGGCGCAGGTCCCTGCAGGCGCCTGTCCGCAGCCTGCCCCCTCCCCCTCCCCCCCGAATTCAAATCCAGGATGGACTTCCGGGAATAAAGCCCTGACACGTGTAGCGCAGGGGCACGCTCAGAGCACGGACAGCGCGGGCCAGGCAGGCTGTTCTGCCATGACTTCGCTGCCTCAGCTTGGGAGTCGGGTGAGCAAATGCCTCAGCTAGGGACCACTGCTGTGCCCTGTCGCTGTCCCCGGAGGGCTAGTGGGCCCTGCGGTCAGGCCTGGGAGCCGCGCACTGTCAACCCCACGGGAGAGGAGACACGGAAAGGGTGCTTTTTCTATGGAAACACATACATGTAGTCGGGTCCCAGGTAGAGGCAGTCTCCCCGCTCAGGAGCGTGGTGCTACTCTGGATCGTGTTGATTGCTGGCTCTGAATCAGCACAAATTGTGTGTGTGTGCATGCATGTATGTGTGTGCATGTGCGTGTATGCGTGTGCGTGCATATACACGTGCATATTTATCTGTGCGCGCACACATGCGCATGCACACACACACACAGTTCAACAGCAGACTTCCCGACAGAGCCTGCACAGAAGGAGGAGCGCATGGCCAGGCCAGCCGCGCCTTTATGATGGTCGCCGTGCGCCTCTCCGAAGGGAGCAGCCATCTTCCCCGGCCCCATTCTTCCAACTCGGTCTCCCGCTGGCTTCATGGTTTGATTATTAGAAAAACTTCTGGGGCAGAATTCTCTCCTGACAATTAGAAATGAGGACCCAGAAGAGAGGTGAGTTCGCACTCACGCCGGATGAGTCCGCAGGCACGAGGGGTGGTTCTCACAGGTCCCTTCTTGGGGTAAACATCCTTTTTTATCTTTTCTTGGTTCATTGTGGCTTTTCAATGTCCAACGCTGTTTCAGGCCGTGGGGCCGCTTCTCAGGTGAGGAACGTGCTAGAAGGTCAAGGAACGCCGTCGCCCTCAGGGTGAACTCCCGGAACAGCGCCAGGGCCCGGCGGGAGGGGACAAAGCCGAGGGCTCCTCTCCGGTGCCGACCTCGGGCCGGGAAAATCCGGCGACGTCAGACCCGACATTCCCTCCCTCGTTTAGGAAATTATCTCAGTAAGTGTGGTGAGTGAGGGGTGCTGCTCTGATTGTGGGGGTGCGGGGGCAGGCGAGGGGCAGCCGGAAGTGAGCCCGTAAGCAATGAAGCCAACGAAATACCCCTATTTGTGCTTTTGTAAGATCAGCGAATGCACTGAATTGCGCTGAGATAATTTTTTTAAATGTCTTGCAAAACTGACCTAAAAGTATGGAGATGATGACATATTTGCATAATAGTTTCAGGTTCATAATCCCTTTCAAATGCTTCCCTTTCTTCATATCCAGACACAGAGGCACCAGCGCCGTGACTTGTTCAAGGTCACGGAGCAAACACAGAGCCGGAGAATTCGTCTTCTCCCCCAGACGCTATGCTGCGGGGTCCTGCCAGCCGTCTCCTCTGCTCAGGGGCTCAGGAGCTGCAGGCAGGGGTGTGACCGTGGGACACGCAGGCAGGGGTGTGACCGTGGGACACGCAGGCAGGGGTGTGATCGTGGGACACGCAGGCAGGGTGTGACCGTGGGACACGCAGGCAGGGGTGTGACCCTGGGACACGCAGGCAGGGGTGTGACCGTGGGACACGCAGGCAGGGTGTGACCGTGGGACACGCAGGCAGGGTGTGATCGTGGGACACGCAGGCAGGGGTGTGACCCTGGGACACGCAGGCAGGGGTGTGACCGTGGGACACGTAGGCAGGGGTGTGACCCTGGGACACGCAGGCAGGGGTGTGACCGTGGGACACGCAGGCAGGGTGTGACCCTGGGACACGCAGGCAGGGTGTGACCGTGGGACACGCAGGCAGGGTGTGACCGTGGGACACGCAGGCAGGGTGTGACCGTGGGACACGCAGGCAGGGGTGTGACCGTGGGACACGCAGGCAGGGTGTGACCGTGGGACACGCAGGCAGGGTGTGACCCTGGGACACGCAGGCAGGGTGTGACCGTGGGACACGCAGGCAGGGTGTGACCGTGGGACACGCAGGCAGGGTGTGACCGTGGGACACGCAGGCAGGGGTGTGACCGTGGGACACGCAGGCAGGGGTGTGACCCTGGGACACGCAGGCAGGGGTGTGACCGTGGGACACGCAGGCAGGGGTGTGACCGTGGGACACGCAGGCAGAGTGTGACCGTGGGACACGCAGGCAGGGTGTGACCGTGGGACACGCAGGCAGGGGTGTGACCCTGGGACACGCAGGCAGGGGTGTGACCGTGGGACACGCAGGCAGGGTGTGACCGTGGGACACGCAGGCAGGGTGTGACCGTGGGACACGCAGGCAGGGTGTGACCGTGGGACACGCAGGCAGGGTGTGACCGTGGGACACGCAGGCAGGGGTGTGACCCTGGGACACGCAGGCAGGGTGTGACCGTGGGACACGCAGGCAGGGTGTGACCCTGGGACACGCAGGCAGGGGTGTGACCGTGGGACACGCAGGCAGGGGTGTGACCCTGGGACACGCAGGCAGGGTGTGACCGTGGGACACGCAGGCAGGGTGTGACCGTGGGACACGCAGGCAGGGGTGTGACCCTGGGACACGCAGGCAGGGTGTGACCGTGGGACACGCAGGCAGGGTGTGACCGTGGGACACGCAGGCAGGGTGTGACCGTGGGACACGCAGGCAGGGGTGTGACCGTGGGACACGCAGGCAGGGTGTGACCGTGGGACACGCAGGCAGGGTGTGACCCTGGGACACGCAGGCAGGGGTGTGACCGTGGGACACGCAGGCAGGGGTGTGACCCTGGGACACCCAGGCAGGGTGTGACCCTGGGACACGCAGGCAGGGGTGTGACCGTGGGACACGCAGGCAGGGGTGTGACCCTGGGACACGCAGGCAGGGGTGTGACCGTGGGACACGCAGGCAGGGGTGTGACCCTGGGACACGCAGGCAGGGTGTGACCCTGGGACACGCAGGCAGGGTGTGACCGTGGGACACGCAGGCAGGGTGTGACCGTGGGACACGCAGGCAGGGTGTGACCGTGGGACACGCAGGCAGGGTGTGACCGTGGGACACGCAGGCAGGGTGTGACCGTGGGACACGCAGGCAGGGTGTGACCGTGGGACACGCAGGCAGGGTGTGACCGTGGGACACGCAGGCAGGGTGTGACCGTGGGACACGCAGGCAGGGTGTGACCCTGGGACACGCAGGCAGGGGTGTGACCGTGGGACACGCAGGCAGGGTGTGACCCTGGGACACGCAGGCAGGGTGTGACCGTGGGACACGCAGGCAGGGTGTGACCGTGGGACACGCAGGCAGGGTGTGACCGTGGGACACGCAGGCAGAGTGTGACCGTGGGACACGCAGGCAGGGTGTGACCGTGGGACACGCAGGCAGGGTGTGACCGTGGGACACGCAGGCAGGGTGTGACCGTGGGACACGCAGGCAGGGTGTGACCGTGGGACACGCAGGCAGGGTGTGACCGTGGGACACGCAGGCAGAGTGTGACCGTGGGACACGCAGGCAGGGTGTGACCGTGGGACACGCAGGCAGGGGTGTGACCGTGGGACACGCAGGCAGGGTGTGACCGTGGGACACGCAGGCAGGGTGTGACCGTGGGACACGCAGGCAGGGTGTGACCGTGGGACACGCAGGCAGGGTGTGACCGTGGGACACGCAGGCAGGGTGTGACCGTGGGACACGCAGGCAGGGTGTGACCGTGGGACACGCAGGCAGGGTGTGACCGTGGGACACGCAGGCAGGGTGTGACCGTGGGACACGCAGGCAGCAGGCAGGGGTGTGACCGTGGGACACGCAGGCAGGGTGTGACCGTGGGACACGCAGGCAGGGTGTGACCGTGGGACACGCAGGCAGGGTGTGACCGTGGGACACGCAGGCAGGGTGTGACCGTGGGACACGCAGGCAGGGTGTGACCGTGGGACACGCAGGCAGGGTGTGACCCTGGGACACGCAGGCAGGGTGTGACCGTGGGACACGCAGGCAGGGTGTGACCGTGGGACACGCAGGCAGGGTGTGACCGTGGGACACGCAGGCAGGGTGTGACCGTGGGACACGCAGGCAGGGTGTGACCGTGGGACACGCAGGCAGGGGTGTGACCGTGGGACACGCAGGCAGGGTGTGACCGTGGGAAAAGCAGGCAGGGTGTGACCGTGGGACACGCAGGCAGGGTGTGACCGTGGGACACGCAGGCAGGGTGTGACCGTGGACACGCAGGCAGGGTGTGACCGTGGACACTTCTGCATGAGGCCGGACGTGTTGTATGTGTTTGTATAATGAGCGAGTGACTCGCAGTTTTTCCAAGTGGCATTTTAAAGATGAAAACATGCTCAAAAGCGAATGCTCCGCATCTCTTAGACCCGGTCTGTCCTGAGGGCCGGGCGCCAGGGTCGTCAGCAGCCGGGGCAGGAAAGGCGGGCAGATGCTGACCACCGGCACCTGCAGCCGGGCTCTGGCGAGGCAACAACAAAGGGAAAAAGCGAGGACGGCGGCGCCTGCAGCCCCCGGGCGTCCGGCTCGCATCTGGACCCCGAGCTCCGGCCCCTTCACCTTCGCCGCCTGAAGTCCGTTCTCGTGAGGCCTTTGCGGCCCAGGATGGGGCCCAGAGAACTGGCCCAGCTGCCCCAGCAGCGAAGGGTCACCCTCAGGCATCGCCTGGGAAACGGGGGACAGCCCCCCAGTCCCGAGACCGCAGCCTGCGCTCCAGGCAGAGGATGCTGATTGCGGTTGCGCTGCTGCTGTGTCTTCAGCTTGTGGCCGGGTCGAAGTGACTGCCAGGCGGCGGGTGACCTGGTGGCGGGTGCCCCAGGCGGCGGGCTGAGCTCCGAGCTGGGCGCCGGCACCGCGTGTAACTGAGGGCAGTGACCGCAAGGGGGGCCCGGGTGCCATCTACCCCGGGGACCACGCGTGACGCTGCCCCTCCCTCAGCCTCGTTTCCGCAAATGACAGCCACGTGGGTGTGAGGTGTTGGGTATTGTGTGATTTCTCTGCTATTTCTTTTTTCAAACCGGAATCTTGATTTTTAAAATAAACCAAAGCAGATTCGTATGGACACCCCCCACCCCCCAGACACGTGCACATTGCGGTCCCGGTCCCTGGGCCTTCGCCCCTCCTTCAAGGAAGCTCCTGCGACCAGCGCTGCCTCTGAGCTCCACGAGCAGTTCCTCTGCGTGGGATGGGGGGGGGGGGGTAGGGGTGAGGGTGGGGGCCATAGGTGGGGGTGAGGGTGGAGGGCGAGGGGAGTGGAGGGCCGTGGAGGGTGGGGAGGGGTGGGGGTTGGAGGGCAGGGGGGGATTCGGAGGGTGGGGGGCCGTGGGGTGGGGAGGGGTGGGGGTGGAGGGCAGGGGGAATTCGGAGGGTGGGGGGCCGTGGGGTGGGGAGGGGTGGGGGTTGGAGGGCAGGGGGGAATTCGGAGGGTGGGGGGCCGTGGGGTGGGGAGAGGTGGGGGTGGAGGGCAGGGGGGGATTCGGAGGGTGGGGGGCCGTGGGGAGGGGAGGGATGGGGGTGGAGGGCAGGGGCGATTCGGAGGGTGGGGGGCCGTGGGGAGGGAGGGTTCGCTCGCTGCATAAGGAAGCCCAGCCTCCCTCCCAGACGCGCAGCCCGGAGCCGGCTGTCCTGCGCCCTGTGCCCAGGCGCGGCTTCCCCAGGACCGGCAGGGACAGCCGGGCCAGTCCGCCTCTCGCTCTCCGATGCTCCCCTCCCCCTCCAGAAAAGCACCTGAGAATGATTTAAAGGAAAAAAAAGACAGCGGCCCCATTGGCCAATGGCAGGCGCAGGGGGTGTGGGGCCGGAGGGGGGCGGGCAGCCCGGGCCCAGCTCACGCCGGATGGATGCCCGGCTCACGCCGGATGGACGGACGCCCGGCTCACGCCGGATGGACGGACGCCCGGCTCAGGCCGGATGGATGGACGCCCGGCTCAGGCCGGATGGACGCCCGGCTCAGGCCGGATGGATGGACGCCCGGCTCAGGCCGGATGGATGGACGCCCGGCTCAGGCCGGATGGATGGACGCCCGGCTCAGGCCGGATGGATGGACGCCCGGCTCAGGCCGGATGGGTGCCCGGCTCACGCCGGATGGATGGATGCCCAGCTCAGGCCGGAGCCGGGGTGCAGGAGCCTTCACCCTCCGACCAGCTGAGCTGCGGGAGCACCGCTTCCCCCGCCGCCCGGGCAGCCCTTCGTGACCAGCTCCCCCCGCAAACCCAAGGCCCCCCCCGACCGTGTGCTCCCTGCGCGCGGGGTGAGCAGCGCCGGTCCTGGTGGACGGACAGGCAGCTCTACGCAGCGTCTGATGCAGTTTTGCACCAAATACATGTTCCCGCAGGAAGCGGTGATGCTCCCCATGGACGGTGCCCGGCCCGGGCGGCCCTCACGGCGTGCACGCTGGGGGCTCTCGGGGCGCCCTGCCGCTGGGCGAGGGGGGCGGTGCCCGTGGCGCCCGGCGCCCCCCGGCCGAGCTCTCCTCCGTGCCGTGAACAGGACGGCGCCCCCGCAGCCCCCGGTCGCGGCGGGTCTCTGGCGGCGGGGTCCCTGGTGAAATCTTGCCCTTGAAGCCCCTGCAAAGGGGGGAGCGCGGCGCCCCCTCCGGACGCGAACCCGAGAGTCCCAGTCCCCGCCGCGGAGGCTGCAGGGAAAGCTGCTCCCGCCTCCCGAGCGGCGGCGGGGCGGGGCCTCGCTGGGTTGCTAGGAGACAAGCCCGGCGCGCCGCCCCATTGGCTGGAGCTTCTGTAATTGACAGCGCCGCCCCGAGGGGCGCACGCTGACCTGGAGGCCGGGCGGTGGGAGAGGGGACCCCCTCGCCCCCGTGTCGGGCAGAGGCGCCCGCTTTCCGGGACCCCGTGTCCGCAGGTCCGCTCTGCGGCTGGGGCGGCTCCTGCCTCGGGGATACAGTCATGCCTCCAGGGGGTCCCCCTCCGGCAGGAAAGGTGCGGGGGGCGGGGGTCCCGGAGGCGGCTCAGGGGCTGAGCGGACCCGTGACCCAGGAGGTTCCATCCGGTTGGGCCCAGGCCGGTGGGGGCTCCTCCCGGTGCGGGCGAGCAGGAGGCGGCGTCCGTGATTCTCTCTCTCCATTGGTGTCTCTCTCTGCCTCCCCCTCCTCCTGAAATCACCGGCGGGCAGGCCTTCACTGAGTCTTGGATGACGGGATTTGAGCTGGGAAGGCGATTTCCTAAAAAAAAAAAGAGGAGGAGGGGGAGGGGGAGGGGGAGGGGGCGTGGGGGAGGGAGAGCAGAGCAGACGCAGCCGGGCCTCCCGTTCCCCCTCCCCCCCGCCCGCCCCGGTCCCGGCTGCTCATCTTCGGACGCAGCGACGCACAAGGAGGAGCAGCCACGGCGGGAGGCGAGTTTTTCCAGGACCGACCGCGTGCGGACTGACTTTTCTGAGCAAAACAACGCCGATCAGACCCGCGCGTTCCCTGAGCCTGGAGCGGGGGTGGGGAGGGGGGGCGGGGGGAGGGGGATGGGGGGCTCCATTCAGCAAAGCAGAGGAGGGAGAGCGCGCGGGGGCGGGCGGGGGCGGGACCAGGAGGCCCGGTACCGAGGGGGGTCCCTCCCGGGGTTCCGCTCCCCCCCCCCCCCCCCCAGCGCTCAGGGCCCAGGTAGGAGGCGCAGGACCCGCCTCCGGGAGGGGCGCGCCGGGTCGGGTGTCTCCTGCTCAATAAGCGCATTGAAACGCGGACACGGTGTCCGAGGCTGTGACAACGGCCACGGGACGGCGTTTCTTTTCACCGGAGGCGGGGGGCGGGTCCTTCCGCTGTGAGGAGGTTCTGGAGGTTCTGGGGGTTCTGGAAGGCGCAGAGAAGTGCCTGCGGAGTCAGGGTGAGCGCGGCGCTGGGTGATGGACAGCAGCTGGCCCCAGGCAGGTGCCGCTGCGCAGCGGGAGGCGCGGGAGAGGAGGCCGGGCAGGTGCTGCCTCTGTGCCAATGTTTCCCGAGTTCCGGCCAAGCGGGCTTTCCCTAAGGGGATAGTATATTTAAGTGCAGCCTTTAATGCACAAAAAAACAGACAAAACCCCCCAAAAACCACCCTCCGAAGACACCGTGCGTCTGCATTCAGCCTGTACCTGTGGTTTAGAAAGACGGCGGCCGGGCCAGGGAGAAGGAACAGCGGAGCCAGCAGAAGGGCCAGTGAGTGATGAGTTGCTTCTTGGCTGTGTTCTTTTTAGAAAGCTTGGTTTGTGTTTGGACATCCTTTCCATTTGCCACAGCAGCACAGACACCTCGCGCCCTTTGCCGCTGGCCGGCGCCCGCGGCTTCTCTCTGCGTCTTCGTGGGGTTTCGGGGCCGTTTGGCAATACCTCGGAGACACGTGAGTCTTTACCCCTCGACGCGCCGTGCGGATTTCACTAAGGGCGCTTGCTCACCTCATCTCCGCACACTCACCCGTGACGGCGCCTTCGAACGGCGACGCGCAGCTGCTCTCCAATTCACAATTTATAATCGAAGCTTCTCCCTTTCCCAGTCATGTCCTTGTGGCAGTGCTCCCCCAGCCTGACGGACTCCAGACCTCACGCCACATTTAGGATGGGGGCGCATCTCACCCCGGGAGGCACCGGACACCAAGGGCAAGCCCGCGGGCACGCTGACCTCTGCTTGTTTTCTTTTCTTCTCTTTTCTTCTTTTTAAAATATATTTGTATTGATCTCAGAGAGGAAGGGAGAGGGGGAGAGAAATGGAAACATCAATAATGAGAGAGGATCACGGGTCGGCTGCCTCCTGCACGCCCCGCACGGGATCGAGCCCGCACCCCGGGCCTGTGCCCTGACTGGGAACCTCCTGGTTCATAGGTCGACGCTCAGCCACTGAGCCACGCCACGGGCTTCCGTGTTTCCTGGCACAGCGCCTCCCCCCCCCGCCGCCCCCCCCCACACCCCCCTCCTGCGGTAGCTACGGAGCGAGCATCCCTGCCGGGCGGCCAGCGGCAGCTCCGTGTGCGCATGGGGCGCCCGGGCTCTGCTTTTCCCACAATTCGAGGCAACAGCCTTCCTTTCTCGGGGGTGATTTCTCCTCAGCCAGCGTCACATTTGTGGTTTAAAACTGTGCGTTTCTGTTTCAAAGGACACACCAACCGGCCCCAGCCTATCAGAGGAGGGGGCTGGAGTGGGGGTGGGGGTTGGGGGGAAGGGGCAGGTCCCAGGCACCTGCTGGTGGTGAGGCTGGTTTGGATGCCACTGAAGTTGTGTCCGAAGCGGTTCCAGCTCCTCACTGTGCCTGAAGGTGAGGCGGTGGGTCCCTCCCGCGACAGTAACACCGAGAGCACACACTCTGCTCACCGCACACGTGTGGACGCCGGGCTGAGTCCCCACGGCGAGCAGAGCCTTGGATTTCACATGTCATAGGTGATAGTTAGACAAAAACTCCTATGTTTTTTAAGAGGCTAAGCGGGCCTAGGTCATGTCACGTGCCTGCACCGTAACTCAGTGATCTGTGTGTGGCCGTGGCCGCCCCCGATCCCCCACGCGCCACACACACACGACCCCGGAAACTTCCAACAGGGTCAGTCCCCCGGCCTCTCAATGAGGAGGAGAAGCGCTTAGTTTCCTGGGAGAGGAGACGGGTAAGATCAGCGGGGCCGGCCGCACGGCTCAGGGGTTGAGCGTCGACCTCTGAACCAGGAGGTCACGGCTCCATTCCCGGTCAGGGCACAGGCCCAGGTTGTGGGCTCGATCCCCAGTGTGGGGCGTGCAGGAGGCAGCCGGTCCAGGATTCTCTCTCATGGATGTTTCTCTCTCTCTCTCCCTCTCCCTTCCCATCTGAAAACAATAAAAACAATAAAAATATATTTTAAAAAGATCAGAGTGGATGATAAAGGCAGGAGGGGAGGCACGGGCCACCGAGCAAACGTGTGCTGTCTGCAGGGCCAGTGCCCTCACGTCACCAACACACGGGAGGTTTTTGGCACCCGCTGGGGCTGCCTTATCTTATCTCTAAATGTGGTCGTCCGTCAGCCGGGCCGTCTTCCCGTCATGCCTCTGACCCCCGCGTGGCCCCCGTGGCAAAGCATGTAAACACCCCTGCGCTCCCACCATGCCCGGCGCCCGCCGGCTTCACCGTGGAGCTGGCCCGGAGGCAAAAGCGCTGCTTCATTCATTCGCGTGTTCGCTCAACGCTAAGAGCACTCAGACGCGAGTGCTGCTCAGGGGCCGTGTTGAAATCTGAAGCCCCACAATGACTCATCTGGAATTTCCCGTTTCCTAGCGAACAGCAGAGCAGATGCTGGCGGGCAGAGCGCGGTGGGCAGAGCGCGGTGGGCAGAGCGCGGTGGGCAGAGCGGAGCCCCCTCGCCCTGTCAGGGGCCAAGCCAGTGGCTGGCCTGGCTCCCGTGAGGACCACACGTAAACGCTGGCTGGGTTTCTGGCCGATCTTCTGGGCTGAAGGTTTTATTAGACAAAAAATGAATGTAGAAGAAGAAATCGCTTCCTGTTTGCTGGAGTTCGAGATGTGGGATGGCCTGGCCCAGAGGAGCTCAGGGGCACCTGGCTGCTGCCCGGCCGGCCGTGTGCTGCTAGCGGGGCTGGATCAGTGTAGACGGTTATGGGATCACAGATGAGGAAGTGAGCTCTCCCTGTGCAGTCAGGGAGGGCTTCCCAGAGGAGGTGACATTTTGCGCTATAACTTGGAAAGGGAGTGGGGCTTTGCCAAGCAGTTACATGAGGAATGTCACTCCGGGCCCCAGATAACGTAAAACTCAGGGGCGGGGTGACATTTCATGTCTTGGCCCCAGGATGGCGGTGAACCTGTGTTGATGGGGCTTGGAGTGCAGAGAGGAGAGGGTGCAGGTTGCCTGGCTGAGTGGCCACCGGGCTTGGGTGGCCAGGGTGGGGGAGGGCTGAGCCGGCTCAGCCAATGCAGGGAGGTGGGAGTCCTTTATTGGAGAGACTAAGAAGCTTGGGTTTTATTTCCGTGGTGTCAGAGGACGATAAAAGCACCTTAAAATCGAGGCAGTCCCAATAATGGCATAATAACAACGATACTCAGACCATGTTCAGGAAGCCAAGGGCCACTCCCACATCACAAACTCAGAAACAGGGGTCTGTCTGGTCCATGGTGGGGCCGTGTTCTGGGGGTTGGGGGGGCGGGCTTGGGTCAGAGGGGGACAAGGCAGCGTATTGTCTCCTGATTTCTAACGCGGTCACTCGGGGGACCGTGTGGGGTTAAGGTTCACAAGCTCAGGGTCGCCGTCACCGGGACCAGTCACTACGGCTTCCAGCCCGTCAGTCTGGACCAGGACATGGAGGGACCGCCCCACACAGGGAGTCCGAGCGGACCGACGGTGGGTTCACGCACGTGAGCGGCACCATTAGCATCTCCTGTTATGATGTTAGAGATGAAACAAATGGCTAACACAGTCACAGGTTCCTATTTGGATATAAAGACTGCTCCTCAGTACGGGTCAGAACCCACACGGAGGGTCTGCGTCTCCTCAGGAAAGACACGCAGCGAGGGGAACGCCTGCGAGTGTCATCTGAACCCCCGGGCTGCTCTCCGCCTCCCCGGGAGTCAGAGACGGAACTCAGCAAGTCCTTCTGCTTTCTTCCCAGAAATCTAATGGAACCCGTTCCGGGAAAAGCCTGTGTGGCCAGGGTCTGCTAGAGAAGAATAGATACGCAGAATATCGCCTCCAGGGCCGAATAAATAGGTTTCCTTCTCGTGGCTACAATCGGATGTTCCGCGGATAAGATGTGGCTACCGTAACAAAAGCCAGTGACATAAAGAGGAGAACGGCAGAGCCGGGACACAGAATGTTTCTAAGAAATAACCCAGATGGTCCGGAGGCCTGGGCAGCTGTCCTCGGATGGCGTAAATAGTGAAGCGGGCAGATGGCTCATCAGTCCGTCCATTCAGCTTCCGCCAGGGTGACCCCCTCCCTGGCGGCGCTATCGCCCCTGCACATGGACCCGCGTGACGTTGCCGGGGAGGGCGGGGTCTCCTCTGGGGAAGGCCGGGTGAATAGCCATGGCTCTGAGCTCAATTCTGTTTCCTTCCAGGGGAGTTCGCACGTAAATTACGTCCTCACCCGCTGGCCAGTCCCGTGAAAACTGAACCCAAAGAAGCCAGCGCCCTCCCCGTCCGTCTCCAAGACTCATCCCCACTCAGCAGCCGTCCGTGCGCGGCTGCGTGCGAGCCCTGGTTTGGAAATGAGCGCGATTGACGGCTACATTCCCCGCCCCCCGCCCCCCGTGTGTTTGGATGTGAGGGGACGGGTGCGCATTTAAATGACTATAACAGCTGACCCGCGAGTGAGGGTCGCGAGCTGCTCTGCTCCAGCCAGGGGAGAACTTGCATTCAAGTCACTTTTCGGGGGGGGGGGGGGTGGCGGGCGGGCGGGGGCGCCTGCAGAGTCAGCACAGAGCGGCGGCTCAGAGGTTGGCGCTGAGAAGACAAGCTCTGCGGGTCGGGATGAGTGAGTGGAACGGCTTCAGGAGGGGCAGCCAGGGGTGTGAGACACCGTGGGGGCTCCGTGACGAGTGCTGGGGTGGACACACGGGGCTCAGCCGCACCCGCGACCTTGTGCGCAGCCTGTGGCCGCAGAAAACCAGGCTCTCTGCAAGCAGGGGGGCGGCGTCAACAGAGGCGTCTTCATAAAAGACGAAAAGAGAGAACGAGACACGCGTGTGGCTCAGGCGCCGCTGTTCCCTCCGGGCCGGCGGGCGCTCGCCTCCAGGAGAGGATCCTGCCACGGAAACCGGCCCCACAGACGTCACGCGTGCTCGGACGCCGCGGAGCTGAGGTTTGGCGGAGCCGGGACGGGAGCTGGGATTTCTCTGGAACCTGCTCTTTGATTCTTTCCTCTTTGTGACACGATGGCATGGATAGTACAGACAACCCGGTAAGACGTTAAAATATGAGCGGCAACTATGACCCTTAATGTGCTTCCGAGAGCAGCATCACATGGTGGTGGAGTCTGGCTGCAAGGCCTTTATAAATTGTGATGATGTAAAATGTTGGCAAAATAATAACTACTATCCACTGAGAGCCTGTGACTTACTGTGTAGCTTCTTCAGAGAAGAGCATGCAAAGGTGCAAAGGCTGCTGCAGGTGGGCAAGGCTGCAGGTGGGCACAGGCTGCAGGTGGGCACAGGCTGCAGGTGGGCAAGGCTGCAGGTGGGCAGAGGCTGCAGGTGGGCAAGGCTGCAGGTGGGCAAGGCTGCAGGTGGGCACAGGCTGCAGGTGGGCAGAGGCTGCAGGTAGGCAGAGGCTGCAGGTGGGCAAGGCTGCAGGTGGGCAAGGCTGCAGGTGGGCACAGGCTGCAGGTGGGCAGAGGCTGCAGGTGGGCACAGGCTGCAGGTGGGCACAGGCTGCAGGTGGGCACAGGCTGCAGGTGGGCACAGGCTGCAGGTGGGCAGAGGCTGCAGGTGGACACAGGCCACAGGTGGGTAGAGGCTACAGGTGGGCAGAGGCTGGTGCAGGCGGGAAAGTCCTGTGGAAGCCACAGTGCAGGGAGACCTGCTGAAAGGAAGCGCGAGGCCTGTGCGATGCTGTTACATTGACTTTGCTAAGTGCAGGCTGAAAGCCACGTCCATCGGAGACGAGGCTGGAGGCCTGGGGGAAGCCATCACCGTGACGCCTGGCGCGGCTTGAGCAGCTCACCTGCCCGCCAGGTGTACAGAGCTCGCTGCTGACCCGCCGTCGCTGTTGGGTGACGTGTCCCAGTGGGAAAGCTGTGGACTAACTACAAGTCAGCCAGTGCCCCCGCCATCATGGGCGTCAGTGCTGCGAGGCGGAGCTGCACGCCACGCTGTGGTGTGAGTCCTCAGGGGCGCGTTCCCGCCTGCGGAGGGAGGAGCAGAGCCGTCCCGGGTCCCCGGAGCCCGTCACGCTTGCCGTCGAGGGCCACGCTCCGGACATGTGGGGCCCCGGGATTCACAGACGTCAGAGCTTCTCACCAGGAGGCAGAGGGACACAGCAGAGGACAGAGCTGCATGAACCTGAGTGAGGCTGCGGGCTGCACACACACACACTCTTCCTTTGTGTGCGTGCACGTGTGTGCGTGCATGCACGTATACATGTGTGCACTGTGTACATGTGTGTGGATGTGCGCGCACACGTACGTGTGTGTGTGTGTGTGTGTGTGTAGCTCAGAGCTTGTCTGGATTAAAATCCACTCAACACGAGGAAAAGGAATGACAGTACCTGCTCCTTCCGCAGAACGCGGAGCTGTTCGGGATCTTGAACCTCTGCACACACGGCCTCCACCCAGGGATGAGCAGCGGCCCCGGCAGCAGGTGGAGGGGCCTGTGTGGGAGGGAACGGGAGGCTGGCACCCGCGCCCGGAGGCTGGAGCTTGTTTGTGCAGGTGTCGGGCACGCGGGGTCGGGGGGACGCAGGGTGCAGCGTGGCAGACGGCTGGGCAGCTGGCGCTGGTCGCGGTGGGGGCGTGGGGAGCGATCCCAGTCACAGCTCATTTTAATGCTTCTGCTGAGGGGCACAAAGATGATGGATTGACTGAGAGGCACCCCGCATCCCTTGCAGCGCACGCTGCCAGGGAGAAGGTGCGTGAGCGTCCTGCCCCCCCCCGCCCGCCGGCTCCCCCTTCCCCATCCTTCCTCCCCCTCCTCCCCCCCTTCCTTCTCCCTCTTTTCCTTTCTCCCCCCCTCCCCCCTCTTCAGTCTCCCCCTCCCCCACTCCTTACTCCCACTCCCCCCCTCCTTCTCCCCCCTCCCCCTCCTTTCTCCCCCCCCCCCCTCTTATCCCCCTTCCCCTCCCCTTACTCCCCCTCCCCCCCCTCCTTACTCCACCTCCCCCCTCCTTACTCCCCCCTCCCTGCCCCTCCTTACTCCCCCCCTCCCCCTCCTTACTCCCCCTCCCCTTCCTTACTCCCCCCTCCTCGCCCCTCCTTACTCCCCCCTCCCCCCTCCTTACTCCCCCTCCTTCCTCCCCCCTCCCTGCCCCTCCTTACTCATCCCTCTTGAGCTGGAGGGATCTTTCTACTAAATGATTTAGCTCCTAGGAGTGTGGGCCCTTAATTAATTAATTTTAATTATTTGTACCCCTTTATAAAAAAATATTTTTTATTGATTTCAGAGCTGAAGAGGGGGAGAGAGAGAGAGAGAGAGAGAGAGAGAGAGAGAGAAACATCCATGATGAGAGAGCCACTGACCGGCTGCCTCCTGCACGCCCCGCACCCCGGGCCGGTGCCCTGACCGGGAATCGAACTATGACCCCAGGTTCTTAGGTCGAGGCTCAGCCCTGAGCCCCGCGGCCGGGCCCCATTAGAGATGACACTGACCCCATACCACAGGCTCTCCAGCCCCAGCTCAGCCCCCCGTGGCCGCCGCCCTTTCTCGCTGACATGGGTGACACCGCGCCCTCGAAACACCCCTCAGCACCGCCTCCGCGATTCTCAGGCTCCACTCATCTCGCTCCGTGTGACCCTGTGACCTCAGCGCTCCTGTGCCCCCTGGGGGGGGGGGAGGTTGCTGTTAGGTGGGGTCCTGCCACGGCTGCCACCCCCCCCCCCCACTTCCTCTAGGAAGGAAACGCCAGGCACTTCGTGGCATCAGGGCTGAGCTGGCTCAGGACCATGGAGCTGTTACCTGGCCCCGTGAGCCGGGCCCGCGGAGAGGCTGCTGGGCCCGCGGGCACGGGGAGAGGCCCCTCAGGGAGACACCGCCCTGGCTGGCCCTGCAGCCGCAGCCACAAAAGCAGCCGCCGTGGACCGGATCCCCGCAGAGGGCCGGGGGCGCGTGCGGCTGGCCGAGCCGTCCTGTCCGGGCTCCTGGCTCCTGGGGTGCGGGCTCCCTCGCCCAGGAACCGGCTGCTGCCCGGCAGCATCGGGGGAGGCCACGCAGGAGGCAGGCTCTGCTTCTACCCCTTTCCGTCTTCATGCAGATTTCATTGTGTCTGAGCAGATCCGTCCCAGGCCTTTTCTCCCCGACAGGACTTCCAGAAGCGTCTCCCGGCCTCCTGGCCTCCTGGTCGCAGCAGAACGCCAAGGAGGAAGGGGGCGAAGGGCTGTGTCTGGCGAGGCTTCCGTCCCGTTTCCAGGTGCCCATGGGCCGTCCATTCCCGTGGCAGCAGGTCCTGGCGCCCAGCATGCGGCCCGCGGGACGGCCGGGGCCTTCCTCCCCGAGCGGAGAGCTGCCCCGCGAGGGCGCCGTCACCGCCTTCTCGTCCCCGGGCGTCTGGTCCAGGCGACCCTGGGGTCCCGGTCGTGCCCAGGGTGGGCACCCCGCCCGACGCGGAGCCAGAGAGCAGAGGCGGGTCAGCGGGCCCGACGGCGAGGCTGCTGATAGCGCCTCCGTCGGCGCGGACCCGCCATCCAGCGGGAACGGAACCGCCGGCCACAGTGCCAGCCCCGCGTGCGTCTGGTGGCCCCGTGGCCCTGGTGGCCCTGGTGGCCGGGCGTCGGTCGGCCTGTGGGTGAGCCAGGCTCCTCAGGGGTTTCTCTGTGCGTGTTTCTGTGTCGCCTTTAAAATCACAAACACGTGGGCTCTGGGCGTCGGCTTCGCAGCTGCCTGGACCCCGCATTCTCCCACCTGCAGGGGCCGGCCCGTGCTGCGCCTTTTGGGGGGACACCGCTGGCTCCCCTGTAGGCAGCGCGTGCGCGTCGCTGGGAAGAGCCGCCCCCCTCGGTTAGAAACTCAGAAACCCTTTCCTGCTTCTTTAAACACAAGCCGTGGACGTCAGTCAGGAGCGAGGAGACGCCCGTGGGGCCCTGAGCCGCGGCCGCGTGTCCTGGCAAGACGGCGCAGTGGGCACCTGAGCCTCTGCAGGTGCCGGGGGGCGGGGGTCCCCGGGAGTCAGAGCCGCGGTCGCCTCGCCAGAATCTCCACGTCACCTTTCACTGCGATTCCCTTCCTGTTCCTCGTCTAATTGGGCACTAATTTGGGAGTGAAATCAGCAGGACAGGTTTACAGAAAGAGGAAGGGAGAGAGAGGAAAAGAGGCGTGTGTGGGGGGAGAGGGAGAGACAGACAGACAGACACCGGTCCGAAAAGCAGCTGCCGAGGACATGTGGAGCCAGTGTTGCATAGACTCCACTCACATTCACTGACTGTCACTTACGTGTTTCTGGGTTTACAGGTGATATTGTCCAAGCTCAGCTGCACCTTCTCCAAAGGACAGCTCTTTCGACGATCGCTGCAGAGCAGTGGGGGTTGAGGTCACCCCCAGAGCACGGGGACGGCGGGGACGGCGGGGACGCGGCCGAGCCAGCCCCTCGCTTCTGCTCACGCTCGTCACCCCCTCTGCCCAGGAGACGCCTCAGGAAGCAGGCGCACCCCTTGCTTCGCGCTGAGACGGCATCTTCATGATGAGCCAGGGCGACTGGGCTTTCTCTCTTTTTCTCTTTTTAATTCTCCCCCGAGGATAATTTTCCACTGATTTTTAGGGAGAGGGGAAGAGGGAGGGAAAGACAGAGAGAAACATCGGTGTGAGAGAAACACATTGATTGGTTGCCTCCTGCACGAGCCCCAACCAGGGCCGGGGCCGGGGAGGAGCCTGCAACCGAGGTCCGTGCCCTTGACCGGAATCGGTCCACAGGCCGACGTTCTAGCCCAGGGGTGGGCAAACTTTTTGACTCGAGGGCCACAATGGGTTCTTAAACTGGACCGGAGGGCCGGAACAAAAGCATGGATGGAGTGTTTGTGTGAACTAATATAAATTCAAAGTAAACATCATCACATAAAAGGGTACGGTCTTTTTTTTTTTTTTTTTTTTAGTTTTATTCATTTCAAAGAGGCCGGATCCGGCCCGCGGGCCGTAGTTTGCCCACGGCTGTTCTAGCCACTGAGCAAAACTGGCTAGGGCTCAGCTGGTTTTTCTTGAAAGAAATCATTGCTATTTGGTAAAAACATTCTATAAACAGATGTTCAGAAATATTGCCAGTATTAGACGATGTTATTGCCAAAAATAATTTAAGAAATTCACCTGTTTAAACAGGAAAAAAAAAAAAAGCAACAACACACCCTTATTTGTGAATTTTTAAACGTCTTGGGAACATCGTGCCTAATTTTTATAAAAATTCAAATAGAGTTTCAGTGGATTATAACCCATCTGTTAGGCACATAAAAGTGCAACACCTTCCAATTAGTGAGAACGACGGGCTGGCGTTACAGAGACGAGGACGTGCGGGCACGTTCAACACGGATTTTTACGGAATCGGCGCGAGGGCTCAATGCTGAGCATCAGAGGGCCGGAAGCGCAGGCTCGATTCTCCCCGCACGTCCCTGGAGGGTCTTTTCCAGCCACGATCGTCTCAGAACGCTGAGAAATAGGCCGATCGTCGGTCCGCACCCCCGTGCCCACGCCAAGGGCTGAGCCAGGTGTCCAAGTCCCATCGACCCGATTTGGTCCTTTTCCCACGTGAACGTGTCACACCACTGAATGGTGATTTGAGGTCATTATTGACTGTATCGTTATCTCAGCTCTTAAACCTCTGTTTCGTGGACTTTCCAGTGTGTCTGTTCTATTAGCAAATGACCGCTCAGCACCACTGGACGTGTACATATTGTCAGTCAGCGACTGGGAATGTTCATAAGAAGGGGTGTGGGGGGCACATGCCGGAGACCGTCTGTGGTGGGAGGTCTACCAGGTGTCTGAATGGGAGGCCGTGAACGTGTAGGGATCTCTGCCTGACTTTCTCTCTCTCTCTCTCTCCTCTTTCTTTTCTTTTCATACATTTTTATTGATTTCAGAGAGGAAAGGAGAGAGAAAGAGAGATAGAAACATCAATGATAAGAGAGAATCATGGACCGGCTGCCTCCTGCACGCCCCACACTGGGGATGGAGCCCACAGCCCGGGCCTGTGCCCTGATGGGAATTGAACCCTGATCTCCTGGTTCCTAGGTCGATGCTCACCCCTGAGCCACGCCGGCTGAGCTCTGTGCCTGCTTTCAAAGGCTCACCTGTTGAGACAGAGATTTGAATCTCAGGGAGTGAGATCACCTTCTGTCAGGGCCTCCGAGAGAGAAGTTGTCCGCCTTGTGCTGTGAGCAGCGGGCAGCGGACAGGCCTGTGTTGCTTCCCGATGAGCCCCCCCCCCCCCCCCCCCGGGGGCCTGTGGAGACGCAGCTGCATTGGTCCTGGGGGAGCCCCTGCGTCTCAGAGCAGCACCGGAGCCCGAGCAGCACCGGAGCCCGGGCAGCACCGGAGCCCGGGCAGCACCGGAGCCCGAGCAGCACCGGAGCCCGGCTTCCTGTCCCTCTAGCATTTCCTCTCCCAACCGCACGTTCACCACACACAGGTCCCCCGAGGGCCTGCGCTGCCCTCACCCCACGGCTCACATTGGTGATGTCGACATGGGCAGGGCGTGGGCACTGGACTGTTTGTTGAAAAGATTAATCTTCGCCGAGGATGCAAATCGACTTCAAACCAGACGAGATGCGTGGGCGTCCCGGGGGCTGGCCACGGGGTCCGGCTGATCCTCCGGTTATTTAAACAGCAGCGCCCTGCCCAGCGGCAGAGCACGTCCGTGTCCGGGAGAAACGAGAATTATTGTTGTTATTATTGTTATTGTTATTATTGTTAATCCTCACCTGAGGATATTTTTCTGTTGATTTTTAGGAGAGTGGAAGGGAGAGGGAAAGACAGAGGGAAGCGTTTTGTGAGAGAAACACATCGATGGGTTGCCTCCTGCATGCGCCCTGACTAGGGCCCGGGCTGGGGCGGAGCCTGCATCCGAGGTACGTGCCCTTGACCGGAATCGGACCCGGGACCTTGTGATCCACAGGCCAACGCTCTACCCACTGAGCCACACCGGCCGGGGCGAGAAACGAGAATCTTAAGGGACCGACCGCCCGACAGAATGGAAAGTAATGGGAAGCCCCATGCTCACCTGCAAGTGGCCAGCTCATCGGGGTCAGGCAGACGGACAGCCGTCGGTCTCCATCGGAAACTGTACGCATCTGCACAAGAGAGGATTGTGGGAAGCCTCGCTAACCCAGCCGGCGTCGCCTCGGTGCCTTCCTGACCCCTGTGCCCTCCCGTCCCTGCCCTCCCCCGTCAGATACGCTCCGTCCCCGGCCTCCGGGCAGCGAGTCCTTGTCCCCAGACTGTCCGGTGGGCGCTGAGAACCCTGACCGCTCCCCCGCGGCCGCGCGTCCATCACCCCTCGGCCGCCCCCCCCCCCCACGGGCTGTGGGCTGGGAGCACCTGCCGCTCACACTCCGCGCCAGGCGGGCAGCAGGTCAGCGCCCTCATGGCAGACGGGACGCTGAGGCACGGAGGCGACCGGCCTCGCTCCAGGCCACCCGTCTGGACAGGGGCGCTGTCCCCGGCACGTGTGCGCGTCACCACGGAGCCGTCGGGGCCCCAAAGGCTGGGGCCGAGTCGGCAGAGGCAGCAGGCGTGGCGGAAAAGGGACTGGTGCCAGGTCGCCGTTTCCTAAAAGGCCGTAACCAGCCACAGCCGCCGTCTCGCTGGGGAGGACGCTGGGGAGGACGACGGGGAGGGCGACGGGGAGGACGGGGAGGGCGACGGGGAGGGCGACGGGGAGGACGGGGAGGACGCTGGGGAGGACGACGGGGAGGACGCTGGGGAGGACGCTGGGGAGGACGACGGGGAGGGCGACGGGGAGGACGACGGGGAGGACGGGCAGCGAGCGCAGGGCTGTGGCTCCGGGCGCAGGGAACGGGGGCTCCGTGTGCTGTGCTCGTCTCCAGTGTCTGGCCGACCTTCTTGTGAAATCAGGAAACACGGGGTAAACACGTCACGGATGCCACGGTGCAGCGGCCACACCGGCAGCCACGTAACTGCCTCCCGTCGTCAGGGTTATCAAACCGTGGGAGGAGGCACCCCCGCAGAGGCTCCTAGAGCCGGAGCCCCCCCCCCCCCCCCCGGGCCCCGAGTTCCTCCGGCAGCGGCAGCGAGGGCGGCGCCAGCCCCCAGCCCCCAGCGCTGTCGGCCTGGGCTTTGCATCTGCAGCCTCCCAGGGGCACTGGGTTCCCTCAGGCTCTGGGTTCCCTCAGGCTCTGGGTTCCCGCGGGCTCTGGGTTCCCGCAGGCTCGGGCTTCCCGCGGGCTCGGGGTTCCCTCAGGCTCGGGCTTCCCGCGGGCTCGGGGTTCCCTCAGGCTCTGGGTTCCCTCAGGCTCGGGGTTCCCTCAGGCTCGGGGTTCCCGCAGGCTCTGGGGTCCCGCAGGCTCGGGGTTCCCTCGGGCTCTGGGGTCCCTCGGGCTCTGGGGTCCCGCAGGCTCTGGGGTTCCCTGCAGGCACTGGGGTTCCCTCAGGCTCAGGGTTCCCTGCAGCGTCAGCCTGCGGGACCGGACCCACCGCACCCACGCCAAGCCCGCGTGCTGCTGGTTCGCGTGTCATTTCCACACCTTTTCAACGTGCAAAACAAACCCATTAAAAGGTGCTCACAGCCCGGCCGGCGAGGCTCAGGGGCTGAGCGTCCACCTGTGAACCAGGAGGTCAGGGTTCGATTCCGGCCGGGGCACAGGCCCGGGTTGGGTCCCCAGGGTGGGGCGTGCAGGAGGCGGCCGATCCATGGTTCTCTCTCATCAGTGCTGTCTCTCTCTCTCCCTCTCCCTTCCTCTCTGAAATCACTAAAATCATATTAAAAACTAAACGTAGCCACACACACCGGCAGGCCTCAGGGTCCGGCCCCAGCGGGACTCCATCCGGAGGCAGGAAGGACCCGCCCTGGTTGGAACGAAGGCGCTGCTCTAACCCCACAGCGTGGGGCACCCCAGGCTGGGGCTGGACTGGGAAGACCCTGACCCCCAGGTGCAAACAAAGGCCTCACCGGCCTACGTGGGGGGGGGGGGGGCGGGCACCTCGGCCTTGGGCCCTGCTGTCCAGCAAACCCATGTGTGCGACAGAAGCTGCCTGCCCGTCCCTCCCTCCCCACTCCGCTCCCCCTCCCCCAAACCATCTGTGCTGACACTGGGGGCTGGGTGGGGGGAGTAAGAAAGAGGGGGGGAGAGGGGGAGAGGGGGGCAGTGGGGGAAAGAGAGGGAGAGAGAGGGAGAGGGGGAGAGAGAGAGGTGCCCTGGCCCCTGGGGCAGTGGGGGGGGAGCGGGTCCTGTTTCTCCTCATTAAACGCCGGCCTCTGACTCCTTCTTCCCAAGTGGCATTTCAGCGTTTTCAGAGCAGTTACACCTGCGTCTGCCAGAGCGGCTTCCTCCTGATTTTTTTTTTACCATCGACCCAGCCCCCTCGGGAGTGGTTTTGGGGGGGGCAGTCCCGGCTGTCGGTGGCGGCAGGTGGAGAGGGGCCAGGACGCTGGGGCCTGGGCTGTCCCCGAGCTCGTGGGTGCCCCTCCCCACGTCCAGGGCCGGGTCCCACTCCTGCCTGAGCGGCTCCCTGGGCTCGTGTCTGGGATGAAAGCGCAGCCTCCGCCCGCCTCCGGCCGCGGCATTAGCCGTCCTTTCTATTGATTTTAAAAAGACGCGGTCAGCCCAGCGCCGTCGCGGAGCCTCAGCTGCGGACAGGCTGGTCCGGGGTCATGACCTCGTCAATGTCGGATTCCGACTCTTCCTCACTCACCACAGCCCCGCGTGCGACCCCCGTTCAGCTGGCCTTGGCCTCGGCCTTGGGGGGCTGTGAGCGACTCCCCAGCAGGAAGCCCGGACCCGGAGGGAGGCGCTGTCACCCTTCCAGCCGCGAGGATTTCAAGTCATTTTCTCCTAAGAAACCCCAGGAAGCGAGGGTTGAGCCCAGCAGCCTCTCTCCGGGCCGGGGCCAGCACCCCTGCAGGGTCCATGTCAGCTTCGGGGCCAGAAGGCTGCATCCAGCGCACACACTCCTGCTCCCTGAGGCGTCTGGGGGAACCTGCGAAGGGCACGCCTTCACCATTGAATCCGTAAGCGAGATCCACAGGACGCAGGACGCACGCAGCCCCTGCGCTGGGGCCTGGGAGGAAGATGAGCTCCACCTCCTCCTCCTCCTCCTTCCCCTGTGAGTGGTCCATCCCGCCCTCCCTGTCCACCCCGACCCGCAGGCCCTCACCCCGCAGACGGGCGCTGGCGGGAGCCCCTGAGATTCCTCTAAGGCAGGACTTGGGGAGCCCTCCCTTCGCCTGTGGTTTGGATTTAGGCCACGGGGTGAGCTCACGGTGCTCCCTCGGCAGATTCAGGGTACGCTTTGCTGGGATGTGAGGCTGGTCTTTGAGCTCTGGGAAGAGGCGTCTGAAATCCCTGGGCTGGGAGGCTGGGGGGCTGGGGGACTGGGGGGCAGGGGGCTGGGGGGCTGGGAGGCTGGGGGTTGGGGGGCTCAGAGACTGGGAGGCTCAGAGGCTAGGGGGCTGGGGGGCTGGGGAGCTGAGGGGCTGGGGGTTGGGGAGCTGGAAGGCTCAGAGGCTAGGGGGCTGGGGGGCCGAGACGGAAGCAGGTTGGCCATCCCCGGAGCAGGCTTTGCTCAGGAAGGGATAGAATAAGCTCGTGCCAAGTCTCCCTGTGACCAGCGGGACTTTAATTGCATTTCTCTGGTGCCGTCAAAGCCCCTGAACCAGAAAATTCACTTAATTACAAACACAAACAGGCAGACAGCCCTGCCGGACACAGGTGCCACGCGGGGGAGCGGGAGGGACGTGGTTTCCTGAAGCAACGTGGTCGCGAGGACGCCCCTGGGCTTACAGGGGACGCCGGAGGCTGAGGGGACAGTGAGTGTGAGAGCAGCGGCAGGAAGAGGTGCTGTCCGGGCACCTGGGCACCGCCAGGCCAGCGCGGTGCTGGGTGGACGCCCGATGCACCTGAACACGCCCAGAGCCGCCTCCTGGGTCAGCCCACGTCTCTGTGTTTATAAAGGCCACACGTCAGCCCGCATCCTCCTTAAGTCAATACAACAGTGTGCCCACCGCAGAGCAACTTCCTGATGCAGGTGCGGCCCATGTCTTCATAGACGGGCATCGCCTCCCGTGAGAGAACGGTGTCCACTTTGTCTTAAAAGGTCAAACGAGGACCACTCCTCCCGCCTGGCCGTGAGGTCCAGCCCTGGGCCAGGCACGCAGGCCCGGGTGACGGCTCACGTGCAACATCCGCGTCCCGCGTCCCAGTTCCCTGCCCTCGGGCACTGCTGGCCGCCAGCGGGCCAGAGGCGCTTCGTGTCTCTGCGCAGCCTGCGTGTGGGTCCCCAGCTTGCAATGGCTCCTCCCAGTTTTTGCTTGGTGACGGTTTCTCTCGGTAATGCCGGGGGGCCCGGGGCTTCAGGGCGCGGCCCGTGCCCGTTCCTTCTGTAACGTCTCCGCCAGGACTGCCCCCGACACGGACTGAGAGTGCAAGGACTTGTTGCTGGCCCGGCCGGCGAGGCTCAGTGGTTGAACGTCGACCTATGACCCAGGAGCTCTCAGTTTGATCCCCGGTCAGGGCACAGGCCCGGGTTGCTGGCTCCATCCCCAGTGCGGGGCGTGCAGGAGGCAGCCGATCCATGATTCTCTCTCATCATGGATGTTTCTCTCTCTCGCTCCCTCTCCCCTCCTCTCTGACATCAATAAACAACAACAAAAAACCTTGTTGATGGATCATTGAAAGAAAGAGAAGGAAAGAAAGCAAAGGAAGGAAGAAAGGGATGGAGCGAGGAGAGGCTCCGTTCTTTCGGGGTCTTTGCTGTTACAACTTTACGGCAACAGATGGAAGGACATGGACGGGGAAGGGGGAGGGGAGGGCCCTGCCCGGGGGATGGTGGTCAGCGAGGCAGCGCCAGGCGTGCCAGGTGCCCCCAGCACGGACGTGGCACCGAGGCAGAGGCCGTCCTCGGCTGCTCTTAGCAGGTGTCCGCGCACTAACTCCCCGGGAAAGGCCACGTAAACTGTTTTTAAAAATAAAGGGGGCCGTTACGTGTAAAGCCCTTTCACGGGTTAAAAACCACATCAGGACACATCAGACCCCTCCACGGCGTCGGTAACCGAACCCGGAGGTGAGCGCCATCGCCACGGAGACAGCGGGCGCTTCAGTGAAACCGGAGGCGGCGTCACCGGCTGCCCCGCCACCGGGCTCTGGACGCGGGCGGCCTGGCCCGCACAGAGGGGCTTTGTGGCCATCTCGGCGGATTTATTTCAGGCTGAGTTTTCATCTGAGTCGGAGGACACATCTAGCACCCGGCGAGGTATACTGCAGGGAGGACGCCGCCCCCGGGGAGGGCGTGCGGGGGGAGGCGGCTGGTTTGTGAGACCCCGGCCGCCAGGAGAGCATGGGACCCCCCGGGAAGCTGGCTGAGCGGACCCCCTGGGCAGGTCGCAAACACATCGGGAGTGGACACTGGGCTGCCATGTCCCCCTCGGAGGGGACGTCCTCTGTGGGTCGTTAGACAAACGGGCTGAGGCCACCTCACTCCCCACTGGCTGTTGGGGGTCAGAATGCCTCTCCAATCGACAAGACGTCCGTGTGTAGAACTGTAAAGTCCTCTCAACAACAGAGACCTTTGCAAAGGAATTCTGAGCTGAGTGTGCCCTGAGCTGTGAGTGGCTTCACATGCATTTGGGAAACGTGACCCCAATACGTGTCCACTGAACAGAGACGCCCCAAAGCGGCAATGCAGCAGTGCCCAGTGTCCATCCCCCACGGAGGCGGGCCCCACTGCTCCCACGGCTGCACTGTGACTGCACACCCGTCCCAGGGAGGCCGCACTGTGACTGCACACTCACCCCAGGGAGGCTGCACTGTGACTGCACACCCACCCCAGGGAGGCTGCACTGTGACTGCACACCCGTCCCAGGGAGGCCGCACTGTGACTGCACACTCACCCCAGGGAGGCTGCACTGTGACTGCACACCCGTCCCAGGGAGGCTGCACTGTGACTGCACACTCACCCCAGGGAGGCCGCACTGTGACTGCACACTCATCCCAGGGAGGCCGCACTGTGACTGCACACTCACCCCAGGGAGGCCGCACTGTGACTGCACACTCATCCCAGGGAGGCCGCACTGTGACTGCACACTCATCCCAGGGAGGCCGCACTGTGACTTCACACTCACCCCAGGGAGGCCGCACTGTGACTGCACACTCACCCCAGGGAGGCCGCACTGTGACTGCACACTCGTCCCAGGGAGGCCGCACTGTGACTGCACACCCACCCCAGGGAGGCCGCACTGTGACTGCACACTCGTCCCAGGAGGCCGCACTGTGACTGCACACCCACCCCAGGGAGGCCGCACTGTGACTGCACACTCGTCCCTGGAGGCCGCACTGTGACTGCACACCCACCCCAGGGAGGCCGCACTGTGACTGCACACTCGTCCCAGGGAGGCCGCACTGTGACTGCACACCCATCCCAGGGAGGCCGCACTGTGACTGCACACCCACCCCAGGGAGGCCGCACTGTGACTGCACACTCATCCCAGGGAGGCCGCACTGTGACTGCACACCCACCCCAGGGAGGCCGTACTGTGACTGCACACTCACCCCAGGGAGGCCGCACTGTGACTGCACACTCGTCCCAGGGAGGCCGCACTGTGACTGCACACTCGTCCCAGGGAGGCCGCACTGTGACTGCACACTCATCCCAGGGAGGCCGCACTGTGACTGCACACCCATCCCAGGGAGGCTGCACTGTGACTGCACACCCATCCCAGGGAGGCTGCACTGTGACTGCACACTCATCCCAGGGAGGCTGCACTGTGACTGCACACCCACCCCAGGGAGGCCGCACTGTGACTGCACACTCGTCCCAGGGAGGCCGCACTGTGACTGCACACTCATCCCAGGGAGGCTGCACTGTGACTGCACACCCGCCCCAGGGAGGCCGCACTGTGACTGCACACTCGTCCCAGGGAGGCTGCACTGTGACTGCACACTCACCCCAGGGAGGCTGCACTGTGACTGCACACCCACCCCAGGGAGGCCGCACTGTGACTGCACACTCGTCCCAGGGAGGCCGCACTGTGACTGCACACTCACCCCAGGGAGGCCGCACTGTGACTGCACACTCGTCCCAGGGAGGCCGCACTGTGACTGCACACCCACCCCAGGGAGGCCGCACTGTGACTGCACACTCACCCCAGGGAGGCCGCACTGTGACTGCACACTCGTCCCAGGGAGGCCGCACTGTGACTGCACACCCACCCCAGGGAGGCCGCACTGTGACTGCACACTCATCCCAGGGAGGCCGCACTGTGACTGCACACCCGTCCCAGGGAGGCCGCACTGTGACTGCACACTCGTCCCAGGGAGGCCGCACTGTGACTGCACACCCGTCCCAGGGAGGCCGCACTGTGACTGCACACTCGTCCCAGGGAGGCCGCACTGTGACTGCACACTCACCCCAGGGAGGCCGCACTGTGACTGCACACCCACCCTAGGGAGGCCGCACTGTGACTGCACACTCGTCCCAGGGAGGCCGCGGGACTTGCGGAGGGAGCATCGCGGGAGGTTCATGTCCGAGAGGTGTCTGAGGGGTCTCCCAGAGCCGCTGTCTGCCTGGCTGCTCACAGCACGGGCGGGACCCTAGAGACACATCCTGGGACCATCCCCAGCATCGTTGTTGAAAGATCTAGGATGGGACCCAGAATCTGAAGCTGGGAAACATCGGCCATTCGGGAGAAAGGCAACTTCGTTCGGGCACCAGCACGCAGCCACCGCCTCCTGCTGTCCACCAGCAAGACAAGCCCTCCCACGAGGTCATAGCATCGCCCCCTCCTCTCTGACGCCCTCACGCTCTGACGGGATCCTCCCCGACTCCCGCCCCTTCTGTGGGAATCCCTTCACCTCAAGGGGGTGAGCCTGGCGGGCGGGCGAGGCGGCGTGGAATCCTGAGCCGCAGACACACACTCAGGGTGTGCGCTTTGAAAGTTGTGCAAACAGCCCGGCCGGCGTGGCTCAGGGGTTGAGCGTCGACCTGTGAACCAGGAGGTCACAGTTCGTTTCCCGGTCAGGGCACAGGCCCGGGTTGTGGGCTCCATCCCCAGTAGGGGGCGTGCAGGAGGCAGCCGATCCATGATTCTCATCATTGATTTTTCTATCTCTCCCTCTCCCTTCCTCTCTGAAATAAATTTAAAAATTAAAAAAAATAATTTAGTGCAAACATAAAGGTATTGCTGACAGTCTCCCCCGTCTGCGTGCGCTGAGAGCAGAGCCCGGACCCAGCCAGGTGAGCGGGCGTAGCATTTGCCCCAATTTCCCGGCTGAGCAATCACAGGAGATCAGAAGTCAGACTCATAACAGGAAGCGCCCCCTCCCCAAGCCTGACCTTCCTGCCGCCCGCCAGTCCTTTCTGATGGGGTGTAATTGCGCCGGCTCCGGTTACAGGGACGGGGGGTGGGAGACAGCGGTGGGTGGGCAGGACGGCTTTGTGCCCCCGGAGGCGGCCGGGGTCAGGCCCAGGTCCGCACGGCGGATCATGTTCGGCTGCAGGGCCTGCTGTGGACACAAGCTTTGGGGTGTCGCTGTGGAAAGGGGGGGCCTCCCCATCTGCTCATCCTGCTCCCTGAACTTCGTCACCGTGCTCTTGAGAATCGACTCCGTGAACTCCGTCGCCGAGTGCCGGGTCTCGGGCCACCTCGGCTCGCCAGGTGACGTGGGAAGTGGGCGCAATCTCAGGCCCTCCCCACATGGCAGGAATTTGGCGGCTGAAAGGCCTCAATGGAAATTTTGTGCCTAATTTTTATTTTCAGTGGATTCTTAGGAAGCCAAGTTTAAATAGATTTCAGAGATAATACATATGTAATGGATTAGCAAAGGCTCTATCTTAAAGTCGTATGTACATTATACGTAATGTATGTTTTGCACAATTACATGTACAATTATATATAAATGATCTCTCTCTATATAAAACGCTAATATGCAAAGTGTCCCCTCGGGAGTTTGACTGGGGACCGGGAGTTCGATCGCTCGCTATGGCGTGCGCTGACCACCAGGGGGCGGTATGGAACATGGCGGGCGACCAGCGGTGGAGGTGGGGTGCTGAGGGAGCGAGGGAAGGAGGAGGCGGGGAGGCGGGGAGGCAGGGAACCTGATTGGCTCTGATCACCGGCCAGGCCTAGGGACCCTACCCATGCACGAATTTCATGCACTGGGCCTCTAGTAAATATATAATATCCTATATAATAAAAGCCTAATATGCTAAGTGTCCAGTCATCCGGTCATCTGTTCAACCAATCAAAACATAATATGCTAATGATATGCTAAGGATGCTCAACCACTCACTATGACGTGCACTGACCACCAGGGGGCAGATGCTCCGACCGGTAGGTGAGCTTGCTGCTGGGCTCTGGCTGATCAGGACTGAGCGAGATGGGCCGGACATGCCCTGGAGCCCTCCCGCGGCCCCTCCCCAGCTGGCCAACCTCTCGTGTCCATCCCCAGCCCCGATTGTGCACCGTTGGGGACAATCACAATCCAGGACCTCAGCCTGGCCTGCTCCCTCTCACAACCCAGGACCCCCTGGGGGATGTCAGAGAGCCGGTTTCAGCCTGATCCTGCAGGCCAGGCCGAGGGACCCCACTGGTGCACGAGTTCATGCACCGGGCCTCTAGTTTAAATATATAGTTAAGTCAAAACATATATATTACATATATATTACATATATATTACATATAATGTATATTTTGCACAATTATATATGAATTACATATGTTATATATGAATATGTAATTAAATCAAAACAAATGACCAGAAAAGGATGCAAACTGAACTGCATTCTTCCAGGCAGACGGCACTCCGGGGTCATGCTGCGGCCCACCTGCCGGAACTGGAGCCGGGCGCAGGGGACGCGGGCGCAGGGGAGGAACCTCGCTCACAGCTCCAGGACCATCTTGTGAAATCTCTGCGCTCACCTGAGAGCGAGCCCTGGGCCCTCCTCCGGAAGAGGGGAGCTAGAAACCATGACCTGGGCAGTGGGGTGCTCACGGCTCCTGGGGGCCATTGTTTCAGGGCCGCTGAGCGGACAGAGCAAGGAAACGTGTGTGGACATGTGTGTGTGCAAGTCTGTCCACACCCCTCTCTCCATATTTCTATATGACAGCTCTGTCTAAAGATAATCATGAGACGCTTGCTGTCTTTCACTGTAACCCACAGCCCGTGTCATTCTAGCCCAGGGGTGGGCAAACTTTTTGACTCGAGGGCCACAGTGGGTTCTTAAACTGGACCGGAGGCCGGGACAAAAGCATGGAGGGAGTGTTTGTGTGAGCTAATATAGATTCAAAGTAAACATCATTACATAAAAGGGTACGTTCTTTTTTTTTTTTTTTTTTAGTTTTATTCATTTCAAACGGGCCGGATCTGGCCCGCGGGCCGTGGTTTGCCCACGGCTGTTCTAGCATCTGCTCTTTGCTTCCTGCACCTTCCACCCCGACAGGGAGAACTGGGACTGGCGCCCTGTGCCGCCATGGCTTCCTGGCCCGTCTGACTCCAGGAGACACGCAGGGGGCCACGGGATCGCTCCCCCGTGCCCTCATGACGGACAACCTCCTCTGCAGACGCAGGGACCTACGGACCGTTTCTCCTGCTGTCAAGCTCAGACTCTCTACTCCAGCGGTTCCCAACCGTCCAACGCTGCGGCCCTTTCACACAGTCCTCATGGGGTGACCCAGCCATAACATTGTTTTTGTGGCTATTTCATCACTGTCATGTTGCTACTGTTATGAATCGTCATGTAAATATCTGACATGCAGGATGTATTTTCATTGTGACAAATGGAACATAATTAAAGCATAGTGATTAATCACAAAAACAATATGTAATTATAGATGTGTTTTCCAATGGTCTTAGGCGACCCCTGTGAAAGGGTCGTTTGACCCCCAAAGGGGTCGCGACCCACAGGTTGAGAACCACTGCTCTACTCATTGCCAAAGTTAGGTTCATTCATTTTAAAAGTAACATCACAAAATAGTATGCAGGCATGCACAAATATCCCTTTTTTTTTTTGAATGTGTGTGTTAATGATTTTAAAGTAACCCTCCTGTAACTGATTCACTCACCAACCGCAGTCATTCAGAAACACCCTCGGTCTCCGCCACACCACCCGGAACGCGCCCGACCCCCTCAGAAGCACCCGCGCCCACGGTTAGGGTTGTGGGCCTGCGAGTGGGCGCTGTGCTGTGACGCTGCGCCCGCGGCTGCCCGAGCTCAGGGGCGCTGCGCTGGAGTCGGCGCTGTTACTGACGTGACGCAGGGAGCTCACCGGGGGGATTAGATCAAAACCAGGTGCGATCCTTCGCACGGAAACGGATCGGAAGTCGACTCGAAATAAAGGCTATTTTGTTTTTTCATCTATTTTTAATTATTGTCTCCAGCTCCTTAATTGAGGCCAACTCATTGCCAAGGCGAGCAGCCCACCCCGTGCACTCCGCGCGCAGCGACCTCTCGCCCGCGAATGACCTGGGGTTGGGCTCTCCCATTAGAATCGCCTCAAAGTGCTAGCGGATTATTCCCCACAAAAGGAAGGTTTGGTTTTCAAGGGGCACCGGCCCCACGCTGTGCCCTCCCTGCACTCGGGAGGGGCTTGCTGGGGGGCTCGGCTCCCTGCAAACCAGCCCCAGCGAGCCACGGGCGGGGAGAGCCGCCGCTGGTCCCCCGGCTCCTCGGCCAACGGAGGGGCCGGACACACACCTCCAGGCAGACAGACAGCGAACGGGTCAGCTCCCCGGGGTCCACAAAGCCTTTCTTATCAGAGTCCTCCTCCTCAAAGACGCGATTTATTTCCTAACTCAGAAAACAAAGGCTCTTTGATGCGGCCCCTGAACAACGCAGCCCCAATAAAGGGCGGGAAACCCGACCGCGCACTGTGGCCAGAACCTGGGCCCAAGTGTCCGAGGAGAAGGGATCGCTTTCACCGCAGCCGGGACGGCACAGGAGGCGAGTGTCCGCCCGCCGGGGATGCGGTGAGTAACCCTAGCCTCGCGCGAGGGCCCGGCGGGCACGGCCGGGGGGGGTTCTCTGAGGGGGTCCCCGAGATCTGGGCGATTGTGGGCTCAGTAGACACTGCGATGCACCCAAACACGGCGACCCCACCCAGACGTCCCTGAGGGGCGGCCGCCAACGTCCCACAATGGCCGCATTGTCTCTTCAGACGTGAACCCACTCTCTGTTGTCAACGGGCCGCATGGGGCGTGTGTTGTGTGTCGCGTGGATTCTGGTGACAGTCACCGCCCTGTGGGCGCGAGTTTATGAAAGATGAGCGCGATTGGGGGGGGCGGGGGGGGGCGTGCAGCCGGGCCCAGGCCCTGCAGGCAGGTGGCCGGAAGCTGGGCTCCCATCGTCCCTCCCGCTCCTCCCTCACCATTGGCTGCGTCTGCCCCACCGCCTGGTCTCGGACCCCAAGTCTGCTCAGTTCTCAGGGCCGAGCGCCTGCTTGATGCTATGTCACTGCTGTGAGGGTCCCCGTGCGCTCGGCCCCGGCGTGACCCCAGCCTCCCTCTCGGCGCCCTCCGGCCCTGCCGGCTGGGCTCAGGCCTTTTCTGGGTCCGCCTGTTTGTGACGGTCATGGCTTCCCCAGGCCCGGGTGGCGTTTCCTGGCCCAAAGCGCAGGCTTTCCTCGGTGACCCCGAGTCTCGACGCTTCAGGAGCGGGGCTGGCCCCGTGGCCTCACGAGTCAGAAAGGCTCGCGGTCCCCGACGGAACCCTAAATGCGGCAACGGGGGGCGGGGGGCCTTGTTCTCGTTCTGAGGCTGCGGATGAGGTTTGGGGGTTCAGGCTGATGAGCGACCTGCACGCTGAGAGGGGGACCTGACCAGACTCCTTGCCTCGAGCCTTTTTCTTGAAAAAAAAAATATTTTATTGATTTCAGAGAAGAAGGGAGAGGGAGAGGAAGAGAGAGAAGCATCCGTGATGAGAGAGAATCACTGACCTGTTGCCTCCTGCACGCCCCACGCTGGGATGGAGCCCACAACCCGGGCCTGTGCCCTGACCGGGAATCGAACCCTGACCTCCTGGTTCCCAGGTCGATGCTCAGCCCCTGAGCCACCCGGCCGGGCTCCAGCCTTTTTCTATTTCTACAAAACTCCCCGTTTCCACGAGGGCACCTTCTGGAAGGGGACAGACGCCCTTGTTCTAAGATGAATTCTTTACTGGTGTGTTTTTACCTGAACATGAACCCGCAGCCACCAGGCTGTGGGTGATTAGAGTTTATTCCAGAGTCACTGCAGCCACCAGGGCCGCGGCCGTGGGAGAGAGGCCCCCCGCGCTGTCCGTTTCCGGGGGACGCTCCATGTGATTCAGCAGAAGCGCGAGCTGCGCCCGACGGAGCCCCCGCTGCCCGCACGCCCGTTCCCTCCTCTTATCTCCTTAAGCGTCATCACCGCGCGGGGAGGGGGGCTTCCTCCGGCGTGACCCTGAGAAATGAGCCGCGGGGAGGACGGGGCTGGCGCTCCTGGGTAATTTCATTCCGCGTGTATCTCCGTCCCATCGGGAAGAAAAGGCTGTTGACAGGCAAACGGCGCCATAAATCCTGTCCACTCGTCGCCGACGGTGGTTCTGGAAACCAGGAGGCACAGAGCACACAGGTCCTCGCCCATCGGGCGGCCGCCCCTCACGTGTTCGCTGAGCATGCTTCTTGACAAGCACGTGCGCGAAGCAGTGAGGGAAGTTCTACTCGCAGATGAGGGTGGATTAGGAAGAAAAGCAGTGGCTATTGACGATTTCTCCCCATGAGCTTCCCAGGGCAGGTAGATCCATAGGTTTTTGAAAATATACATGCCTCCAGGCATAGCTCGCTGATTGACACAGACATGAACTGCTCAATGACGGGGGAAAGCAAAAGTTTTAAAAATACATTGAAAACAACGCGTGAAGCACAAGCCGGGAAGCTCACTGGCTGGGATCCACGTTTCGATTGGGAACCTCCCGTTAGGAACACGAACTTCTGAGAGAAGCAGCCTGTGTTTGAGAGCTGCTCACGTCGACGCCGTCATCCCGGGGCCTCCTTCTCCACGGCAGCGGGGCTGTGGGGACCACGGAGGCCGGAAGGAAGCGGCCTGTCGGACGGAGACTTCACAGACGTGCCGTCCGCAGCCAAAGCGATGCTCTCCTCTGCGATTTGTTGGTATATCGTTAAACTACACTCATGCTTCAGTACATGAGCCATGAGCACACCGGGTTAAATATATATATGTGTGTGTGTGTGTGTTTTAAATATATATCTTAAAATGTTTTTAAAAAATTTTTTTAGAGAGAGATGGAGAGGGAGACAGAAACATTGGTGAGAAAGAAACATTGATTGCTGCCTCCTGCTCGCCCCCCACTGGGGATCGAGCCCACAGCCCGGGCCTGTGCCCTGACCGGGAATCGAACCCTGACCGCCTGGCTCAAGAGCTGCCACTCAACTACTGAGCCCCGCCGGCCGGGCCATGAACCACACCTTTTGAAAGGCGACTTCACGAACACGGCCATTCAACGGATTAGAGGCACGTGTGTTCGGTGCCAAAGCCGCGTCGGTGCCCTGGGCCTGAGGGACTCATGCTGGTCACAGAGGCAGCGGGCACCTGAGTCACACACCATCGCAGCGCCAGGTCCTGGGGCCGCTGACTGGGCCGCCCCCGCCCCGCACACCCAGGGAGGAGCCGGCAGAGCCCTGTGCCGGGGAGACCGCCCCCCGCAGAGACTGGGCGGTTGAATGGGAGGAACAACTCGTGACCCTCCGTCACCTCCCCAATCTCCTCTTCACCCCGGACGGACGGACGGCACAAGGTGGCAGGTTGATGCCCAGTGTAAACACCGCTGAGCCCCGAGAGCACTCACAGCCGCAGGGGGGTCACAGGAGGGTCACGGGGCAGAGCTCGCTGGGAGATCCGTCAGCCTGAGGCTCCCCAGGGGAGGGGGCGGCGGGGGACGAGGGCAGGTCCGGGCGTCCACCCCAGGCCGCCTGGATGGCAGCGTCCAGCTCTGCTACCCAGACAGCCATGCGGTGGCCCCCAGGGCGCCTGCGGTCAGCCAGGGAGGGCGGTGAGGAGAGGCAATGGTTCCCGCCACCAGGCTGCCCTCGGGGACCCTGTCCATCAGCATCTCAGGGACCAGGCAGGGCCTAGCCAGGTCGCCGGGGGACCAAGGTCAGACTTGGTGGAGCCGGATGGAGGTGCTGGCACATCTGAAGGGGTGGCACGCTAGTGTGAGAGGAGTGGGGTCCCCATGAAGCTGAGAACATGGGGTCCCCCTTGGCCTGGGCTCCTGGCATGTGCCCCCCCGAGCGAGAGCGGCTCTTCCCCGCGGACGACGCCAGGAGGAAGGGAGAGGTGGGGGGTTTGGTAGCGTGGGGCGCGAGCGGACCGAGCCGCAGAGCCTGGATGGCAGCGTCCAGCTCTGCTACCCGAGGAGCTGCACAGTTACTGTTCCCTCGGTCAGCCCCGCGCACGCCTCCCGGTGGCTGCTGGGGTCCAGGCCGGTGGAGCCTGAAATGAGCCGGGGACGCAGCCCCCACGGCGCCCGGGGACAGCGGGTGCTCAGCGAGGGCGCGTCGGTCCCGTTCTCTTATCTCCTCGCACACGGGGCACCCCCCCCGCCCCCCGGACCCTCACACAAAGCCCTCCGGGTCCCTCCCAGCTCCGGGCGAGAGGACGCGGGTGAGCAGCCACCTGTGGACTTTCTCTCGGGAAGCCTCCCGCGGGAGCAGCTGCCGAGGGGCCTCCGTCCAGGGCCATTCAAGTCAAGTGCGCGCCGACCGTGACCGGAGCCGGCTGACAACAGAGCGAGCGTCTGAACAGAACACCCAGAGAAACGCCAGATCGCAGCCGAGTTTAGACCCAAACCTTCCCTTCTGTTAACACAGCCGCCTGGGGCACGGAGGCCCTTTTATAAAACGTTTTTTTAAAAATATATTTTTTATTGATTTCTGAGAGGAAGGGAAAGGGAGAGAGAAACATCAACGATGAGAGAGAATCCCGGATCGCTGCCTCCTGTGCGCCCCACACTGAAGGTCGAGCCTGCCACCCGGGGCCTGTGCCCCGACGGGGAGTGACCCCTGGTTCATAGGTCAGTGCTCAACCATGAGCCACGCCGGCAGGACCCGTCTTTTTGAAGAGAAAACACAGAAAAGTCTGAGGCCCGAGAGCATCCCTCGCAACATTGGGGTTCCGGGTGTGAATGGAAGGGTGTGGCTGGTGGGTGCGGTTGCGGCTGGCTCCCCAGGAGGGGGCATGCGGGGGCAGCCGGTGGATGTGTCCCTTTCGCCGATGTTTCTCTCTCTCCCTCACCTTCCTCTAAAAACCAATACAAATATGTTAAAAATTAAAGGCTGTGGTTTGCGAACGGAGGGGTGGCTTCAGTGCAACCTGGGAGACCGTAGCTGGTTGCCCAACCGCCTGAGCCCCCCCTCCGTCCACTAGGTGAGGAGGCCGACACCACAGGCAGCGGAAACGGCTGTAGATGCGGTGCCGGCGGGCACAGGGCCCTGCACACGGCAGCGTCACCGCCGGTGCAATGAGCGGCGCTGTCCCTCAGGAGACACGTGAGTCCGGCCACAGACGCCTGTGACGTGGACGCCTTTAGAAGGTGCCGAGCGTCACGTATGGAAAGACTGTGGCCGTCCACGTGACGGGAGAGCCCGGGAGAGAGAGGGGCGGGAAGGTGCCCTGGGCCGAGGCCACCGCAGTCCCTGCAGCGGGAGCAGGTCAGGACGGGACAGGGCGACCGAGAAGGCCCGCCCTGGGCCGGGGCACAGCTCCCACCCGAGATGGAAGCTGAGGCACAAAACACGGACCAGGGACAGGGGCCACGGCTGCGGACGGGGCGTGAGGGAGCCCCGAGGGGAGGTGCCGGCCCGGGGTGCAGCAGACGGGCAGTGAGAAAAGCCTTGGGCCGAACTGCCCCTCCCCCAACAGCAGGGACGGGGGAAGCCAGCAGGGCCCGAGAGGAACCCGGACAATCCCCCGCTGTAAACGCCGCCTGCGTCCTGGCCCCACGGCCCCTCCAGGCCGGGTGAGGAGCGGCTGCCGGTTTCCAGGCACGAGAACAAGTTGCTCCCCCAGCTCTGCACCCCTCGAGGGTCTGCCTCCGACAGAAAGGAGGGCGCTCAGAGAAGCGACGGCCATGTGCTAACGAAGCGCAAAGCCGTCCCGTGACCACGGCAGGCGGTGCCACTAATTGACAGCAGAGCCACGTGGGGCCTGGCTGTGCGTTTCAGCGCGGCCTAGGTGTCTGCTGCGGGTCAGACGCTATCAAGGCACAACTGAAAACATCCTTGTCATTTCAGGAAAAATAACGTTTGAACTCTCTCGCCGATATCGTGTGTCATGTGCGAGCAACGCTTCAGACAGGAGCCTCCTGTCACGCACCGAACGCCTCTGTGTTATCGTCGCCAGCACACCACCTCTCATTAAATTCAGCCACAGGATGGAAACAAATGGCTCCTACCCTCTCCGTCGACGTGGTGGTGCTTGAGAGATTATTGTCATGGCAACCGGCCGCTCACGGAACGCCGGCTTGCGGACTGGGGGCCCTGGGTGCTCACGGGGTGAGGCTCACGCTGGGCGGGGTGGCGTCCATCTCCACTCGCAGACGCAGGAAAACATGAAGCCACGAGAGGCGCAGTTTATCCGTGTGCCCATGTGCTGGAGAGTATTTTTAAGTCATTAACTCATTTCCCAAAGCGAAGCGTCATTTCCTGGTCATACTGTCCCCGATCGTAACTCCTGTGCCGTGGAAAGAATAAAAAAGTGTGACAGGGACATTTCTAAGCCACTTTGCGTCATCGAATAAATTGTTCCTTACACTGGACAGGTACGTGCCCCTCCGTCTCTGAAATCAATAAAAATGTACTTAAAAAATAAATAAATTTCTGAACTTTCCCATAGAAATACATTTAAGAAAAATAGCTGGAATTGTTTTCAAAGAAAGAAAGAAAGAAAGAGGTTCAGTGACCCTGTGGGGGACTGACCGCGGGTGCGTGCTCAGCGCGGACACACTGTCTAAGGCTGCAGTGCAAGCTCTTAACTCCTCCCCCGCTGCCCTCCCCGCCCGCCCCCCGCCCCCCACGCCCCGCGCTCTGCTGTGCTGTACACGCCCCTGCCCTCTTCTCTAGAAGCGGACTTTGGAAAACGTGTGTGGTTCTTAAAACTATGTCATCACATAGAGTACAGATTAGCTCCGACAAATATAAAATACCGGAGGCCTGGTGCACGAATTCATGCACGGGTGGGGTCCCTCGGGGTGGCCTGCGGAGATAGGGGCCCCAGCTCGCTCCCCCAGCCTCGCAGCCCCACAGCCCTGACACCCACCTTGGGTTGGTGACACCGCCTCACCTGCTCCACCATCCCACCTCTGGGACGATGGATCCGGGCCAGGGTCCCCCACCCCCACCCCCACCCCCACCCCCACCCCCACCCCCACCCCCACCCGGCTCCCTCAGTGTCTGGGAGCCGGGCGGCAGCCCCACCCCTCGCTGCTGCCATCTGTGGGGCGATCAGCGGGGCAATTGGGCCCGCGCTCACACCCGCCTTCACCTGGTGCCGCCCGCTCCCCTGCTCTACCATCCGCCACGATCCTGCGCTTGTCGGGCCCATCGGGGCGGCAGCGCCTCCTCTGCGGCCCGCTGCCAGCCCCACGTCACTGATGCCCACCATGTCCCACGCCTCCCCCTGGGGGTCAGCGCACGTCATAGCGAGCGGTCGAACTCCCGGTCGAGCGACCACCTGAGGGGACAATTTGCATATTAGGCTTTTATTATATTTGATAGGAAAGCCTAAGGAGAAACAGCCGTTTTTTAGTATCAGGGTCTACTTCCTTAGGATGTTTTCCGTTGGGAATATATTCTCTGACGGCATCATGATTTGAAACTGCACGATAATATAAGGTTAGGATAATTGTACTTAACACACGGCGTGAGGGTTACTGTGTGTCACAGGCTCGGCGAGGGCGTTCCGCGGTCCCTGACGCGAACACGCGCCGGCTCTCGGCGCTCACGACTCGCCGCTGTGGAAGCTCGCCGTCCTCAGGTCGGCCACCGGCCGACGTGTGTGTGTGTGTGTGTGTGTGTGTGTGTGTGTGTGTGTGTGTGTGGCGCTGGCGGAGGGGCGGGGTGTCTGCTCTGTCTTTTAGTCTTTGAATAATCAGCGGAGAGAAGTTCCTCGTCTCCCACCCAGGGTCGCGGCTGCGGGCCAGGCTCGGGCTCTGCCCTGGACCGTGTGGCTCTGGAACGTTTCCTCGTCCGTCAAAGGAAACACTTGCTCCTCCTCACTCCCCGCTGGGGCGCTCCAGGCTGGGCAGGGGCGGCGGTGCCGTTCTGAGCTGGGCGTCCACGTGCGCCGGCCCCTCCAGCCCCTCTCCCCGCGGGTCTGACTCCTCCTCCGTCTGCCGCCTTCCGGAGGGCGGCCACGGGGACCCTCCCGTCACCGCCTCGCTCCTGCTCTGCCCGCGCAGCACACAGATCTGCAGGACAGGCTCAGCCAGCTCCCCAGAGAACGCTCCGGGGCCTCCTCCGCTGAGAGCACAGGGACAGTCCCTGATCAGAGGAAGCGATGGACGCGTCGCTGGAACAAATGCACTGATTCCATCCCTCCCACTTCCATGTTTATGATCAAATCCCCATCCCTGCACCTGCATCCCTTTCCTCTCGCGCTTTCACTGGGGGAAGCTTTTAAAAATAGGCTCGCCAGCGTCTGAGGAACGCTGCCGTTGTGTGTCTGCGGGGCAGCTGGTGGGTTCTGATTTGAGGGATTTCTTATCCTGTCGTCTGAACTTTGCGTCGGCAACGCTGCGAATTAGCAGCTATTCATCCCTTAACGAACCGGGCTTGTGGCGATTTCAGCCGTGAATAGGCAATCAGGGCTCCCCCGGGCACAACAGGCTTATTTACCAGCTTCCCCGGCAATGCCGAGCCCGTGGCCTCCTCAAACACCACCCGTCATTTCCCGGCCGCCTAATTACGCGCGTATATATTTACCATATAGATGCCGCCTTTGTGCCTGCGTCTGCTCCAAATTGCTTTATTAAAACGTGGCAAAGCTCACCCTACCTGGAGGGGAGACATAATCACGAGTCGGGTGAGGACGGGTCCTGCAAAGCTCAGGGGGAGGGGTCGACGGAAGCGCACCCGGGAGGGTTCGAGGGAAGCCTGGGGCCGGCCACCAGGAGACGGGGCGGAGCTGAGGGGCTTGCGAGTTTAGCCGTTTTACCACCTTCCCCATTGGGTAGGCGTTACCTGCAGCTGTGGGAAAGAAGGTCTGATTTTTGTTTGTTTGTTTGTGTTTTACATTTTTACGTATGTTTTAGAGCCACCAAATTGTGAGGCTGATTGAATTGGCCTTCGCCAGTTTGGCTCAGTGAATAGAGCATCGGCCTGTGGACTGAAGGGTCCCGGGTTCGATTCCCGGTCAGGGCACACGGCCAGGTTGCGGGCTCAGTCCCGAGTGGGGTGTTCAGGAGGCAGCCAATCAATGATTCTCTTCATTGATGTCTCTCTCTCTCTCTCTCTCCCCCTCTCCCTTCCTCTCTGAAATCAACAAAAATATGTTTTTAAAAAAGAGAGACGAAAAAAGTCCCCATTGGCCTGAATTGGGCTTCAGAAGCTGGAGGGCAGACGAGGACCTAAAACAATGTAGGACTAAGAGAAAGCGCCCCGGTTTCCTGCCTCCCGCCCCCTCCACCCCACCCGGTCCTTCCACTGCACCCCCAGGAGACGCGTGCGCCCACGTCCTCCCACTGCACCCACCCGCTGGTGCGAGGGAAGGGGGTCGGGGCTGAGTGGTTGGGGGGAGCTGACTTCTCCGTGAGGGACGTTACGGCTTTAACGCGGAATCACTTCTCTCAGGGCAGCCGGAGTGACCTGTCCGCAGCCGCCTGCACCGGCCTCGGGCGTTTTGTGATGAGACACCGTGGAAGCCACTCGTGCCCTCGCAGCCGGGATCGGCGTCCTGTGCGGAGCGGGGCCGGGTGCTCACCTGTGACGCTGCGCGTGTGGGTGCGAGCCCCCCCCCCCCCGAGCCTGAGCTGGGGCTCCCGCCTGGACCGCCCGAGGCCCCGGAGGAGGCCCTGAGTCCTCCCGGCGAGGTCCCGGCGCCCCGCTGGCCTCAGCACTGGTTTCCTGGTGACACAAAGCGCCAGAGACCCGATCCTGACCAGGACGGAGAGCGGGGCAGCGACCTGCTGGCTCATGGAAGCTATGCTTTTGCTGCAAAACACCAGCCGACACCAGGCTGGGGCACCCTTTCCGACGCCCTTCCGTCCTCCTCTCCTCCACTGAGCGCTCCCTGTGGACCTGCAAGGCCGTTAGAGACCCCCAGCCATTGCAGAAGGGGGGGGCCCTCCTCCGCGCCCCCTGCAGGCCTCTCCCAGCCCCGGGGCCCCTCCTCCCAGGGCACGCCAGGCTGAGCCCAGGAAGCTCGGACCGGCTCCCCCCGTGTGGTCCACGCAGGGGCGGCTTCCTGCTCTCGGCGCGTGTTGGGCAGGATCCCAGCTGGGTCACTGTCTGTCACCAGCCCGAGTGCCCTGTGCACCCACCCACCTCCATCCCGCGGGGCTCCCAGCAGGGCCTCCGGGGCCCTGCCTTCTGCTGCATGGACAGCATGAAGGTCAGTCACCAGAAACCTCCTCAAATACTACTCCCCTCCCCCAGGGGCAGGAGGAGGACTCCCCCCCCCCAACCCCTCAGCCAATGAGAAGCCACGACACCCTGGCCTCCCAGTTTCCTTCAGTGAACACCAGCCCTGACACCCTTTCCCTCTGTGAAGCAGCCTCCTCTCCTTTGTTCTCCGGACAGAGGGGCGCTGGGCCCTCCTTGGACCCCATGCCCCCAAGTGCAGTTCTTGTTCCCATGGAACCCGTTTGCAGGAGAAATGGCTGGCTGTCTGTTTCAGGTCAACCCAAGGTCATGCGTACCCCTCCCCCCGCGAGGGGCTCTGCAGCCCCGTCCACGGCAGGTTACAGCCCTGACCTGCACGCCCAGCACCCCTCTCACTCAGAGGACGAGCGTCCGACAGCCCGGAAATGCACCCAACGCTGTGGCACACAGACCGAAGGGCCTGCCACCGGCCCTGCCCACGTCAGCCAGCTGCCCGCTCTGCACCCTCGCCCGAGCACACCGCCCGCGGCCCCTCCCTCAGCGCCGCTCTCTCCCCTGGGGGGGCGGGGGGGGGGTGACCGGTCCCCTTTCTGGGAGCATTGAGGTCCTGCTTCTCCCGCGAGCACTGCCTCAGCCCCTCCATCCTCGCCCCCGCGGGGTGGTGCCCAGCTGCCCCTGGGCTGAGAGTGGGCTGTGGTGGGTCCAGCAGTTTCTGGAGCGTTCCTTCCACATCATGGATGGACATTAGCACACGTTTTCCATGACCCACTGGGGGGGTGTGGAGAGGAACTAATGGGGATCTCTCACACCTCCAGCCCTGGTACCTCCTCAGTGTCCACCTTCCACTGCCCACTGGTGCAGCCCTGGCACCCACAGTGCCCACCCCCAGGACCCCCCCGTCACCACGCTGCCCCGCTGTAGGGTCTGGCGTGCAATGGGCCTAGTCACCCAGGTGTTGTGAGGTCATGTCTTGGGCCCCGGGGTGCCTGCTGGCCGGCAGCCCAGCCAGGGAGAGGGAGGGAGGAGTCTGACCTGAGGCCGACCTCCCAGAGAGGCAGAGGGGGCGGGAGGGGGGCTGGAGGCTCCGCGGGGTCCCCCTCGCTGGGTCAGTGCACTGGGGAACTAAGCCCTGGGCCCGTCTGGAAAGAAAGGACACGCAGCCTCTGCAAAAGGAAACCCTGACCAGGGCCCAGCCACGGACAGTCCAGGTGGCAGCCCCGCCCCCACACAATGAATATGCTAATGACGCCGCCGCCCATTGGTCCCCTTGGCAACAGCTCGGCAGGCTCATGAATAAGGCATGCAGCACCTGGAGGCATGACATTTCCATGGCAGCTGCTGGAGAAGCCGTGGGCAGGGAGGGGGTGCCAGACACGCCTGGACATGGAGGGCTGAGCGGGGAGCGGGGAGCGGGGGCCCACGGGCGGGTCTGCACACAGCCGGGGCCAGGAGACAAATAGCAGAGAGGGGAACCCCTGGCCGCAGGGCCTCTGTGGCCTGGATCTGTCTGTCAGCAGCCGCAGGGCCGGCCTGCCCTCCCCACACCCTCCCCACGCCCTCCAGGCAGCACTCGGGCTCCAGGGCCGTCCTGCCCCGAACCTGACCCTGACCCGGCCCCTCGGATGCTGGCAAATCCGCCAAAGTGCGGGCTCGGCAGCAAGGCCCCTGGCGGGCGGCTGGTCTGACGGGCTCTTCCTCGTCCACCTTCCCTGGTCTCCACCTTCTCCTTCACAAACACTTGGCCAGGACCCGCCCAGGGGCCGTGAGCATTAAGGGGTCACCTCAGATCCATGTGGGCGCCCCCTGAAGACAGGCCTCTCACGCCCCCACCGGGGACTCGGGAAACGGGGCTGTGCCTCCAGGGCGTCTCGGCGAGTCCTCTGCGTAGTCCTGCAGGAGCAGACGGAGCAGATGGTGCAATGCCCGTGTTTGGGGGCTGCTGCTCGCCCGAAGCTGCCCTCCCTCCTCCACAGGAAACCGCGTCCCCCTGCCTGCCGCCCCCACTTGTGACCCCGGTTTATTCGGTTTATGCGTCTCAGAGAAGCGTTTTCCATATTCGTTTCTATTTCAGTTTCCATGCTGTTCTTTTGACAGGTAGCAAACAACTGGGTTGCTTATGTAATTTGAATCCTAAAAGCACATTTTAACCAGCAAGTTCAGTCCGTTTACATTTCTGAATAAATGACAAATATCGAGATTCTGACAGGTGCTTGGATCGGGAACGGGAAGGCCCATTTCAGGGCGCGTTGCGGGAAAACGCCGCTTTTCTGGGGGCCGAAGCCGGTTCACAGGACCCGGAGCGGGGAGGAGAGTGAGGCGTCCTGACACGGAAACAGTTCTCTCTGGAAGGAGCGGCCGAGGGCCCGGGGTGGGTCCTGCCCACGGGCGGGGCTGCCGCTCCGGGAGGAGGCGGGCGGGACCCACCAGGCGCTCTGACCACGGCTCCGGGCGGTGGACAGGAGGGTTCCAGAGCCGGTGGGCGCGGCGGAACGAAACGTTCGCTTTAAACCTTTTGAAGGAGAAAGACACCCGCGTGCGAACTGAACGGGGACGGAGGAGCCGGGGCGCGGGGCGGGCGCGGGGCGGGCGCGGGGAGGCCACGGAGGAAGCTCTGCTGCAGCTGAAGACGCCTGCTCATGCCGCTCCCGGGCCCGTGGCCTCCCACCGAGGACCCTCCGTCTCCCGTGGACACGATGGGCCAGAGACGAGCTCCTGGCTGCCGGGCCCTCGGGGCGCAGGGAAAGTGACCCCGAGACCCACACGTGGAGACTGGGTCACAGTCACTCCGGAAGGTTCTGTCCTGTGAGCGGGACCCTCTGCCTCGGGGACCCCACCTCAGTAACGACACTGGACCCACGTGGACGGCAGGCCTGCTGGTGTCTGCTGAGCGGACAATGACGGAGGCATGGATATGTGTTTCATACATATTCCATACATGTTTCATACTCCCCACAGGCCCCGGGGGAGGGTCCAACACGGGTGGCGAGGGAGGGGGCCTGTCAGTCACACCTGGGGACAGAGGTGGCGGGCCAGAATGGGGGGGCCACAGACAGCCAGGGGAATGTGGGAGCACGCAGTCCCCTACGCAAAGGAATTCTCTCCCTGGGGACCCCACGGGCAATGGACGGACGGACAGCAACTGAGCACACACTCGGCCGGCCTGACCGGACTGGGCGGCTCCCACCTGGGGCGGGAGCTGGGGACACTGGCTCCGAGTTCAGCTGAAGGCTCAGTGGGGCTTCCTCCTGGGGGGGGGGGGGCCGAGGGAAATGGGACCTTGGAAACTCAGGGACGCGATTCCACACAAACAGAGATCAGTGTCCCGGGCGAGTCCCCAACATCCTTTCTCTCGGGACATCGTGACAACCCCACTCCCGGGAGCCCCTCCCACCAGTGACACGGGGAGGCTGTGTCCGTGGGTCCACCCTGCTGGCCAGCCCAGTGACACGGGGAGGCTGTGTCCATAGGCCCACCCTGCTGGCCAGCCCAGTGACACGGGGAGGCTGTGTCCATAGGCCCACCCTGCTGGCCAGCCCAGTGACACGGGGAGGCTGTGTCCGTGGGTCCACCCTGCTGGCCAGCCCAGTGACACGGGGAGGCTGTGTCCATAGGCCCACCCTGCTGGCCAGCCCAGTGACACGGGGAGGCTGTGTCCATAGGCCCACCCTGCTGGCCAGCCCAGTGACACGGGGAGGCTGTGTCCATAGGCCCACCCTGCTGGCCAGCCCACGCACAATTAGAGATGGTGCCCCGTCCTGGGGCCAGAGCCCAGCACTGAGCACAGGAAGCAGGCAATGACGTCATCAGCCTGTGAGGCCCCAGCCTACGAGACACAGGACGGCTTACAGAGCCTTTTCCGTCAGAGCCTGGATGGGTGGGCCCGGATGGTTCCCACCCAGACAAGACTCCACCCCACCCCCATCCCCTCCCCTCCCCATCCCACCCCCACCCCCTCCCATCCCCTCCCCCATCCCCACCCCCACCCACCCCCTCCCCCATCCCCTCCCCCAGCACACGCACACACACGCTCAGCATGAGAGCTGTCTAGGTCTCCAGGAAAACCTAAGTGACAGCTGAGTGTGGATGGAGCCTATGAATACTCATGAGCCAAGGGCCTCAGCAGCCAAGCTACGCACAGAATCCAGCGATTATCTGAGTGATTCACACACAGCCAGCCCTGAGCACAACTGTCCGGAGGCTGGAGTGGCTGTCCCTCCTGCCTGGCTTCCTTTCGGGTGAGTTTGGGGCGCTGAGCGGAGGACGCCCCGCCTGCAGGTGGGCTCCAGGCTGAGGAGGGCACAGACCGGTAGGTGAGCTCCTGATCCCAGCAGTGACCTCCCTGAGGAGGCCGACGCTGGGCCCCTGGGTTTAATCTGAATGTCCAGCGCGTTGCACTGTGACTGTATTTTACCAACTGCCTCATCCGTCCACAGACTGGAGACACTCAACAAGCAAATGAAAGCGCCTGGGGCCCAGGCAGCTTCCTGTCCAGGAGCCAGGCCCCGAGGGCTGGGGTCTCCGGACGTGGCCTTGGGGGTGGGGGGTGTTGCCGAGCTGGAGGGGGCTGTGAACAGTGATTCCTGCCTGATCAGAACCGTCCGTCCCGGGCAAATGCCGCCAGGACCCGGAATCTTTGTTCCCCGTCTCTTCCCCCGCGTCTGTCTGTCTGTCTGTCTGAAACACTCTCTGGCCTGTGAGTGAGGAGGCGCCCAGATGTGAGGGGCGATCAGGTTACCTGCGCCCCCAGCGCACACCCTGCCCCTGGAAACCAGACACCGGATGCCCGGGAAGGGGGGGGGGGGGCGGCACAGGGACCATTCAGGCCCCAGGCCCCAGGCAGAGCAGGGCTCCGGAGGTGACATTCATCTCATGTTTTCACAAAAACAAGAAAAAGCAGTGCGGCCGGCGCCTCCTGAGCCCTCGCCCTGCGGACGGGCTGGGCCGGGGGGAGGCAGGGCTGTCCCAGGTTAACCTGCAGACGCTGTACGACCCCCCCCCCTCCGCCCCCCATGAAGAATCAGAGGACATCAGTGCGGACGCAGTCTCCCCACCCTGGCCCTGAGGGCCTCCCTGTTCTGCTAGGGCAGTGGTTCTCAACCTCCCTAACGCCGAGACCCTTTAATACAGTTCCTCCTGTTGTGGTGACCCCCAATCTCATTGTTACAAATTGAACATAATTAAAGCATCGTGATTAATCACAAAAACAGTAAGTAATTATATATGTGTTTTCCGAGGGTCTTAGGCGACCCCTGTGAAAGGATCGTTCGCCCCCCAAAGGGGTTGTGACCCCCAGGCTGAGAACCGCTGTGCTAGAGGATTAGGTGCCATTGGCTTCGTTCCAGTTTGGGAGCCTCCTGCTCCCGAGTCTCTGCTGCTCTCGCCCACGGAGAGGAGTCCTCCCGCTGTCCCCGTCGGAGCTGAGCCCTGTGCCGGGCACGCGGGCAGGGCGTGTACTTGAGATCACGCCCGCCTCGGGCCCAGCTAACAAAGGCGCCTTGTGGCCGCCCGGCGCTTTCGCCCGAGGATGGAGTTAATGAGCCCAAGGTCAAGGATCAATCACCATATGAGCCACTTAAGCCGGCGGCGGGAGGCCCAGCACTGCAGCCTGTCACAGCGTCTCGTAAACGTCAGCCCGACCGGCGGGAAAGCGAGGCAGGTCACCGGGTCGCTAACAGCCCTGCTCCGTCGTTAGGGAACCAGCAGCGGCCGCTCCCCTCTCAGCTGGCAAAACTGTGCGTAGCTTTTCTGCATTCTGCTTTTCTATTTTTAATAAAAATTAATTGATTTTACAAAGCGAGAACTAGAGAGAGAGAGAGAGAGAGAGAGAGAGAGAGAGAGGTCTGTTGTTCCACTCACTCGTGCATTCATTGGTTGGTTCTTGTATGTGCTCTGACCGGGGATAGAACTCGCAACCTGGGCCTCCGGGGAGGACGCTGCAACCCACTGAGCTCCCCGGCCAGGGCCTTCTTCATTATCTCTCTGTTTTTAAAAATACGTTTTTATTGATCTCAGAGAGGAAAGGAGAGGAGAGAGAGAGAAACACCAATGAGAGAGAATCGCTGACTGGCTGCCTCCTGCACGCCCCACACCCAGGATCCTGCCCCCAGCCTGGGCCTGTGCCCTGACCGGGACGAACTGTGACCTCCTGGTTCCCAGGTCGGCGCTCCACCATGAGCCCCGCCGGCCGGCTCCACGCCCTTCTGAACGGCATCAGCCGTCCGCAGAGGCCGTTCTTCAGCTGGAGAGGAGGAAGCGAAGACGGGAAATGGATCGGGGTGCCCGTGAGGCCAGGGCTCCAGGCAGATGCTGCCGAGTCCGCCCAGAAACGCAGGCCGAGCACCGAGCAGACGGGCGTCTCCTTTGTGCGTAAACGGTGAGTCTCCCTCTTGGGCACAGTGTCTGTTACCAGAGGCGGGTGTGTGTGGTCTCGGAGGTCCGTCTGCTGGGAGGGTGCAGGCACTGGTGGGGGCTGCGGGCAGGCGCAGGGGGGCCAGGCGGGGGCGGGGGCAGCTGCCCTGAGCACGGAGCCTGGGCCCTGCTGCTCCCCTGGCCGGGCCTGGGCCGCAGACGGCGCTCCGGGTGGTGGTCTGCGGGGCGGGTCTGCGCCCCCTGTGCCACGGGACCGCGGACTCGCCGGGGCGGAAGCGCATCAGGAGCGCAGCGCTGGGCCCGGAGCCACCGGAGCGGAGGCAAGGCGGCGGGGTGCGGATCGCCGCCTCCGGGGCTCCTCCAGCCCAGCGAGCGGACAGCGGACCGCGCGACCCCACAGTCGGAGGAGAGAAAGCCGCAGGCGGAGCCGGCCCGCTGTCCGGGTCAGGCCGCGCGGACGGCAGAGCCCGCGGGAGGCCGCTGGGTCCGTGAGTCTGGAGTCCAGCTCTTCCTTCGTTTCCAACAAGTTCATCGTGGTCTCTGCACACGGGCCCGCTGTGCGTGTGGTCGGCCGAGAAGAACTGGGGTTCCCACCGGAGACGGGGCGCCCCGGATGACGGCCTAGCAGGGCCTCTCCACGGCAGCCCGGCCGAGAGGGTCTCAGAACGGGCCCAACTCGCCGGACCGTGTGCCCAGTGGTTGGCATCGACCGGGCACCAGGAGGTCAGGGTTCGAGTCCCGTCAGGGCACAGGCCGGGCGCGGGCTCCTCCCCAGCGGGGGGGGGGGGGGGGCGGGCAGGACGCGGCCGGCCCATGACTCTCCCATCGGGGATGCTCCTCTCTCCCCTCCCCTCCCTCCTCTCTGATGCCAATAAACACACATTTGTAGTAAAAACGATCCAGCCCCCGTCGCGCGGTCTCCCTGATCCAGAAGGCTGCCACCCTTGCTTGTATTTGTGAGGCGTGTTCCCTGAGCGTGTCCACTGCTCATCCTTGGCCACCGGAAGGGCTCACCAAACGGGAGCGTTTCTGCTCTCGGCAAAGTACAGCCCTGCGGCCAGAGCAGGTACCGTCATCCAGCCGAGCACGCTGGGTGACGTCGAGCACGCTAGGTGACGTCGAGCACGCTAGGTGACGTCCATCACGCTGGGTGACGTCCATCACGCTAGGTGACGTTGAGCACGCTGGGTGACGTCGAGCATGACGTCGAGCACGCTAGGTGACGTCCAGCACGCTGGGTGACGTCGAGCACGCTGTGACGTCCAGCACGCTAGGTGACGTTGAGCACGCTGGGTGACGTCGAGCACGCTAAGTGACGTCCATCACGCTGGGTGACGTCCATCACGCTGGGTGACGTTGAGCACGCTGGGTGACGTCCATCACGCTGGGTGACGTCCATCACGCTAGGTGACGTTGAGCACGCTGGGTGACGTCCAGCACGCTAGAGGACGTGAGCAGGTAAGACGACGGGGCCAGGGAAGGGAAGAGGGGTTCCTTGTGTCCCTTTAATGGCGCGTTTCCCTCCCGCCCCCCTGCGAGCGGTCTCTGAGGTGCAGGCGACAGAGAAGAGGCCTTGTTGGCGGGAGGAGATGGCCGCTGCGTCGGACGGGAGAACAGACGCCGCAGGGAGCCGAGCAGAAGTAGCTCCCGGCGCATCCGAGAGACGCCTTGAAAGGGTGCCATTGGGGTGCTGCGGGGTGAGGTGCAGAGCCTCGCTGCAGAAAGGGCCCCGTCGGGGAGTGACTCGGGCGGCGCAGCTTTAGGAAGAGAATTTAAAGGCGTCCCTGTGGCGCCGTCAGAAAACCAGGAGCTTAGATCCACCCTCTGCGCACCCCGTTGACCGCAACGATCGGACGCCTTTTAATCACGTAACGGCCCGACCTTGTCCCCATCCCGGCCCGGGCCCTCGGCGGCGGCCCGCAGCCTCAGGGAACCCCCGGGGGCAGGTGTTTAGTGTCCCCCCCAGGGCCCCCTGTCGGGAAGGGGACGTCACTCCGCGTCATGGTTTACCCGCACGAGGGGGGCGCGCGCGTCGTCACCCGACGCCGGAGGGAGCTGGGACTTACCGCCGTCGGTCAGCACCGTCGTGTGTCCATCTGTACAGACGACGGTAAAAGTGAGCATGTGGCCGGCGGCTCGGGGTGAGCGTGACCTGTGAACCAGGAGGTCGGGGTCAGGGGTCAGGGTTCATTCCCGGGCCGGGCCCCTCCCCAGTGCGGGGCGCGCAGGAGGCGGCCGGCCCGTGGTTCTCTCTCGTCACTGCTGCTTCTCTCTCCTCCCTTCCCCTCGGAATCAGTTTTAAAAAATAAGTTGTTTGTTGGGTTAAAACGTGCAGCGAAGCGGAAAGCCAGCGGCCCGCAGCCACCCGAAGGCCCCGAGCGGGGAGGCTCCCAGAGGCCGCGGCCCTCCCCACGGCCACGCCCGCAGCCCACGCCGCCGGCCACCGCCTCCTGTGTGGTTCCCGCCGCGAACACCGCCCCGCTTCCGGGGAGCTCGGGGGAGCGGGGTCCCTCCCGCCACACACGCCGCTTCCTCCACCCCGTTCCCAGAACCGCGGCAGGGCCGGCCGGGGGGCGGGCTCCTCGGGCAGCAGGCGCAGCGCCGGCCTCGGCTCCGGAAGGCCCACCCCCGCCTGCATCTTCCTGGTCCAGCGTTTTCCTTGTCTTTTTAAAAATATAGATACATTTGCATTGGTTTCAGAGGGAGAGAGAGAGAAACAGTGATGAGAGAATCACCGATGGGCCGCCTCCTGCGCGCCCCCCCCGGGGATGGAGCCCACAACCCGGGTCCATGCCCTTGGCCGGAATCGAACCCCGACCCTTCAGCCCTCAGGCCGATGCCCTGTCCACTGAGCCAGACCGGCTAGGCGGGTCCCGCGTTGTCTATGTAATAGACTTCTCCCCCGGAAGGGCCTCCACGTGACCAGTGTCGCCTTTTGCTGCACAATTGAAAGAAAGTTTTTCTTGGCTTCTGGGCCGAGACGCACCCAGGTTCTTAAACGTGGCTCCCCTCAGCGTGATCAAGGGGATGCCACGTGCGGCCACGGCGTCCCCAGCGATTTGCCGAGAGTAAATCGCAACCTCTGGACGCGGCCCTTTACTCGTGGAATCGCCGCCGCACGATCCGAGCTGTGGAGAGTGTCTGCGCCGAATAAATACGCCTCTGACAGCTGCGGTCCGACACAGCAGCACGGCCAGGGGTTTGGAGGCTCCCGGTGACTTAACTTTCTGCCGGCCTCAGTGTCACTAATAATACCGCATTGTTCTTTATTAACGTGTGTGCCCGCCGCGGTTCTATTACCAAATAATAGAACAGATTGTCCGACTACGTATGTAACACCTCGGGTACTTATTACTAATAATGGATCACGTGGGCCGGGATGCTCGGTGCGGAATGGAGATGGATGAGGGCTCCCGCCTCGCGGCGTTTGATGGATGGCGCGTGCGCTGGGCGTGCCGGGGGAGGTGTCCAGGCGAACCCGAAGCTGGATTTGGCTCATGCCGGATGGAGTGAAGGACGAAGCAAGCCCTGTTTAAGAGTCAGAACCAATGGCCCTGCCTGGACAGCTCAGTGGGTTAGAGCGTCATCCCGGTACCCAAGGTTGCAGGTTCGATCCCCAGTCAGGCACATACAGGAATCAACCAATGAGTAAGGTCAGAACCAGTTAAACAGCTCTAGAGCCACACAGGGAACTGGCACATCAAGGCAAAATAGGGACTTCGGGCCATCAGTGCTGTCTGTTTGACATTCATTCATTCATTCATTCATTCATTCCAAGGACTTCCAGTTGGTTACAGGCCAAGCACCAAGCACATAAGAGCGAACTCGGAGGTAGTCACCAGCAAGTGCTAACCAGGTGATGACACACCCGTGACGGGGAGGAGGAGGCCTAGCGGGGGAGGGGCCCACGGCTGCACCGGGAAGGCTACTGCCAGAGACAGTGATCAAGGAACCCGGGAAGGTGCTCAGGCCTGGGGCTGAGCAGAGGCTTTTATGTTGATGAGGTCGATTCACAAAGGCTTGTTCAGATATCACACTGATCATGCGTCAGCTCAGCTCCCAAGTCTGTAAAAGCAGGAGGCTGACAGCATCCATCTCAGAGGACAGCAGGGGACACAGGCGGCACGCATTCGCCTCCTGCAGGGTCTGGCGCACAGTAGGTCCTCAGTGTTGATTACTATATTTTCTTCCTAATTTCTGCTCACCCCGCCCCACCCCCTTTGTCCCAGGTTGGCACGGAAAGGACACGTTTGTCAGTTTTCTGGGGATCGGATACGAATGTCTCTCCATCGACACTTCCAGTGGGCTTCCCACTAACCTCACAGAGTTGGTGACTAACGCACGTGCTGGGGATAAAGGAGAGAGACGTCTGAGGTGACCACAGCTCCTGTGGGGCCCGCCCGCCCGCCGTGAGCGAGCCGACCGTCCTCCGGCCTGGGACTAGGTTCGAGGCAGTGTTTCACGTGAGAACGGCGCTGTCCAGGCCAAGCCAGGGGGCGTGTTCTCATCCGCCCCCTCCCGGCCTCGCGTCACCTAAGCGGTCCTTGCTGAGGCGGGAGAGGCTGTGTGGGCCTCTGTCCAGGGCCGCTGCCTCCAGCTGCCTGCGCGGTCCAGCCCTCCACCTGCAGCTGCAGGGGAGCGATTCCTGGTGATGGAACCGCAGTGGTTCAAGATGATCCGTCTACACCCACCCACACCCAGAGGGAACACAGAGGACCCTCTCCTCCAGCCCATCCCGGGCTCCCAGACCAGGAGCTGCAGTCCCTCTCCCTCAGGCTCCGCCCCTTCCTGCCTGATGGCCCCAGCCAGCTGGTGGGTCAGGTGGACACCGTCAGCCTGCGGTCAAGAGCTCCATGACTGCCCTGGCCGTGTGGCTCAGCGGATCAGCATCAGCTGCAGACTGAAGGGTCCCGGGTTCGATTCCGGTCCAGGGCATGCTGCGCGGGCGCAGGCTCCACCAGCCCTGGTGGTGGCGCATGAGGGAGGCAGCCAATCGGTGTGTCTCTCTCACTGGATGTTTCTCTGTCCCTCCCTCTCCCTCCCGCTCTCCCTACAAGTCGATGGGAAAGTACCCCCAGGTGTGGGTGAGCAGCAGACAGAACTCCTGCGCCCACGCCCACGAGAGAGCCTGGCCGCTGCCTGCAGAGCCAGCCCCGCCCTCCCCTGGGCGCCCCCAAAGCACCGAGGCTCTGAACCGGGACAGGAGGGCCTGGCCCCTCCGCCTTTGATGCGATGGGGAAGGGCCTGTGCCAGCAGGAAAGCAGCTCCATCTCCAACTCTTCTCTTTCAGATTCAACTGCAGGTCCCTCTGGGCCTGCTCTCAGGCCCACCCCGAGCTCGCCCTCTACCCAGCTCACCTGCCCCTTCCCGTGCCCTCCACCCGGCTCCCCCTCCCCCCAGCTCCCCCTCCCCCCGGCTCACCTGCAGGGCGGCTGTGTGCCCTCCCCCCCGGCTACCCCTCCCCCCGGCTCACCTGCAGGGCGGCTGCAGACGGGCAGGGCTGTCCCTTGCGGGGCCTTTGCGGTGGGGCCGGGCTCCGGGCTGCGGCCCCGGCTCTGGAAGCGGACAGCTGCCTGCACCTGGGGCCGCTGCAGGGACTCCACAGACTCAGAGAATGTGGCTCCTCCCCTTCCTCCCGTCCGCAGAGGTCAAGGGTGAGAAGTCAAGGGTGAGCAGGACCAGGAAAGGCGGGGACAGAAAAGCACAGGCTCACCGGACCTCCAGCTCCCTCCGGGCCTGGTCTCAGGCACCCGCCCGCCCCTCCCGAGGGTCCCCCCCCCCCCCAGCCATGACCGCCGGCTTCCCTCCCCAACAGGGGGGTCACGGCCTCAGTGTCAGGTGCTCCTTCCAACTTCAGCCCAAGACGTGTCACCGCCCCCCCCCCCCCCCCACCGGAGGGACGAGCCGCAGTGGCCGCAGTGGCCGCAGGGAGGAGCACTCGGTACCGACTCTGCGGGAGGGCACACCTGCCCTGCCCTGGTCCCAGCAGCAGGAAGACCTGCGAGAAGCCACCTGGCGGGAGGGCGTCCGTCCTGAGGCCTGAGATGCAGACTCTCCCAGCCGGTGGGTCTCCACACGACGGCTCCTGCAAAACGCAGCGCTGTGCTCACGTCCCCGGCGAGGCACCTGACGGGGCGAGCCACACTGCGAGCGCGTGGGGAGGGCGCGGCGCGTCTGCGGGCTGCGGAGTGGAGACCTTGGGGAGTTTTAATTGTTCGGAGTGGACCAGCGGGAGGCGGATGGGAAAAGTACCAGAGATTATAACATGTCCTTAGCTTCGCAGAGGGAAGTGGAGGGTCAGACGATGAGTGTGCGCAAGAGGAGAAAAGCGTGCAGAATGCTCAGCCACGTGCAGCAGCCGGGGACCTGGAAGCGTGGCGGTCTCTGGAACCCGGCCTTACGGTTTCAGAGCCCGCAGGTTCCTCTGAGAGCCGGCCTCTCTGCGGGAGGAGCGCAGGGCCCTCCCGTGTCACTGTTTTACGTTCAGTGTTGCCGCCGCCAGGCCACAGCCCTTCGCCATCCCTCCCCCAGCACCGCGGGGACAGCCATGACGCAGCGTCCTCCTCGGACCTGAGGCGCGAGGCTGTGTCTGGACCCGCCTCCTAATGAGTCGGCACAGCTGACCCATCGCCGGGCGAAAAGGCGCGTCCTCTTTCTCAACACCCGGTTCCACAGCGCGGACGGTGGGGGCGGGAGGCCATGCCTCTGACGTCACGTGAGTGTCGTCCAAGCCGACGGGGAGGACACGTGTACGGAACCAGGACGCCGACCAGTCCCGAGTCCCCGTCACCTGCTCGTGCCTCTGGGTCCGGGACTGGAAGACACTGGGCCTTGTCTGCCATCACAGCGTCGGGCTCAGCGATTGCTGGGCCTTTGCTCAGGAGAGAGGAGAGCTCTTCCTGGGGCAGGTGTCCCCGGGCGCCAGCTGCCTCGCAGGTCACACACGCGCCATGGTTTCCGGACCCCCGTCTGCTCAGAGGACACGGCTGAGAACCCAGGCTCCGTGTGCGGGGCAGGGGGCCTCGCCCGCAGCGGGACCCAGCTGCACGCGGGCACGGTGATGCCCACAGGGGACAGGAGACGAGCCTCCCCTCCCCCCAGGCAGGGGCAGCAGCTGCCCTGGTTTAGAAGCTTCCGCAGCAGCGCCTCAGGCCCTGCGAGAAGCCGGTACCTCTCTCTATTGAGAATTCACAGCCCGAAGCACAGAGCAGCCACGGAGACCGGGAGACCGGCGCTCGGGGAAGCCCAGCCACAGGGCCTCCCTCCGTCAGCAATTTATGGTCCGTGGGCCACTCCCTCCGTTCAGATCCGAGGTTCCGTCGGCAGCCTTTCATCCCCAGGAGGGTTGCTTAGTAACCTCAGTGGCAATCTTACCTCCGCCCGGTTACCAGGGGAACTGCGCCGGACGCGTGACTGAAGGTCAGCCTGACCGCAGAGCAGGTGCGGAGCCTGTGTGCGGAGGACACGGCTCGGTACCCCTTTGCATGTCGCGGGGCCGGGACCACCTGGCCAGCCAGTGCCCGGGCCGGCTCGGGACTCTGAACCCACGTTCCTGCACGATATTCATATGGAACATGAATGTAAAAAGCTGCTGCCCACACAGCACCCCATCAGCGCCCAGCCCGTGACCAGCACACATGCACCCGCATCACAGCTCACGGTCATCATAAGCGGTTGTTTCGAACAGAGAATCACAAAAGTACCATATGCACGTGGGCATCAGCCTTTGAGATAATCGTGTGATGAGTGTGAGTATCTCTTCTAGGAATGATTGACTTCATTTATGCGCTGGGTCTCCTGTGTGGTGATGGTCAGAGAATCAGATTAAGAGACACACAATGAGGTCCCATCTGGTTTTCTGAAGCCTGAATTACAATTCCCAGATTTATCACTTAATTTATACAGGAGGCTTACCAAAAAAAAAATCGCCCCCTCCCCCAAATGCAGCCTTAAAATGAAGACTGAGCTGTTAAAAACCACGTTTTCATAGCCTGCAGACAACTTCGGAACAAAGAGGCACGGGCGTCGTCATCTGCGGCTCCCTGTGTGCGGCTCCCTGGGAGGGCCTCGCGAGGGGCTGCTTAGAGATGAATATTCATGGGATGTGGAATTTCTGCTGAGGCGTAAGGATCTGCCACGTCATTCGACAGGCCGGGCCTGTGTGGAGCATGTGTAGAAAGAGCGGCACGTTTTCAGAGCTCCATGCAGCGTGATTTATACAGTGAATGCAACTCGTTCTGTTTTACACATTTGGAGTTACGTTGGCTAAAAACGCCAGCGTCCTCTCCTGGGCCCCTTCCCCGCGATGCTAAGCCCACGTGCACCGGGACGGAAATGAGTTCCGTGTGTGTCTGATCCTGTGCACTTAGCTCGTCAGACGCTGTCGTGGACGGGCCCTTTGATATCTAAGAAGCCGCGGCCTCTTTTTATGAGACTTGAAGCCTTTCCCCTCCCAAACAGGAAGCCGTGCTCGGCGGGGACCAGAAGAGCTTGCGAGCCGGCCCAGCGGCCTGCGTCCAGCGTGGGGTGGCCACGCCGCTGGGCTCGGCGGCTCCCCGTCCTGCAGAGGGAGGCCGGCCGGGTGCCACCCGCTCGCTCAGAGACGGTGAGACGAGAACACGGAGGAGACCTGGTGACGTGACGGGGATTTTATGAGACGGCGGGATCACTTTCAAACGGGAAAACATCGATCCCCAGACTGAGCTTGCAGGACCTCACGGGTGTGTGTGTGTGTGTGTGTGTGTGTGTGTGTGCGTGTGTGTGTGTATGGGGTAACCCCCCGGGCTGGCCTCCTCTGCGCCCGCCCCTCTGTGTGTGTGTGTGTGTGTGTATGTGTGTGTGTGTGTGTGTGTGTATGGGGTAACCCCCCGGGCTGGCCTCCTCTGCGCCCGCCCCTCTGTGTATGTGTGTATGTGTGTGTGCGTGTGTGTGTGTGTGGAAGGGGTGACCCCCCGGGCTGGCCTCCTCTGCGCCCGCCCCTCTGTGTGTGTGTGTGTGTGTGTGTGTGTGTGTGTGTATGGGGTAACCCCCCGGGCTGGCCTCCTCTGCGCCCGCCCCTCTGTGTGTGTGTGTGTGTGTGTGTGTGTGTGTGTGTGTGGAAGGGGTGGCCCCCCGGGCTGGCCTCCTCTGCGCCCGCCCCTCTGTGTGTGTGTGTGTGTGTTCCCACCTGGCTGTGTTCAGGCCGTTGGGGGCCTCATGGGCACGTCTGATTCCGTTTCTTCCCACACGGCGCTTTCCGCTCCCGTTTTGCTGCTGTGATCACAGGCCCACAGCTGGTGGGGTGCCTTCTTCAGGGAACGTCCTTTACTCCAGGGGGACCCCCATAGCTCATTCTGACAGGGACATCTGTGCCCAAACTTTAAAACGTCAGAATGCCACCGGGGGTGGGGGCATCGTCCCCGGGGGGATGGGGGTACAGATGCTCATAAATTCAAGAAAAATGAATTTGTTGAAGCTGAACGCACGCTGACACATAAATTAGGTTTTCGTGTCGGGTGCCGACCTCGGCGCGTGCGGGCGCTCCGGGGCCGAGCCGTGCTCCGTAACCCGTGTCCAGGGCGGTGCCGAGTGAGGCGGTTAGAGAGCGACACGCGTGCAGCGTCGTTATCACGGCTGGATACCAAAGCGCGGAAAAGAGGCTTCTGTGAGGGAGAGAAGCCCACGTGAAGGGAGAAACAAAAGCGACGCCCCTCTGATCCCGACCCTGAGAAAGAGAAAGAAAACCAGCTTTGAGCGCCCGACCGGCACCGTCCACACGGCAGAGGCCAGAGCAGGCACCGCTGCGCGTGTCCCGCCTTCCCTCTGCGACACGGTCGGATTGGCCGTGGAAGCTGTCAATCATAGCCGCGCCCATCTGGATCTTTTCCAATGTTTTCATGTCTATGATCTCGACGGACCCTCGTGAAAGCCGCTCAGTGCAGAGAAAATGGGCATCGATGTTACTGTGTGACAAGAGGAAAGCCCGTTCGAAGAAGCTGCCTGCCTACAGGTGGAAGCTGACCTGGGCCGCAGGAGCGGCTGTGGTCCCCGGGGACGGTGCTGGACCTTCGCGCGTTTCCCTCGAAAGGACCCCGCGGGGCAGGTGCTGCTCCCCTGCGCCCAGGGGCTGGTCTCTGCCAGGACAGGGGCTTGCTGAGTGTACGCAGCCAGGAGGGGGCGCTATTAAAGACGGCAGCTCACGGCCCAGGCAACAGCGCGGGCAGAGGGGCACACGGGCCGGAATGCACGAGGACCCGCCTCTGGTGGCCACTGAAGGTCAGAAAGGAGACACTGAGCAGCACGGATCACACGCCGAAGCGCGTGCTTTGGTACTGACCGTCCCTCAGGTCACCCTTCAGCTGGGCACCGCCCGCTGGTGCCTGGCCAGCTGTGGGCATTCCGGGTCCAGTCCCCTCTCTGCACAATGCAAACAGGAACACGCGGCGCTGCGATCCATGAGTGATGCTTCCCGGGCCCTCGCACCCGCGCACGTGGGCACCCCCCACGCTCGGCCCCTGGCCCAGAGCTGGGGGTCGTCCCTGTTTCTCTCTCTTCTTCCTAAGAATCGCATGGAAAGGCGGAAAGCGCCCTGGCCAGCGCGGCTCGGGCTGAGCGTCAACCTATGAGCCAGGAGGTCCCGGTTCGATTCCCGGTCGGGGCACAGGCCCGGGTTGCGGGCTCCATCCCCAGTGGAGGGAGGGGGAGGGGGTGTGCAGGAGGCGCCGATCCATGACTCTCTCTCATCACGGATGTTTCTCCCTCTCCCTCTCCCTTCCTCTCTGAAATCAATACAAACATACATATTTTCTAAAAACCTGAAGGCGATCTTTTTCCTTCTTTTTCTGCAGACCCAGTCCCCGCGGTCAGAGCCGGAGGAGCTTCTCAGGGTCCTGGGGGGAGGCAGCCGCCCATCGCAGGGCCGCCCTTCCTCGCGCCTCGCCCAGCGTGTCCACCGGGACAGCGGACAGAGGTCTGGTGGCCACTGAACAGTCAGCTGGCGGAGGGAGGAGTAGCCTGAGTGTGACGAGGGGGGAGGCGGCCACCGGGATGGAGGCACCGGAACTGGGACCAGCACACAGCGCGTTCCTCGCTCGGACACGAAACACGGGGGCCGAGCTCCCGCCCCTTCCACGTGAGGCCCCTGGGTGCGGCCCAGGGAGCCGGGAGCCCCGGCGGCTCTCTCTCTCGGGGACGCGTGAGCTGTGGCTGCCGATGCCGATGCCGGCGCAGGGCAGGGCCTGAGCCACAGGCAGAGGGAGGAGAGGCCAGGCTCCCGTCTGCGTCGTCACCACGTGGCACAGGGGGGAGGAGACACGCCATCGGAGGGCCCCTGGCCCGCGGCTCTTCCTGCGCAGCTCGCGGGGCCCGGGAGGGTGGACCAACGGGGACCTGGGTCTTTGCACCCTGAGCAGCTCGGTGCTCTCCTTGGCCCCTCCCTCTGCTTCTCCCGCTGCGTCACCCCGGCCCCTTTTTTCTATCCATTAGGGAGAAAACGGCCTCTCAGCCACCTCCGCCTCCTGTGCCTCTCTGGGTCCTTGAGGCGGACGACACCACCCACTTCAGAACAAGGTAGGAGGGCCCAGCTGGTGTGGCTCAGCGGATAGGGCATCGGCCTGCGGACCGAAGGGTCCCAGGTTCAATCCTGGCCAAGGGCATGCACCTGGGTTGCAGGCTCAATCCCTGGCCCTGGTCGGGGCGTGTGCAAGAGGCAACCCATCGATGTGTCTCTCTCACATGGATGTTTCTTTCCCTCTCTCTTCCTCTCTCAAATCAATAAAAATATATTTTAAAAAAAACAAGGTAAGAGAACCAGGACCTGGCCGCTGGCCATTCAAGAGTTAAGCTGTGGTTTTACAGCCTGAGGCTCCGCCAGCTCCTGGGTCAGATTCCCCCCAGTCCGGAGGGGAGGGAGGGAACCCTATCCTGTCTCAGCCTCAGGCCCGTGAAAGGTGAGTGAGGCGGCAGATGGCTGGGCCTCCTCAGCGGGACAGGACGTTCGCAGCTTTTTCCCAGGCGGTGATTTCAGCTGCGGGGGAGGGGGAGGGGTGGGAGGGGCGGGGGAGGGGGGGCGCGTGGTGAGCCTCCTTCTCCATCTGGCACTTTCTGAGGAGAGAGGAGAGCAGGGAGCACAGAGGCAGGGAACCCACACAGAGGCTCAGTCCTGGGGCGGCCGGGGCGTTGGAGCGGAGGCCTGACCCCTGGCCCCCCACCCGCGCCTCAGGAGACGCTCTGTCTGTGCCGACAAGGTTTGTTTTGTTTTAGCTGAAGCTCGATGCGATTTCAGAGAAGCGCGGATAGTTTCGAGGTGACCCCCACAGAGCAGGCCCATGAGGAGCGTGTACCGGAGCCACGCCCTGCTCTTTGCCGGTGAGCCTCTCGGGTGGCCACCAGCCGGCCACACAGAGGGACGCTGGGGCCCCGCGAGGTGTCTCAGACACGGGGGTGGCCCACGCTCTCAAACTAACGCTATTGTGACCACCGCACGACTCGGCAGCTTGTCCTGCTATGTTTTCAGTGGTTTTGCGTGTCCTCGGTGCTTTTTTAAAATTTATCTTTATTGTTGAAAGTGTTACAGAGCCCTCCTGTCCCCCACTGGCCCCTCCCCCTCCTCCCATCCCCGCCCAGGCCTCACCCCGCTATTGCCTGTGTCCGTGGGTGATGCGTCTGTGCGCGCAAGTGCTGTGGTTAATACCGTCCTCCCCACCCTTCCTCTGAGGATCGTCAGTCTGCCCCATGCTTCCATGTCCCTCAGTCTATTCTGTTCATCAGGTTATTTTGTTCGTTAGATTCCACATGTGAGTGCGATCCTGTGATACTCGTCTCTCTCTGACTGGCTTATTCCACGTAGCGTGATACTCTGCAGGCCCCTCCGGCGTCTCCAAGGGCGAGAGAGCCTCTGTTTTCACGGCTGCGTGGTATTGCACGGTGTAGCTGCACCGCAGCTGTTTAATCCACTCGTCCATTGGTCCTCGCGATGGTGGATCGAGCTGCTGTGGACAGAGGGAGCATAATCCTTTCTGACGGGTGCTTCGGGTTTCTTCGGATACCTCCTAGACGTGGGATCACCGGGTCAAATGGCGGTTCCATTTTAAATCTTTTATCTGACACGCAGGGGCTCCTGAGCGGAGGTGACCCGGTATGTTGACTCAGGATGTCCTGGCCACACGTGCCCACCTGACTTTGTGTGGGTCCCTCTGAAGGCCCCGTCTCATGGCATCAGGTGTCCTCATGGCTCAGCTTCTGTGTCTCGAGTTTTGTGATTCATCGTTTGTGTTTGCTGTGTCCTCGCCAAAGGGCAGAAAACACAGGAGGTGTAGACAGGACACACCCGACCGCCTCATGGGCGTAAACCAGGTGTTTGTCCCTTCACGTGTCCTCATCTCCCGTGTCCATCGGCTCAGCCTCCAACGTCACTTAACGCCCAGCTAGATGTGGGGGGAGGGGGTGGGGCCCGGAGGTGGGCGGGTCTGGGAGGTCCCCTCTGCTCGGAGCAGATGGAGACACGCATGTCCCAGAAAGGATGCGCTTCGTCTTTGGAGGGAGCTGCTGGCGGCGCCTTCCGACACGTCGGGGGAGAGCATGTCCGTGGCGGGTTAATGCGGATTCCACTTCTTTTGAAAAGAGTTGCCACACGAGAGACCGGAGATGAGAAAAGAGCTGCTTATCCAGGTTCCACACCTGACAAAGGCTCCCCGACTCCTCGCTCCCTCCGAGAAGGGCCGCCAGAGGCAGAGAGCTAAGCGCACCCCGTGTCCCCCGCCCCGGACAGGGGCCCTGCGGCCGCTGGGTGGTCGCGGGCGTGGAGCCGTGTGCAGAGCCCGCAGGAGGAGGAGGCTGTTACACACTCTTCTGAACCGAGAAGGGCTTGGGGTCCAGCGAGGCTTCCACGGGAAACACATCCTGAGACTGGAGCTGGGACCCTGGATTGCAGTCTCCCTACTTCTGGATCCGAGACGGACAGCGTGCCCCCCCCCCCCCCCCCCCCCGTTCCAGCGGGTTCCGTGCCCGGGAGGCTGCGGCGTGGGCCGGACAGAGAGAGGACGAGGCCATCAGCAGCCTCCTCGTCACTCCTTGTCAGAGGCAGTGCGTCAGGAAAATTAATGCCCCCGCGTCTCTCCGGAAGAATCCCAGGAAGACGGCCCGTGCTGAGGCGGCTCCGGGCCGGGGGTCGGCGATCTGCCGGCAGCTTCGGGACATTCTGCGTCCAGGAGCCCCGCGTCCCCGCAGCCTTGACAAATGCCCTGATGTTGGGGTGTGAACACCAGCTCCCCAATGGGCACCCCGCACAGGCCGGGGAGGAGCTTGTCCACAGAGAACGTCACCGTCGCTCACCTGCCACGGGAACCTCATTTGTCATTTTAATCAACTTCCCTAGGGACCAGGGGGCGTCCCCTGGGCCCCGTATCTCGGGCGTGGACGCCTCACGGGCCGTCCAGGGTGGATCAGCGCCGGGCCCAGGCGAGGGTCTCTCCACCCACGTGGGGGGTTGTGAGATGAACAGCCACACGGAGACCAGCAGCCTTTTCCTTGACGATGGGCTGCTTGCGGGGAGGAAATCCTGGCAAGAACATAAACGTTTAAACCCAAACAGGGGCCAGATCCCCGGAGCTGACAGTGAGGGCACTGGAGTGGCCACGTGACCTGAGAAGGGGCAGGGGTGATGAGGGCGTCCTTCCTGGGCGGCCTGGGCCCCATGCCTCCTGGGGGCTGTGTTCTCCCTAGGGCCTCGGGGTGCCAGGAGCCTCCGCGGCTCAGGCAGGAGGGTCAGGCGCGGAGCCCTGGGTCGGACGGTCGGACGGTTTCCTCCGTGGAAGGCCCGCGGGACCGGCCTCCCTCTGCTGACCGCGCGCTGCTTCGGGGGACGAGAGCTTCCTCACGTCACGGGGACACTGGTTAATGCCTCCCTCCTCCTGGGCCTGCGCCTGTGACGTGCGACTCGCACCCCCCCGTGGAAGGAGAACCACTTCCCTGACCTTCGATTCGGCTTGGCCTGCGCCTCGGGGTGATGGGCAGAGCCGGGAGCACGGGCCGTGGCAGCGCCACGCTGAGCCTGGGGCGCCCGGGGGGTTCCCCCTGCCCCCCCCTTCTGCCAGCCCCGTGGGACCCGCACAGCGGCCCCTCCGCGCTCTCGGGAGGGTGTTGAAGACTCGGGGAGCTCCGCCTGGGCCCCGATGCCGCTGTGCCCGGTTTATGCCACTTGATCTTAGGGTGGCTATTTGATGGCAAGAGTTACAGGATGGAGGGGATAGAGCTCAAGCATGGTGTAGAATGAGCATACGTGCCAGTGAGGCTCGGGATTCTGTTCAATTTGCATTTCTTACCGCGGACACTCCTTCGGGAGAGAAATACCAATTTTGGAAACATGGTTGGATTTGGGATCCAATGGACAAAACCAAGTTGATTCCAACGGTCCTTTTTAGTGGCAGGATTTTCCCCACTAGCCAAGTCCCCCTGCCTTGCCCCTCCCTCCCTGCAGCCCCTCGGCTCACATTTTGTTTCGCAAGCAGAGTGACGGCCAGCGGGGCCGCGTGTTGGAGTGGAGCCCCCGGGCACTCATGTCTCCCCGTGCCGACCTGGTGCGTGGCTGGGCGAAGTGGACCAGCCAGCGCTCAGCGCCCGTCTCGGTATAACGTGCCCGTGACCGGGAACGAGGAGGAAACGTCTGAAACCGCGATTTCGTGCCGCGCACGGCCTCCCCGAGCTCAGTGATCCCGGCCCCCGCGTTTTGCCGAAACTGCACCGAGACAGGTTCAGAGAGAGGCCTGAGCCAGGAGAGGCCGCGAGAGGAGGAACTCGGCTCATAACCAGACTCGCCGCTTCGGAGCCGGTTCCGCTCCTTCCTCACCCAGAGGCGGCGGGAGGTTCTGTGCGGAGGCCGCACGTCCAGGGCCTGAGCCCGTGACCGCCAGGCCCGTCATCGGAGTCTCTCCAGGGTCAGGCTGTCCGGATGGGTTCTGCTCCTCTGACGGGTGCACTCACCTGTCCAGCTCCCTCACTCGTCCACACTCGCCTCTGCCGGGCACCTCTCCCACCCGCGCACCACGGCCCTATTCACTCTGCCGCCAACAGCACGTCTGACGCTGCGGGCGGCTCCCGCGGTGCACACCACGCACGTCCGTGTCAGCAGACCCCGTGGGAGGCCGGCCACGCCTCTTCCCGTCAGCGCTCGCCCCTCCCCACGGATGTGAAACAGCGTCATGGAGTTCAGGCTTGAACAAGAGCCTCTGGGTTCACGGAAATGGCTTGACTGTTCTTTTTTTTCTGATATGTTTCTATTTATTTCAGAGAGGAAGGGAGAGAGAAACATCAGTGACGAGAGAGAATTATTGATCGGCTGCCTCTTGCACACGCCCCCTCCCCGACCCCCCACTCCACTGGGGATCAAGCCCGCAACCCAGGCATGTGTCCTGATCGGGAATCAAACTGTGACCTCCTGGTTCATAGGTCAGTGCTCAACCCCTGAGCCACGCCAGCCGGGCTTGACTTTAATCTCGAGTCCTAGGCAGTCGGGTCCATGTCTGTTGTGACGGAAATGCAATACCCGCCGACATTGTCCGTTCGCCTCTCGGTCCCGGGAATCCTCCCTGGAGGATCTCGGCTGCTGGGCATAGAGGGAGACGATGAGGACGCGACTCAGCATTTCCCCGACGGCCTTCGAGGAGCCGTGGGACGCAGCCCAGGGTCTCAGCATCAGAACGGAAAGAACGCGCTTTTGGGCGGAGGGTGTCGGAACCTCGCCTCGCCCAGATGCACGACATTCAACATGTGAAATGTTTGCGAAGCAAGGAGAAGAGTCACCACGCGCTGCTTTGAAGGAGGCGTTTGCGGGGTGCAGGCCGCTCTCCCGGGTGGGGAGCCTGTGGGCAGCAGGGTTTTCAGCATCATGTAAACGACAGGTCCGGTCGGCAGCCCCGTGCCCCTTGGGTCTCGCGTTCGCACATCCTCACTGTCAGCCCCACGCTGCCCGCTGCGGACGTGGTCGGGTCACAGCCGTCTCGGATGCCACGAGGACAGTCACACCACTCTACAATCACATCACATAGCGCAGGCCTCGCGCGGCCACCCAGCTGCCAGCATTTAAACAAGGCGTTTGGGGGAGATGTTGGACGGGGAGATGTGGCTGCGCTCAGCGTGGTAACCGCTCAGGCAGGCTCGTAGCACCTGCGCTTCCCTGCGGGCTGCGCTGTTGCTCTTGACGAAGAAGATTAATTCCTCAGCACTGCCCGTCGGGGGACATGGCATCTCTTCTTAGGACTATAAACTCAAATCTCTCCACACCAAGCCCGTCCCCTTCTCTTTATCCCCCCAAATGTTTTGCTAATATATGTTTATTGATTTCAGAGAGGAAGGAGAGGGAGAGAGAGAATCATCCATGATGAGAGAGGATCATGGATCGGCTGCCTCCTGCCCACAACCCGGGCCTGTGCGCTGAGTGGGAGTCGAACCGTGACCTCCTGGTTCACAGGTCCACGCTCACCCACTGAGCCACGCCGGCCGGGCTGAATCTCAGGTACTGAGGACACGGCTGCCCCGGTGGCGACCCAGAGTGCCCGAGCCCAGGGGTGGGGTGCATTTGGACCCCCTTCTGTGGCGCCATAACCGCCCGCGGGGGTGACGCTCCCTGGGTGTTGGCGGCTCTCCCTGCGCGTGTGGCCGCCCTGAGCTGGTGTTGAGCCTGAGAAGGCGCAGCCCCGCCTGGGGGCCCTCCGGCCCTGGGGGCCCTCCCGCCCTGGGAGCAGCCTCCATGAGCTGGCCCGTCAGCGGCCGGCCTGGCGGGGACGGGGAGCGGGAGGGCCCCCAGCCACGAGGCAGGGAACGCGGGGTCCGGGCCCAGGAGGCGCTCTGTCTCGGGGAAGGGAGCCCGCGTGGACTCTCGGGGACTGAATGCTGCGTCCCCCAAGTTCATAGGCCCTGCGGGGTGCTTTCCTCCCCCGCCTCAGGCGATGGAAGAGCCGCTCTGTCCGGCCTCCGTGGAGACCTCAGATGGCTGAGGAGGGATCAGAGCGGCCTCGGCCGGTGGACCAGCTGTTCTAGAAAACTCTAGGGATTTCTGGAATCGCCTCCCTGCTGTTTGTTGCTGGGAGGGTGACTCAGAGGTTCTTCGGCGAAGACCAGGCACTTAGGATGATGTGTGGACAGTTTTACAACCCCCCCCCCCATGCCTCCTATACCACAGCTGTTTGCAGGGGAGTCCCCGCTTTTCATTTCTCCAAAGCTAATGGGTGTTTGTGAGTCCAAACACTTTCCCAAGCGCCCTCCCTCGGGCGGGGCGGCCTGTGAGGGAGAAAGCCTCTGGGCTAGGACCCGCCATGTGTTTCGCATTAAGCAGCCTCCTAAATGCAGTCTCTCCCTTCCCCTCACAAAGGAGGTGAGAACTCGAACAGCATGTGGGTGAGCGGCCCATTAAGCTCCCACAGGCCTGGGGGTGCAGGGGGCCCTGCACAGGCCTGGGGTGCACAGGGGCCGCCCAGAGCCGGGGTGGGGGGTGAGGTGGTGCCCTGGTCGGAGGCGCCCTGCCCTGCAGTTGGGAGGCCTCCTCCAGCCCAGGTCCCTGGCAGCCCCCCTCCCTCCTCCCCCCACCTCAGCAGCTCCCAGCAACCGATGTGCCGACTGGTTTACAAGCTGCGTCAGGAATTTAGTGCCTTCAGGCAACTTCAACACCTTCCTTCACATTTTTTATGCTCCCTCCACCCCCCATTTTATGGCCATTACAGCAGAAGGTGATGCAGATCAGGGAGCGACTGAAAGCTCTGCGGGTGTGGGGTGTGGGGTGTGGGTATGGATGCGGGGTGCGGGGGAAGGTGGGGGGAAGATGGGGGGAAGATGGGTGGTGGGAGGTCGGAGGTGGGTGGGAAGGGGGGGGATGGGTGGGGAGGTAGGTGGTGGGAGGTGAGGGGTGGGGGATGGGAGGTAGGGGGTGGGAGGGTCCCTGTGCCCAGCAGCCCCCAGGCTCAGCCCGCCTTTGCTATGGGATGCGTGTCCCTCCCACCTCTGCTGCTCTCTTAGCAAACACCTTTCGCTGCTGAGAGAGAGCACCGTCATCGACTGGGAAATATTGGTGGAAACCTCGCCCTGCAAGAGTGTCCCCTCAGCGTCTGACCTGTGGTGTCAGAAATCCTTGTTTACAAGAAAGGGGGTGTGGCCGTAGCCAAGCCCCGGGGGACCGGGCCCAGGCAGGCTGACCTCAGAGCCACCTGGCAACCAGGAGCTCTAGGGGGGCGGTTGGGGAGGAGGGGCCGAGCAGAGGGTGCTGGGGGGGGGGCGCTGTGAGCTCAGCGTGGGGTCTACCCTAGGATCTGCCACCCCCGAGCCCTGTCCCAGGGCACAGGCTGTGGGGGATGCAGGTGGCTTCAGTGGAGACGCTGTGCCCTGCTGTGCTGCTGGTTGGGGCAGGAGAGGGGACGGGACTCAGCGCAGTCTGGGGCCCTCCGGACAGGTGCACGCCTGGGAACAAAAATGCCCAGTTAGGCCTGGCTGGCATGGCCCAGGGGTTGAGTGTTGACCTATGAACCAGGAGGTCAGGGTTCGATTCCCGTCAGGGCACAGGTCCAGGTGGCAGGCTGGATCCCCAGTGGGGGGTGTGCAGGAGGCAGCCGATCCATGATTCTCTCTCATCATTGATGTTTCTCTCTCTCCCTCTCCCTTCCTCTCTGAAATCAATAAATATATATTTTTTAGAAAACGACTTGAGTGTGCTTTTGCACATCTCCAGCCTCATGAGCTACGGGTTCTCCAGGGGTAGAGGTAGCAGGGAAATTTCTGGATCTCCATCAGCTGTGTGACGGCGAGAGGGCTAACGTATGCTTCCCCGGGGAGCGCGGGAGGTCCCGCCGCCCTGCCCCACGGACACTCACAGCGTCACTGGGTTCCCGGCTCCTGGTGTGAGATGGGGGCGGTCCAGGCTCTGATGGGCGTTCTCACGGTGACTGACGAGGCTGAGCCCTGGGCACGCGGTTACGCATCACGTGCGCTCACTTCCTGTGACCTGGCTGTCTCCTGCCTGTTTTCTGACGTGTTGTCATTTGCCCATCAATTCGTAGAAACTGGAAAGATACGTTTGGATAGGGAGCCTCTCGGGCTGTCCGTCCTGATCGCTTTCTCCCGGGGACGGCTTGTCTTACCTGCGTGTTGATCGCGTTCCCTAATTTTAATCTAGTGAAACGCGTTCCATCCCTTTTAGGGCGTCGTATCCTGAAGGCGTTCTACACGTTTCAGCTTGTGTGTCCTTCCCGTTGGAGGTTCTGTCCGTCTGGGCCTGGCTGTCCATGTGTCTGAGGGAGGGTTATAACCTCACGTATTTTCATATAAACAACCAACTGGCCAACGGTGTTAGTTGAATGCGCCGTCAGGTCTCCATCTCCGCCAAGGCCGCCTCTGAGAGTGAGAACCATTCTGAGGCCCCTCACTGTTCTCCGTGAAGGACACGGAAGGTCGTGCACTTACGGCCCCGGCACAGGGGAGCGGTTGGTCAGGACGAGGACGTCCCCCCTGTTTCTTCCTGGACAGAGGCGGCCTGGCTCCTGCTGCCACCCAGGGTCCTCACAGCGGCTCCCGGTCCCTTGTGCAGACCATCCTGACGTGTGTATGTCTCACCCGTCCTCAGCTGGAACAACGTAAGTTCGAGCACTAAAGAATCCCAGTCCCACCAACAAAAGAACAATAGAGACCAGAACCAGCATCTCGCTGAGCACGGTGCCTCATTTACGGGTTTCATTAATTCATCTAAAACGAGCTCATTCCCTTGGCATCTGCGGGCGGAGCAGGAGCCGGGATTAGACACGGATGAGGGAGGATGAGGGAGGCCACGCCGTCCGCTGACTGCACTGGCTCTGCAGTCCGAAGAAGAACCCGAATCGTCCATTCAGTCGTGGGGCTTCTCCTGTGCAGCTCCGACTCAGCAAATAGAGCACCTCTTCCTTCCAGACCCCCTCCCGGCGCCCACACGGCCCCTCCCACACCCACACCGCCCCTCCCGCACCCACACGGCGCCTCCCACACCCACATGGCCCCTCCCGGCACCCACAGGGCCCCTCCCCACACCCACACGGCCCCTCCCACACCCACACCGCCCCTCCCGCACCCACACGGCGCCTCCCAGCACCCACATGGCCCCTCCCAGCACCCACACGGCCCCTCCTGCACCCACACGGCCCCTCCCGCACCCACATGGCCCCTGCTGGCACCCCCAGGCGGATCTTCTGAATCTGCAGCGCCCACGCCACCGGGCACATGGCACCCGCGATGGCACAGTTGTGAGCGCAGTTGCTTCCTCGAGGGCCCTCTTCCCTCAGCTCATGAGCCCATCCTGCTCGTCCTTTTACCCAGAAACCCGCAGGTGAACATCCCATCGAGTCCATGGGCGATGAATCCAGGAGGACGTCCTGGCCTGACCCCTAAAGGCCTCCCGATGGCTCTCAGCACAGGCCCCGGGCAGGCACACTCGCTCCATGTCGGTCATGGCCTCGGAGTGGCCCGTGGAGATCCAGTGTCCCCCCTACCCCGGGGCTCCGTGGGCGCCCACATCCACTCCGGATCTCATTCAGGCTCTCGCTCCTGGTTCTGGCTTCCGGTGGAGGACGCTCCCCGGTGGCAACAGTGTCACTGACCGGATCTCTTCCGCAGACGACGGCTGGGCTGCCCTGGCGCCCAGCGTCTGCAGAGAAGTGGGCGGGACTTTTAATCTGAATATTGAGTCCACTCTGTGATTACATCACCCGTCTGAGCCTCGGTTTTCTTAATTGTAAGTCAGGGATAATGACAGGTACCTGTATTGGTCAGGGTTCTCCAGAGAAACAGAGACAGAATAGATAGATAGATAGATAGATAGATAGATAGATAGATAGGTGATAGATAGATAGATGATAGATAGATAGATGATAGATAGGTGATAGATAGATAGATAGATAGATAGATAGATAGATAGGTGATAGATAGATAGATGATAGATAGGTAATGGATAGACAGATGAGGATTAAAATAAAGTGCTCCCTTGAAACCCTGGGAGGACATATACATCCCTTTGGCGGTGCAGTGGTTTTCTGTGCTTACATCCCAGGAACTGTAGCCATGGGGGAGGCAGTTCATGACCTCACAGCGTCACTGGGAAAGGCTGGAGAGCGTGTCGCCTCTGGGACCTGCCCCAGGCTTTCTGGTCTGTGCTCACGGAAGGAGGCCCGTCTCCTTGACAGGAACCCGGGACGCACGTCCGCCCTGCGGTCCGGTCCCTCCTCCACGCCAACAGCTGGCGTCACCGTGTCCAGGCTCTGCTGCGACTTCAGCTAGAAATTGCAGGAGCACATCTGTGTGGTGAGTCAGAACGAGAGGCCACGCGCCCCGTTCCTTCCCCGCACCTCGCGCCGCCGCCGTCGGTTAAGGAAAACGGCTGCTACCATTGCCTGGGCCTGCCAGAGCGGCTGCCGGAGCCCAGCAACGGCCTGAGGGAAATGGACGTTAATTTTGTCGAGTGTCGCTTGGCTGCCATTAGCCGTGGTCTCCGCTGTGCGTGAGGGGGCATTTCCATGAACCCGTGGCCGTGCGTGTACAGGAGCTCCCAGTGGTGTGCTCGGCTGTTCAGCCTTTTCTGGGTTTGGCTGTATGGCTTTGGGAAGAATTATAGGGTTTTTAATGTCAGCGAAAGGAAATGTTTCTCGCTTCCACTGTCCCATTTATGTGACCAGAGTCCCGGTGCACGAAAATTCATGCACTGGGGCCGGGGGGGGGGGGGTCCCTCAGCCCGGCCTGTGCCCTCGCAGTTCAGGACCCCGTCGGACTTTCATTTTACTCTCATTACGTTCTAGTCTCTGGACTGATGGGCAGCTCAAGTATTAACCAGGGAGCAGGCGGGCTGGGTGGGGAGACGGGCCGGCCCCGCCCCCAGATCTGGCTGCCGACCTCCTCGAATTACCCCCGTGTTTGAACTCTCCGCCAATTACCCGGACTCCTCAGGCCCATCAGCCAGGCACCGCCCAGATGGCTTTGGTTTGGAGCACGCCATTCATCAGCACCGTTTGTTATGGTTAAGCTATTTGATGTCCAAGAAGCCACATGACCCTTTCTCTGTGTGCTTTTCCTGGCATAAGAAATCAATTTGCCCATTTCAAACAACATTGGGGCCTAAGGAGCTGTGAACTAGGGCTGTGTCCATGAACCAGGGACAGCGATGGACTTGGAAAAGCATCTTCTCCCATCCCCGGGCTCCTGGGGGATTGGGGTGAGGGCGGCGTCTCCCCAGGGCGCTGCTGTGGGCACGCCTTCCTCCTCAGCCCGCCCCCACTCACCTGAGGGTCCAGTTAAAAAGCCAGCTGGGCCCAGCCGGCGTGGCTCAGTGGTTGAGCGTCGACGTATGAACCAAGAGGTCACGGTTCAATTCCTGGTCAAGGGCACGTGCCTGGGCTGCAGGCTCCATCCCCAGTGGGGGGCGTGCAGGAGGCAGCAGAGCAATGATTCTCATCATTGATGTTTTTATATCTTGCTCCCTCTCCCTTCCTCTCTGAAATCAATAAAAACATTTTTTTAAAAAGAATCGAACCATGACCTTCTGGTCCATAGGTCAATGCTCAACCAATGGGCCACACTGGCCAGGCCAGAAAATCTTATTGAGGTTTCTGTCCACCTGCCCATGCCTCGCCCTGTCAAGAAAAGAAAAACAACCGATTCTATAGATTCTGTCCTCATTCTCTCTTCTCTGTTTGCGACCATCTCCTCGTGGGCACGTTAGAGCGACCTTAAGGACGTCACGGCTCTCGGAATAACGGCTGGCTGGCGTGGAAACGTCCCTTCTTTTCTACAGTGAACGAGTTTTGTATCGAGAAGGCGCACACCCCTTCCTCAGCATAGAACAAGGAGGGGTCATTTTAATGCTGAGTGAAAACGTCACCCGCCAGTATTATCATCGGCTGAACTGAGATGTGAAAACGAGGCACTTCTGTGCTTGTCTGTTTTCCTGATTCTGTCATTTTATACTAATTCATCCTGTCACCAGGGTGAATCCGGACAGAAAGGTGTTGCTAACGTATTCGTTTGAAATGTTAACCACCCTGCGTTAGGGATGTTACAAGTGGGACATCACACTGGGTTCAGTGCTTCTCCCAGCCCTGTTCACGGGCCCATCCCTGGGGGGAAGGTTCTCCTAGGGCAGCGGTTCTCAACCTTCCTGACGCCGCGACCCTTTGATACAGCTCCTCATGTGGTGGTGACCCAACCATAACATTATTTTCGTTGCTACTTCATAACTGTCATGTTGCTACTGTTATGAATCGTCATGTAAACATCTGATATTCAGGATATTTGTAAAATTGTTACAAATTTAACATAATTAAAGCATCGTGATTAATCACAAAAACAGTATGTAATTATATATGTGTTTTTCGATGGTCTTAGGTGACCCCTGTGAAAGGGTCGTTCGACCCCCAAAGGGGTCGCGACCCACAGGCTGAGAACCGCTGTCCTATGCACTCGGAAGACATCTGCTCCCTCTGACCCAGGAGGGACGTGGAATGAACGAACATTAACCAAACGCCGGTCTGTTCCCGATGTGCTGCTGAAACCCCTCCTGCGCTGATGCCCCGAGTGCAGCCGCACACAGGCCCCTGTGCAGGTGACGTTGGCAGCACCAACACCCTCAGAGCGCGGCCTCACCTCGCGGTGGCTGAGCGGTCCCCCCAGTCCCTTTTCAGATGCGCACCTCCCGCCCTCACAGCCTTTGGGGTGCCCCACGTGTAATGAATAGACGTTTATCGATTTAGAACAATTATTTCCTGATGAACCTCTTAGGCAGAGACCCCTGCAAAGACTTAGACACCACACGGGACACACCCCGACGTGCATTAAAATCGGAATACAGCTCCCTGAGGCCGGCCTGGGAGAAAGACAGGGACTCGGAGATGAGGGAGGAGAAAGGGGGAGCAGATGGCAGAAGAGAGAATTCTAAAGACACGAAGTGGAGGGGCGCGGAGAAGAGAGGAGAGGAGACGGGCAGACGGGGAGTCTGGGGTGTGCGGGCGGGAGGCGCCTCCCGGGGCTGAGAATTTAATCCTCTGACCCAACGCCCTTCGCCACCCTCGAAGGCCTCCTCTCCTCTGGCTTTCGGAGACGCTTACGACGGGAGCGAGCGGAGCCGCCCCAGGGAGAAGACGGGTTTCTGTCTGTCACGCCAGGGACCAGAAATCTGAGCACCGAGAGGCCCCAGGTCAGAAGTTCACCGTCTCCGGCCGCTCCGCCTCCGGTGAGGACACACACCTCCGCCACCCAGACCACCCGTCGCCGCACGCAGAGCCCGTCCAAGAACGCCCAGCCAGGCAGAGGAGTGGTCTCCGCCCCCACATCTGTTTGTGATGCTGAACGAGCTGACAGCCCCGATTACCAGAGACGAAGGGCCGGCCCACCGGTGACTCAACACAAACAAGCCGTCACCGGCTGTCAGGGCCCGGGGAGGGTCCCCCACCCCCAGCGCTAATGCATCTCCCCCTGGACACCGAGGCACCCAGACATAGCCGCCCTGTGGGCCTCACCCCCAACAAGCATCTGCTGTTTTCGGAGAAGGGGGGAGGGCTGAGTTGCCTCCCAGGTAAGTTGTGGGAAACGACTCATTCCAGGGAGTGTCTGCCAGGCCCCCAGCCAGGCCTCGCGGTCCTCAGTCCTGGCAGGCTCTGCCTGCACCCGGAACTCCCGGCGGCGACAGGGTCTTTGCAGACAAGGGTTAGGCGCTCAGGAAAGTAGACCCAGCCATGGCCGGACGGAGCAGCAGCCCCTCCTGGGAGGAACTCATTTTTAAAATACATATATTTTTTTATGGATTTCAGAGAGGAAGGGAGAAAGAGATAGAAACACCAACAATGAGAGAGAATCATGGATCAGCTGCCTCCCGCACGCCTCACACTGGGGATCGAGCCTGCAATCCGGGCCTGTGCCCTGGCCGGGAATCGAACCGTGACCTCCTGGTCCATAGGTTGATGCTCAACCCCTGAGCCACGCCGGCCGGGCCAGGAACGCATTTTTAAAGTGTTTGCTGAGATGTAAGGCTAGTTCATCCATGATTTAAGGTTGAACTTCCTTTAGAATCTAGGGTGGGTCTCTCAGCAGGTTGGACGCCAAGACAGAAGGGGCCTGGCTGTTGGGTTTCCTGCTCATGGAAGTCTCCAAGGGGGCATTTCCCTTGTCATCTGAGCCCTGGCCCCGCCCTCTCCGACCCCCGGTCCCGCCCCCCACAGCCCTCCACGGGGCAGCAGCGTCTGCCATCCCAGATGCCACCGTTTGCTCAGGTGGCACAACAGCCGAGACGGACGACAGGAAGTCGCCTCTGACGAGCCTGTGAGCAGAGGGAGTCGTCGTCCGCGAGTGAAACGCAGCGGCTGGACCTGCCGCCGTGGCCCCGGCCTGGCTCCCCGCCTCCGGCTGACGGACGGCGTCCCCGTCAGGAGGGACCGCTCTGCCTTCCCAGGCAGGGGTGTCCTCTGCCCAAAGGTAATGAGGAGCAAACATGGAATTGAGTTCCGCTCGGCCGGACGGGACCTCACGGCCCTCCCCGCCCAGCAGCCACGGTTCCTCCCGGTGCTGCTCTGGGAGTCCAGCCCACGGGTGAGGGGGGATGGGAGGTGGGGGGCACGCGGCCCTTTGCTCGCCAGGGCTGATGAATACGTCTGCACTTTTGACTCCGCTGAATGTTTGCTTTGCATCTGTCCAGGTATTTGGAGAAGATAAGGACGAAATGACAGCTTAAAAGGTATTTCGGTATTTTGTCGGCACAGGCGCAAACACAGCCGCTCCCAGCCACCGGTCGTGTCCTCCCGGCAGGCGTCCCCCGAGGGGGCAGCGGAGGGGCAGCCCGCGAGGGGTTACATTTCTGGGCGAGTCCTGCCGCCACGGGATCTGCTCGTTGTTTTATTAAATTAGGGCTGGATTCTGGCGAGGGAGAGACGTGAGCAATGTCCAGGGGCCCGCAGCCCACGGCGCGGCACCTTCCATTAGCCTGTCAATCAAGGACCAGGCGATGAAGTGTCGCCTCGCGGTGAAGGTCAGACACCTGCCCCTTGCGGCTCCCGGTGACGCTTCAACCCTGACACCCTGCGTCCAGGTGTCCTGCGGTCACAGGCGGTCACGTGGCACGCGGGCTTGGCCGGCATGTGTGTCTCCATCACAGCTGCCTGGTCCTGAGTGAGAATGAACCACAGCAGGCACAGGCCCCGGGGAATTGATTAGGAATGAAAAGAGAATGAGCCCGGCCAGTGCGGCTCAGTGGTTGAGCATCGACCTAGGAACCAGGAGGTCAGGGTTCCATTCCTGGTCAGGGCACAGGCCTGGGTTGCGGGCTCCATCCCCAGTGGGGGGCGAGCAGGAGGCAGCCGATCCATGATTCTTTCTCATTGATGCTTCTCTCTCTCCCTCCCTCTCCCTTCCTCTCTGAAGTCAATAAAAATATATTTTAAAAGAAGAAGAAAGAGGCCGCTCTCCCCGCCTTCATTTCGACGTGGCAGGGACGGAAGAAGGTGGTTACTCACCGGGGTTTCGTGGCAGCGGCAGCAGGAGAACTGGACCCCGGCCTCCCGCGGCCCCTGCTCCCACCAGTTCTCCAGGGAGCAGCCGCGTGCGCCCCCGACAGAGAGCGCGGGTCTGGGTGTGGGGTGGACGTCGCCTTAGCCTCACAGGAAACGTACAGTGAGCAAAGCCGTGCCTGGGGGGCATCGCTCCCTCCAGCCTTCCTGTCCACCTCTTAGCCCTCAGGTCACATGACCAGACAGCAGGGCCAGAAGAGTGAAGAGGGTGAGTGGAGATTGTAAGTGAGGAAACGCATGAAAATCCCAAACCACCAGAATATCCAAGTTCCATTTTTCATGCCATCAAACCATTGGCTTGTACAAGGTTGCATCAGGGAACCGAACTAATTGGACACAAAATGTTTATGTATTCATTCTGATGTCAAGACAGGACCAGGGGACAAGGAGAGGTCAGTGCACACGATCCAGAGGTCCTGGGGCGGGGGGAACAGGCCACCTGGCCAGGCCCTGTCGCTCGCAGCCGTCTCTAACACACGGCACACGCCCGAGGCTCCAGGCCCCACTCCCACGCGTGAAGGTCGAGCCGCCCCCTCCCTGCTCCACGGCAGCTGCTGAAACCAACGGCCCCTCCCGCCTACCGTCTCCCTGACGAGACTGTCTTTCAGCCCATTGTCCGGGGCCGACACTTGTTAACCCGGCTGCGCGGGAGCAGGGGTTGCATCGATGCCATGGATCGGCCGCCCCAGTGCTCCTCCCGCGCTGCTCGATGCGCCTGCAGCCAGGCCTGGCCCCAGCGGCGCCTGTTGCGGCCGGTGCGCGCTGCCTGTGCTTGTCCGATTCAGGCGGGGAGGGCAGCCGGGCTGTGGGGTCGGGCCGGGCCGTGGGGCCAAGCCGAGTGGTCAGTTCGCAGGAGTTCCTGGGAGACCACTGCGCCTTTTGCGATCACCCTCCGTGGGCCTGGGCTGCGTGGAGCAATGCTTAACAGACACAATATCGTGTGACCGGAGCAGGCGGCCCCGTGTCACTCCGGCTTATCCGTCATGCAACCCCGGCCAGGCGGGCACGGAGCCGCCAGCTTCGAGGCCCCACACCTTCCCGGCGCTGTGACATCACCGCCTTCCCCCCTGGGCTGCGGGCGCTGCTGTGAGTGAGGCTTACGCGGTGGCCTGTGGCTCATTTGTATTGTGTGTGCATTTTTCATTTGTTTTTCCAACATATTTTTATTGATTCAGAGAGGAAGGGAGAGCAAGAGGGAGAGAGAAACATCATCAATGATGAGAGAGACTCGGCTGCCTCCTGCACGCCCCACTGGGGATCGAGCCGGCAACCCGGGCCTGTGCCCTGACCGGGAATCAGACCCGGACCTCCTGGTTCCTAGGTCGACGCACAGCCCCAGAGCCACGCTGGCCAGGCATTTTTCTAAAACAAAAGCATGACTGAGAAGTAAGCATTTCCCGTATTGTATTGATACGGCTCTAGTTTTTTCTTGTATTTGTCCCTAAGACAATTCACTGTATGGAGATGCACACGAAATGCATCTGGGAGCTCACGATTTGTAAAGGAAGAGTAAACAGAAGCTGGTAAATCGGCCAGTCCAGTCCTTGCAGAGCTGAGCTGTTAGACAGGGGTGGGCAAACTTTCTGACTCGAGGGCCACAATGGGTTCTTAACTGGACCGGAGGCCGGAACAAAAGCATGGAGGGAGTGTTTGTGTGAGCTAATATAAATTCAAAGTAAACATCCTTACATAAAAGGGTACGGTCTTTTTTTTTTTTTTTAGTTTTATTCATTTCAAACGGGCGGATCCGGCCCGCGGGCCGTAGCTTGCCCATGGCTGAGTTAAAACGCCGCTGCCGTGGGCGAGCCACCCACCCGTAGGCGTCCCTGTGGGATGGAACCCCAGGTGGGATGTCACCTGGAGCCCGGGGGTCGCTGCCCACCCTTGCTGTTCTCGGGGGCACAGAGGGCACAGCTGTGTGTCTCCTGCTGCAGGGACTGGGGCTGCCACTGAACCCCTTAGAATAGGCTGGAAGGAATCGGGTGTCCAATGCAGCCAGCGGTGACTGTGTGACCGCAGCTCCACAGGGAGGATCAGAGAGGGTCACACTGAAAATTTCTTTTGAAAAAAACCTGGCCCGTCCCGCGTGGCTCAGTGGCTGAGCGTCGACCTAGGAACCAGGAGGTGAGGGTTCGATTCCCGGTCGGGGCACAGGCCCGGGTTGTAGGCTCCATCCCCAGTGTGGGGCCTGCAGGAGGCAGCCGATCCGTGATTCTCTCTCTTCATGGATGTTTCTCTCTCTTCCGCTCTCCCTTCCTCTCTGACATCAATACAAATATATTTTAAAAGTAAATAAATAAATAAGCCTAAAACTGTGCTTTAACCCATTTCTCTTTCCCAAGCCCCTCCCCCCGGAACTGCCCTCCCTGGTGCCCCAGGGGCCTGGCAGGTGCCCCCCCTGGGGTGAGGCCTGGTCCCAGGACCCCCTGTCCTGAAGGCAGCGCCTGGGGTCCCCGAGTGTGGAAGGTAAAAGGCTGAGACCAGGACGGTCTAGGCAGGGCACCCCGAGGCGAGGGGCCGCAGCCGGAGCCCGAGAAGCTGAGGACTCTGAGGGGAGACACTTGGAGGGGAAGGAGCCTGGCGGAGTCTCAGACCAGCCGCCGGGGACCTGGCGCCACAGCTCCGAGCTGAGGGGAGCTAGGAAGGAGGGAGGAGGGAGGCACCCAGACGCCCGGCTCCACGCAGTCAGCCCTGGCTCTTCCTCCAACACCCCGCCCAGCCCACCCTTCCCTTCAGCGAGGGAGGCACTGCTGGGGCCTCTCCCCCATCTTGCCTCGGGCGGGACCGGCCCTTCCCTCCAAGACATACGCTCAGCTGCACGGGAAGCCCCAGGCAGGGCGGTCACCAGGTGCCCCCACTTCAGGGCGGGCGCACGTGCCCGCGTGCCTGGCAGGCCCAGGCCCAGAGACGCCCGCAGACACGGCCGCCCGGAGCCACGCAGGGCGGGCTGCCATTCGTCTTCCAGTGACCGGGTGCTGTGTCCACGGTTCCCTTTACGCCGGCAACGGCACGTGTAGGCGTCAGGGCGGCTGGACGCGGGCCCAGCCACCCCATGGAGCGCCCGTCCCCGTGTGGCCACGGTAGTTCGTCCAGGTGGTCAGCTCTGCCATCAGGCGACTTTAACTAAAGGAGGTTTTTCTTCATCGTCTGAGCAGCTGCATCCAACCCCCTGGAGTGCGGCTCCCACAGGCGCCCTCGGTGAGCGCCGACCCCGGGCGCCGATCTCCAGGTGCCCCCACGTGTCTGCTGCCCGAGGCCCCCGGGTTTCATCAAGGCTGTTCCCAGTGGGTTCCCTGCGGCTCCTACGAGGACGCTGGGCCCACGATGGGCGGGAAACGGGAGAATTGCCTCCGCAAGAGCATATGCCATTAGCCGGTGGATGGTGCCGCCCCGCGCCATTAGCGGGAAGAGCTCCCTTCCTCATAATGACATCACTGGCTTCGGTCGCGTCGGGCGGAGCTGGGAGAGCCGATCTGGAAAGTGTTCCATCCCCAACCACTTCTGCCGCTGCCCGCCGACCGCAGCGCCCCTCAGACCGTCCCCTGCTCCTGCCTGCACACGTGAGCGCACACTGTCTCCTGAGAGCCACACACATGTGCCCACGTCATGCACATGGATGTGGATGTGTGCGCAGCACCTGACCCGCTGGGAGGGGGCGACGCGTGTCTCGAATCTGAGAGACTGGGCCGGGATGGACGTCCCCAGGGCGGGGCGGTCAGATGACTTCAGTCCTGAGACCCAGCCTGACGCGCCAGGAGGAACTCGCGCAGGACGGCGGCGGCCTCGGCGGCGCTTGGTGGCGAGTGCGGGACACGGGCCGCGGACGCATGTGCATGGGCCCGGGACCCCCGTCAACACGCAGGACGGGGACGCCCTCCCGGGCTTCTCCCGGGACATAAACTGTCTGAAATGAAGCCCAGCAGCTCGGGGTGAAGGGCTGTCCGCGGTGCGTGCCCGCGGCTCCCAGGCAGCCGATCCCGTGGCGTCTCTGCGGGCAGCTGGCTCCTGTCGTCATGTTTCCGGTGCAGCGTCTGGACGGGGCTGGAGCTCTGGACGGAGGATCACGTGGAGGCGCTGGGCTCACGCCTCCCCGTGCGGATGCCTTGGGGACCCGCCTCTCGGGGCTCAGAGGTGAGACGGGCGCCTCCTGGGGGGGGTGCATCTGCTGTGAGTCCATCCCCCACCTGCTCGGTGCGGGAAGCCTGCGGCTCGCTGGTGCCGGGGCTCCCGGGAGCAGACCAGGGCCTCCTCGGTGAGTCCTCCTCCCGACCGAGGCGCCTGGCCCTCGCCGCGCCAGGAGCTGTGGGACTATTTCCATTTGAAACGTGTACGTCATTGACCTTAAAACTGAGGTAAAGAAATAGGAGGCGTTTGCTTCCCGATGATCCAGTCAGAGCTGTCGTTATCAGATCGCCGGCAGCCGGCAGGTGCCAGGAGCCCGCGTCGGGAAGGGCGGGGCGGGCGGCGGGTCCAGTGTCTCAGCTTCGGGCCTCGAAGGCGCCTGTCTGTCCACGCGACGCGGACTGGAGGGCGATATGTTTGTCTCCCGTGTGCGAGTGGGAAGGCAGCTCGCAGACCCGCCGAGTGTGGCCGAGGAGGGAGCAGGCGCCGCCCGGCCCTTTGTTCTCCGAGTGGCTCTCGCAGACCAGTCCCCGGCTCGGCGGCCACGGGCGCTGTCCCCGGAGGCGGCTGGGGCTGTGGAGACTTCGGACCCTGATGACGGGCGTGGGGGGGGGGGGCTGGGGGGGCGCCCGTTCTCCGGGGTCGCTGGGCTCCCGGGAAGCGCTGTGCCCCTGGAAAAGGGGGTGCTTGGGGCACAGCTGACAGACATGAGGAGAGATTAATTATGTGCCACACCCCCCCACACACACACCCTCCGGGACAGGTTCTTCCGTCGGACCTCAGAGGCCGTGACGAGCGAGCCCCCCGCTCCCTGCCCCCGACAGAGCAGGACTCCGACCCCCCTCCTGCCCGGACCGTGATGGCTCTGCCGCAGCAGCTGCCGCTCTGCCTAATTAATTATTTATGCCGAGGCAGGCGCGTCATTAGCACCCGGTGAAGATGATATTCGGATCAGAAACACTGCGTTTCAGCCGTCCTCAAGCGAGGAGCTGTCACTCGGGCCTGCGCGCCAGACGGGGGCTGCCAAGAGGCCCCCCGACATCTGTTCAGAACAAAGAGAACAGATTCTCGGCCGCGTGGACACGGGTTTGCTGTCGCCGCCCGCGAGGAAGCGTGGTGACGTCTCCCCAAATCCCGGCCCTGCAGCCGCGCGGAAGGACGGACGGTGAGTGAGCGGCCATCGCTGCTGGGCGCAGCCTGCACACTCGGCGGGGACCCTGCGGCGGCTCTTCGCCCCTGGGGACAGGGTCACGGGGTCGCTTTCCTCCTGCCGGGGCCTGTGAGTTATTCTCCACGACCCAGGGGCTGCCTGACACCGAATGCTGCCGCCACTCGCAGGGAAACAGAAATGCGTGATGGATGGCTCAGGCAGCTCTGGAATAGAGGGGTCCCCCTGCCCCCTCCCCCCCGTCCCTTCCCTCTCCCATCCCCGGCAGGCAGCTCGCTGGGTGCTGGGCCTCCAGGTGTCCGGGCGCTTCCCGTGCAGGTGGGACGAGATGCTCACCTGCTCACCTGGGCCCCTTTCAATCAGAAGCAGAGCAGCCATTGCCGGGAAGTGCAGGTACTGCCCCCCTCTGGTGACGGCAGGTGATACGCCTGCAGGAACGGGATCACTGAGATTCCAATTGATTATTCTTAAATTGATTTTAGAGAGAGAGGAAGGGGAGAGAGAGAGAGAGCATCGATTTGTTGTTACACTTATTTATGCATTCTTTTTAAAATTTATTTCAGAGAAGAAGGGAGAGGGAGAGAGAGAAACATCAATGAGAGAGAGTCATGGATCGGCTGCCTCCTGCACGCCCCACACTGGGGATCAAGCCTGCAACCTGAGCCTGTGCCCTGACCGGGAATTAAACTGTGACCTCTGGGTTCATAGGTTGACGCTCAGCCACTGAGCCAGATGCATTCACTTTTCATTCTTGGATGCACCCTGACCAGGAATTGAACCCGCAACCTTGGCGCATCGGGGAGGCGCTACCACCCACTGGGCTGCGCTGCCTGGCCAGGGCCAGTTACCTACGGGTCAGGAATGAAAGACCCAGAGGGTGGTTTTGGGTTCAGGTCATGGGACCCTGTTGGCTCCGGCCCATGTCCTGACCAGGTGGGCCCCGTCTCCCGTCGGTGAGTGGGGGTCTCAGAGGAGAGCACGGGACCTTCCACCGGAAATGCTGCCGAGCTTTTGGGAAACTCCTGGGATCCAGGCTGCGTCACGTGAGGTGAGGACAGGCCGCCTCGACGGCGTGCTTCGCTCAGAGCCACGCGACACGCCTCTCACATCTGCAGCCACGGCCTGGTCTCGGGCCGCGGGGTGCAGCCGTGAGGCCGCGGGGTGCCCGGCTAAATGAGAATTTCAGACACACAGGAAGGGAAACTTGTTTTAAACAGAATTACCTCCCAGGTCCCGTCCGGGAAATGTCTGTAGGCAACGTATTTGCCGTAAATCGGCTGTACAAGTGCGTCCGTCCACGGCTTGGGGTGGCTGCCTTTCCCGGGAGCAGGCGAGCCGGGGCAGCCTTCCCTCTCCGCCCAGTGAGCCCCGCTCGCCCCAGCGCCTCCGCCCTGCACCTCCTGCCTGCGAGCATCCGGGACGCGAGGGTTTGGGGCCGCGAGTGCGCCCATTCTCCGGATTGGCACCAACGCTGGTAGACAAGTCCTTTTCTCCACTGTCAGCTCCCGCTCAGGCACTCTTTCCGTCTGTGTGCGGGTGACGGACTCTTATCCGGTTTAGCAGGAAGAAAAGCCACAAGGCCTGGAGGACTGCCTGGAAGAGGGGATGTCCTAGTGCCTGCTGGGAGCGTCCGGCCCCAGGCCCTCCCCCTGCAGGACCCGGTCGGATCCGTGGACTGCTTCTCCCAGCACAGCTGTGTGTGTCTTAGACCAGGGCAGCAGCCTGTGAAACAGAGGCCGGCCGGCCGACTCCACGTCAGAAAGGGACTGGGGCCGTAACTGGCTACTCGCCGCCCTGAGTCGGGGTCTCTCTGCCGAATGTTGCTAAGACCCGCTCTTGCCGCTCCCACCGGGGCTGTTTATCCGACGGCCCCTCTGCGGACCCCGTCTCTCCTCCAGCACGTTGTGTGCTGGCTCTTCGGCTCCTGTTATCTTTCCATAAACAGTCATTCGCCACACGCTGCCTTGCTTCTCAGCACAGAGCGGGCCCCACAGACCTCGTGTACACGACTTCAGATCCAAGTCTTTGCAGAAAAAAAATTCCTTTCCGTTCTTAACCTCATTCTCCCAATGACATTGGAAAAGTGAAATGGAACAAAATAAAAAGGAAAATCAAACAAATGAACTAACTAGAGTCACCATAGTCCTCCAGGTGACCGGCCAGGGGACAGACCTGCTGGCCGCACAGACAGTGACCCTTCGGGCTGCGGGACAGGATTAGTCCCTGCCGGCCTGGCCAACACCCCGAGGAAAAGAATGTGCAGGTCTGATCAGTACAGTCATGTTGGGGGACAGATAAATGAACGAACCTATATGGATCCACGTATTTTATTTACAGAAACAACCAAGATGTGATACTAAGCAAAGATGACCGCAGTGGCGTCTGTGGCTTTAAAACAGTGAACACTGTGCCACTCGTCCCCACGTGTGGCCCCTGATGAGAACGTGTCTAGAATCTCCCTCCGCAATTCTCATTCCACCCTAAAACCGCTGACTGATTTAAATCATAGTCCTGCTTGGACAGGTTTCGATATCATTAACCCACTGGTTCCCCAGCTAATACTTTTGTTTTTCCAACTAAAACTTTAAAAGAATATTTGTGTAGACTTGTGACCAGACGTGGTGGGTGCCACCCAAACGGCGGAGCCTGGGGGTGGAGCCGGGAGAGGGAGGGAGGCTTTACAGCCGCGGTCAAAGCCCTCGCGTCGCCGGAGGCCAGTCTGCCCCCACCTGGGACGGCCCGATCAGACGGGACAACCTCCTGCCACACCACATGGATCCCGACACTGTCCCAGGTCAGAGAGGAGTTCCCAGGCTCGGGGCAGGGGGGGAGGGGAGTGGGCGTGCATGTGTGTGTGCGCATGTGTGTGCATGTGTGTGCGTGTGCATGTATGTGTGTTGCATGTGTGTATGTGTGTGTGCATGTGTGTGCATGTATGTGTGCATGTATGTGTGCGTGTGTGCATGTATGTGTGTGCGTGCATGTGTGCGTGCATGTGTGCGTGCATGTGTGCGTGCATGTATGTGTGCGTGTGTGTGCATGTATGTGTGTGTGCATGTGTGTGCGCGTGTATGTGTGTGTGCATGTGTGTGCATGTATGTGTGTGTGTATGTGTGTGTGCATGTATGTGTGTATGCATGTATGTGTGCATGTATGTGTGTGCATGTATGCGTATGTGTGTGTGCATGCATGTGTGTGCGTGCATGCATGTGTGTGCATGTATGTGTGTGCATGTGTGTGCATGTGTGTGCATGTGTGTGCATGTGTGTGTGCATGTATGTGTGCGTGTGTGTGCATGTATGTGTGCGCGTGCATGTGTGTGTGCATGTGTGTGCATGTGTGTGTGCATGTATGTGTGCGTGTGTGTGCATGTATGTGTGTGTGCATGTATGTGTGTGCATGTGTGTGCGCGTGTATGCGTGTGCATGTGTGTGCATGTATGTGTGCGTGTGCATGTGTGTGCATGTATGTGTGCGTGTGCATGTATGTGTGCATGTATGTGTGTGCATGTATGTGTGCGTGTGCATGTATGCGTGTGTGTGTGCATGTATGTGTGTGTGCATGTATGTGTGCGTGTGTGTGCATGTATGTGTGTGTGCGTGCATGTATGTGTGTGCATGTATGCGTGCGTGTGTGTGCATGTGTGTGTGCATGTATGTGTGCGTGTGTGCATGTGTGTGCACGTGTGTGTGCATGTATGTGTGTGCGCATGTGTGTGTGCATGTATGTGTGTGTATGTATGTGCATGTATGTGTGTGCATGTGTGTGCGCGCGTGTGTGCGTGCATGTGTGTGCATGTGTGTGTGCATGTATGTGTGCGTGTGTGTGCATGTATGTGTGTGCATGTGTGTGTGTGCATGTATGTGTGCGTGTGCGCACGTATGTGTGTGTGCATGTGTGTGCGTGTATGTGTGCGTGTGTGCATGTATGTGCGTGTATGTGTGTGCATGTATGTGTGCATGTATGTGTGCGTGTGTGTGCATGTGTGTGCATGTGTGTACATGTGTGTGTGCATGTGTGTGCATGTATGTGCGTGTGTGTGCATGTGTGTGCATGTGTGTGTGCATGTATGCATGCGTGTGTGTGTGCATGTGTGTGCATGTATGTGTGTGTGCATGTATGTGTGTGTGTGCATGTATGTGTGCGTGTGTGTGCATGTATGTGTGTGCATGTATGTGTGTGCGTGTGTGTGTGTGCGCACATGCGCGTGTGTGGCTTTACTTCTCCCGAAACTATTTGGCCGAACCGCCCCCGCCCCAGTTCCCAGGAGAAAGGTCTTCTTCTGTTTCTAAACGCAACTCGGCTGTTTCTTGGGTGAAAGAAGGCGGGCTTGGTTGTCCCGGCCCTTTCTTAAGAACTGCGATCTTGCTCCGCGCTTCTCTTCTCCTCTCTCCCGCGCACGGCCAGCATGGGGCCTCAGTTAATGTTTTCTGAAGGAAATAAGTGTGTGTCGAGGCGGCCATGGGAGGCACGCGATTTGACCAGATTAACCAGATTTGCCAAGTTGGAGACCCCTCTGCCGGGAGAGGGCGGGGCAGAGGCGGAAGGCATGGCTGCTCTGGCCCTCCTGCCAGGGCCGTCCTCACACAGCCTCCTGGGAACGGCTCCTCGGGAATTCTGAACGCGGGGGGGGGGGAGCGGGGGGGGGGGTCCTTCCAGCTGCTGACGGAGGCCGCTTGCCTTCAGCGGTGACCCCGGCTGCACGCTGCTCCCTGCCCCCCGCGGCCCCACGTGCACACAGCTCTCCCCACGGCTGACCCTTCAGTGGCCGTGGGGCAGGGAGTGGGTGCCGAGCGCACAGCCGCGCTGCAAACATCCCCCCCCCCATCCCTTAAAGAGGATCCTCCGTAAACAATCAGTCTAAGGCCCCGGAACGAGGCGGGAGCCCGGCTCAAGAAGAACCTCCCTTGCCAGAAATCTGTGCGGGGGAGACACACGCACACCCACAGCCGCTCCCCGGGGAACAGCATCTGCAGGCCTTTCTCATATCAGCGCCGTGGGATCTGGGCTAGAGCCGGGTCTGCTGTCCTGTGATTCGCAACACACTCTCGTGTCTGTATCGCCCGTCCGTCCGCATTCGTATGCACAGACCAGAGGCAGGAAACCTGGTGGCTTCTCCGCGCTCATAAATCAGTGTCCGCGCCGCGGCAGCCGATAAAATGCCACTGAATCTGAGCCGGCCTGGGGCCCAGGCATCGGGTTTCCGAGGGGCGGCCTTGGCAGCTGTCCTAACCCAGACCCAGGTTCCCTCCGCCCAGGAGGCCCAGGGAGACCGGGAGGGGCACGGGAGAGGCTGCCCACCAGCAAGGGGACGGGAGGGGCTGGGAGCGGCGCTGGGCGATGGGAGGGAACTCAGGGTCCCTGTTTCTGAGCTGGAAGTGACGGCAGGGACTGGGCCCAGGTGCTCCATCTCTGGGTGGCTTGGTGCCCGCGCTGGTCAGCGGGTGGGGGGGTGGGGGGGGCGACAGTCTGCACTTTTTTTAAAATATATTTTTATTGATTTCAGAGAGGAAGGGAGAGGGAGAGAGAGAATCATCAATGATGAGAGAGGATCATGGATCGGCTGCCTCCTCTACGCCCCTCACGGGGATGGAGCCCACAACCCGGGCCTGTGTCCTGACCGGATCGAACCCTGACCTCCTGGTTCCTAGGTGGACGCTCAGCCCCTGAGCCCCTGCCGGCCGACAGCCTGGTTTCTAATGGGCTCCCGGGTGAAGCCACACCCGCAGCCGGGCAGGTGGTCGCTTCCTGGACATGGGAAGTCGTCGGAGGAGCTGATGGACTTGCGTTTCCCTCCGGAATCGCAAGGAGGGGCTGGGCTGGGCCTGCGCAGTCCATCGCTCACGGCCAGTCCATCGGGGGCGTGGAGGCCTGAGCCCCGGGAGAGTGAACTGTGAGCTGGACACATGGACGGGCCCCCGGGCCAGCGCTCCCGCCACCGAAAGTGACGTGGACGTGGATCCTCGGGAGAGAGGGTGCGGGGCGGCCAGGCCCTCCCAGCAGGGGGCAGAGACGGTGCCGTGGAGGGTCGGAGCGGGCGGGGAGTGTCCGCATGGCCCACACAGCGCCCTGAACGAGGACGCTCCCAGCTCTTTTCTGAGAAAAACCGCAGAAACAGAGCTGCGCCTTCAGATACCGACGCCCGAGCCGCATGGAGAAGGCGCCTCCCTCGCTCTCCCCGCGGCTCCGGTCACCCTACCCCACGCCAGCCTCAGCTTCGACGTCACCCTCTCCAGGACGGAGCCCCGGCGGCTCCCCGGCCTCGGCAGCCTCCCAAGACCCACCCGGCGCCCCAGGCCTTCCCAGCACCCACAGCGCCTCTGCACCGCGGTCTTCGGGATCCACGCAGGCCTGCCAATCACCCGTCCCTCCGGCAGGTCAAAGGGCACAGAGGGGGCCGCCACCTGCCGCTCTCCGCTCCCCTGGGGCAGGCGGCCGGCGGGTGGGCTCCTTCCGGGAAGCGGGTGCTGACCACGAGCCGCCCTGAGGTTCGTGCCCACGTGGAGGGCGAGGCTGTGAGCACATCGGCTAAGCATCCTGTGCCCCCCATTTCCTTCGGGGGACTGAGAACACCCTACGGCTCCTTCCAAGGAAATAAAAAATCTAGAAGTCACAGTCCTTTAAAATGGAGAACTACAGCCGGCCCGCCCGGCGTGGCTCCGTGGTGGAGCATCGACCTGAAGACTGAAGGGTCCTGGGTTCGAGTCCCTATCAGGGCACAGGCCCGGGTTACAAGCTTGATCCCCAGTGGCAGGCGAGCAGGAGGCAGCCGATCCATGATTCTCTCTCATCATTGATGTTTCTATCTCTCTCTCCCTCTCCCTGCCTCTCTGAAATCCATAAAAATGTATTTTTTAAAGTGATAATAAATAAAAAAGGAAAACTATAGAACAACGTCTCCAGCCTTCAGATGACCTGCCAGGGAGTCAGCGGAAAACACGAAGCTGAGAATCAGCGGAAGCTGCAGGCGCCTTCGTGGGGGCAGGAGGCCAGGCATGTGGTCGCTCGGATGTGCCGGGCACCCAGCTAGAGGCCGGGGGGTCAGCGCTGGCCAGGTCACCCGTCCTGTCTCCGGGCTTCGCCCAGAGGGAACCTTGCTCCCTCCATGTACATCTCAAGGGCGTGCGCCCCAAGTGCTGTGTCTGGGGCGTGGCTGGCGATCTGGCCTGAACGAGGGAGAATGAGCTCGGTGCACGAAGCGTGCCGGCCACGCTACCTCATTCGCCGGAGGAACCTCCGCAGATGCACGCACACATCTCGGTGCGGAGCAGTGGCCGGGTCCCAGGACGCACTGAGCTGGTGAGGTCAGCGGCACGGGGCCTGGGAGAAGGAGCGACTCTCTTCAGTGGAAATGAATTGAATTGTCACATTTTAAATGTGGCGAGTGGCGCCTCTCACACTGAGCAGTGGGCAATGAAGGATGGAAGGTGGGGTCATAACGGAGTCCCTCACACGCCCACAGGAATGAACCCGACGGGAACAGACAGACGGTTCCTGGTGGGTCCGACGGAGAACGGACCTGTGTTCCAGGCGCTCAGGGAGCCCAGCTGAGCTCACGGAGGGCCCAGCACGGCCGCCCGCCCTCAGGCTCCTCATACAACCAGCGAGGCAGCGGCCGGTCCTCAGTCCAGGGGGCGCGGGCAGGCGGCTTCCCCACCTTGCTTGTGGTTGTGGTTTGGCTTTGGTTTGGGTCTGACCTGGTCCTCCAATGAGGGTTTTAGACACAGAAATGCAGTTAATGTCATTTTTCAAATTCCGGCGGCTCCTTCCTCCTGCAGCCAGATCCTAAGAACACGGCCACGGTCCCTGTCCCCAGCCCTCCGGCCTCGGCACCGGCACCGGCACCGGCACCGGCAGGGTTAACCAGCCCCGCCCCTGCCCAGCCGGCTGGCATGATCTCTCAGGCACATCTGTCCCCAGCCAATCCCCGGCCACAAGCCGCTGAATGAAGGGCTGGGGGTGGGGCTGTGCCAGGCACCTTTCCCTGCTTCTCAGCACACGCACACACAAGCACACACGCACACACACGTGCACACGCACGCATGCACAGTGAACAGGAAAGCAGTCTCCTTTTGGAAAACACACTAAGTGCCGGGCGTCCTCCCCTGAGGTCTGCCCTTGGCGGCAGGGCTCCCGTGTGCCCATCCTCCATCCTCTGAGCAGGACCCTCACGGCGGGCGCTGCCTGGGCCCTGCTTCGGAGGAAACTTGTGAGCAACCAGCGGGAGGCACCTTCTCACCGGCACTGGGCCGGTCAAAGGGCCCTCAGTCCTCATGCACATCCTCCACCCTGTGCAGGGCTGTGAGGCCCCGGCAGATGGTGGGCTGGTCTCTCCCTCCCCCTCCGTCTCTCTCTCTCTCTCCCCCTCCCTCCCCCTCTTCTCTCCCTCCTTTCCCCTCCTTCTCCCTCTCCCCCTCCCTCTGCCCCCTCTGTCTCAAGTCTCGGCCTGGTCAGGGTCTCTAGGAGGCCTGCCCCCCTGCCCCAGGCTGTGCACATCCATCTCATCGGGCGTGTTTATATTTTCCATCTTGTGGAATAAATACAGGATCTGGGACCCGCCTTCGAGTTCCTGTGGACAGAGCTTAAACCCTCTCCCAGACAGAGGTGCTCTCGCTGGGAAGAGATTTCCCCGGAGGCACTGGGAGTCCATTGACGGGTTTGTGAAATGCTAACAGGGGACATTATTTTTTACCTTTATGGGTGTCTCCCCCCCCCATGGAGGGATTCAAGAAAATTGCTGGGCTATTAACCAAACCAATTCTGGGGCCACTGAGGCTCCCCCCCCCCCCCGACTACCCTGCCCCAGAGTTGAGTAGCGTGGGGAGCTGGAACACAAAACATGGAGAATTCATTCATCGTATCAGGAAGTGTCACAAGTCTACATTTGCACTGGCCCATCAGCCTGTGTGTGTGTGTGTGTGTGTGTGTGTGTGTGTGTGAGAGAGAGAGAGAGAGAGAGAGAGAGAGAGAGAGAGAGGTGGGGGTGGGGGAGAGAACAGAACGGTGCTATGATCTTGTCATCCGGAAATGAGCGACGCAGGCACCATGACTTTGCAGGTCTGGTCCACACCAACGCATCCCCCGTGTGCACTGGAAACATGTAAAGTGGAAACTAAATGTGGCAAGAAAACATTTATAGGAACCAACTCCCTCCAGTTTATAAATTAAAAAAGAAAAAACAATTTAGAAAACTAAGTCGAGAGAAGAGGGCTCAGGAGTGGAGACCTGCTGGGCTGGCTTCAGATTCCCCCAGACCCGTCCCACCCCAGAGCCTGAGGGGGTAGCGGTAAAGTGGGCGTGGCTGGCGAATGACTCTCCGCAGATCCACGTCGGCCTCCACTCTGAGAGAGCACGTGATTATTTTCAAACTAGAGGCCCGGTGCATGGAATTCGTGAACAGGCAGGGTCCCTAGGCGCGGCGAGCAATCAGGGACCAGGGCCGATCGGGGCCTTCCGGCTGCCGGCTGGGGCCTTCCTTCGTTCCACGCCACCCCCTGGTGGTCAGCACATGTCACAGCAAGTGATCAAACTCCAGGTCTCCTGGTCGAACCCCCAAGGGGACACTTTGCATATTATCCTTTTATATAGAGAGATTCTCCTCAAGCTCTATTTTTGTGGGTACCCGTGGAAATGCTAAACATTGTTTCCTTCCCTGTGGTATGTGGTACACACACACACACACACACACACACAGACACACATACACACAAACACACACATACACACAAACATACACACACATACATATACACATACACAGAGACACACACACACACACACACACAGACACACATACACACACAAACACACACACAAACCCCACAGTGACCATGGGAGTCAACTGCACCGCTCGCCACCCGTTCTCCCTCGTAAAGCCCAGGCTCCCGTTCGGATGCGGGGAGACAAGTGCCCGGAGCCCCAGGAAGCACACGGCCGGCCACGTGTTGCAGGCTTCGCGGGCGCGCTCACCGGGGCCGGTGGCTGTCTGCATAGACACCCGGTTCACTACACAGGGACCTTCCGTGCCTCTCCCTGGACGGGAAGCGGGTGACAGGGGAACTGAATAGTCTTGCGAGCAGTGAGGCTCCATTCGTCCACGACGGGTTTCCACGTGTGAAAACGTGCGTCCTGGGAGAGCACTCTGCCTGCCGGCTCCAGGGCACACCCCGGCCTTCGGGACGGGGCTCAGCATGGACCCCTCCTCGGCCAGGGGCAGCCAGGCCAGCAGGGCCTGAGTGATGACAGCTCCATCCGCTGGGCGCGGGGCTGCATGGCACGGACGCAGGGAAGCTCGGGAGAGAGCTCACGCCGAGAACACGTAGAGGGAGGAACGAGAGGGAAGGAACGCGTGGGTGCGTTCTGGGAAGGGACAAAATTGTCGAGAGAGAGGCGTGGAAGAGAGAAGAACTGAATTCCGGCATCTACAAAAACCGACGGCTACCAGCATCCTTCATGGTGCGCAACTACACGTGTTCCCCGAGACCAGACACCAAACGCGATGTCCCTCCCGCCGTCCTGCTCCCACATTCTGCCAGGAGTCCTGCCTGTTGCAACCAGACGGGAAAAGGGAAGGACAGGGCACCGACTGCGAGGGGAGATGCTGTCATCGCTCACAGGTGCCATGTGGTCCCTCCTGCGTGTCTGGGTGGTGCTGGCAGGGGATGCCCACCTTCCCAGCATCGCCCGGGAGCAGCCCGGGAGCTGTGGGCGGCCCGACAGGTCATGCAGTCAGCTTCCCACTGCTGCATTCAGAGTGTGTGCACGTGTGTCTGCTTGCGTGCATGTGTGTGCTTATATGTGCACATGCATGCCCGTGTGTGCTTTGTGCGCATATGTATGCATGTGTGTGGGCATATGCATGTGTGTGCGTGTGCACTGTGTGCACGTGTGTGCTCGTGAGCAGGCGCACCGCTTCACCAAGGCTCTAGTCATTAGCAGAAGAGCTTTAAGATCTGCTAAGACGCATAATGGCTTTCAAACCTTTGACATTAAAATGTTCTCTAATCACCTTCCATTAGCAAAACCAGGAAAAGCCGGCTTTGGCGTAAAGCACCAAGTTCATTCGCCTCCTCCCGCCCCCGCCCGCCCTCAGTAATGGCCCTGTGCCTAAAATGCCCCAGACCTTTGCGGTCCTGGGAAGGAAATTGGTGGAGTGTTTTTGGCTTCGCCGCAAGAAAAAGCTCCAGATTTCACGGCTGCCCAGCCCCAGCCCTTCGCACCATGGCGGACGCCGGCTTAGGGAAACGAGCACCAAAGCGGGTTGCACGGGAGGCGGCTTCACGCACATCAGGAGACACAAGAGAAGGGAACGGAAGCCCCAGGCGTCAGCGCAGCAGGCAGCTCGGGGCTGCCCTGCCCGTGACCAAGAGCACACGCTGTGTGTGCGTGTGTGCACTGTGTGCACGTGTGTGCTTGTGTGTGCACGTGCGTGCTTGTGTATGCTCGTGTGTGTACGTGTGTGCTCGTGTGCTCGTTGTGTACGTGTGTGCTCGTGTGTGTACGTGTGTGCACGTGTGTGCTTGTGTATGCTCGTGTGTGCTCGTGTGTGCACGTGTATGCTCGTGTGTGCTCGTGTGTGCTCGTGTGTGCTCGCACACACAATGAAGGCCACTGGACTCGGGCAAAGGCAAGCACGACCATTTGTCAACACGTGTTGGCGGTTTGGTTGACCCGAGGCTCTCAAGGCAACTTTGACTCAGAAACTGTCTCTATGTGGGTGCTCTCTGAGAGCAGAGCCCCATTCCCCCTCTTCCTCGGCCCCCGCACGGCAGGTGGTCCTTGCAGATGAACAAGGAGGCCTGGGGGGGGGGGGGCGCCAGAGATAACTTTGCCCAAATCTCCGTGCGTCCGGACGCGCCGCTGCCCCACTTCTGGTCTCAGTGATCCCGGGAAAGGGCGAGCTTTCAGCAGCGGCTGGGCACGCGGAGCTGCTGAGCGCCCGCTGCTCCGCGGTTTTCGCTGGGAAAGGTCTGTAAGCCGGGGGTCTGCTGTCTTGCCCACTCACGCCCTCTCCGTGTGGGTCTCAGTGCTCAACACGGGCACCCACCCACCCTCGGCGCCCTTCACGCTGGGCGGGGGGCGCGTCTCCCAGCGCCGCCCTGGCCTCTCCACCTCCTCCCGCCCGCCCTCCTGGGCTCTCAGCACCTGGGCCGCTGCTGGGTGCCTCTCACCTGCCTGCCCCCCCCCCCCGCCCGACTGTGGCATGACCTTTGACCTCTGAGCCCCCGGCCTGTCCCGTAGGCTTGTCGGCGGATGAGTGCTGAGTGCTGCCCCTCCCGGCCTCTTGCTCACGTCAGCTCCCACGCGGCGTCCGTGGACGTGGGAGTCTGTTCGCGCCGCCCGGGAGTGAAGGCCGGCCCCCGGGAGACGGGGTGCTCCGTGGGGGTCCCCGAGGACCCAGGGGACCGGCAGGCGGGACTGGGGGAGGGGATGGCGCGCCCGCAGCCCAGCGTGTGGGAAGCACCCTCTCTCGTCGGTACGAGGCGTCAGCCGCACTCAGGCCAACGGGCTCGTGTCCGACGCATCCTCGGGAAGGACGTCGAATCCTGGAAAGCGCGTGTGCGGGACCCGAGAGCGTGTCCCCTCCAGCCTCTCACTGTCAGAGCCTCAAAGCCGCCGCGCACCCCGCACCCCGGGGTCCTGTTCTGTGAAACCCTCTGCAGGGCGCGGGGGCGGAGCTCCGGGAGGGAGAGCGGCGGGCCAGCCGTTCCCGGACCTGCAGCGGCCCTGTCTGCCCACAGCAGCCATAGCATCCCCGTCACTGTTGGAGCAGGCTCACAGCCACCACCCCACCCTCCCTGCCCTGCTACCCCCCTCCCCCACCCCACCCCCTCCCCCCACCCTCCCTACCCCGCTACCCCCCCACCACCCCATCCCACCCACCCTCCCTCCCCCCTACCCCCATCCCACCCCCCATCCCACCCACCCTCCCTCCCCCCCACCCCCATCCCACCCCCTCCCCCCACCCTCCCTACCCCGCTACCCCCCACCACCCCATCCCACCCACCCTCCCTCCCCCCCACCCCCATCCCACCCCCTCCCCCCACCCTCCCTGCCCCAATACCCCCCTCCCCCATCCCACCCCCTCCCCCCCTCCCCCACCCCACCCCCTCCCCCCACCCTTCCCTACCCCCGCTACCCCCCACCACCCCATCCCACCCCCTCCCCCCACCCTCCCTACCCCGCTACCCCCCACCACCCCCATCCCACCCACCCTCCCTCCCCCCTACCCCCATCCCACCCCCATCCCCCCCCACCCCACCCTCCCTACCCCCACCCCCCCACCCTCCCTACCCCGCTACCCCCCCCCCCCCCCCGCTACAGGGGCCGTCCTTCCTTTCCCCTCACGGGTCGCCTTCCGCTCACAGAGACCCTCCTGATCGTCGTTATGGTGCGTGTGGAGCAGCGGGGCCGCCCTCGTCCACAGACACCCCTGACGATCCCTCATTTCTGAGCCGAGAGCTGCCAGGGACGAGGCCCATCCTTGTCACCCCGGGACTCCCCGAAACGGGTCCGGTCCGACCCAACTGGGTCACACAGGCTAACGCGCCTCACACATCTATTCACGGGGGAAGTCCCAGGGGGTCGCTGCCTTAAAGGCGTCGCTGAGGCCGGGAGCCCCGGCTGCTGCCCTGAGAGGTGCACGGGGATCGGGGAGCAGAGCGGTTCCCGCACCGGCCCCCTCTGGCGCCTCACGTCCAGGGCCGCTGCTCACCCCCAGACACCCCAACATCCCGCCCATTCCCTGCTCAGGAGCTGACACCTGAGGCTCGGGGCTCGGGGTCGGAGATGCGAGCGTTTTCCACGGGGAAGCTGGTGCAGGAAGGCGCCCGCCGTGCCCAGCACCGGTCAGTCCCTGGCGACAGGCCCGCCCCCTCGCTCTCCTCTCCCCCCCAAGGGCCTCGGGCCAGTGACCTTGACCCGCGGAGGGGCCCCTTCCGGTCCCATGTCAGAGGCCCAGGGAGCTCCAGGCAGCCCGTCCCAGACCCCGTGACCGGCTTCCTGCGGCCGCGGCACAAAGGAGCCGGTTCATGGGCAGCTCGCAGGGGCAGGCGCGGGACGTCCCAGCCACTCCTGCCGCCGCGAGGGGAGCACAGCGGCCGGTGGGCAGCCAGGCCGGTCCCTCTGCAAGGGCTTCAGGGGAGCTGGGCGTGATGCTGGAGCCCCGGTGACATGTTTTACATGCAGCTCCTCGCGCGTCCCGCCTCCCCCCCCCCCCTCCCGGCAGGAGTCTGCCCATCGTCCTGCGGGTCACGGGTCACTGCAGGGGAGGAGCAGGCGGCTGGGACCGGGAGACAAGGTTGCAAGGCAACGCCGGAGCCCGGGACGCCGCAGCCAGGCCCAGCCGCACACGCTGAGCGGATGCGAGCTGGTCCCCGGGGCCCTGCCTCACCCACTTTCACGCCCGAGACAACAGGGCAGGGGCTGAGGAGAAGGCAGAGCTGGCCCAGAGTCCCCCTCTGTGACCCTCTGGCCGGTGACGCCTCGAAAGCCACGGCCACACCCAGGGGTCCGGGACCCAAACCTCGCTGCCTCCTGTCCCGCAAACGCAAACCCAGTTATTGGCGGACCCGAACCTCAAGGCCACATCCCAGCAGGGAGGCCCGGCTGACAGGGCGGGACGCAGCCACCTCCGGGCGGGGGTCACCCGTCTGGGGGTCACGGGTCCTGGAGCCCAGCCGGCTGCAGAGACCACAGCTCAGGACAGACCTGACCTGCTTCTGCTCTGCCTCGTTCCGGAGGACGCGGGCACCCAGGGCGCCCCGAGCAGCGCGGGCCCACGTGCAGGTGCTCATCGCCCCAGCCTCCGGCCGCAGGGAGCCCGGGCCTGAGCCTGGGGGGGCGGGGGGGGGAGTTGCAGCTACAAAGGAAACTGCGTTGGGTGCGCCCATCCCACTGCGGTTTCACCTGGAAACAGCGGCCGCCTCCTCCCGGGAGAGACAGCAGGGCCGTGGGTTTCCAGTTTGGTGGTGGGGGGGGTGGGGGGGGGTCCTGATCCAGGTGCTTATTGGGGGTCAGCAATCTGGCCCCACACGAAGGTGCCCCGTGAGGGGGGGCCCTGCCTCTGCAGCTCCTCCATCCCCTCCCGCGGCCGCAGCTGTGACCTCTGACCCTCAGCCCCAGAGGAACGACACCTCATCCATTTCGCCTGAACCGCATGGCAACCCGGTCCCCGGGGGATGGCCGCGCAGCGACGCCAGGCGTCAGCCCTGGAGCCAGATTTTCTTCAAAACGACGGGCATTTTCCAATCCCGGCCGGGCAGCGGGGAGGGTCCCCGGGGAGGCGCGGAGCCCTGATTATCCTCGTAAATGTTTCATCAGGACATCTGCCCAGCTCGCTCCCTGCCCGCCTGCCCTCCCCTCCCCTCCCCCCTCCCCTCCCCTCCCCTCCCCTCCCCTCCCCTCCCCTCCCGCCCCAGCAGCCAGGAGTGGCCGGAGGCTGAGGGGGCTGGTGTCGGGGACTGGGACAGGCTGGGCTGGGAACAAAGAGCCAGCCCAGCTGAGGGGGAGGCTGCAGAGCGAGGCGCCCGGGCAGGTGGATCAGGTCCACCTGGGACCCCGCGGATCTGGGCCGGGAAGTGGGGGTGCCCGCCCCCCGCCCTCGCTCTTTCCCTCTGTCTTTGCCAGGGTGGCCTCCAGCGTGGGGTCCGGGGCAGCTCCCAGGAGAAGGAACGGGCAGGACCGGGCAGGGGGAGGGGGCCGCCTCCCGATCTGCAGGGTGAGGGGCCGTCCTTGGGCAGCGAGCGCGGTGCTGTCTGTGCCCTTGGGGGGGACACTGCTCCCACTGAGCTCTCACCTCCCTGTGGCCTGAAGCTGCTCCCGGGTGCGGGGGGGCGCGGGGGGTGCAGGGGGAGTGCGCGGGGGGAGGGGGCCTGGCTGCACCGTCAGCGCCGACCTGGGGGGCGGGGGCCTCAAACAGGCAGAGGCGCTGCGCCCCCTGGAAAGGCCGCCTTTGTGCTCCGCTGGCCGGTCCCCCCGGGAGCCGCGCGGCCTCCGTGGAGCAGCAGCGCCGCCCAGTGGCCCCTCCCGCGCCACCCACCTTGCGGAGAGGAGGGGGGGTCGCCCATATTTTCTTTTCTACCTGAAAGCAGGTGCCTCTCCATCAGGTCACGCACCGCATCCCCACTCCGCGCCCCCGGCCCCTGCCCGCCCTCCCGAACCGGTGCCGGCTCCACCGGGCGCTGCCACGGCCAGGACTCCACGCGGGCAAATCCACGCGGGGACGGGTGCCCGAGCCCCGAGCTACAGTCGCTCCTGGCACAGGGGGTGGGGTTGCTAACCTGCCCGGCGGGCACCGAGCCCCAGGGGCTCCCCCGGCTTCCCTCCCCCTGAGCCCTGCCCGCACCCGCGCTGCCCTGGCGGGTGGAGGCCTGGGGACCCCACGGCTCTGCACTGCGGGCCCTGCCCACCTTCCTCCGCCTTCCCCCGCCTTCATCCCACCCCTGCAGTGGGCGCTTGGAGGCCGGGACCCAGGAGGGAGAGCCCTGGTGCCACAGCTGCAGGCGCCTGGGCTCCCGCCCCCAAAGGTTTGGATACTGCTCCTGCGGGCGCTTACGGTACGAAATGGCCAAGCAGAGCCCTCCTGGTGTGGCTCAGTGGCTAGAGCATCGGCCTGTGGAGCAAAGGGTCCCGGGTTCGATTCCGGTCAAGGGAACGTACCTCCCGGCCCTGGTCGGGGGCTTGTGGGAGGCACCCCATCGATGTGTCTCTCCCGTCGGTGCTTCTCTCTGCCTCTGCCTCTCCTTTCTACTCTCCCTACAAATCACGGAGCCGCACCAGCCAGGCCTGGCTCTTCTTTGTGAGACTTTCCTGGTAAGGAAGGCCCTGTGCTTGGTGAGGCCCCGGGGCCACGGCGAGGAAGGGTCGGGGGGCGGGGGGGGGGGCAGGTTCCGCCCTCAGGCAGGGCCATCCTGAAGTTGCTCTGAAGTTCAGCAACGTGTGCACAGAGCTGAGAAGAGGCCAACCCGACCCCAGGGCAGGTCTGACAGCAGGAGGGCCGTCCTCCACTGACAGACGCGTATGGAGCTGCTGGGCGCCAGGCACTGCGGTGGGCACTGGGCATCGCGGTGACACACTCGGCCTTGGTGGGCGCTTGTTCTAGTGCAGGCGTAGAGGACACACACACACACACACATACACACACACACACATACACACACACATACATACACACACATACACACATACACACACATACACACATATACACACATATATATACACACATATACATACATACACACATATACACACACATACATACACACATACACACACATACACACATACAGCTATAATTACAGATACGGGCATGGGCATACAGTTATGGACATGGATGTTGGTGTTGTTATGGATATGGACATAGATATGGGTGTGGATGTGGAGATGGATGTGGAGATGGAGATGGATATAGACACAGATATGGGATAAAGATACAGTGATGGAGATGGGTCTGGGTCTGGGCATAGATATGGATGTGAAGATGGAGATGGAGATGGAGATGGGGCTGGGCATGGATATGGGTATGGGTATGTATGTGGAGATGGAGATGGGGCTGGGCATGGATATGGGTATGGGTATGTATGTGGAGATGGAGATGGGGCTGGGCATGGATATGGGTATGGATAGGACGTGACGGTGTAGATGCTGACGCAGACGTGGGCGTGGACTAAAATGGAGAGAGCAGTGCATGAGTCAGCGCGAGGGGAGAGGGTGGTGGGAGGTCTCTGTGCTGAGTCATGGGCAGGGCCTCTCTGGGCGGCCACGGGAAGGACCTGGAGGGAGGAAGCCCAAGGAAGCCCAGTGGCCTGTGGGGCCCCGCTGGTGCTGCCCACGCCTGGCCTGCAGGGGGCAGCAGGGGCTGCAGGAATGAGGCGGCCAGGCCAGCGGATGGGGTGGCTCCTTGGAAGGAACAGCAAGGCCCGTGGGAGGGCTGAGAGCGGTCACTCATCCGGCATCAGGCTTCCCGTTTCCGGGGGAACTTAAAGCGATTTTTGTTTATAAAACACTAATGTGTGGTCGCCAGAGGGCAGGGCGTGGAGGGGGAGGGGGCCCTCGTACAGCTGACAGGGGATGTGACTCTGGGTGGTGGGCACCCCGTGCCATACACTGACCTTGCGACAGAGAAGCCACACCTGAAACCCGTGTGTTCGTGTGACCGACGTCACCCAATGGACTGTTTGAAAAGGACCCGCCGACCGAAGGGCTGAGGGAACTGATGGTGTGCGGGCACCGGGCTCCCCACGTGACCGAACCGTAACAACACAGGATAAACACAACTTGCCCTGAGTCCCGCTCCCGTTAAAAACCATCGGGGACTCGGGACTACAAGTGAATGCCTCTCGCTGAGCGACTGTGGAGTCCTGGCCACCAGGAGTGTGTGTGGGGGGGAGGGGGTCTCTGGGACCCAGGGCTCTGCAAACCCCGCCTCTCACGCAGCTGGCAGCCCCGTCCGTCCGCGGGGAGCGGGGCGCCTGCTCGCAGCCGAGCTCGCGGTGTGGTGTGGTGTGTTGTGCGCACAGAGAAGGAAATGCGATCATTTTTGTTGAAAGAACCACCGCAGTCCTGCCCACAGTTCCCTGTCGAGGTCTCCCCACGTTCCCCACCCTGACCCAGGTCCTCCCCTCGGCAAACTGCCGGCAGGTGGACAGACCAGCGCTCCCGCGGGAACGGCCGCTGGGGCGAGGAAGACGCCTGAGGGAGGTGCCGCTGCGGCGAAGGCCGAAGGAAAGACTCCGACGGCTTCACAGTATTGCCTGCTGACGGCTGTTTTCACATCAACACAGAAGACTTGGGTTTTTCTTCCCAATCAAAACTCAAAAAACAATCTCTCCTGCCCGGCTAGTGTGGCCCAGGGGTTGAGTATCGACCTTGGACCAGGAGGTCACCGTTCAATCCCCGGTCAGGGCACAGGCCCGGGTTGGGGGCTCGATCCCCAGTGCGGGGCGTGCAGGAGGCAGAGGGCCCAGGATTCTCTCTCATCACTGATGCTTCTCTCTCTCCCCCTTCCTCTCTGAAACCAATAAAAATATATTTAAAAAATGAAAGCCATCTCTCCTCCCTGAAGGTGAGCACGCACGCGGGACCCCCGGGGAGCTCACCGTCAGGCCTTGCCCAGAGGGCAGCCTCCTCGCTCCTCAAGGGCCTGGCTGCTCCGGAGGCTGGCGCGCACCTCGTTACAGCAAAACAAGCACAGCCACGAGTGCCACGCGTGTTCGTGAAAACCCCGGAGACTCACCGGCAGCTCGCGGCGTGGTATCCAGCCACGGTGTGCGGTGATCGGTCGACTGCCGCCGGGGCTGGGGCCTGGCAGGCTGTTACTCAATCTCAGAGCAGCCCCGTGGCGCCCGGAGCTTCTGGGAGGGGAGCTGGGTGCGGAGGGTTTAAGGCAGGGGTCCTCAAACTTTTTAAACGGGGCCAGTTCACTGTCCCTCAGACCGTTGGAGGGCCGGACTATAGTTTTAAAAAAAACTATGAACAAATTCCTATGCACACGGCACATATCTTATTTTGAAGTAAAAAAACAAAACGGGAACAAATACAATATTTGTATTTGCATGTGGCCCGCGGGCCGTAGTTTGAGGACCCCTGGTTTAGGGCAAGTGAACAAGAACACGCGGAGCCCAGTCGCCTCTGAAGGCCGCGCTCAGACCGCCGCCCTCTGGGACGTCAGCCCGGCGCCGCGGGTGAGCTCGGACGACGGCGGCGGCGGCATCGGTGCTGACAAGGCTGGTGCCTCGTCCCGAGCCTGGGAGACCGGAACCCACGCCATCGGCACCTGCCTCTGACACACGACCGGGTCCAGGACAAGCCGCTCGGCCCAGCCCACGTCCTCAAAGACTGACGTTGCTCACGGAGGCCTTTCCTGGGATACTGCTCTGACCCCGGGCTGTTTGGAATTCTTGGAGCAAGAAGTCAGCCCCTTTTAGGGACGTGTTGCTTCGACCTAGACATGCCCTGTGCTTCGTCCCTTGTCCTCCCCCTAGAGCAGGCGTTTCCGTAAAAGGAACCTCTGTTTCTGGGGGTGCAGCCTGGGTGTAGAGGGAAGTGCTCTCCGCCACACAGCCCAGCTCTGGGACGGTTACAGCGAGCTCTCTCCGCCCCCTGGTGGGCACAGGATGGACTTGCTGGGAGGCCACTGGATTGCATTCTCATGAAACAAAATAGAGAAAAAGTCCAGTCCTACCTGGGGGATGGAACCAAACGCAATTCGTTACCGGTTCCCCACGTGATCTTTTTAAAGTTCAAGACCAGCCATGAGGTGCCGCCACGCAGACGGCAGCCAGGGCCGTCCCGGAGGAACCCACAGGCCCACGCGGGATGCTGGGCGTTTGATCTTTGCCAGGAGAACCTTACAGTCGGGTCGCGGATGAAGATCCCCCATCAGAGCACGGAGCCGGGTGGGAAGCGGGCGCCAGCGCTGAGCCCGCCAGGACGTGCAGGTCGTGCTTGGCCCGGGAGCCCAGGCTGACCTCCTTACGGCCCCAAATGCCCCTCCTACCCCAGAGCCACTGGGGGGCACCTTCAGACATCAACACGCACGGGACAACAGCGCAGACTGGACACCACAGCGAGTTTATTCGCCGCGAGGGGCGGAAAGGAGGCACGGAAGATGGAAGGCTTGTTTTCCGGGGCAGCACGCAAGCTGTGCAGACCGTCAAGTCACGAACCCCAAGAACATACTTTGATGTCACATCTTGACGGATCCCGACACTACGTGTCAGCTTTAAAAATATTTTCATCTGAAATCATATTTCCATTTATATGCATCGATATAGTGTGTATACATTACCTAGGGTTCTTTTGAAAAATAGAATATCATCAATACTAAACGTTACTATAATTTAAGATTCCATAGCATGATCTGATGAGGCCTCAAATGTAATTATCTGGGGAGGGGATGTCTCAAGAAGACAATCATCTATCCATCTTGGAACTGGAAGAGATTTAGGTGACCGCCTGGCTCCGCCCACTCCGTAAGACACATCAAGCATTATTCTCCCATTTTTGATCAAGTTACCACTAAGATTACATGACTCACCCAAAGCCACCAAGCAGTTAAATGTCCTCTTTCCTCAGCCACTGTTTTCTAGCCAGACAGACCGCCAAGCGGATTTCATGGGCCATCACAGACATTCAAGGGCGAGACCACTCACTAGGGGACCCCCTCCAGGGCCCACTGTGCTCACGACGTGAGACAAACCACAGCTGGGGAATGAAAGACACAACCTGCGTGGCCGTGGCTTCCAGGCCCATTGCTGGTAGTGAAACCCGGCCCCAGGCCGCGGGAACCTACCGGACTCAGCGACACGACCACATGGCTGCCCTGGCCACGTGCAGGCGTCCAGCTCAGGGCAAGACGCTCCCCACACCCACAGCCAGTGCCCAGAGGAAAGGGTGGAAGCAGAACAAGCAGGAATAATTCCAGAAAGGCCGGCGTGCCTGCGCTTCGGGGTCTCGGGGTTGTGAGCTGCCGACACAGGTGGACACCGGCTGTGCACGTGCCCCCCGCCCACCAGACGCTCCTGGGGACCAGGACACACAGGCACGTCCCGCGGGAGGGCTTGGCTCTGGGCTCTGGGGCTCCGTCAAGACCATGGGGTGAGGCCGGGCTGGGAAGACGTCCACGCCCACCGTGTCAAGGTCTTGCCAGGGAGCAGGTGTGGGCGTGGCGGAGGCTGGGATGGGACGCTGAGCGGGGAGGGCTTCCCCGAGGCCTTTGCTGGGACGGCGTTCGCAGAACAAGCGTGTGGTGCCGGGCGGAAATCTCTCTTGGTGCCCACGGGAACGTGGCCCGTCTCAACCCTGACGGGCCCATCGGTCAGAAGCACAAACAATAATTAGGGGGACGCTGAGAGGTCTGGTCCCCGATTCTCTGGGACACACCGAGCGGGAAAGCGTGTACCAGCCCTGGGCGGAGAGGCTTGAACAAGGGACGAGGCGCCGAGTCATGGCAGCTGAGGACAACGATCGCGGATGAGGCTGAGCACCGCCTGGAGGACCCTCTCCCTCGAGGGGCTGGCGTCCACCTCGTGGCAGCCCGGGCTCTCCATCCGCGTGTAGGAGACCTCCACCCTGGGGACAGAGAAGGAACAGGGTTGGCACACGTCTCTGCTCGGCTCTCCGGGCAGCCGGCACTGTCCCACCCGCTGTCCCGCCCACTGTCCCGCCAGCAGCGTGAAGCCAGGTCCCCGATGGGTCTCCCACAGCCTCCCCTGGCGCGAGCTCTGCCACAGGCCGTGTTTGAGACACTCTGTCCAATACCTGACACGGCCCAGCCGGCCTGGCTCAGGGGTTGAGCATCGACCTAGGAACCAGGTCACAGTTCAATTCCTGGTCAGGGCACATGCCAGGGCTGTGGGCTCGATGCCCAGTGCGGGGCATGAGGAGGCAGCCGATCCATGATTTTCTCATCATCTCTCTCTCTCTCTCTCTCTCTCTCTCTCTCTCTCTCTCTCTCTCTCTCTCCCTTCCTCCCTCTCTGAAATAAATAAGAATCTGTATTTTTAAAAATACCTGATAGGTCAGGAGTGACGTTTAGCAGCCAGCGTTTATGAGTCCCTACTGTCCGCCACGCAGTAGGGCTCTGCGTGAGCCTTTCCCCTGCAGACCCAGGGACTTAGGGAGGACCCACTGGCACCCCATTTTGCAGACCAAGCAGCAGAGACTCAGAGAGATTAGGTCATGCGCCCAAGGACACACGTCTCCGCAGTCCGTGCCCCGGAGGGATTCAGACGAGCCCGAGGTCACACAAGCCAGAGGCCCTCGGCGCGGACGCTGCTTCCTCCCAAGCGTCTGGGCCCCCCACCCGGCGAGGGCGCAGCACCTACTTCTGACGGAACACGCTGTTGGCCTCCAGCTCCTCCTCCTCGCTGGTCCGCTCCAGGCCCCGGCCTCGGATCCTCCTCAGTCTCTCCTCAGGGCTCACCGTGAGCAGCACGACCAGGTCGGGCCTGAGCAGGTCCTTCGGCCACTGGTAAACGGGGTGGTGGGCCGGGGGCAGGTGCTGGACCGCCCCGCTCACCTCGGTGGCGATGGCGTAGGCGGCCGTGCTGTGCCAGTACCTGGGGGGCCAAGGGGTGGTGAGTTCCCCGTCTGCAGAAGGAACCGAGGTGGCTCTGAGCGTCAGCCACAGGGGTGCCTCTGCCCGAGCCTCTCTCGCACTGCACCAACTAAATAAATAAACCTGCATCTTCTGTTCAAAGTATTTATAAAATATCAAGAGTAGCCCGGCCGGCCAGCGTGGCTCAGTGGTTGAGTGTCGGCCTATGAACCAGGAGGTCACAGTTGGATTCCCGGTCAGGGCACATGCCCGGGTTGCAGGCTTGATCCCCAGTGAGGGGCGTGCAGGAGGCAGCCGATCCATGATTCTCTCTCATCACTGATGTTTCTCTCTCTCTCTCTCTCTCTCTCTCTCTCTCTCTCTCTCTCTGTTCCTTCTTCTCTGAAATCAATAAAAATATATTTTTTAAAAAAGAGTAAAACGCACAACCACAGTGCAGATGCGGCGGGCTCCCAGACTGGTGCCTCAGGGTGAGATGCCACCATCGCATCACCCTGCTTGGTCCCCTCCTCAGGATGCATCCAGCTCTGATGGGCCCTTAGGTACAGGGTGTCCCAGAAAATGTACGGACTTTCACAGCTGAGCGTGCAGTTCCGGAAAGGAAACGTGTCTTAATAAACATGCCTGCACAATGACTCAGTGTAAACGTGAGTCAGACGTGTTAGGGACACCCTGTGTGTATCACCCTCTCCTGCCACCGTGTGCTTGCTTCCTGCCAGCAGAGCACCGACGGGAGAAGTCGTTGGCACCGTGCAGGTGGCCAGAGCGTGCCTGCTGACTCAGCCACAAACCGGCAAACCGCTGAGATGGCTGATGGAGGAAGGAGGCTGTGGTCGCTGTCCCCGATAAGGCAGCTCAGGCCCTGGGCAGGCGGCATCGTCTTCCTCACGCCTGCGTTTCTCAGCAGGAGGTTGGGAGAATGCCCCGTGCCCACCCAGCTTCTAGGACAGCGGATGTAGCCTTCTGAGCGCAACGCCAGGCAGCGGTGCAGGCAATTAATGCATCATAGACGTTATTCCTGTGACGATCGTAACAGTTTCACCTAACACACACAAGTGTGTACTTGCGCGCACACACACACACACACACATATACACACACCTCAGGAAGGAAATGCCACCCTCCCTCTCACCCACCTGTCCACCACCACGGGGGACCTGGCGGACGCCTGGGCTATCTCAGAAGCCACGATGTAGTTGCCCAGAGAGTAGAAGGCTCTCCTGATGATGGCAGGCTCGTCGTCGAAGGCCTGCCGCCACTGGCTGATGCAGGCGGGCGGCGACTTCAGCAGGGCGGCCTGGAGGGCGTCTGCCACCGCCTGGGTCACGGTGGTTTTGCCTGCAGGTCACACAGCACATCTCAGTCCCACCCCCCCTCATTCCCAGGAGTCACTCTCCTCTCGGGGAGCGAAGGCGGTCCTGCCCCCCGTCCCTCGGCGCAGCTGGTTAAATCACGTGATGCTTCACAGCACGCGTGTCGAACTCACAGCCCGTGGGCCGCAGGCCGCGTTCATTCGGCCCGCGTTAGCCTTTGAGTTTGACATGCTTGCTTCACAGACACTTGCAGGCCCTTGGGAACCTGGGATCCGCTCTTTGGTGTCGGAATACCTGGAGGGGAGTCCGACTGGCCCTCTTGTTGGCAAATGATCGGCAAGCTCCGGCGTGGAGGCCAGATCGGCTCTGCTCACGCCTCCTGACCCGCCAGCTGACCCGGGAAAGGGCCCTCCAGCCGCCACACCGGGTGACACCATTGTCCCTGAGAACAGCCTTGTCACCTGGCCGGCCAGTGTGGCTCAGCAGCTGAGCGTGGACCCAGGAATGAAAAGGTCACAGTTCGATTCCCGGTCAGGGCACCTGCCCAGGTTGTGGGCTGGATCCCCGGCGGGGGCTGTGCAGGAGGCAGCCGATCGATGGCTTCCTCTCTCATTGATGTTTCTCTCTCTCCCTCTCCCTTTCTCTCTCTCTGAAAATAATAATAGTAATAATAATAATAATAATAATAATAGCCGTGCCCAGGGCCTCTCCTCTGCCTCGGCCACACCCCTGCGTGCACTGGGGGCTGAGTGCAGGCGCCTCCACTGTGTGCTCACGTCCACTTGGTGGCTCCCAAGGCTTCCTCCGCCCGCGTCCTGCTTCTTCCACTCCCGCTCTCCAGCGGCCTCTGGTCACCTGGGGTTTCCTGACCACACCTCCACGGGTGCTGATTCTCGGTGGCGAGGACCCATCCCGCCTCCCTCGCCTGCCCAGCCCCTCTCTGGACCGAACAACCCCCACCAATCCCCCTCCCCCCAGCTCTCCCTGACCGTCTCCGGCCCCCTGGCCTCCCCACCCAGGCTGCACCCACTGCCATCCGTGCTCCTGAGGCTCAATGCCCCCGCCCCAGGCCGCCCACCGAAGGCTTCTGCGTCTCAGCGTCGCACCCCCAGCTCCTCCGGCACAGCCAGAGGCTCCCAGGCCCAGCAGACTCTGTGCAGTTCTCTTGGGCAAGACCTGTCTGTCCCGGCACCTGCTGGCCCTGTCGCTGCCACACCCACAGGAAAGCCTCTCACCTGTGGCGTCCAGGCCCTCTATGACGATGACCGGGAATGCGCCTCTGAGCACCTGCCGGGGGCACTGGTCCACCAGCTCCAGCACCGCCCGGGCCTCGGGCATGAAGGGCGTGCACTGCAAACAGGACGTCAGCGTCAGCGGGGAGCGGGCTGCGGAGCCTCAGCTGAGCCGAGAGCAAGCCTGGAGCCCGCAGGCAGCCATGGCGGCTGGCGCCACCCGCGGTTCACGGTGTGCGGACCCGGAGGGCGGGGTGGCTGCGGCTCAGAGTCGGTAACGGTCAGGGTCCCGCTCCCCAAGGAGAAAGGACAGGAGTGACACCCCATTACGGACCAGCGTCACCCAGCGATGTGGGAACTCCGGCCCCGCCTGGGAAGTGCGTCCGACATGGAGGATCGGCTGCACCCACCGTGGGCTCCGAAGGGAGCCGTGGGCGCCCCCTCCAGCGCTCCTGTGTGAAACCCCGCCCTGCGGAGTGGGATGACGGAGGGAGCACTGGGCAGCTCAGGGGCTCAGGAGCCGGGGTTCTCGGGGACCCAGCCTCGGCAGGGCCTGGGGTTCCGGGGCGCCTGGGGAGGCCACTCTGTGGGCCTGGATTCACTTTACAAGCTTATGGGGAGCGTGGGATCAGGTGGGAGCAGAGTGGGCTGTGACGGGGGTTCAGAGAGCGGACTCTGGGTCACCCCACTGCAGCTCCCCCACCCCTCCCGGCAGCTCTGTGCTGAGTCCCAGGCATGGCTGTGTGCGTGTGCTTGGGGGAGCTGGGCATGCTGACACCTCTGTCAGGGTGGCCCCAGCATTCCCTCTGTGGATAGGAAACAGGTGCAAAAACATTTAAGAAACTTGCTGAGCCCGGCCAGCATGGCTCAGTGGCCGAGCGTCCACCCAGGAACCAGGAGGTCAGGGTTCGATTCCCGGTCAGGGCACAGGCCCGGGCTGGGGGCTCGATCCCCAGTGTGGGGTGTGCAGGAGGCAGCCGATTCGTGATTCTCTCCCATCATTGATGTTTCCCTCTCTCTCCCTCTCCCTTCCTCTCTGAGATCAATAATAAAAAAAAAATTTAAAAAATTTAAAAAGAAAGTGAAAGTGACACAGGCCCTCAATGCCAGGTTTCAAACCAAGCTGCCCACCTGCAAGTGAATGGCCGTCCCCAGGGCGACCCCATAAGCTTGTAGAATGAATCCAGGCCCACAGTGTGGCCTCCCGGGGGCCCCTGAACCCCAGGCCCTGGCTAGGCTGGGCCCCGAGAACCCCGGCTCCTGGGCCCCTGATGTGCCCGGTGCTCCCTTCATCACCAGGAGTGATGGAGAGGGGAGCCGGCAGCTCAGTGGCCCAAGCAAGCGGCCTGTTTCAGTCCCAGCTACTTACACCCCCAGAGGCCTGCCTTTCTGCACCCCCACCTCGGGAGGGTGAGACCCTGAGCTGACGTCATCTCCATGCCCCGCGGCTCCTGTCCTGTCCTGTGCCCAGCTCTGCGCCAGGGGCCAGGTGTCCCACATCCGGGCGGGCGGTCCTAGCGGCTGGGATCTCCAAAGGGCCACGGGGTCTGGACAGAGCCGGGCGGGCAGGCAGGCCGCCTCCGTGAACCAAGGACCCGGCCAGAGGGGCCTTGCCAGGCAGCCCCGCCCCACCCCCTGCCCGCTTCTCAGACCCGGGCTCCATCCCGCGGGCGGGGAAGGGGCGGCCACTTACCGCCTCCAACACGGCGCGCGCGGCCTCCCGGTGGGGGAAGACCCCGGAGCTGGGCAGGTCGGGCACCACGGGGTGCAGCGCGGGCTCCGGGGCGGGCACGACGCGCTCGGGGTCCACCTGCCGCCACTCGCGGCCGCCTCGCAGCTCCCACGGGCGCTGCCACAGCTGGTGGCTCTCGTCGCCCACGAACTCGCCCAGGCTCGGGCGCGGGGCCTCCAGGCACGAGTCCAGCAGCGCCAGCAGCGCGCGCCGCGTGTCGGGGCTGTCGTCGGGGTCGCGGAGCAGCACCCCCCGCTGCAGGCCGCCCGCCCCGCCGCCCGGGCCGTAGCGCAGCAGCCGGCGCAGCTGGCAGCGCCCGAGGGGCCCGCGGCGCAGCTGCAGGAAGAGGCGCTGGAGCAGCCGCGCGGCGCGCACCCGGGCGGCGCAGTCCCGGCCCGGCGCCACCGGCACGCACAGCGCGTAGCTGCGGCCCGGGGGGCCCAGGAGCGCGGCGGCGCGCGGGTCGGGGGGCGCGGCGGGGCCCTCGGTGCCCGCGGGGCCCACGGCGAAGTGCGCGAGGCCGCCGCCCGGGAGCTCGAGCGCGAAGCAGCTGGGCTGCGCCATGGCCCCCGCGCGGGACGGGCTCTGCGGCCGGGCCAGGAGCGCGAGCAGGCGGCCGGCCGGGGCCATGGGCGGCTCCCCGTCCCAAGTCCGGGCTCTAGGAAACGGGGCGCGGTCGGGGCGCCGCCAGGAAACGAAACCGAAGCGGCCGCGGAAGCGGGGGGCGGGGTGCGGGCGGGCGAAGTCCGTGCCAGCTGGCAGGTGGGGGAAAGGCCGCGGGTGCGTGGCCGCGGGTCCCCCGGGTCCCCTGGTCCCCTCCCCCGCCCCCCGCCACCTCTGGAGCCGCCCTCCCCCCGGGCTGTGCAGGCGGCGCTGGGCGGGACTGCGCCTGCGCGGAGCTCCGAGAGCGCGGAAGGGGGGAGCGCTGTCCCGGGGTGAGTCCGTCGGTCCATCTGTCCGTCGGTCCTCACTAGCCCTGCAGACGCCTCACCCCAGGGGTCTGCGGGGCCTGCAGCCTTTTCCGGACCTGGACTCCCTGCTGCGACCACCCATGCGCCCTGGCTCGGACCCAGCCCCCCACCCCCGACCCTGGGCTGCCAGCGCCTGAGCGAGGCCTTTGCGCTTCCCTTAGGGCTTCCCTCCCGCTGCTGACACTGGGGCTGGGACACCTGCTGTGCGCCTCGGAGGGCCTGTGGGAACCTCAGAGGGAGGGGGGATCCATGGACTGTGCATACGTGCAGCCCCCTGGACACAGACAGTGGGGAGGGCTGGGGGGGACAGGAGCAGGGTGGACGAGGTCAGTGGGGAGTGGAGACCTATGTCACAATTTCAACAATAAAGGTTAAAAATAAGTAAATAGCCCGGCATGAACCAAGCTGTCCCAGGGCCCTGCCACAGGGACCCACAGAGCTTTACGGGCGGGAAGAGGCCCCATTCACGCAATGATTTGGGTATTTCCCTTCCTGTGTGCTCATTCGCTGGTCTTCACAAAGGATCTGGCTGAGAAAAAAAAAATTCCCTGGGGAGGAACCTGGGCCGTTTAGAATTGAGATGGAGGTGCAAGGCCAGAGGTAAACCGGCACAGCCAGCTCTGCCGCCGGCGTGAGGCTGGGAGGCGGCAGGACGTTTACTGTGGAAGGAGGCCTCCTGGCACCGCTGGCCTAGGGATGCGTGGGAGTGGGGTGAGCAGACAGGAGTGACCGGGGCTGGGGGGCGGAGCCTTAAGAGCCCGCAGCGTGTCCTCTGCGAGGGAGACAGGGTGGTGGGTGCGAGCTCCTTGCCCGTGCGGAGCGCAGATGAACATAAAAAGGGAGCCAACTCCTCTGTGTGCTTTTAAAAAATATTTTTATTGATTTCAGAGAGGAAGGGAGAAGGAGAGGTAGAATATCAATGATGAGAGAGAGTCACTGATTGGCTGCCTCCTGCTCGCCCTGCACTGGGGGTCCAGCCTGCAACCCCGCAGCCCCAGGCAGGCCCTGCCCTGGAAGTGAGTGGTGACCTCCTGGCTCACAGGTGGACGCTCAACCACTGAGCCTCGCCGGCCCGGCTCCTGTGTCCTGCATCCTCCCCGGCGCCTTTCCGGACTCTACCACGCCGCCCTCCCCCCACACCTGTTCTCAATTCAAGCTTTCCTCTCCATTTCACCCACCTCCTCCCTACAGGAGACGTGAAGGTCATGACATGGCCGTATCTGGGTTCGGTCAAGGTCACCTGGGTGTGGGACACTGAAGACACCACAGCCTCACTCATAAGGGAGAGCAATCTCTTCAGCCCAGGACCTTTCGTCCCAGGTCCGACACTCCATCCCCGGAGCCACACCAGCCAGGGCCCTGGGAAGGTTCAGATGCTGACCCTTGCTGAGCCCTGTGTGCACCTGGAGCACACGGCACCTGATTGCGGTGCAGACAGCCAGACTGGGGGCGGGCGGCTCGTGCACAGCGGGGTCCTGAGAGGAGGCGCCCGTGGCGTCCCTGCCCTCGTCTCTCACACGTGTCCCTGCAGCTCCCTGCCAGGGGGGAAGCCGGGCCTGTGCGACCCCAGGTGGCGAAGGCTCGGAAGCCGGTGCGGCCTCGCCGGCTGTGATGCGGACCCGGTCAGGCTGCTCTTGCCCGGCTTCCCTCCCCTGAGGGGCCCCACCTGTGGTGCCACCGGCTTCACGTCACGTGAGCTCTCGCAGCCGATCAGCAAGCAGGAGGGCCACCTGGCGACTCACACCACCTCACGCCCAGAAAGGAAACAAAAATGCCCAGGAACTGCACTGTTACTGTTCATTTCGTTACACGCACACACACACACACACACACACACACATACACACACACTTACACGTGGTCTGTAAAGTGACACTCATTACACGAGTTACAACCAGCAGGGAGGGAACAGGCCGAAGAGTTAAAACGGTGCTTGCAGCCATAACCCAAGGAGGTGCACGGTCAGTTCCTACTAATCCACCATCAAAAGGCGGAAAACCCAACAGAAATGGGCGAGAGCCTTGAGCAGGCGCCTCTCGAAGGAGAACCCCCGACTGTCAACACAGCAGGCGGTGCTTCCCCTCCTCCGTCCTCCGTCCTCGGAGACTGGAACTGGAACGGGAAGGAGAGACCACAGCGCCCACGGGTGGCCAGGCTGACGTGGCAGAGCAGAGCGTTCGGGGACAGCACGGGGGCAGGGGGCGCGGGCCACGGCCCCCACTGCTCCAGGAGAGAGCCCTGTGAGCCAGGGCCCCACGCCTGGTTCCTGCACGTACACGGATGTACACGGATGTTGACCAAAAGGCATGAGTGTCTCAGCCTCGGCGCTCACCTCAATCGCACGGTAGATAAACGGCGGCGGGTTCACAGGCGGATGCGGGGCAGCTGAGACGGACGGGCTGCTTCTGAGCTCCGCTCCGTGTAAGGGGTGCGTCTGTGGATGCCGACGGAACGGGCTGCACAGCCCTGGGAGCCGCTGTGTGGTGGGTAGGAGTTAAAGGCAGGCACACCGCCTGGCTGGCCGCTCAGCGGTTAGAGTGCCGACCACGCTCGGAATGACCTCGGGTTCGATTCCCGGGCAAGGGCACGGGTCTCGGGTTGCAGGTTTGATCCCGAGGCCCGGTGGGGGGGTGGGGGGCAGGAGGGGGGGAGGCAACCAGTCAATGTGACTCTCTCACATCGATGTTTCTCTCCCCGCCCCCTCTCCATCTCCCCCTCTCCATCACTCTTTCTAAAAATCAATGGAGGAAAGACCCTCAGGTGAGGATTGAATAATAATTCATAATAATAATAAATAAACGGGTGAGAGCAGGCAAACCTCGAGTGCGGTTGGAGAAACAGGACAGGGTCATCTTGGCGGCAGAGGGAGGTCCTCGGGGCTGGGAGAAGGTCGTGTAGAGGTCAAGGTCTTGGGGGAGTGTTTGTTGTGTGTGTTTTTAAGAAGATGGCGGCTGCCTAGAAGCGTCCCCTGTCGGGAAGGCACCGGCTGCACCCTGTGCCTCCATGTGCACCTGTGAGCTGCCGCGCTCTTCCTGGTGCATCGCAGGCTCAGTGATGAACCAAAGGACAAGTGAGGTGGTTGTGAGCAAGGACACCCATCCCACCATGCACCCATGCGTCACAGCCCTGCTGATGGCGCCACGGGGCTGCCTGTGTCAGAGCCTGGAATGTTGGGAATGTTGGGAATGTTGGGAATGTTGACGTGCTGAGAGGCTCAGAAGCAGGATGGTGACGTCTGGCTATTACCCAGCTGCGTGGATGCCGACCCCCCAGGAGCGGAGAGAGGAGGGGGCTGCCTCCACCTCCCTCCCTGGCCTTTCAAAGCCACGACTTGGAGGAAGAAGGGTGCCCACTCCCCAGCCTCACTCCGGGGGCGGGAGCGGGGGGGGGGGGGGTTGGAGAAAGGCAATCGGGGAGAAAGAAGCGCCTGTTCAAGGACGCCGCAGTGACTGTCAGCTGCTGGGAGCCCCTTGCCAGGAGGGATTCTGACTTACTGACTTTATGTATGTTTCACATGTTAATATTGTTAAAATATATTTTTATTGATTTCAGAGGGGAAGGGAGAGGGAGAGAAACATCAATGATGAGAGAGAATCACTGATCCGCTGCCTCCTGCACGCCCCACCCTGGGGATCGAGCCCACGACCCGGGCCTGTGCCCTGACCGGGGATCGAACCGTGACCCCCTGGCTCCTAGGTCGGCGCTCACCCGCTGAGCCACGCCAGCGGGGCCGTATGTTAACTTTTCTCTGATACGTAGGAGGCTGCCAGTGAGCGCTGCTGAAGGAAAGAAGAAAGGAAGTGAAGGCTGCCTGAATGGGGGAGTGAGTGAGGAGTGAGTGAATGAACAAATGAATGAACACAAGACAGGGGCCCGGGTCCAACAGCCCGAAGAAGTGATAATAGAATAATGTGATAATAATGATCAGTGAGTGAGCAGCGTGGCGAGTGTTTAAATCCGAGTTCCATCCCTCTGCCCCGTGTGACATAAGCTTCTCCAGGTGTGAAATACGTTAGTGCGAAGGGGGTGCTGCCCACGCCGGACAAACAGCGCCCCGGGTGTGCGAGGTTTCTCATTGTGCCCGCCAGGTGCTGGTGCTTAATACGCCAGCCAGGTGGGCGTGGCTCCGTGGGTGAGGGTCGACCTATGAACCAGGGGGTCGCGGTTCGATTCCCCATCAGGGCACAGGTCCGGGTTGCAGCTCCATCCCCAGTGTGGGGCGTGCAGGAGGCAGCCGGTCCATGATTCTCTCGTCATTGGTGTTTCTCTCTCCTCTCCCTTCCTCCCTGAAATCAATACAAACATATTTTTTAAAAAGATAAGCATTACGACCTGTCATCCCAAGTAGGTTCCCAAGAGCAGGCAGGTGGGGAAACGTATCGCCAGTCAAACAGCTGAGGCTGCGATGGGAGCCACACCTTCAAACCTGCAGCTCCGAGCGTGTGTGAGGTCACCCTGTGTGCTCTCCAGGACACGGTGGGAAAAGTAAACAGATTTGTTTTCGTTTCCTTATACTCACGTGATCTAGCAAAAAAAACAACAAAAAAAAACCAAAAACTACTTTTCCTTTGAGCCAGACCAGGTGGGGGTTACACGCTGTGGGCGGGGCCGCGGGGCCGGCACTCACGTCAGAGGTTGCATAACAGGCACTCGACACGCACCCCTCGTGTCTCCCCGCGGGGTTTCGGTTCCTGGGAAATGCGGTCTCCGTTTCCTTCCAGACAGAGCTCGGCTGTCACAGACACCCCCCCCCCCCCCCCCGAGCCGTGCAGGCGGTTTGTGCACATGCAGAGCCCTCGGGTTGGCGGATGCGACAGCTCAGGTCTTTGCAGCCGCAGAAACGGAGATCCAGGGAGATAAACGCGGACCCAGAGCCGCGGGGCTGCTCGGTGAGGAGCTCGGGTTGGCAGCTCCCACAGCCCCAGCCCGCGGACTGTTCAAGGCCCCTAATCTCACGCCGGCAGGCAGGCCCCCCCAGAGCTCATGGCAGAGGCGCGGAGAGAGAAAGCTGGCACAACCTCCCCCAGCGCTTTCTAAACAACCGTAAACATCAACAGCGAACCCTTCTTGTGAGAAGCGTCTGAGAAGGCAGGCGCCTGGTGGTCCTGGCCAGTGTGGCTCAGTGGACAGAGCGTCAGCCTGTGGACGGAAGGGTCCCGGGTTCGATTCCTAGTCAAGGGCACCTGCCCAGGTTGTGGGCTTGATCCCCAGTGTGGGGCGTGCAGGAGGCAGCCGGTCCGTGATCCTCTCTCATCACTGATGTTTCTCTCTCTCTCTCTCCCTCTCCCCTCCTCTCTGATCAACACAAACATGTTAAAAAGCGAAGTGCCTGATTGTCCGACGTCTGTTACAGACGCCAGAAGGGGCCGCGCTGCAGGGCACTGTCCTCCCTGCGCCAAGAGCCAGCACTGCAAACGCGGGGGTGAAGGGAACCTCCACGGGCTGGTGGGGTGTGCGGTCCCTATGGCTGTGGTCTGGGAGGGTCGCAGGGCGAGTGGGAGGGTCGCAGGGCGAGTGGGAGGGTCGCAGGGCGAGTGGGGTCGCGGCCACCCGGCAGGGAGGGGCGGTCACTCCTCTCACAGCCGACTTTCGCCTTGGCCACCAGGTGAAGGTTGACAGGCAGAAGCTGCTAGATGTGATGTCAGGCGTGAGTAACGCTCCCAGGACAGAGGTGGCCTCTCTGCTTATCGGCGATACCGCACCTGCGTCCCCCCCGTGCCCCCCCTCCCCGGGGAGGCAGTAGCCAGGGCGCTAGTGCCGACGCCGCAGCCTGGCCTGGCCCTGCGCCAGCTTTCATTTTCAGGAAGAAAAAACCGAAACTCAGACTCAGCTGAGCGGCAGCCCAAGGGGCGTGTCCGCCTGCCTCCGGTGACAGCGTGTTTGCACACATATAAGCGGGCGGCACGGGGCACCCAGCCACCGGTCCAGGACCATGTGGGCAACGGCTCCGCTGGCATTCCCCTGGAAGCTGCTGGGCGCCCTGAGGGGGCCACTGGGCTCCCTGTGGGGCAGCCTGGCACCCCTGCTCCTCTGGCTCCGGGCGGCGCTCCGGCTGGGGCTGGGCTGGACCCACAGGGGCCAGGGGCGGCAGGACGGGCCAGAGCCCGAGGGGGCGGGGGAGGAAGAGGAGGGAGGCGGCGGCCCCGACGGGCCCCTCACGCCCACCAGCGTCAACTACCACTTCACCCGCCAGTGTAACTACAAGTGCGGCTTCTGCTTCCACACGGCCAAGACCTCCTTCGTGCTGCCCCTGGAGGAGGCCCAGCGGGGGCTGCGGCTGCTCAAGGAGGCTGGTGAGTCCCGTCCCGTCCGTCCCGTCCCCTGGCATCGGGGGCTCGGCCACGGGCGCTGGGCTGGGTGGAGGGGCTGGGGACGCACACCGGGTGGGGGCCTGCGGTTTCCCATCGCAGGGCGAGGACACCACATGGTCCCTGGAGGCAATGCCGGCTGACTCCGGGGAGGGGCGCCCGGTCTTTTAAAACCACGGGGCCAGCTGGGGCCGTCCGCCCAGCGTCTCGGAAGAGGCCGGTGGGAAGGCTGTGGTACTGTCCGGCTTTGTCCAAAGCACCGATGGGTCGGGTTTTCCAGAAAGAGTTAAAGAAGCAAGTCCAGCCCAGCCGGCGTGGCTCAGTGGCTGAGCGTCAACCTAGGAGCCAGGAGGTCAGGGTTCGATTCTCAGTCGGGGCTCATGCCCAGGTTGCGGGCTCCATCCCCAGGGTGGGGCGTGCAGGAGGCAGCCGGTCCATGGTTCTCTCTCATCACTGATGTTTCTCTCTCCCTCGCCCTTCCTCGCTGAAGTCAATGATATGTATGTTTATATATGCAAATCTGTGCCCAAACACAGGCTTGGACTGGGAGCGGCAGTGGTGGCGTCTTTCATGTCTCCCTATGGAACTGGGCAGACGTGGCTCTCGAGCCCCCTGACGAGCTTGAGCTGGGTAACGGCAGGCAGGCAGGCTCCGCGGTCAGCCCAGGGGGGCGCCCTCCTTCACCCCAAGTCCGCCCTCCTTCCCTCCCGTCCTGTCTGTCCCGCAGCACGCACATTCCTCCCCTGCTCTCACTTTCTCATGGAGGCTTACCCGGCATCCACGCCGTGGCCCCCACCCAGAGGGCGCCCTGTGCCCCCCGGGAAAGCAGCCCCCCCCTCCTGGGTGGAGAGGCCACAGCCCCGAAGGCCCGCTTCCCCCCACACCCACCTTCTTCCGGGGCAGCCGCCACGCCCCTCCCTGCGCCAGGAGCTCTGCCTGATGTGCACTGTGTGCGATCAAACCCGCGCTTGCACCTCCCTGGGCCTGACTGTCTTGCTGCCCATTCTGTTGCTCGGTGGTCCAGGGCCGCTGGGTCCTGTGGGGTCCGGCTGAGGGCTCCCCGTTTCATCTCACTGTCTCTGCGGCCCACGGGAAAGCCCGCTCTCTCTCAAACATATTCCTGATGCTCTAACTCGCCCTCTTAACACTCTTGCACCGCACCCCCACCCCCGCCCCCGCCCCCGCGTCAGCACAGCCCTCGAGGCCAGTGGCCAGCTCCCTGTTGCCATCAGCACCCCCACCCCACGCCACACCCCTGAACCCCAGCATCCGCACCCCCAAGCCTGTGGTCACACTGGCCCCTCTTCCTGGAATGCCGGGCACCCCAATCTCTGGGGGAACGTTCCTGCTCCTCTTCGGCAGACGAAGGCCCTGCCCTTCCTCTGGGACCCCCGGCCCCTGGCACGGGTGGGCGTCATAGCACTTTCTAGGTCAGCGGCTGTCCCGAGTGGCTGTTTTGTCTTAATATCCGAGGCCCCGGGGAGTTTGAGTTCCAGGGCTGAGGCCCAGCAGTTGTGGGTGTCGCCTCGCAAAGGAGCTGGAATGGAGCAGGGCCCTGACACGCTTTGGGGTGCGGAGTTAGCGATGCTCCGAGCCTGCGTGGGGGGCGGGCTTGTCCTGTGGGCGGGTCTTCGGCTCTTGAGTGACACGGGCCTGGGCCTTGGGTTCCTTGGTTACACGGCTTATCCGACATTGAGCTCCTCTGGACGAACAAGCCTTAAAACGCAGATAAAAAGATAACTGCACCCCCTCAGGCAGCTGGACAAGACACGGCCCGTGGAGCTGATGGCTGTTTACAGGTGACAGCCTATCACGCGCTGCAGTCACACGTCCACGCGGTGGCCTCGCAGGGTTAAGCCGGTAACAGCCACGGAACGGGGAGGGCTGGGTGCGGGCCGGGCGGTGTGCCCGGGAGCAGGTTTCTGGCTCAGAGAGGGACGTCGACGTCGGTGACGACTGACCATGTGAATTCACACTGTAACCTGAGTTCCTTTTCGTTTACATGCGTCCTGTATTTAACGTTAAAAAGCACGCGGGCTGAAGAGACCTCCGATCAGTCACTTCTCCGGCTCTTCGCCCGCAGGAGCCGCTGAGGACCCGTGCACTCGTGTGCCACCCTTCACGTGGGCGCCCCTGGGGGCGGGCTGACCTGTCCGAGACCTTCCCCCCTCCCTCCTCTCCTTCGGCTGCTCATCAATTTTTTAATTATGTTTTCATTGACTTCAGAGAGGAAGGGAGAGGGAGAGAGAAACACCCATGATGAGAGAGAGTCATGGATCGGCTGCCTCCTGCACGCCCCCCACTGGGGATGGAGCCCGCAGCCCGGGCCTGTGCCCCGACCGGGAATCAAACCGTGACCTCCTGGTTCCTAGGCCGACGCTCAGCCCCTGAGCCGCGCCGGCCGGGCAGCTTCTGGCCCTCTCGTACCCTCCATCCCCGCTCCTCGGCCTCAGCGAGAGCCTCTGTGACAGCCGTCTCCCTTTCCTAGTTACCCCCTCCCCCATTCAGCCCGGCTCCCAGGGGAGGGGTGCACCTGGGTGACACTGCGTGTGGCACCGGAGCCCCCCAGCCTGTGAGCTGGTCCCCGGGGCCGAGAGAGCAGGCACCGTGGCCCCTCACAGCCCCGCTGAGAGCGGAGGAGCCCCCGGAAGGGACCACAGCTGTGATTCGGGTGGCCCCCCAGACTGTTCTGCAAGTGGGGGACCCTCTTTCTAAAGCTCCTCGGGGAGCACAGGACTTGCCCAGGCCCAGGGGGCATCCTGGGGCCGGTCGCCTTCAGGAAGGGACCTCGGAGGAACCGTCGCTGTGGTTTCGGGGGAGGAAGCGCACAGGGCGGGGCACCGGCCTTCTGGCCCCGGTGCAGGGGCAGCGACAGCTCCCGGGGTGTGAGCCCCAGGCAGCAGGCGCGGGTGCCCACTGACGGCTGCCCCAGGACCGGGCTGGAGCCTGTGGCCAGGGCCTGGGATGGGCAAGGTGCGTCCTGAAAAGCTGCTGCCGCTGCACGGATTCCGTCGCCCTGGCGTCTGCTGGGGAGCTGGGGGGCGAAGGTGCTCAGGGAACGGACTGTGTGGCGGCGAGCCCTGTCCCCAGAGGTGCATGGTGGACACGGCAGGACATTGGAAAGAAAGCCTCTGGAAGAGAAAAGGCGCATCCGCGTGAAGGCGCGTTTATAACGTGTTTATAACGTGTTTATAACAGTTTCCCAGGCACGGGCAAGGCTGTGGGGACCTAGAGGGCAGTAAGCAAGGCCTTCCAGCTCCGCGTGCAGAGGGTTCCACCCACACTGCTGACCGCAGGGCTAGTTTAACACCCACGAGTCCTCGCTGTCGTTCTGACTTTACTATTTTGTTATTCCCCCAGGAAACTCCTAAAACATTTTTCCAAAATAAGGGAGTCAATCAACCGAGAGCAGGGCAAGGATTTGGGGCAAGAGGCGCTGGTCCACGGAGGGGAGGGGAGGGGAGGGGAGGGGAGGGGAGGGGAAGGAGAGGGGAGGGAAAGGGAAGGGGAGGGGAGGGGAAGGAGAGGGGAGGGGAGGGGAGGGGAGGGAGAGGGGAGGGGAAGGAGAGGGGAGGGGAGGGGAGGAGAGGGGAGGGGAGGGGAAGGAGAGGGGAGGGGAAGGAGAGGGAAGGGGAGGGGAGGGGAGGGGAAGGAGAGGGGAGGGAAGGGAAGGGGAGGGGAGGGAGGGGAGGGGAGGGGAGGGGAGGGGAAGGAGGTCCCAGAACGGAGGGGCTGCTGAGGAGCATCCGATGGCTCTACCTAGGGAGGGTGTCTGCCGTGCACGTCTGGGTTGCCTCATGGCACCCGGGCCTCTTAGGGAAGTCCCTCTGGTGTGTGTCCCCGCATTACCGAGCAGCTATTCAATAGAAGGAAGACAAGGAAACCAACCAGTGACTTTCCTTTTCCTGGTGAAACCCTGGCTTACCCACACGGCCATGTCCATAGAGCGGGGCTGACGGGCCTGGGCCTTGGGGAGGGGAAGGTAAAGGGAATCTCATGGCGTTTCTGTGACGCTGAGAAAACAAGACTTTGGCCATTGAGGCAGTGATGGGTGCCTGTGGCCGGGAGAAATGGGAGAAAAATGTGTCTTGGCCCTGGCTGGTGTGGCCCAGTGGAAAGAGCCCCGGCCTGTGGAATGAAGGGTCCCGGGCTCGATCCCGGTCAGGGCCCAGGCCTGGGTCGCGGCTCTGTCCCCAGTAGGGGCGTGCAGGAGGCAGCCGGTCCCTGCTTCTCGCTCACCGTGGGGTGTCCCGTCTCCGCAGGCATGGAGAAGGTGAACTTCTCGGGCGGGGAGCCGTTCCTGCGGGACCGCGGGGAGTACCTGGGCCGTCTGGTGAGGTTCTGCAAGCAGGAGCTGCGCCTGCCCAGCGTGAGCATCGTCAGCAACGGCAGCCTCATCCGCGAGCGCTGGTTCGTGAAGTACGGTGAGCGCCCCCCGCCCGAGGCCCGTCCCCGGCACGGCTGCATGCCCTCCCTCCCTGGGCCGGGACCGGGACCAAACAGGCCCGTTCTGATCTCTTCGCGAGCTGCGTGTGGAGTTAACGGCAGTGAGTTCTGCAGGGCTCCCGTGAACATGTGTGGAGAAAAGGCGCATCCGTGTGAAGGCGTGTTTATAACGTGTTTATAACGTGTTTATAACAGTTATCTGCGGGCAGATAACAGCACTCGTGAGCTCAGCTCCTCAGGGCCGGCCAGGGTGGCGAGCAGGGGCTGGGCTCCAGTTTCCCCACCTTTTTGCTTGTTTGCCATCACCCTTAAGTCTCCTAGGAAGTAAGCGACTGGCCCGGAGGCGCGGCTCAGGGGCTGAGCATCCACCTGTGAACCAGGAGGTTACGGTTCGATTCCCGGTCAGGGCACAGGCCCGGGTTGTGGGCTCCATCCCCAGTGTGGGGCGTGCAGGAGGCAGCCTGTCAGTGATTCGCTCTCATCATGGATGTTTCTCTCTCTCTCCCCCTCCTTCCTCTCTGAAATCGATTATATGTATATATATATGTGTGTGTGTGTGTAATATGCTAATTAGACCAGATGTCCTTCTGGACAACCTTCCAGACAAAGCCGGGCTGTGAGGGAAGCCCGGGTCCTGGGTGCCAGAGGGAAGCCGGTGCCAGCAGCCAGGGGAAGGAAGGCCTACTCTTGTACGAATTTTGTGCATTAGGCCTCTAGTAAAATAATAAAAGTGTAATATGCTAATGAGACCAGACAACTGAGTGACCTTCCGGATGTCCTTCCAGACGACCTTCCAGACAAAGCTGGGTCTGCGGGGACTGAGCTCCTTGCACAAATGTCATGCACCGGGCCCCTAGTGTGTGTGTGTGTGTGTGTGTGTGTGTGTGTGTATAAAGATGTAGGTCTGCAAAGCTCGTAGATCCAACAAACTGACCTCCCTAAGAAGTGAATGAGACCAGGAGGGCACGCGCGCACACACACACACACACACACACACACACACACACACGGCGGAGAGTTTCTCTCGCGTGTGAACATCGCTGGCGTCCTGTGAGGTGCCTTCTTTCCTAAGACTATTTTACCGTGTGTAGCGCATGTTTTCGTGTGTGTGTGTGGGGGGGGGCACACGGTGTTTAAACGACGAAAGCGAACGGGTAACGCAGGTCTGTTTCATCCCGAAGAGGGCGGGGTCCTCGGCGGAGAGCTGACCGCAGCCCTTTCCCTCAGGCCAGTACCTGGACATCCTCGCCATCTCCTGCGACAGCTTCAACGAAGACGTGAACGTCCTCATCGGCCGCGGCCAGGGGCGGCTCAACCACGTGGAGAACCTCCGGAAGCTGCGGCGCTGGTGCCGGGAGTACCGCGTGGCCTTCAAGATCAACTCCGTCATCAACCGCTTCAACGTGGACGAGGACATGCGCGCGCACATCCAGGAGCTGAACCCGGTGCGCTGGAAGGTGAGCGCCGGCGGCTCGCCCACGGGCCGCCACACCGTGTGGGCGGGAACAGCTTTGGGGAAGTGGAGATGGTGAGCGCGCAGCTCTGAGCCGCAGCACCAGCCGGGACCAGGGTCCTGCTTTTTTAAAAAATATATTTTTACTAGCGGTCCGGCGCACGAAATTCATGCACGGTTAGGGTCTGTAGGCCTGGCCAGCGATCAGGGCCGATCTCTGGACCAACCGGCAGGGCGATTGGGGGCCCCCGCTGGCACCTGCCTTGGCTGGCCTGGGGCCTGCAGGCTGGAGGCAGCTCCTGCATTGAGCATCTGCCCCTGGTGGTCAGTGCACGACGTGGCAACCGGTCACTCCACCGGTCACCCTGCTGTTTGGTCAATTTGCATATTAGGCTTTTATTATATAGGATTGATTTCAGAGAGGAAAGTAGGGAGAGAGATAGAAACATCAATGACGAGAGAGAATCATGGATCGGCTGCCTCCTGCACGCCCCCTACTGGGGATGGAGCCCACAACCTGGGCCTGTGCCCTGATCAGGAATCGAACGTGATCTCCTGGTTCATAGGTCAACGTCCAACCACTGAGCCACACCAGCCAGGCCCTAGGTCCTTCTTTTATTCCTTAAAGTAGAAGCTACGTACACTCTCTCTGCCTCAGTTTCCCCTGTACATGCAGGGCTGATCCCTTCTGGAACATGGGGAGGTTGAAGGCCGGGTATGCTAGGTGCTGGGAGACGTTCTGAAGCCTCCGAAAGCCTCGCCTGCACTCTCGATGCAGCAGAGCCAGGCTGCATGTCCTCCTCCTGCTCCAGCTTCTGTGCGCACGGACGCCGTTCCGCATCCGTCCTGAGCACACGGCTTTTCATTGGTTCTTAGGAGGTAGCCAGGGCAAGGCCCTGCCCAAGCTGCAGCAACGTTCATTCACCGAGATTTGTGCTTCCAGTCTGACCCCCCGTCAGCTCCTGAAGCGTCTCAAGTTCAAAGACACCCCTGTTGTTGGTCGGCTGCCGCCTGTGGTCACCTGACAGTTCCCTGGGACGGAGTTTTTCCTTTCCCGATGATGCAGTCCTTACCATGGACTAACACCACACACACACCCCTATTTATTTACTTAAAAGAATGTTGGAAAAGACAATTCATGCCTTTGGAACTGTCCTTACGCATTAACTGAGAAACCAATACATCCCAGGGGCCTTCCACAGGGCATATGATTACACCCAGTGGGAAGGACAGCACTTTGAAAATGCTTGTATCTTGATTTGGGGATTACAAACAATTGGCTTTTAAAAAAATATTCTTTTTAATTGATCTCAGAGAGGAAGGGAGAGGGAGAGAGAGAGAAACTTCCATGATGAGAGCAAACCATCGACCGGCGGCCTCCTGCACGCCCCACACGGGGGATCGAGCCCCCGACGCAGGCTTTGGCGGGAGAACTCGGAGCCGCGCCGGCCGGGCTCCATGTGTCCGCACGGCCCACGTGTCCGTCCAGGAGCATTTGCTAGTCTGCGGTCCAGACACTGAGGTGCTGAACCCAGATAGAGCATCACCTGGACCCGTTCTTCCTGTGTCTCCCTTTTAAGAATATCTGTGCTCCCTAAACCCCAGGGCCAGCTCCAGTGCCCCCCGAGCAATGTCTTTCTAGAACGTTCCTCAGAGTGAGGCGTCACCTCGGCTCAGGAGGGAGGAAGCTGGGGGCGGGGCCCAGATGTGGGTGGCCCCCGACGGGACGCTCTCGCCAAGCACACGTGTGTTCCAGGTGTTCCAGTGCCTGCTCATCGACGGGGAGAACGCGGGGGACGGCGCCCTGCGGGAGGCCGAGCGCTTCGTCATCAGCAAGGAGGAGTTCCAGAGCTTCCTGGACCGGCACCGCGGGGTGCCCTGCCTGGTGCCCGAGTGCAACGACAAGGTGGGTGGCCCGCGCCGGCCTGGCCCACGGCACGCTCAGATCCATTCCGAGGGGCCCCTCTCCCCAGCTCCACGGTGTCATGTAGAGACGGGGGGACTAGGGCAGAGTCCAGGGCTGAGGCCGCCATCTGTCCTGCACCCTCCAGCCCTGGGCCCTTTGTTTTTTTTTAAAAAAATATGTTTACTGATTTTAGAGAGAGGGAGAGAGAGATAGAAACGTCCATGGTGAGAATCATTGATCGGTGGCTTCCTGCACGCCCCCTCCTGGGGGTCGGCCCACAACGGGGCATGTGCCTGTGACCAGCATCGAGCCCGGGACCCTTCAGTCTGCAGGCCGGCGCTCTATCCACTGAGCCACACTGGCTCGGACAGCCCTGCGGCCTTTGTGTGAGCCCACGGTGCCCCCTCCTCCAGTGGGCGTGGTGCCGCTGTGCAGGGCCAGTGCGAGAGATGAGCACTGGTCTCTCCTCCTGGAATATAGATGTTGAAAAGGGGGAAGTGGGGTGCCGGGGGAATCGGCCCCTGGGAATACTGGGTAATGAGAGCAGGCTCTCCCACCGCGAGAGGAGAGGGGAGACATTTTTCCAAGCAACACGGGACCCTTCGGGCACAGGGCAGGGAACCCGGGCTTCGAGACTGGTGGGTCGGAACACCAGCTGCCATGAAGGGTTGGGGGGAGGAGTGGGGGAGGAGGTGGGAGGGGGAGGAGGCTCACCTGGGGGCCACATGCCCAGAGCCCCTGGGGCGAGGTGGGAAGCGCGGAGCCAGGGGTAATGACCACAGACACACAGACCCGCGGGACGGACCCCGAGCGTGAGGCCGAACGTGAGACTGAGCCTGTCCCTCTCCCTTTGCAGATGAAGGACTCCTACCTGATTCTGGATGAGTATGTGAGTGCCCCCCACAGCCACGCGCGGTCACAGCAGGTGGTGAGGTGGCCACGAGGGCCGAGTCGGAGCATCGTGCTGGGCCCCCGGTGGTCCTTGGCCAGCGTTTCATCTTTCTTTCTTTTTTTTGTTAATCCTCACCCTCGGCTATTTCCCATTGATTTTAGGGAGAGTGGCAGACAGAAACACCGATGTGAGAGGGACGTATCGATGGGTTGCCTCCTGCACGAGCCCCGAGCAGGGCCTGGGCCAGGGAGGAGCCTGCAACTGAGCTTGAGCAGACTCGAACCCAGGACCCTTTGGTCCTCAGGCTGATGCTCCATCCACGGAGCCACACCGGCCAGGGCAGCATTGCACGTTTCCATGGCCCCCGAGTCGCATTCATGTTCCCGAGCCCGGCCCCTGCGCCAGGTTCTGGGTCACGCCCGTGGGCAGGCTCAGTGGGAACCCGCCCCTGTATTTGCTCTGAGCCTCAGGGATGGGTTCCCCGTGGCTGTGGGTCCATGGACGTCCCACGGAAGCTGGCATGACCGAATGTCCTCTGCTGTGCCCCTGGGGGCCAGGGGTTTGGGGTTCCCTGGCATAAGCCACCCCACAGGGTTTGGGGCCTTCGAGGCCTCGGGGGCTGCCCACAACCCCTGACCTTGGATGACCTTGGCTTCGCTGGGAGGAGGTGACAGTGCCTCTCTAGAGCCGCCATGACCCCTCCCCCCACTGCCCTCCCAGGGAGAAGGGAGCTCCCCCTCCTCAAAATGCTCCCCCACTTCCTGTCCCGTTTTGTGTGGCTCTTTTTTTGGTGATGGAGGGAGGGGTCTGGATTCATAAGATTTTGCCCATATTTTTAGGCCAGAACAAATAATTCCATTCAAAGACCTGTATTTATTTATTTAAAAAATATTTTTATTGATTTCAGAGAGGAAGGGAGGAGGAGAGAGAGACAGAAGCATCCATGATGAGAACCATGGATCGGCTGCCTCCTGCTCGCCCCACACTGGGGACCAAGCCCTGAGGCCAAAGACCTGTTTTTGAAAAATGAGTCTGTTAAGAACTGTGGCGGCAATTTTTAAGTTGGATTTGGTCTTTGGAGAAACGCTTATTGTGACTTTTTAGCTTTTTATCGTTTTCAAGTTCATCAAAGGTAGTTCATAGCGACTTCTTCCATGTTTTCCTTGTGGGGCGTGCAGGGTCAGGTGAGAGCGTGAAGGCGGTGCCCGGGCCGGCAGGCCGAGCGTAGCATCCGGCCCACAGCCCGTGGCTCGCGGCTCGTGGCTGACACGGACTGAAATGGTTGGATGCCAACAAGTCGGGTTGGAGTCCAGCGGTGAGTTTTACGGGCACATGACGCGGAAACCCCCATGTCTGCCCTGCCTTCCAGATGCGCTTCCTGAACTGCAGAGAGGGCCGCAAGGACCCGTCCCGGTCCATCCTGGACGTGGGCGTGGAGGAGGCCATCAAGTTCAGCGGCTTCGACGAGGAGACGTTCCGCAAGCGCGGAGGCAAGTACGTCTGGAGCAAGGCCGACCTGAAGCTGGACTGGTAGGGCTGCCGGACGCCTGGCCTCGTCGCGGGGCCCTGCCGCACCTGGGGGGCCCGCGGACTCCCCGCTGCCTACGGTGGCTGACCATGTGGTCCCGGCGCGCGTTACCACGGTAACTGAGCTCCACGGATGCGGACCATTCGCTGCGGCCACTTGGCTTGTTTGGTTTGGTTGGGGTGTTTTGAGCACCGTTTCCTGTGATCCCTGCGTTTCCATCTCCAAGTCATTTTTCCTGGTTTGTTCATTTGATGGTCACGTCTTTTCTGCTAAATCCCAGAGGCCAGTGCTCACATCTGGAAAGAATTGGAACACCTCCCTGCGGCCACGGCTGCTTGTGGCAACGCCGTCTCCCTTCCTGCCCTCACACCATGGCCGCCCTGGACTCCCTCCCCCGGTGTGCAGAACGCGGCACAGGTGTGTCCGGCTCAGGAACGGCCACCTCATCAGGCTCCAGTGCCGGCCCGGGAGGTAGCCGCGTCCCCCGATGATGCCGGGCCCAGCCCAGGGCCCAGGCTGACTGCTCCATAAACGAGGGCTCTCTCTCTCTCTCTCCTTCCTCCCCAAGATTCCCAGGTACACTTCCCAGTTCATGATGACGTTGACCAGGGCTCAGGCCTTGGGTTGTTGTGTGGACCTATTATTCAAGCCACATGAGTCTGTTAAGCAGAAACTGGGGCGTGTATGGGGCAGATGGCTGTCGGCTCGGGCATGTGGGAGAGCGTGAGGAGGGGCACACACCAACCGGGTCCCCTGTGGACGGAGCCGAGGGCCCGTGTCCTGCTTCTCAAGTCCTCGGGGCCACTGGGAGCGAAGCGCCGTCCAGGCCTGAGGACAGGGCCCCACGTCTCTCCCTCGCACCACGCGAGACCGGGAGGGACCTGTCCCCGAAAGGGGTCAGGACCAGCGCCCTTGTTTACGTAACCGAGTCCTTGTTTATGGCCTGGAAAAGGATAACTTCCTGTCATTGTTTCCAAAAAAGCAAAATCATGGAAAATTTTTGGCAGGAGCAGAGGAAAGAGCTATTTTCATCCCGCTGCCACTCCGCTGCCCGCCACTGGGTGGCGCGTGCCCGGCAGCAGGGCGGCTCCACGGGCTGCTCTGCTCTCAAGGCCTGCGGAGTCGGGAGGGTTTGTCCTTCGAGTGTCTGTTTCTCAGCAAAGACATCCCTTCTTCCGAGTTCAAGCCCCTGTCATTCAGCGGGAGTGTGTGTGTGTCCCGTAGTGCTGTCCTCAGTTTTCCACAAAACACACACACACACACACAGATGAAGCAGCCACTGCGTCAGGGGCCCTAAACGAACCCCCGGCTTTCCCTGGGCTGAAAAGGAGGAGAAGATGGATCAGCAAGCTGTTCTCCCCCGTGGCCGTGGACGGGATCGAGGCTGTGAGGATGTCACTGTAATCAGTGTAATCAGTGTAATCAGAACTCGGGGTCTTCTTCGCTTCGCGTGCGTGTGCTCTGCCAGTCGTCGCGTTATTCCACGTGAGGGAGCGCGTCGGGCGCCCCGCCCTGGGTGCCTCTGAAACGGGACCCCAGCCTGAGTCACGTCCTCCGACCGGAGGGACTGTATCTCCGCTGAGGGAGCCGGGACTTCTGCCCGAAGGGAAACATCGAACGAAACCAAGCGAAAGCTGCCGTCAGAAGCTGCGGCTCCCGCCCCGTGTCCCGCTGCCGGGAAAGCTCAGCCTTCCTCGCGCCCTCAGGACGGCGAAGGCTGGGTGTTTAAAACGTTCGAATGCTCCCCTCTCAGCCGGGACAGCTCGGGGTTCACGGTGCGGTGCTTCCGAGTTGGATTGTACAACGTGGTGCTTGACGCTCTCAGTTTTAAACGTGAGTCTCCAGTTTCATGAAACGTGTTCCCTGGTTGCTGGGAAGCACCGGGCGGTGGGCCGAGGCGGCTCCGTGGGGGCGTGACGGCAGGTGCCGCGGAGCCTTGCCTTCCCGCGGACGTCTCCGCTGTGGGAGCGGGGCTGGGATTTCGTCTTCAGGAGCCCAGATCTACGCTGCCGGGGGCCATCGCCCACCCGGCCTTACGTGCGCCTCCTTTGCGTTCTTCAGCCGAAGGGGATGGGAACGGGCCCCTTGCTGTCACGTGTGAAGAGGAGTGAGACCATTTGGCGGAACCACCCGGAACGCAGGCGCCTGCTCTGCGTCGGGCGGGAGTTTGGGGTCTAGCTGTTGGGTCGAGAGAGAGAGAGAACCTGATACTAAAGCGAGCGAACAGGTCACCTGGGGCTCAATCGGACAATCGGCGCGGCCACCCCGAGCGGAAGAAGCTCAGGCCGCTGTGATCACAGAGGCAGCTCGCGCCCTAGGGTTTACCGTCCCGCCCTGAGTGTGACTCGCGCTCTGAGAGCCTAGGGAGACCCATGTATATATTGTCCTCTGTGGCTGGTGCTGTGATGGAAGATATCATGTATTAAAATGTGTTTTGTACGAGCCTCCTGTCTCAGTGAGTGTGATGAAGTGAGTTTAAGGCCGTTGTGCACGTTACAAACTGCCGTCGCTAAAGACAAGGACACGTTACACATCAGCAAGGCTGTGCAGGCTCATGAGCACATTTTAGCCTCTCGGCAACGAGGGGGGTGGAGACGAGATGGCGGACACTCGTCTTGTTTTCCACGTGGAAGCTAGCGTCTGCGGACCAGTGTCCCAAACTCATCCCATGGGAGGGCTGAGTTCCTGCAGATGGGCGCCAGCATAGCAGCAGCCCTGGGCGTGGGTGTCAGAGGGCTGAGCTCCTGCAGGCGGGGGACCAGCATGGCAGCAGCCCTGGGCTGAGAGGTCAGAGGGCCGCCCTGCTGAGTGTGACCTGGTCAGCTGCCCAGGAGAGAAAGGGCTCCCCCAGCACCCTGGTTCCCAGTGTCCGTTCAGTCTGGACCCCACAGATGCCTGGGGCTGGCCCTGCATTGGCCCCACAGGCAGGAAAGGCTGGCGTTTCTGTCACCTGCTCCCTCTCCCGCCTGCTCCCAGCTCCCTGGCCCCAGCGTTCCCCTCACGCCTTCCGGCTGGAACCGGTCTCCCTGGGACACCCGGGCGCCTGAGCCCCGGTTAGAAGCACTCACCTTCCCCGAAGGCCATGGCCTCACTCCCTTCCCATCCCGATGGGCCAGCCTCGGCTCCAGGCCCCAGGACAGGGGTCAGGTCCAGGGAGGAGACTCCAGGGACAGCCAGAGCCCTCGCCATCGTGGCCGGGTCACCCCCAGCCACAGTGGGGTGCCCACCTCAGTGCCAGGCCCCGCGGGTGCGTGCCTCCGCCAGTCCGGGAAAGTGACCAGACCTCACACAGGAACTGCGGGGCGAGTCCGGCTCAGAGGCCATTCACGGGGCGTCTGGCGTTGTGTCCGTGACTGAGAAGAGCACACGTCTGGGGTCTGTTTGAGAAGCAGAGTCCAGCAACAGGAAGAAAATGAAAACCACCCACAACGGTGCCCCCAGAGGCGACTGCGCATTCACCCGTCTTCCTGGGCAGGCGCCTGTTCAGAGTCCAGTTCATGCTCCCTGTTCCCGCCCGCACCCCTTCTGGGGGGTCGCACAGCCAGTGGTGTCCTCAGCGTGAGTGAGAGCAGCCGCCTCTCACAGTCCCGCTAGGAGGGGAGAAGGGCCTGTGCATTCACAACCCCACAGGGAGTGTGACACACGCCTTGGCTGGGCTCCCCCTGGCCTGTGGGCCTGCGTGTGGACGTGAAGGCCTCTCAGGTCCTGGGGATTCGCTTTATCTCTTTTTTAAAAAAAATATATTTTACTGATTTTTTACAGAGAGGAAGGGAGAGGGATAGAGAGTCAGAAACATCCATGAGAGAGAAACATCTGATCAGCTGCCTCCTGCACACCCCCCACCGGGGATGTGCCCAGCAACCAAGGTACATGCCCTTGATCAGAACCGAACCCGGGACCTTTCAGTCCGCAGGCCGACGCTCTATCCACTGAGCCAAACTGGCCAGGGCGATTTGCTTTATGTTAACAACAACCACAACCACAACCATAGAAACAAGGCTGGAGCAAGCCGCTCCTGGGCATCTGGGAAACTGCCCGAAGCTCCGTCTTATTGCCCGGGCATCTCGGCCGTCCCCGCTGCTCCTGCTCCCGGTTCGCATGCGGGTGCTTATGTTTTTCCCGCGCCAGCCGCGCCCCGCACCAGCCACGCTCCACACCAGCCGCGCCCCACACCAGCCGCGCCCCGCACCAGCCACGCTACCCAGCCACCAGCCACGCTCCACACCAGCCGCGCCCCACACCAGCCGCGCCCCACCAGCCGCGCCTAACCAGCCGCGCCCCCACCAGCCAGTGCCAGTGCGCCACCAGCCGCGCCCCACACCAGCCGCACTCCCACCCCCACCAGCCACGCTCCGCACCAGCCGCGCCCCAACACCGCCCAGTGCCAGCGCGCCCCACACCACCACCACCCGACGCCCCACACCAGCCGCGCCCCACACCAGCCGCGCCCCACACCAGCCACGCCCCACACCACCAGCCACGCGCCCACACACCAGCCCCCCCACACCCCGCCACACCAGCCCGACCCCCCACACCAGCCGCGCCCCACACCAGCCGCGCCCCACACCAGCCACGCTCCGCACCAGCCGCACCCCACACCAGCCGCGCCCCACACCAGCCGCACCAGTCGCCGGGCCGACCAATCCCCGGCCTGCCGACACCACCGGCTGGAGAGAGTGTCAGACCCCACAGACACACCGGCTGCCCCCTGGATGATCTACTTATTAGGAAAGGACACAGCTCAGGAGCTGCCAGACGGGAGGGGGCAGAGGGAAGGTGTGTGGGAAGGCACCTCCCTCTCCCCACATCGCCAGGGGTGCCCCCGGCTGGAAGCTCTCTGAGCCCATCGGGGTGTCCCTGGAGGCAGCAGCCATAGTCATGCGTGATGAGAGCGTTGGCCTTGATTCAAGGCCGCCCTCTCCCCTCCTTGAAGGTCAGAGGGTGGGACCAGGGTCCCGACGCTCTGGTCACACAGCTGGGCGGGCATGAGGCGCCATAGCAACCATCACACCTGTCCAGTCCCCCCCAAGCCCTGCTCAGTGGGGGAAGCCCGCGCCCTCACCCCCTTTTCTTACGTTAAACCTCTCGGGCAGTGGCCCTGGTGGCCACGCCTCTTGGGAATGAGCTCTCGGCGCCCACTTCCTGTTGGCAGGGACCGCACCAGGTCAGAGGCCTTGGGTGTCAGCAGGGACCCCCCATCAGGGACCATGGACAACATGAGCCGCGTGTCCCTGCCCTGCAGCGGCTGGGAATGTGCGGAAGCCGTAGATGCCGGGTGAGCATTCAGCGCCGGCCCTCGATGAAGGGCCCGCCTGTCACAGGACCCACATGTGTTGTCCAGTGTGCAGGGGGGGGACACGTAACTTCACCCCGTGGGGCTCCCAGCCCCGAGGGGAGTGGCAAAGCTGATCTCATAGGAATTCTCCCAGACCCTCCCTCGGGCAGCAGGGACCTCAGGTGGTCAGAAGCAGGGACCCTGCAGGGCGCCCTCCTCTCCACGCTCAGAGCAGCCAGGCGGTGGGATGGGCTGGGGTGGGGGGGTGGGGGGTAAGCTCATGTGACCTGGCAGAGGGCGGGCCTCTCATCCAGCGCCCATTTCTTTTCCTTTTATTTTTTAATATAGCATTTTGTTTTGTTTTTGATTCCAGAGAGGAAGGGAGAAGGAGAGACAGAAACAACAATGATGAGAGAGTCACTGATCGGCTGCCTCCTGCACACCCTCTCCTGGGGGTCAGGCTGTAACCCCGGCCTGTGCCCTGGCCGGGACGAACCGTGACCTCCTGGCTCCTAGGTCGCAGCCCAGCAGGGAGCCACGCGGGTCAGGCGGGCACCCCCTTCTCTCCAGCTGGCGGAGATGCCCCTCCCGCGACTGTTGGCACCCGGACAGACTTCCAGGAAGCCGGCCGCGCGCCCTGTGCGCCAGGCCTTGGGGGACGTGGTTGGGCGGTGACCGGCCGCCGTCGCTTGGCACCCACTCTCTTCCCGCCGGCGTGTCCGCTCACGTCCCACCCGCAGATGTCGGCCTCTGGGCGGCTTCGGCGCCACGGGCCAGGCACCTCCTCTCCGTGGACGCGGGCCGTGCGGTGCCCAGGGCGGGCGGCAGGGGGCGCTGCGCGGCGGGCGGGGGCCGGAGCTCCGCGCCCCGTCTTTGTGCCGTTCGCGCCGCCGCCCCGTCTCCCGCCGGCCGCGCGCCCCCGAGGCCGGGCCGGGATAAAGGGCCGCGGGCGGGCGGGCGGGGCGCAGGCGGCGGACCCGCGCGCACACCCACCCGCGACGCCGGACTCGGGCGGAGCGTTCGGAGCCTACGGCGGCCGAGCAGGAGCCGGGACCCTGGAGCACGGCGCGCGGGACCCGGTGCGTGACGCGCGTCCCCTTTGTGTCGTGTGGGCATCGGGGGAGCGGGGAGGGGCCCGGGGCCCGGGATGCGGCCGCGCGGAGCGGTCCGGGCGCGCGGGCGGGACCGTGGGCTCCGGGCCGAGGGCGCCACGCTGGCCCGGCCTGCCCAGCGGTGGCCTCGGCGCCGCGGCCACTTGGGAAGCGCGGGTCCCCCCTCCACGCCGCGCGCGGGTTCCTGGCGCCCCGGCTCGGGGGGCGGCGAGTGCCGCGGGGCGCGCAGGCCGCGGAGGGCGAGGTCTGGGAAGGGGCGCCGAGGGCACCCGCTGCGCACACCCCTGGCGCCCAGCGGACCCTGGCCACCTGCCTGCCGCCACGCCTCTGCCCTCCGAGGGGCGGGGGGCGGGGGGCGGGGGGCTGGGGCCGTCCCCTGCGGGTCTCCCCAGCTCCCCCCGAGCGCGGCGGCCCCGCCCGTGGGGCACCCAGCCGGCGAGGCTTGTGCGCACCTGGCGCTCCAGGCTCGGGAGAGAGGGGTTCCTTCTTGTACCCTAATGCTCCCCATGGGGAGGCTCAGAGGGTCGCCCCAAATGTGTGCGCGCTGCCTCCCCCCCCCCCCCCCGCCCCCCCCGCCCCCGGTTAATTACAAAAAAAGAAAAAAGCATTCCATTCTGCAGCGGTGTCACCTGGTTCCTGCCCAGGTGGGAGGCAGGTGAGGGAGGGAGTGAGCGCTGGGGGGTGGAGGGGTAGAACCTGCACTAAGAGGTGACCCCCAATCTTGCCCCTGCAGTTCAAGGAGGAAACTTTCCTGGGGGAGGGGCCGGAGTTAGTGAAGGCCCAGGTGAGGCAGGCCAGGCCCAGGGCAGAGCTCCCACCCACAGAGGTGCTGGGGAGTGAAGGCCGAGGGCGGTGGGCCCAGGCCTGTGGGCGCTGCTGGAGGTGCCCCCGGAGGGGCCGGGTCGCTCTGAGCGGGAGGGGAAACTTGGAGGTGGGCCCGATGGGATGGCAGGAAGGGCCTGGCCTGAGGGCTGCCCAGGCAGAGGAGGAGGGGAGGGGGCACGAAGGGGTGGGGGGTGGGGCCCTGTCCCAGGTCCTGGGGCCAGGCAGGCACTCCGTGGTGTGTGACTCCCTCCCCCAGTCCTGGCAAGAGGCACCCCGTCTTTTGCAGCTTCCTAGTGCCTTTCTAAGTCTTGCTTTCATTATTTTTTAAAGAGTGCAAAGAGGTCATGCCCGCAAAGGTCAGATGGGAAGAGGTCACAAAATCGGGGACTTCCAGGCGAGCTGGTCGTGACCCTGTGGCAGTGGGAGCCATGGAGGGTTGTAGAGGAGGAGAGTGGGCGAGCTGGCCCTGGTGACCGAGGCCGCGTGGAGGGAAGGGGGCGTGTGGCGTGTGAGCCTCAGAACCCCGCTCCCCACCGGCACTGCTTATCGCCGTCCGGCCTGGGCCCAGGTCCTCCTGGGAAAATGGGCTGCAAATGACCGCATTCTGACAGCATGGAAAACGCCCAGCCTCGGCCCAACTGGTGTTTGGGAGTTTATATGGTTATAATTCAATTTAAAAAAATAATTTTTTATTGATTTCACAGAGGGAGGGAGAGGGAGAGAGACAGAAGCATCAGTGATGAGGGAGAATCATGGACCGGCTGCCTCCTGCACGCCCCCCACTGGGGATCGATTGAACGCACAACCCGGGCCTGTGCTCTGACCGGGAATCGAACCGTGACCTCCTGGGTCATAGGTCGACGCTCACTGAGCCACCCCGGCCGGGTGGCAGTTTATGTGTTTACAGGGGCCTCATCTCACGTCAGCAACCTTGGAAGGGGAAGTGAGGGGGTGACCTCAGTGCCGGGGCAGAGCTGCGGGCGCGGATGCGGATGCGGGCACCCAGGCGGCGAGGCTGGGACAGGAAGCTGCAGCGCGTTCAGGTTCCCACGCTGTGGGGCTGTGCTGGGCCAGGGCTCCGAGAGCGAGAGCGTGTGGCCCCACGAGGCGCCCTGGAGTGCGGCTGCCCTCGCGGTTTGAGACCCACACGGTTCAGCTGCAGCCGCTGACGCCTCTTCGGGGGGGCGTGCCGCTCGGCAGGGCCAGGCGCTGTGGCTCCTAGGAGGCCCTGCTGCCGGCTCCTCCTCTGAAAGCCTTTCTTTCTTTTTAAAAAAATATGTTTTTATGGACTTCGGAGAGGAAGGGAGAGGGGGAGAGAGAAACATCAGTGATGAGAGGGAATCATGGACCGGCTGCCTCCACGCCCCACACTGGGGATCGAGCCCACAACCCAGGCCTGTGCCCTTGACTGGGAATCGAACCGTGACCTCCTGGTTCATAGGTCGACGCTCAACCACTGAGCCATGCGGCCGGGCTGGGAGCCTTCCTTTGTGGGAGAGGCAGGAGGAGGCTTGTCCCAGCCAGGATCCCAGAGCGAGGCGGTCGATGGGGCTCCTTGCCCAGCCCCTCCTGGTGACCGGGAGGACCGGTAGGCTCAGAGCTGAGGCCAGGGACCCTGGTCACAGAGGGCTGTGCCGGCCCAGCCTGGCCTCCGCTCTCCTCGGCACTCAGGCCAGCTGCCCACGGGTCTCGGGGTCCCGGCCACTGAGGGCTATGGGGGTCCAGCCTGGCCTCCGCTCTCCTGGGCACTCAGGACAGAGGGGCCGGGGTGGCCAGCTGCCCGCGGGTCTCGGAGTCCCGGCCACTAAGGATGCTGTTGAGCTGCAGACTTCCCAGGCACCTGGCCTGACAGGGACCCCCGCATTTCTGGGGTGCGGGACAGCAGGGCAGCCCCGAGGCCAGAACAGAGTGGGGTGCTGCTAAGGAAGACAGACGAGCCTCTCCACGGCCACTAGGGTAACTTCCTGCCTTGGACCCCCAAGAGGCACATGGAAGGAGCCTTTCTCAAAGCCTCGCAGCCACCTGAGGGCATCGTTCCGGCCAGCCTCCCTCCTGGCGGCATGGCTCACACCTGGATGCCTGTTCCTAATTAGAGGAAGAAGTTACATGGAAGCCCACTGCGCACCCACCTGCCGGGGCTGAAGGACGGAGCCTGTGCCACTCAGGACCCAGCCGTGTGACCGTGGTGTGTCTTCACCTCCCTGCGTGGCCCCAGCTTGCACGGTGGGGATGAGTGTCAGCTCTGGACGGAGGCTATAGACCTGCTGAGAGCACAGCCCTGGCCGGGAGGCGGCAGGACCCCACCATCCTGGGTCCTGTGGTCGTGCGGACAGCAGGCAGCACCCACTCCAGCCTTGTGGACAGTGGCCTGTGTGGCCGGCTGGAGGTGGCAGGTTGTGTGGGGCACCCGGGGAGCAGGGGGCGATGGGGCCGGATGGCCTTGGCCTCGCCCTCCCGGGCTCGAGTCCAGCAGGGAGACGAGCTGCGGGAAGAGGTGCCCACCCCGGGGTGTGTCCGGCCTCGGCAAGGAGGCAGCCGCGCGCTCTGCCGAGACCGCAGCCCTTTCTGCTCTGTCTCCTCCGAGCGTGAGCGGCCCCCGAGCCCAGCGGGCAGTGGTGGGCGGCCGGGGAGGGCGGGCAGGGCCGGATGTGCCAGAGAAGGAAGGAAGGGGCGTCTTTATTCCGTCAGCTTGGGGACCCCACGAACCGCCTCTGCGTGGGGGTGCTAGGCGTGCTCACTGGTAGCTCACGCCTCCCCTCGTCCTCGCGCGCAGGCCCGGCTGCAGGAGCACACGTGTCCCCACTTCACGGGTTCCAACCTGATCCCCAGTGTGATGGGACCGGAGGCAGTGGGCGCCGTTATAAAAGGGACCCAGACCCTCCGTCCTGTGGGGACACAGTGAGAGGTGCCGAATGTCAGCCGGGAAGAGCGCTCCCCAGCCCCGACGGGGGCGCCTTGACTCGGGCTCCGGCCTCCGAAACTGGGAGGAATGAAAGTCTTGCTTATAAGCCCCCCTCCCACCTGTGGGATGTTTGTCAAGATTGTCAAACTGGTGTGGCTCAGTGACTGAGTGTTGACCTGTGAACCAGGAGGTCATGGTCAGGGCACAGGCCTGGGTTGCGGGCTCGATCCCCAGTGTGGGGCGTGCAGGAGGCAGCCGGTCCATGATTCCCTCTCATCACTGATGTTTCTCTCTCCCCCTCTCCCTTCCTCTCTGAAATCAGTAAAATGTATTTTTTAAAAAAGATCATCCGAATCGGCTAAGACCGGCAGAAGTTCCTGGTCACAAGTCCCGTGGAGTGGGGCCCGCTCTCTGGATTGTGCGGTAACTCGCTCATCTGCAGAGACCTGAGCAAGGTCCCATTCACAGACCCTGGGGTTCGGAGTTCCACCCCAACACCCACCTAGCAGGGTCAGGAGTGCGTGTTCGCACGGACGGACAGGACAGAACACCACCAAGGACCCGGCACAGGGGTTCCGTGTGCTCGGCAACGGGATGCTGAGGGCGTGGTGCTGGCGCCCGTCCGTGGCTCAGCGCTGTCACTGGGACCCCGATGCCCTTTGTGGCTCCGCCGTCCTGGGCTGTTACCTTTGCGCTCTGAGGGCAGCCGGGGCCCGATGGCTCCCGGTGCTGCGGGCCCCGTCTGTGTGTACGGGGGCAGGAGAGGCGGGGAGGGTGGGCCGGCCCCCTCTGTCCCTGTTATTGGAAGGAGCCGGCTTTCCGGAAGCGCCGCGAGGCTACCTCTGTCCGTCTCCCTGGCCCGGGCTTCATGGCAACTCCCGGGAGCGAGAGGAGCTGAGACCGCGAGGCGGCGGGAGCCCAGGACCGTCCTGGACAGGACCGGCCCCGCGTGTGTGAGGCAGACGGCGCCTTAATAAACTGTCCGCCTCGCCCTTGCAGGCGGGTCCAGACCACCGTGCCGCGGCCGTTAGGTGTGAGCATCTGCAGCTTGGGGTGCAGTGAGGGCCGGGACCTCACAGTCCTACTGTGCTCAGCTGCGTGTCCCTTTGCAGCCGGCACGGTGCCTGGCGCATAGGAGGTGCTCGAATATTTGTTGAACCCATCAGCCGTCTTTTCCCTCAGACACATTCGAGCCCAGAAACCATCTCATCCGTTCACATTCTTCCTTTTGTCCGTTTGTCCGTTCGCGTGGCAGGAGGCTTGTGCTGGGGCTCGAAGGCAGATGGAGGAACACAGTGCGGCGAGGTGGGGGGGCTGGCGAGAACGAGGTGGGGGGGTCTGCAAGCTGCAGGACAGGTGTTCATCTCTCAGACTTTGGGGATCATAGAAGTGGCAGGTTCTCTCAGCAGAGCCACCCGCTGGGATGCAGAGGAGCCCCTTTTACCCGCATGCGGCTTATTGCCGTTCCTCCTGTTTGCAGACGAGCTCAGCATCTGCCATGCTCACTGATACTGCCCAGGCCCACCCGGAGCGGGTGCTGGGCCGCGCCAGGCGCGCCGCGTTCTTAAAGGAACGTGCCCTTCGCGCCGGGAGGGGCCGAGGGCGCATCCCTCATCCGTGAGTACTGCGGTCCTCCCGGGTTCTTTCTCGCGTGGCCCGAAGCCTGGATCCTTGGCAGCGACCTTGTTTTCGCTCAGTCCCTGGCCACGTGCAGCAGGTCCGGCTTTGTCCAAGAGGACGGCTCTGCCGCTCCCCGGGGCCTTGGCCGTGGCTGCCGGGCCGGCGGAGAGGGCTGCGCTCTGAAGGATCGTGTGCATCTGGGGGGGCAGGGCCTCGGGGACAGTGGGAGCCGGCCAAGGGCAGGCAGGCAGGCAGAGCGTGCACCCCGAGAGCCGGGCTGTCCAGGCGGTGGCCGCTGTCCCCACGGGGTGTTGAGCCCGTGGCCGGTGGCTGAGCACCTGGGGCTACAGTCCCGCCCAGACCTCAGGTCCCATCCGAGACCTTTGACCTCTGGCCGTGTCCCTGTTCCTGTAGAAAGTGGGAACAGTTCTAGGGAGACTTCTTTCTTTGGGTCTCCTCTGAGGAGTCGATACATAAAAAGTTTTAAAAAAAGCTGTGAAGGCCGAAGAAAATTTAAACAGAAACGTTGAAGGCCTGTCCGGAGGGCAGAGGCACAGCTAGCCCTTGGAGTTGGGGGCGGGCGAGGCAGCCGGGTGCGAGATGTGAGGGGTGGGGGTGGGGGTGGGGGAGGCTCTGGGAATTGGGACAGAGGCTGCCTGGCGCTCTGATTCCATCTGGAAGCCATTTCCGGGTGGATAAATCCTGCCCTCAGTCCGCAAGGACGGGGAGGATTAGCCCCACCGAGCCCGTTGGTGCTCTCAGCGGCTGTCAGCCAGCGCTGGACGGGACCCGCGTGCAGCGCTGCCTTCGCCCTTCTCTCCACAGTCTTCTCCTTGGACTGTGGCTTCGCTTGTTTCCAGCGAGAATGCCAGGAGCCCGCGGCGTTGCTGGTGGGGCCGGCAGACCCGTGGCTGCGGGCTGAGCTTAGGGACCTTCTTTCCTGGGAGGCGCAGGCCCTGGGGGCTTCTGGGCGTCTTGACCTTCACCCTGTCACCCAGCCTGAGGTGGTCGGTGTCACTGACCTTTCTGAGCCAGCTCTGGGCTTTGCTGTTCTTCTCTCGCTCTCCTGCGGGTGGCGCCGCTGCCTCCTGCTCACCTGGTCGGTCGCAGAGCTCACGATGTCCTGGGGCTCCCCTGAGACGGGGTCCTTGGCCCGTGCGTTCCTCACAGACGTGCTGTTTACCCCCCCGATGTTTGGGGGTTTCCCCGCGTCTTCCAGCGCGTGGTTCCGGGCGAGCCCCGTGTTGATGGGGACGCTGACTTTGTCTGAGGTCTGCGGTGTTTGGTGATCCGTTCAGGGTGGTGTCACGGCCGACAGTGTCCCGCGTGGGCCCGGGGAACGCGTCTCCTGCTGTGGTTGGGGGAGGTGCTCTGTGTGTCCGATGAGTCAAGCGGACGCTCGTGCTGTTCGGGTCAACGCGCTCTTGCTGACCGTGTGCGCCTGCGTCTGTCGGGGGCTGAGCAGGGTGGTGGGGCCTCGAAGGATCGCAGTCGATCGGCTGCTCCGCCGGGTCTGCCGGTCGTGCTGTGTGTCTCGATGCCGTGTGGGTAGGTGCGTGCGTGTTTCGTGGTGTTTTGTCTTCTTGGAGGAATGACCCCTTTCGTCAGGCGGCCGCCCTCTTTGTCCTGAGGACGTCCTTGCTCTGGAGTCCGCTTCGTCTGAAACGAATGTAATGACTCCAGCTGTTTTTTTGCTTGGAATTAGCATGTTTTGTCGGCCTCCTTCCCTTCAAGCTGTCAATCATTTCCCTTATCCACATGCTATAGTCACCTAACACATGGTTATTTTTTTAAAAATATATTTTATTGATTTTTTTACAGAGAGGAAGGGAGAGGGATAGAGAGTTAGAAACATTGATGAGAGAGAAACATCGATCAGCTGCCTCCTGCACACCCCCTACTGGGGATGTGCCCGCAGCCAAGGTACATGCTCCTGACTGGAATCTAACCTGGGACCCTTCAGTCCGCAGGCCGATGCTCTATCCACTGAGCCACACCAGTCAGGGCTCACATGGTTATTTTTACTGATAACCAGTCTTCCTGTTTGAAGTATGTTTCTTCAGACAACATATCGTTAAGTCTTGCTTTTTTTTTCCCCCCGTTCTGAAGATCTCTACATTTAACTGGCGTATTTAGCTTATTCGCATTTGAAGTGATTATTGCTAGAGTTGGTTCCTATCGACCGTGCTCGCAGAGGCTCCCTATGTTATTACCTTTGGCTTGTTTGCGTGTGTGGTGTCGGGAGAGAAATCAGCTCTGACTCCTTTTCTTACTCCTCTAGGAGTCCCGTGTCTTTGGTTTTTGCAGTTGAATACGGTCGGCCTAGATGGACGCCTTTGGTGTTTATCCTGCTGGACGTTCTGTGAGCGCCCTGAAGCTGTGGTTTGTGTCTCATTGATTTTGGGAAAACGCTTGGCCATTCTTGCTTCAAATATTTTCCTGCTCTGTGCTCTCTCTCTCTTCCTTCTGAGTTTCAATCACGCATATCTTGCAAATTTTGAAATTACCTTGGGGATTTTATATATAAATATATTTTAATTCTCTGGCTTGTTGTTTATAATTCGGGAATTTCCTGTCGCCCTCACGTCAGCCTCACTGACTTTCTTCTTGGTTGCGTTCAGTCTGTTGGTGAGCCTCATACAGGCTTTCTTCATTCTTGACAATGTTTTTATTCTAGCACTTCCTGTGACCGTTATTTTGAATTCCCTCTTTCTGCTTCTATAACCCATTGGCGGGTGCAGTTTGTCTGCCTTTTCCATGAGAGCCCTTCATGGGTTAATCGCAGTCACTGAACTTCTTTGTCTGATCATCCCAGCGTCGGTGCGACACCTCCGTCCGGTTCGTGCTCTGCCTCTCAGGCTGTGGTTTCTCGTGCCTCTTGGCATGCAGTGTGGGTTTTTGCTGCTGTTGGTAGCTGAGCCTGAGGTGTTTGGTCGTAGGAGCTAGGTTTTCAGGGCGAAACTCCTACATGTTGCTTTTTTTCCTGTTTAACTTGAAAAGATTTTTCCTGTCACCACATACAGATCTTATTCCCTTTCGAGACCACATCCTCAAAGGAAATGTTCTCTGAGCTCTTCCGCGTCCGAGCAGGGAAGGGAGTGGCTGTCTCCCCACCCTGAAGAGACTGCTTTCTGGCGGGGGACACGCCTCTACGGGAAGAAGCCGTAGTTTGTGCCCGTTCGGTATCGATCGGCTGGGCCGGCCGGCGGGCTCTTTGTGAGCTGGCCGACGCCTCCCCATCAGACTCACTGTCATGGGCCATTTCTGTGGCTCCGGGTGATGGTAGAATTATGACCAAACGCCCTTATCACCGCGAGAGAATGAGGAACAGCTCATGTCGGTAATTGACAGCAGGGAGCTGGCGGACGTGCTCCCTGCTGTCATCTGACAATAGCTCCGTCCCGAGGAGCAGCGAGGAGCCTGTGTGATCCCCGCCCCCGGGGAGGCAGGTGGGGAGCCGCTGGCCGCCCGGCAGCGGGAAAGCGAGACTGAGGGCCTCTGTCTCCCGCGTGCGAGCCGTTTGTGTGCAGGGCCGTAGACAGAGGCGGCTTTATGGGGGCCGAACAAGACCTCCATTCATCGCACGTCACACGGATCCCGCGTGCGAAAACCCCCGCGGAAGGCTCGCGCGGAGCCCTGGGGGTGTGAAATCGGGCTTGGGATGCAGCGGCGGCCACAGGACAGCCTCCACCTGGAGAGGGGGAGACGGAGGGAGGACCACGGGCTCCCTGTGTCCCCCGGGTCAGCATTGGAGCCGGGGCTCTGCCTCCCGATGGTGGAAGGAGAGGGAGGGGGCGAGGAGGAGGAAGAGCTCCCGGCTCACCTGGTGGACGCCCGGCGGGCCCGCGCTGGGGACGGGCTCCCGGAGCCTGGGGTGCCGAGCTGGGGCCGCTAGCGGGCTCTCACGCGGAGGCGGCGACACTGCACGTCCGCGATCTTTGGTGAGGCCCACGGAAGGCAGTTCTCGGCTCTCGGTGTGTGATCTCGGGGGCAGGCGCCACGTCAGAATCTCCAGCTGAGACGGTGTGTTCCTGCGCAGCACGAAGAAATCGGGCCAGAGAGGAGCAAAGGGAGAGGGAGGGGCTTCTGCCGGTTTTCCTCCTTTTTAAGTTCTAGGAAGATGAGGGGCGTAAGTGTTCCGCCGATATGTGTGCTCGCAAGCTGGATTTGCGGAAGCTGTTTTCTACGACGCCTTTTCCTTTTTTGCTGTTGTATCTTAGACACCAGCTCATACCGGCCCCGGGAGGTCGAGCTCACTGTCCCTTATGGGGGGACAGTGTGTTCCTTACTCCACGTGTCCCCCTTCAGGGCTCTTAGGTGGCTCCCCGGCGCTGGTGCCGCGCCGTGTGCTGCCGAGAACGGGCTGTGAACGGCACAGGACACATCGGTGCCGTCCAGCATAGGGTGAATGCTCGGTGGCCACATGGGTCCCAGGCATGTGTAGTTTATGTTTTACCTGCTTCCAAGCAGTCTTCCCAACGGCATCGTTGTTATACTCCTAAAAAGTAAGCGGAAGTCTTCCTTGACCACGGTCAGCAGTATCGGATTTTCATTCGGCCGTGGAGACGCTTCAGTCGTCGCTGACCAGGTGGGTGAACTGCGGCACCTTCAGTCCATTTCTTTAACCGTGAGGCCCGGCGTCTGGCCACCTGTCTGTGTTGATGGACAGACAACTGACGAAACAGAGAAGCGGCCGGAAGAATGTTCAGTGCGTGTCTGCACCAGGCTGGCTCTGCAGGGTGATTGGCTCAGACTTGGCTGCAGCAGCGTGAGGCCTCCCTTCCCCCTGCATCTGCTCTCTGAGCTCCGCGCCCCTCCTGTTCCCCAGGTGCTCAGTGGCCTGCTGGCCGTGACACGCAGCGGCCCCCAGAGACCTTGTCCCACTTCTCCACACGGGGGGTGGGCATGAGGGGAGGAGCCAGCTGAGGCACCACTGTACACGGGCACACCTGGACCCAGCACACCTGAACCCCACACACCTGGACCCAGCACACCTGGACCCCACACACCTGAACCTCACACACCTGGACCCGGCACACCTGGACCCGGCACACCTGAACACGGCACACCTGGACCCGGCACACCTGAACACAGCACACCTGGACCGAGCACACCTGGACCCAGAACACCTGAACATAGCACACCTGGACCCAGCACACCTGGACCCCGCACACCTGGACCCAGCACACCTGGACGCCAGGGCACCTGGACCCAACACACCTGGACCCAACACACCTGGACCCATCACACCTGGACCCAACACACCTGGACCCAGCACACCTGGATGCCAGGGCACCTGGACCCAACACACCTGGACCCAACACACCTGGACCCGGCACACCTTGACCCAACACCCCTGGACCCAGCACACCTGAACCCGGCACACCTGGACCCAACACCCCTGGACCCAGCACACCTGGACCCGGCACACCTGGACCCGGCACACCTGGACCCAACACACCTGAATCCAGCACACCTGAACCCAACACACCTGGACCCGGCACACCTGGACCCAACACCCCTGGACCCAGCACACCTGAACCCGGCACACCTGGACCCGGCACACCTGGACCCGGCACACCTGGACCCGGCACACCTGGACCCAACACACCTGAATCCAGCACACCTGAACCCAACACACCTGGACCCGGCACACCTGGACCCAACACCCCTGGACCCAGCACACCTGAACCCGGCACACCTGGACCCGGCACACCTGGACCCGGCACTCCTGGACCCCACACACCTGTACTCAACACACCTGGACCCAGCACACCTGAACCCCACACACCTGGACCCAGCACACCTGAACCCCACACACCTGGACCCAGCACACCTGGACCCCACACACCTGAACCTCACACACCTGGACCCGGCACACCTGGACCCGGCACACCTGAACACGGCACACCTGGACCTGGCACACCTGAACACGGCACACCTGGACCGAGCACACCTGGACCCAGAACACCTGAACATAGCACACCTGGACCCAGCACACCTGGACCCCGCACACCTGGACCCAGCACACCTGGACGCCAGGGCACCTGGACCCAACACACCTGGACCCAACACACCTGGACCCATCACACCTGGACCCAACACACCTGGACCCAGCACACCTGGATGCCAGGGCACCTGGACCCAACACACCTGGACCCAACACACCTGGACCCGGCACACCTTGACCCAACACCCCTGGACCCAGCACACCTGAACCCGGCACACCTGGACCCAACACCCCAGGACCCAGCACACCTGGACCCGGCACACCTGGACCCGGCACACCTGGACCCAACACACCTGAATCCAGCACACCTGAACCCAACACACCTGGACCCGGCACACCTGGACCCAACACCCCTGGACCCAGCACACCTGAACCCGGCACACCTGGACCCGGCACACCTGGACCCGGCACACCTGGACCCGGCACACCTGAACCCGGCACACCTGGACCCAGCACACCTGGACGCCAGGATTTGGCCAGAAGACAGTCCGTCTGCTCCTCCCCGGGCTCCTCAGAGGTAACTGCATTCGGGAGGTTGGAGCTGGCACACCTGCACTGCCGTCGTCTTAGTGGCATCGCAGCCCGTGGCCGGGGAAGACGCAGGCCTGCATGGGTGCGTTTCCGCACCATAGACGCCGGGGCCCAGCCGTGTCCGCGTCCGGGATGACTGCGAGGCCGGACCTGGCGCATGGTGTCAGCTGTGACGTCTCAGAAAGGCCCCCCCACGTGGCCTCGGCAGGCCCGGCACAGCCCGTGAGCTCCGTGCCGCGTGCTGTCGCCCAGGGAGCAGGTCGGGAGCAGAGGGTGTGCCTCGGCCCGCCTGGCTCACTCGCTCACGGAGAACGTGCGGGCGGGCTCCTGGCTGTGGCCGGCGCTCTTCTGACTCGGAACCCGGGACCCGGGGACACAGAACGGGCCCTGCTCTCGGGGCGGGAGGGGGGGGGGGGGACAGGCAGGGAGGGACAGGCCGATGCCATGGCAGCGAGAAGCAGCAGGTGGCACGCTGTGCCCTGTAGGCCTTGTGGAGAAGAGAAAGGGGCCGCGTGTGGAGGGCTGGGCAGGCGTCGTGTTCAGTGGATGGCCCGCGAGGTCTCGCTGGGAAGGCGCCGTTGAGCGTGGATTGAAGGAGCGTGGGAAGCTGGGGTCGCTGTTCAGTGTCGGGACAGGAGTGTGGCGGGGAGGAGAAGGCAGGGCTGGGGCAGCGGGGAGAGGGCTGGGGGGCAGTGGTCTGGGCTGGAAATGCAGCGGGAGTCCTGGGGTGACATTGAAAGGGGTGAGCTGAGCTGAAATCCCAGCGAAAGGAAAGGGTGGGCGATCCAGGCCCCGGGACCTTCCTGCTTCCTGAGGTCCAGAGGCAAAGCCAGCAAAGGGGACCCAGAGGGGACGGACCGAGAGGCGGGACGGAGTGTGGCTGTCGGGAGCCCAGGAAATGGCCCCGGAGGGCGGGGTGAGGAGCCGTGTCCCGATGGGCCGGCGAGTGAGGGCTGGCGCTGGGCGCTGGCTCCGCGCCTGCAGGTCGGTGGTGGCTTTGGCAAACACAGGAAAATGCCATGTGGGCCTGGCGGCTGCGGCAACACGCCCAGCTGGTGTGGGTTTGGAGGGAAGGGTGGAGGGGGGAATCGGGGACACGGACTGCTGCCACGGCTTCCGAGAGGGGAGCGGCCAGGGGCTAAATGAGGCCACGGGACTGTGTTTCTTTGGGAGCATGAGCCCTTTATTTATTTTTATTTTTAAATATATTTTATTGATTTCAGAGAGTCAGGGAGAGGGAGAGAGAGATGGGAACATCAGCGATGAGAAAGAATCATGGATCGGCTGCTTCCTGCACGCCCCCCACTGGGGATCAGGCCCGAAACCAGGCATGTGCCCCGACCGGGAATTGAACCCCAACCTCCTGGTTCCTGGGTCGACACTCACCCCCTGAGCCCGCGGCCGGGCTGGACAGTAGATGTGCACGCTGGTGGGAATGACAGGGGCGCTGGGGGCTGAGCGTCGCGGAGAGAGGTTCTTTAGTGGAGAGAGAGGTGCGTCTGGCATGGGGGGGGGGCGGGGGGAGGGTTGTGGATGCTGGGGGGACGCAGACAGTTCCTGGGGGGATGGGTGTGACGGACATGTGGGTGCTGGCCTGGGCGCTCAGAGCAGGAGGCTGGGCGGTCTTCTAGTGGCTTCTGTCCTCTGTGAAATGGAAACACAGTCAGGGCAGAGGAGGGGCTGACGGTTTGGGGGGACGAGGGGAGGCGTGGGAAATCCTCCAGAAAGAGGGCGCGCAGCCCCTAGAGGCAGGAGGCGTGGCTGGAAGGCCCGCGATGCGTGTGTGTCTCTCGGGCTCAGGAGGTCTGGGCTGCTGAACCCCGTGGCCAAGCAGAGGGGACCCCGTGAGAGGCTGGTGCGAGGACCTTGCAGCTCAGGGCGTTCACTGCTGGGGGGTGGGGGTCGGGGAGGAGGGGAGACGTCTCCGTCTCCTGGGGTGTAAGGAGGTCACTGCAGCTCCCGGCAGAGCCCCCGCCGGCACCGGGAGCTGCGGGCACATCGGGGCGCCTCCTGCCTCATCTGCCCCTCGCGCCCCCCCCGCCCCCAGCCCGTCTCCAGCACATTCCGGCGCCTGCAGCAGCCGGCTCCCTAGTTACAGAGCGTCCTGGGGGCCGACACTCCGGGCGGGACACGGCGGCGGGAGCAGCGCGTTTTCCACGCTGAGGCTCTCACGAGACGCGGCACCTCGTTCCTGTGGTCCCGGGAGCGACATCTGGAAGGTGGTTTTGTTTTGTTTTCCTTGAGTGGAGAAGGCGAGGAGTAAAAACAGCAAAAAGCCATTTCGGTGAACGTGGGGCCTGGGCCTGACTCAGCCCGGGCGCGGCGTCGGCACAGCCCCTGCCCTGAAGCTCCCGCCGCAGCTCCGGCCGCAGGGAAACGGTCAGCGGCCGCTCAGTTCCCCGCCTCCAGCGGCCGAGGGGTCGACCGGCGATGTTTTCAGACTTCCAGCTGCTGTTCGGAGGTGCCGTGGCCGCAGGGCCTGTGAAATAAATCATGGAAACCGCATTTTCCACGTGTAACTGGGCTGCAGTTTCTGTTTTTTCACTTTTTATTTCTTGTTCCTTTTTTGTTTGGTTTGAGCGCCTGGCTCCTTCTCATGTGAGTGCTGGGGTAGGCGCCGCCCTCTCGTCCCGGGAGCCTTCTCGGAATTCCCACGCCCGCGGGGAGCGGCAGGGAGGCCGCAGGCAGGAGGCAGGAGAGGACCCGCCTGGGATGGGGTGATGTCCTCATAGACTGGGCATTCACTGCGCACCTGTTATCAGCAAGGTCACCTGTCATCTGCAAGGTCACCTATCATCTGCAAGGTCACCTGTCAGTCATCTGCAAGGTCACCTGTCATCTGCAAGGTCACCTGCAAGGTCACCTGTCATCTGCAAGGTCATCTGCAAGGTCACTTGTCAGTCATCTGCAAGGTCACCTGTCATCTGCAAGGTCACATGTCATCTGCAAGGTCACATGTCATCTGCAAGGTCACCTGTCAGTCATCTGCAAGGTCACCTGCGATGCCAGGCTGTGTGCTCGGCCGTGAGGGAGGAACGAGGAAGCCGGGCGGTCTCTGCTTCGATGCTTTTCTCTGACTGACGTGAACCGCGGAGGAAGTGGGCCCAGGACACAGCCGAGCCAAGGCGATGGGGGCTGGGTGTGAGCACCCCCTCACCACGGAGACTGGCGCCTGCATCACCCCACGACTCCCACTGTGGACCCTCAGGGTCTGGAGCGACAGCCATGACACCTATGAGGGCAGGGACGGGGTTAGCGGCACACAGACACAGACGCTGTGTTTGGAGCCCATCTGAGCCGACGCCCAGAGGCCCTGAGAGGAGTCCAACCTTCCCTCCCCGCCCAGACCCTCGGGTGTCGCTGTGGGGCAGGTGCAGCGTTCCCGCTCCTTCGAGGCCGAGTAGCAGTCCCTTCACTAAACGCACATCTTCTCTACTCGTCCGTCTGTCCACCGGCGCCGGGCCTGTCCACGTCTCGGCCACCGTGACAGAGGCTGCGATGGACACGGCGCAGACCCACATTCCCGTCAGCGGGTTTGCTTCTTTTACATCAACACCCGGAGGGGGCCGCGGGCTCGGAGGGGGCGCGTGGGCTCAGAAGGGGGTCGCGGGGCCGGAGGAGGGGCCGCGGGCTCGGAGGGGGGGCCACGTTTAATATGTTGAGGGAACTCCAGGCTGGCCCGGTTTCCATCCCACAGACGCGGGCGGGGCCCTGCTCCCCGCGTCGCCAGCACTGCCTGTTCCGTGTGTGATGAGGCCGCTCTGACGGGGTGAGGGGTTCTGGCTGTGGCTTCGTTGTGCGTCTCCTGATGGTGCCTGACGGACGTTGAGCCTCGTCACACACCTGCTGGCCATCGGTCTGTCGTGTTTGGAAAAGAGTCCGATCCAGCCCTTTGCCCATTTCTCCGTTTGGCCACATGACGCCAGTGACAGGCGCTGGGGGCAGTGGAGCCAGACCAGCACGGACTCTCGGGGGGCAGGGGGGACCCAGCTTTGCCACTTCCTGCCCCGAGAGCTCGCGCATGCAGGAACTGCCAGCCGTGGGTTCCTCACGTGAACGAACGGGAAAGCCCGCCACGCCCCTGCCTCCGGGAGGGGAGTCACCCGGGAGGGGCAGGCGCCTGGGGTCCCCCCCCGCCCCCCCGTTGCAATGGTGGTTAGACATCGGGGCCTCGGAGACTTACACCTACAGGAGCCGTTTATGCTGATGTTACCGGTGACACAGGAACCCACGAGTCGATGCCTAGGAAAACGGCGATGTAAGAAAACAGACTCACAGAGAAGAGGAGTTCAGATCACTTTACGAGCCTTGGAAAAGGGATAAAGAGAAACCTCCCAGGAAAGCGTGCGTGCGTCTGCTGTCGTCAGAGCGCCACCACGTTCCAGGGCCGGTGAGTCCACGCAGACACGGAGCCCTGCAGGGAACAGGAAAAACATAAAAACGGGGGGACTCCCTCAAAGTCAGACAAAAGCAGTTAAAGGAAAATACAGGCTAACCTCACTCATGAGTAAAGCAACAAAAATTTAAATCAAAATAAGAGCAAATAGAACCCAGATGCTGTTCATCAGATGTGTGTTTGGAAGAAAAACAACACCCACAGTCGGACAAGCTCGATCGTCCTGGGGGTGCACACAAGCGGCTCCCGCGGAGGGGCCCCCGGGGCGTGGGGCAGGAAGGAGAGGCCGTGTGACCGCCACAGGGGCGAAGAGCTGCCCTCGGTAAACCCAGCTCGCCTCGGGGATTAAAGCATAAAGCCCAGCGCGGCGAACAGAGACATGGCCGGCCTGGACCTCCCGGGGCGCGTGGACCAATGTGAAGCCCAAGGCCGCTCGGGCCGGCGGGCCAGACCAGGGTTCCGCACTCGCACTTGGGGGCCGGACCAGGCCCTCCCGCTGCCAAACCCTCTCTCTCCCCCATCAGGAGGAGGCCCAGCTGGGAAGGGGTGCGCTCACTCCCCCCCACAACTCCCTTAGTCCAGAGCGTCCCGGAGGTTGCACGGGGTGGGGGGTGGCCAACGGGAGCGTCCTCCTGGGGCCGGGCCCTGGGTCTGCTGCTGGCGCCGGTGGCTGGCCCGTCGGTGGAAGGCCCTGCATGTCCGTCCCAGGGACACGGAGACGCCAGTCCCCGTTTCGGTCTGTCTTGTTGGCTTCGGGCGCGTCACTGGTGTCCTGGCCCTGGGCCCCTCTGGGACCGGCTCTCTCCGGCCGACAGACGGACGCTGTTTCTGGGCTGTGTGTCTCCACGCTCCTCCCCGCCCACCGTCCAGCACTCTGACCACACGGGCGTGGGAAGTGCTGGCGGCGATAACCGGCTCCCCTAAATGCCAGCCAGACCCAGCCTGCGTGCCAGAGCCCCAGCGCGCAGCCCTGGCTCCCAGAGAAACACCACATGGCGAGGCGCTCGGGGACAGACAGCCAGGGACAGACAGGAGGCGGCCCCCAAGCACCCCCTGAGCTGGTGGGGGTTCCAGAATGGCCCTGAGCACATGTGAGGGCTTCCCGCTGCGCCTGTGGGATGGCTGGGGAAGGAGTGACTCACAGACAAACCCAGCTGACGGCTGTGACCGTGACGCACGGACAGACAGATAGACAGAGAGGGCAGCTCTCCGTCCGTCCTCCCACCCTGAGCAGTCACCCAATTTAGGAGGAAAAAGAGTTGTGTTTTGGGTAGAGCAGCCTAGTAAAGAGAACCACCCCCCACCCCCACCCCATGGGCGTCTCAGCGGGAACCTCGAGAAGCCAGGGTATCCCTCGGGGCAGCTCCAAGCCGGGCAGCGGCTGGGGCCAGGGCGTCACGTGGTTGCCTCTCGGAGTCGTGGATGTGGCCTCTTTGCGCCAAGCCACAGCCTCGGTGGCCCGGTTTGGGGAGAGCCCACGTGCCCGCCACTGACTTCCTGAAGGGTCCTGGGCCGTCGCTCCATCCAGTCGGGCCCTGTGTCTGTGAGTCTGGGCAGGAGGGTGCCGGGGGGCAGGGCAGGGGCCTGACCCCTGAGGCAGATGCCACGCACCCGCGTGTGGCCGCACGCGCCTGAGAGACGGGCCGTGGAGAGAGACGGGCCGTGTGTTCCCGCCTCCGTGGCTTGGCCGTCGGGGGCTCAGGACAGCCACGTGGCTTGGCCGTCAAGGGGGGCTCGGCTCCGGTTCTGCTGGGGAAGTGGAGTCAGAGCCAGTTCCCGGGTTCCAAACGCTGTTCGTCGAGGTGGTGAGAGCGGCCAGGGCGGTACGGACGTTGACGGGCAGACACCTGGGGAGGCAGCTCAGCATGACCCGAGCGAGCGGGGAGCAGTCCCCACGTGGGAGGGGGTGCCGACGGGGGTCACAGGCCGCGGCCGCTCCCGCCTGCCCACCTGCTCCCTGGCCCTCGGCTTCCTCACCTGCGAGAGGAGGGGTCTTGGGGTGGTGTCTGCACACGAGTGGGCGGCGTGGCTGGGCGCCTCCTGCTCCCACACCCCGACTGCAGGGTGTCGGCGGCTCCCCAGGTCCCCCAGGCCCCCCGTGGTCTGTCTACTTCCTGAGCCGAAGGCCCCGGAGAGGGCGGGCGGGCTGCCTTCCCCGTGGCCTTGGCACTGAAGGGATGGTGAGCGCGTGGGTCGGTGTGATGCCAGCAAGGGCTGTGTGTGTGTGCGTGTGTGCGTGTGTGCGCGCGCTTGTGTGTATGCACGTGTGTGCGCGTGTGTGCGTGCGTGCATGTGAGACATTGAAAAAATGCTTTGAAAAACCTGCTCCTGTGTTTGGAACAAAGCTGCCCCCTGGATGTCCGCCCAGCTGTTTGGATGTAGCGTTTGTTTTCTTTGTGCCTTTTCTTGTACTTTCCCTTCGCACGTCACGGGACCCGTTTGCCGCTGGAGGGAGTAACAGACACTCCTCCCTTTTCTTAGGTCTGAAGTGGAGTCAGCCGGGGATTCTCACGGCCTGTCCCTGCCTCTCGGAGAGGCTGGTCGCTTCCCGGGAGTTCGGTTTCGGTTCCGACGGCGTTTCTTTCCCACAGTGGTACTTGGATGTCAAAGCGAAAATACGCAGCCCGGCCGGCCTGGCTCAGTGGCTGAGCGTCGACCTGTGAACCAGGAGGTCAGGGTTCGATTCCCGGTCAGGCACAGGCCCGGGCTGTGGGCTCGATCCCCAGTGGGGGGCGTGCAGGAGGCAGGCGAGCCATGGTTCTCTCTCATCACGGATGTTTCCCTCCCTCCCTCTCCCTTCCTCTCTGAGATCAATAAGAACATATTTTTAAAAGGACTGAATGGAACAGTCTCCAGCGCGACTCACAGTTGAATGTGTGGGGAGAGGAGGGCATGGGAGCAGGAGCCCAGGCGCATTCGGGACACGGGAGCGAGCCAGGTCGGATTCTCGCCAGGACAGACCCGCCTGGCACTGCCCGCTGAGCCATGGCTGCCCGCCTCCTCGCCCGCAAACCCAGCTCTTCCGCGTTTATTCTGGGCGCAGAGAGCTGCTCCCGAAATTGAAGCGTGTCCTGCGGCCACAGCCCTAGTGAGGGCTCCGTGCCGACTCGCAGGAGGCCTGGTGGTGGGGACGCACTTTCCCTCCCCTCCCCTCCCCTCCCTCCCCTCCCCTCCCCTCCCCTCCCCTCCCTGCCGGCCAGCTCTCACGCCAGGAACACACAGTTGACAGACAGTCATTTTGTCCGTCTCACCCGGAAAGCCCGTCACCTGCCTGTGGTGTTTACAGACCCGCGTGGACAGAGGGCGGGAGAGGGGGACTGGCCTTCAGGACAGAGGAGAGGCTTTGTCCACAGCAGGTTCATCGCCAGGGCCGGGTGACATCCTCAGGCCCCGGGTGGGTGACCTCTGCCCTCTGTCCTCAGGCCCCGGGTGGGTGACCTCTGCCCTCCGTCCTCAGGCCCCGGGTGGGTGACCTCTGCCCTCCGTCCTCAGGCCCCGGGTGGGTGACCTCTGCCCTCCGTCCTCAGGCCCCAGGTGGGTGACCTCTGCCCTCCGTGGCGCCGTCTGAATCCGCCCCGTCCCCCTGCAGTGAGCGTGTGAGATGGGCGGGTTCCTGTGGGTCGGATGCCGGCTGAGGCTCAGGGACGCGATGGCCGTGCGTTTTATTTGGGGCTAAAACCCCTCGTGCGTGGCCACGCCGTCTCCACGGCTGTCGCCAGAACACGCCCCTGGGTCTGACAGGCGGAAAGTGAGCCCTGTCACTCCCCACGCGAGGGACCGACCCGGACAGGGCTGGGAGGCGAGGGCGGGTCTGGCTCGGGCCGTCCCCTGCGCCCTGGTCCCCGGCGGAGGGGCCCGAGCACGGGGCCTGTCGCGAGTCTCTGGGCACTTCTCTCCTCCAGGTGTTGGGCCGACGAGCATTTTTATTCCGACGCAGAGAAGTCACGCGGGGTGTGTCGTGACGAGCCCGCCGCTCAGGGAGGCTCCACGCCCGGCGCCTGCGCGGGTGGCGCCTGCGCCTCGTCCCAGGCAGCCGACGTGACGGGCACCACGGGCATGAACTCCCTGCCGCCAGGAAGCTCTGTGAGGCCGAGGGTGACCCCTCGAGCAGGGTCACCTCGCGTTTGCCTGCACAGAGTGCGGGGCGCGGAGTTGGGGAGCGGGGTGGGGCGCGGAGTGCGGGGCGTGGAGTGCGGGGCACGGGGAGCAGGGCGCGGGGTGGGGGCGCAGGGTGGGGGCGCGGGGAGCGGGGCGCGGAGTCGGGGAGCGGGGCGGCGAATGAATTGTGCTGACCACGTCCGTGGTGCGTGTTCTCCGTGCCGGGCCCCCGGCTTGGGCGGAGCGGGCTCTGATATTTGTTCTAGACAAGCAGGTCAAACTCAAAGGCTGACACGGGCCAAATAAACAAGGTTAACGTGGATGTGGCCGCAAGAAAACAGTAGCTTCCATTTCCATAGAAGCGTGGGTTTATTCCGATAGAGACGTGCTGAATGCAAAGGGCTGAGATAGATGAGTCATCGTTAACTAAAATAATAGAACATTTTAATAACAATATTTTCTCCTGAACATTAACTTACCAGCACTGTGTAACTGCACAGATTAGTAAGCGTCACGCAGATAAACCTACTTTTCTTTTCTCCGAAAGCGAAATATCTCCTGTTGCGCAAACCCAACAAGTCGGTCCAGGACGAATGCCGTGGCCGTCGGCCGCTAAAATACTCGCTGCTGGTGTCAGTGGGGAGATGGTGCGCCTGCGTGAGGCGCGTGGGGAAGTGAATGCAGCACGACGATGGTCACCCGTCATTATCGAACCCTGTAGTTGGTTATTAGTAGTGATGTGTAACGGGACATTGTAAACATTACGTTACACAATTTTACTAAAACGTTTCTTACAGGCATTACATTGGCTGGGCCGCGGCCGTATTCGTTGTGGGCTGCTCGAAGCCCGCGGGCCGCGTGTTTGACATCCTTGTTCTAGAAGACCCGTGGTTCTCCACCTCGGCTGCCCATTAGAAGCACCTGGGAATCTTTTTAAAATCCTGGTTTCTGGGCCCCATCCTCCGGAAATGCTGTTTCTTTGTTATGGGTGAGGCCACAACATGAGTAACAAAGAAACAGCATTTCCGGAGGATGAGGCCCAGAAATCAGGATTTTAAAAAAGATTTCCAGGTGCTTCTAACGTGCAGCCGAGGTTGAGAACCACTGCGCTAGACTAACGATCCGCCATTGCCTTCTGCGCGCTGTGTGCGAGGCGAGCGGCCCGGGGTCCTGGCTGCGGAGGCTCCGGGCGGGAGAGATCCAGGCCGCGGGGAGTGACAGGGCGGCACCAGGGCTGAGCCTGCGGGAAAGAGCGGAGGGCGAGGTGCTGGCGGGAGCAGGTGGGGCGTCTGCCTGTAACGTGCGTCCCGGAGTCCCCGGGCCCGGAGCTGGGGGACGTGTGTAACCTGTCGTGGCCGCTCGCCGGCGTCGGGGGAGCCGAGGCACAGCCCCCGCCCCCCCGGACCCGCTTTGCCCCGTGGCGGGCGGACAGGAGAGGAGAGGGCCCGGGGCCCAGCGACCAGGGGCTGGGTCTCCACGGCCTGGGCGGCAGGACGCCCCTGAGCCCCCGTGTGGGTCGGAGCCGGCTCCCCTGTGCGCGGGGAGGACGCGGGTCGGACCGAGCGGGTTCCGTGCTTTTGGTGCCGCCGTTCTATGCTCGCGGCTCTCAGGCGGCCTCAGGTTTTGCCTCGTTAAGAGGACGTCTCCCAGGGGACCCGTGATCGGGCCGCGGCTCCGTCCTGCCCCGAGACGGACTTCCGGGCGCTCCCGTCCGTGCCCGCGGCCCAGGCTCCCCGCACAGGGTCTCCCCACAGAGGGACCCCCACAGAGAGGGACCCCCACAGAGAGGGATCCCCACAGAGAGGGACCCCCACAGATGGACCCCCACAGAGAGGGACCCCCACAGAGAGGGACCCCCACAGAGAAGGACCCCCCACAGAGAGGGACCCCCACAGAGGGACTCCCCACAGAGGCCCTGAGCGAGCCGGGCAGTGGCCCTGGTGGGAAATTAACGCGTCCCCGGGGCCCTGATGGGGCAGGTGTGTTCCCCGAGGGAAGCTTCCGGCCAGAACACCTGCTCCCAGGTTGGGGGTGTTTCCTCGGGATGATGGGAGGTCGCACCTGTTTTCCCGGGAGGACGGTTGCGTCAGTGGATTCAGGACGCGATCCCGCGGGGGGGGGGCTGGGGCAGAGCTGCGAGCTTGGGAGACAAAGGCGCTGGGGCTGCGGCGAGCCCCGCCGTCTGTCCGGCGCTCCTTCCGTCTTCGTGAATTTTTTATTTATTTATTATTTTTCAAATACATTTTTATTGATTTCAGAGAGGAAGGGAGAGAGACATATAGAAACACCAATGATGAGAGAGAATTATTGATCGGCCGCCGCCTGCACGCCCCCCACTGGGGACCGAGCCCACAACCGGGCCTGGGCCCTGACCGGGAATCGCACCCTGACCTCCTGGCTCACAGGGCGACGCTCACCCCTGAGCCCCGCCGGCCGGGCCTGGTGAATCCCCTTTAGTTGAGGCTCCTGCCGGCACCTGTGGGTCCTGCCGCCATGTCGGAGCTGGTTCTGAGTAAGTTCTGTGCTTGGCTTTCTGTCTCCTGGGCTCCCCGTGGGGTCAGCTGGGGGTGGCGGACGGGCGAGGGCCTGGTCCGAGGGGGACGTCCCCAGCGTTGGCGGCAGCTCCGCGGTCACGGCCCTCCTGCTGACTTGGGTCTCCCCGGCAGGGTCAGGAGAGACCGGGGTGGGGGCCTAGGTCTCCCATGGTGGGTGCGGGCGTGGACACGCGGCTCAGGCGCCGGGACAGAAGCCGTGGGCCCTTCCTGACCCCTGACTGCGGCCGCGCCCGGACCAGCGGTCTTGCCGTCCAGTCCCAGGACCCCCTGAGGCCCTGGCCTTTGTCTGGAGGGGGTGAGGGGTACCCGGAACAGGGCAGGTTCCCGGGTTATGGAGCTGCCTCCGGCACTGGCCGTGGGGACACGGGGGGGGGGGGGCTGTCTGTGTGGCTGACCTGTCCTCCCGCCGGGACCAAGGGCACGGGGTGGGGTGGCCTCCTGGCCCCTGAGGGGCCTGTCGTTGCCGCCACCAGGTCACGCCCTTCTCCATAGTCGGGGGCTCCGTGGGACTAAAGAGATTAGGGGGTCATTTCTCGCCTCTAGTGTTTGTTCTTTGGTTAGGAACAGCCGGGGCGTTTTTTTCTGAGAAGGGCCCTTCTGTGCCCCGAGGGGACCAGCGGAACAGCACCTGTGTGGGCAGCGGCCGGCCGGTCACGGGCGGCCACAGGCAGGAGTGAGGCCCCGAGTGGGGCTGAGGCACAGGTCTCATCAGGTGAAAGCACAGTGTGCATAGAGCCCCCGAGACCCCCCCCCCTCCCCCGGAGCCCTGGGTGGTGTCCTCGTGGAGCGCCCTGCCCAGCCCCCAGCAGCAGCCGGAGCTGGGCTTGCTGAGGGCCCTGTCTGTGCAGCCGGCCTGCTGTCTGCCAGGGGTGCCGCCTGCAGCTGGGATGGGGGGGGGGGCTTCCCCGTCAGCAGCTCCCCCTGCCTCCCCTGCCCACCAGGCATTTCCTGTGTCCTTGCCGAGGCCGCATTCCACCGTGGGTCCCAGGCCCAAAGTGACAGGCTGCTCCTCCCCCCGCCCCCCACGGGCAGGCGACGAAGTTACAAAGCAGACGGAGCCCACTGAGCGTCCGGGGCTGTGTCTTCAATGGGTCCGTTCAGGCGGGTTCTGGGGGGCGGGCAGCTCAGCCAGCCGGGTCCTCTCTGTCCATTGTGTCTGTCCTTCCGCCCCCGTGAGCCCTGAGTGTGGCCTGTTTCTGTGGGAGGATGAGAGCAGCGCCCTCCCTCCCTCTCTCCTTCCTTTAGTCCAGCGGTTCCCAACCTTCCTAACGCCGCGACCCTTTGATACAGCTCCTCACGTTGTGGGGACCCCCAACCATAACATCATTTCCGTTGCTACTTCGTAACTGTCATTTTGCTGCTGTTGTGAATCGTCATGTAAATATCTGATATGCAGGATGGATTTTCATTGTGACAAACTGAACATAATTCAAGCATAGTGACTAATCACAAAAACAATATGTAATTATCTATGTGTTTTCCGATGGTCTTAGGCGACCCCTGTGAAAGGGTCGTTCAACCCCCGGAACCGGTTTGGCTCAGTGGATGGAGCGTCGGCCTGCGGACTGAAGGGTCCCGGGTTCGATTCCGGTCAAGGGCATGTACCTGGGTTGCGGGCACATCCCCAGTAGGGAGATGTGCAGGAGGCAGCTGATCGATGTTTCTCTCTCATCGATGTTTCTAACTCTCTATCTCTCTCCCTTTCTCTCTGTAAAAAATCAATAAAATATATTAAAAAAAAAAAAAAGGGTCGTTCAACCGCCAAAGAGGTCGCGACCCACAGGTTGAGAACCGCTGCTTTAGTGAGGCCTCCCTCCCTCCCTCCCTCCCTTGCTTCCAGGCCCCCAGGGGTGTGGGTGTGCCAGAGAGGAGAGAGTGTCTGAAGGTCTAGTTGAGCCACCGCCCCCTGGAGCGCCTCGGTGATGAGGCCCAGGTGCTGTTAGATTCGGCGCCGCCGGTGACCTCGCCTGAGCCTAGTCACCTCTGAAGACATGGAGGCGGGGGGCTGCCGCGCGTGCCTGCTGGGGGCGCCGTCCGGTCCCCGCACGTACATTAGGGCTCACGCTTGGCGTTCCGTGTTCCGTGGATGGTGACGAATGTCCATGACACGGCGGCACATGACAGTGTCCGCGTCGCCTCCACGACCGGCTTGTCTCCGTGGAGCTCCGTGTCCTGCCGGCCGTGGGAGCGCGTCCCCTCAGCCCACGTCTCCAGGTCTGGAAGGCCCGCAGGCTGCCTGTCCCTCCCCTTCGGGGGGCACCGTGGCTGCTCCCCACTCGGGCGGCGATGGGACTGCAGTGGCTGTGGCCTCCGCTGCGGGTTTGCGTGGATGTGCGTTTTCACATTTTTGGGGTCGATACTGGGCAGCAGTGACTGGAAATAGTCAGGTGTTCCTTCCGTCCAGGCCTGACAGGAGAGCAGGGGCCGTGGGAGGCGGTCCCGGGACTGGCCGGCAGCTGCTCTCCTGCCCTTTGCTCTCGGAAGGGGTGCAGGTGGCGGAGCGGGACCCACAGCGCCCCCAGTCCTGGCCCAGTGGCCCTGCCGTCTGTGGACCTCCTTCCTCCTCCCTCCAGGCTGAGCGCACTCCAGCACTTCCTCCTCGTCCGCACGCCTCCCGCCCCCGCTCTGTGCACGGCCCGGCCCTCGCCGAACAGGCAGCTCGCCTCCTGACCCCTCGGAGTTGCTTGGATGGAATAATAGAATCGGCCAGATGTTCTTAAAATAGTTTGTTGTTTGTAAGACTCGACACTCCCCGAGGGAAACAAAGACTCTGTTTTCCTTTGCTTGTGCATTGTGACTCTCCTGGCAAATTCCTGTTTCAGCTTCGCAGCTGTTGGCTGTTTACAGTCCTGCTCCGCCATCTCCTGAGCGGGCCCATCCTGTGAGCGGGCGGGTGGGCGCGGACACAGGCCCATTCTGTGAGCGGGAGGGTGGGCGCAGACAGCAGGCACGTTTTGGGGGTAAAATATGTCCCATTGTCGTCAGCGTCTGTGTGGGGATGTTGAACGCAGGGCAGAGGGTGTCTGCCCTCGAGGGGGCGCTGCCCGGTGCTGGGCAGCTGGGATCTGACCTGAGCCGGTCAGGGCCTGGGGGGCGGCCCAGGGCGGTGGGGAGCCACGCCCGCTCAAGGTCAAGTGGAAAGGGCCGTCCAGGGAGAAAGGAAGCAGGAGGTCGAGCCTGCAGTGTGTGCTCAGGGTCACGTCTGTGCAGAGGATGTAAACAGGAAAGGGGCCTTCGCCGGGGCTGTCGGCGAGGTTGTCGGGAAGGACAGCCGGTGGGACCTGGTCTGGGGTGAGAGGCGGCGGTTAGGGCGGGAGGAGAGCTGCGCTTTGGGGACCCCAGGTGGAAGGGGGACCCCTCGGTTCCCGCCCTTGGGCCACGTCCGGCCCGGGACCCACGCATGACAGGGATGAGGCCGGAGACTCTGCTTCCTCCGACCTTCAGCCTGAACGACCTTGGGGCTGAGTGCCTCACAGCCTCCCTCCCTTCAGCCCGGCCCCTTAGCGCCAGGTCCTGAGCCCCATGTCTGAGCGGCGCTGCCCAAGCAGGTGACGGCCCGGGAATTGCAAGGAAGCGCCCACTCGCACAACAGGTGTACGTGGAGGTGACTCAGGTTTCGAAATGCAGGAGGGAGGAGATGGAAGCTCCTAGAAGTCACGTCATTTCTCCAGCATCGCGCACCGAGGGCCCGACAGCTTGGTCTCATGTCCCTTGATTCCAGAGCGCGATCTGTTTACCCTGAGACGCTGCCCCAGCCTGGAGACTCTGACCTCAGGCCTTTCAGCACAGTCCACCTCCCCCTCCCCCCAGTGGACGCAGTGAGCGGCCACTGCCCCCTGGAGGACACTCCCAGAATTCTTTAAAAAAAATTTTATTATTGATTTCAGGGAGGAAGGGAGAGGGAGAGAGAGAAACATCAATGATGAGAGAGGATCATTGATGCATCAGCTGCCTTCTGCATGTCCCTCACTGGGGATCAAGTCTACAACCCAGGCATGTGCCCTGACCTGGAATCGAACCGTGACCTCTGGGTAGGGAGTGGCCAGAGTGTGTCTCGAGGACGGGGGGGGGGGGGGGGGGTGGACCTCACCTCCCCATGTGCTGAGTGTGACGCAGCAGGTCCCAGGGCGAGCAGACCTGTGGAGGCCTGGCCTCCTGAAGCCAGTTTAGAGGACCTGCCAGGGTGTCCGGAGGCCGTGGAGCCTGGGCCGTTTCTGAGGTTCGGGGGCCCCTGGGATGTGGATGGAGCCAGAGTGCAAGCCGCAGTCCCTCCTGAGGTCACCGCCCCCATCGATGGCTCTCACAGCAGCAGCACCGGCTGCTGAGGCTTTGCCCTCCTGGCCTGGGTGCTTACTCAGTGGCCCTCAGAGGGATGGAGGAAACTGGGGGGCAGGTAGATCTCTCACCATTTAACCTTGACCGTCACCATCCATACAGGGAAGGAACCACCCACAGACCCAAGTTAGGGGCCTCTGGGGAACCTCTCAGAGGACCCAGGTGGGTCCCCGAAACCCCAGGGTCAGCAGCAGTCCCTTGGCCACCACCCGGGCCCCCCCTCCAGGCTGCAGCCAGGAAACGCGACCCCTGCCTGCCCCAGTGCAGGGGGAGGGGGTGGGTTCTGACGGCGCCTTCTCTCCCGCAGACTGCTCGGCCATGACCACGGCGTGGTACCGGCCCACGTGGGACCTGGCCCTGGACCCGCTGGTGTCGTGCAAGCTGTGCCTCGGCGAGTACCCGGTGGAGCAGATGACCACCCTGGCCCAGTGCCGCTGCGTCTTCTGCACGCTGGTGGGTGCCGGCCCTTCCAAGGGGGGCGTCAGGGTTTGCTTCCATGTCTGCAGGCCACACCCTTTTTTGGTAATAGCCTACATAATAAAGAGGCAATATGCAAATGGTCACTCCGTCGTGACGCATGACGACCACCGGCAGGAGGGCGGGACAGCGAGCCACTCGCACACGGATTTGTGCGCAGGGCTGCTAGTGTGTGTGTATATTTGTATTGATGTCAGAGAGGAAGGGAGAGGGAGAGAGAGATGGAAACATCAGTGATGAGAGAGGATCATGGATCGGCTGCCTCCTGCATGCCCCCCACTGGGGATGGAGCCCACACCCCGGGCCTGTGCCCTGACGGGAATCGAGCCGTGACCTCCGTGACCGCCTAGTTCATAGGTTGACGCTCAGCCACTGAGCCACGCTGGCTGGACCGCACCTCACTGTCCACGTGCAGGTCCATGCTGGTGGGTGGTTCAGCTGGAATCCCGAGCCGCCTGTGGCTCGCGCTGGTTTCAACCAGAACGGGCACGGGTTGAATCCCATGTAGATCTCGGTCTGACGGGGCCTTGTGGGGCCGGGGGATGTGCTCGTAAGGATCGCAGGGCCTCCGTGCCGTCGCCCGCACTCGGACCAGCCCTGTGCTCGTCGGGGAGAATCGGGCAGGGCTCATTTCCACTTCATCTCATTTAATCCCTTGGTTTTTCTTCCCATTCAGACTCCAAAAAAGAAAGAACCGTTTTCTTTCAACTTTAAAGACAACAGCAAAAGTCTCTCCTGAATGTAGCTGTTCCCCAGGGGCCCTGTGGGTGGCCGGCTCGGGCACTGACCTTTTGGGTAATAACCCACCACCCACAGTCCTTCCTGCCTCAGGGCTCGGCCTTGCCCTCTGGGGAGCCGCAAGCACCTTCTTTGGTGACTGGGTTTTCACGTCGGACAGAGGGGCGGGTCATCGGTCCCATGAGAATACTGAGAGGCGGTCAGGAAGCAGTGGGCAGTACTGCGCTGCCCTTTAGCAGAGCAACCCGGCCCTCCCCGCCCGCCTGTCCCCCCCCCGCCCGCCTGTCCCCCCCGCCCGCCTGTCCCCCCGCCCGCCAGTCCCCCCCGCCCACCTGTCCCCCCGCCCGCCTGTCCCCTTGCTGGTAGACGTACTGGCCTCATGTGGTCTGGGTCCGCCTGCGGCCTGAGACCCTGCACCGCACGCAGCCCCGGCCCCCGGGCACCCCGTCAGTACTTGGTGAGGGAACACCGCCTCTGGCAGCTGCGGGCCCCCAGTGGCAGCGCCCGCCTGCCTGGACCATGTGCGCGGTGCCCGCTCCCTGTGGTCCCACGTGCCCTTCTCACAGAGGCGTCTGTCTCTCTCAGTGCCTGAAGCAGTACGTGGAGCTCCTGATCAAAGAAGGATTCGAAACCGCTATCAGCTGCCCGGACGCCACCTGCCCGAAGCAGGGCCGCCTGCAGGAGCACGAGGCAGGTGCCCGGACAGCCGGGGGGCGGGGGGGAGGTTGGCGCAGGTGCTGGTGCGGCTGAGCCGGCCTGGGCCCAGCCCTCAGCTTGTCACCCCCCTGGTCCGTGTGTTTTTCCTCCCTCAGATCGAGTGCATGGTTGCGGCTGAAATTATGCAAAGATACAAAAAGCTACAATTTGAAAGAGGTAGGTGCGGGCGGAGGAGCCAGTTCCGGGGCCTCTGCCTGGCCCCGGGCGGGCGGACCTGGGGCGTGTGTTCGGAGGAGGGGACGGGGCCTCATTCGCTACGACAGGAGGGGCCCGAGCTGGAGGGCCTCCGGGAGCGGGGTGGGAGCAGGAGGGGTTCACGAACCACAGTCGTTTATAGAGACGTGGGCTACGGGGGCGGCTCAGCGAGGCTGGACCCCGGGCGTGGCTCCTCAGCCAGGCGAAGGCCCGGCCGCTGAGGGCTGAGCTCTGGGACCTGCACGGGATGCGGGAGACGCAGGCGGCGGGAAGGCCGGAGAGAGGGTACGGCCACCTTCCCCCCAGGCCTGACCTCTCCCTGCTCTCCGTCCGGCGCCCGGCTGGACGGCCAGGTCTGGGCCTTATCTCTGTGAGCAGCCGCAGCCCAGCAAGGTCATCTAACCCATTGCACTGACCCCGAGGAGGCTGAGGCTCACCCCGAGTTCCATCCCTAGTGGGTGGGGGGCCCAATCCCTCCTCCAGTGCCCCGCCCGCCCTCGCAGCTGGGTCCCGGCCGGCCCTGACCCCGGGGTCTCCGGGGCACGGCATGGAGCGGCGTGGAATGTGCGTGTTTGAGACGACATCGCAAGTGTCACCACTTTATCGTTATCGGACGTGCACTTGCCACTGTGTCTGCAGGGCCCGTGGAGGCCCTTTGGCCTCGCTTCTGTGTTTCTTTAATATGTTTCTGTTGATGTCAGAGAGGAAGGGAGAAAGAAACACCAATGATGAGAGAGAATCACTGATCGGCTGCCTCCTGCACGCCCCCCACTGGGGATCGAGCCCACAGCCCGGGCCTGTGCCCCGACCGGGAATCGAACGAACCGTGGCCTCCTGGTTCCTCGGTCGATGCTCAGCCCTGAGCCAGGCGGCCGGGAGGACTGTGTGTGTCGTGGCGCCTGGCGCCTGGCGTTGGGATTTGGCGGTGGATACCGTCAGTCGAAGGCCATCTGGCTGCAGGTCGGCGGGGGAGCTCCGAAGGGGGTGGCTCCAGTTTCTGAGACCCGCAGGCCCCTCGGAAAACGTTTCCCGGAGAGAACCTGGGCCGCGGGCGGTTGCCTGGGCTCTGAGGAGATGGACGCCCTGTGGCATCCGGCGAGTTGAACAAGGCGGCCGGGTCCGCGTCCCGCTGGCCACGCGAACCGTTAGGCTTTAGAGCGTGGGCTCAGTCAGAGGGGTTTTCTGTTTCTTTTGCCTAAAAATAGGCCAGTTTGGGGTTAAAGACACATACACGCCTGTGGAGCCTGTTACTGTAGACAAGGGGTCCTCAAACTACGGCCCGCGGGCCACATGCAAATACAAACATTGTATTTGTTCCGTTTTGTTTTTTTTTACTTCAAAATAGGATATGTGCCGTGTGCATAGGAATTTGTTCATAGTTTTTTTTTAAACTATAGTCCGGGTTCCAACGGTCTGAGGGACAGAGAACTGGCCCCCTGTTTAAAGAGTTTGAGGACCCTGGTGTAGAGCCTTTTGCTCATGTGACGTCAAAGCCAAAACAGCTGCACTCGGACGTCCTGGCGACAGCGCGCCTGCCGGTGCCGCTCACACGTCATGGTGTCCATGGTCAGACGCGCGGCAACCGTGGCCGCCAAGGGGCAGGTTTGGAGATACGACCTGAAAACACGGGACTGGTTGTTTCTTTGAAATGTGTCGTAGTAAAAACCTGCAGGACTACAGCCCATTCTCCACGTCGTGAAAATGTGAGGCCTGCCTGGCCCACCCGGCGTGGCTCAGGGGCTGAGCGCTGACCTGTGAACCAGGAGGTCCAGGTTCGATTCCCATCAGGGCACAGGCCCGGTTGCCAGCTCGATCCCCAGTGGGGGTCGTGTAGGAGGCAGCCGATCCATGGTTCTCTCTCATCATTGGTGTTTCTCTCTCTCTCCCTCTCCCTTCCTCTCTGGAGTCAATAAGAATATACTTATAAATAAAATAAGAACGTGCGTGAGGCCTGGGTCTGGGCCCGAGGCCCCGTCCACAGCGCCTGACCCGTCCCTCTTGTCCCTGTGCCAGAGGTGCTGCTGGACCCCTGTCGGACCTGGTGCCCGGTGTCCACCTGCCAGGCCGTGTGCCAGCTCCCGGAGATGGGGCTGCAGACGTCCCAGCCGGTGCAGTGCAAGGCCTGCGCCACGGAATTCTGCTCCGCCTGCAAGGCCAGCTGGCACCCCGGCCAGGGCTGCCCGGAGACCATGCCCATCACCTTCCTTCCCGGGGACACCAGGTAGGCTCCCGCCGGGAGGCAGGGCTGCGGGGGGTGAGGAGGGCTTCCTCCCAGAAGATGCTTGGGAACACTGGTCTCTGCCCCCCTCCCCTCTGTTCCTGCGACTCCTTATCACTCCCCAAGCCTGGCTCACGTCCGCCTTTGTTCAGCTTCCCAGCAACAAGGGTGGGGCCGGTGACCCAGCCCCCGTGCCGGCTGGGAGATGGCCCGGCTGATTACGGCATTGCCGTGTCGTGTTATTTCGTCTGCTGTGTGGCTGGTAACTCCTACATGGCTGGTTCCTCTTGCTGCCTCGGTTGGACTCTCCCCCCAGATCCTGGCCTACAGCGGGCACCCCTTTCTAGGGAGGCGCCACCCTGGTTTGCCACAGTCCCCGCCACACCCTCTTGCCTCCCTGGCCCTGACGCTGGCGGTCAGGTGTCTTTTATGACTCACCGTCCACTCGGCTGTTTTCAAAACGAGATCTCCCCGCCACCCCCGTCCCCAAGCAGCGTCGGTCAGCGTTGCTCACGTACCTGACACCTGAGCCTTAAAGGCGTGAGGACGTGTGGACGTGGGGACGCTGTCAGGCTCCTGGCTCTCTCCCTAGCAGGACTGTGCAGAGGGGACAGTGTCACGTGTGGTTCGGCCGGGAGCCGTTGCAGCAGGTAGACTCCTGTGCAGGCCCCGTGCTCCGGGACTCCCCTATTTTAACCGTTTCTGTTGGAAAACGTCTCCTGGGGATGCTCTCCGGGGTGCGGGCCCTGGTCGGGGCATTTCCTTCAGAACGGCTTCGAGTCCCACGAGAAAATCGGTCCCCTGCCCCAAGGTGGGTCCTGCGAGCAGCCACGTGACCGGACCAGGGAGTCACCTCGCTCGCTGGCTTGGCGCCCGGGGACCGTGTCTGCAGCCACCGGCTTCACGGGGCGGCCCCCGCCAGCGTGTGCAGAGCCGGCCTGGCCCAGGTCCACCGGCTCCCACGTGCCCTGCAGCCGCCTCTGACACAAGAGCGGACGATGGACGGCGTTCCGTCCTCACACCTGAACATCTGCGTTACTTTTTTATTAAATATGTTTTTATTGATCTTTAGAGAAAGAGGAAGGGAGAGCGATAGAGAGAGAGAAACGTTGATGAGAGACAAACATCATGGATCGGCTGCCTCCTGCACACCCACACTGGGGATCGAGCTGGCAACCCGGGCCTGTGCCCTGACCGGGGATCGAACCGTGACCTCCTGGTTCATAGGTCGATGCTCAACCCCTGAGCCACGCCGGACGGGCTCTGTGTTACCTTCTTATCAGCAGCGGAGACGTGGCTGCCACTAACCCGGCCCCTCGCGCCCGCCTGCCGCTGCAGCCGAGCTGGTCCCACGGGCGCCTCAGGCCCTCGGGCTCAGAGCGCAGCGTCCGCAGGGTGCGAGTCTGTAGAGGAGCCGCACTGGCCCCGGCTCAGCGCCCTCCTGCCGGCCTCGCCCGGCTCCCCGAGGAAGGTCTGAGGCAGACCCGGGACCTAGCTGAGCAGGTCGCGCGGGCGTGTGGCTGTCGGCTTCTTCTGAAAGTGGTAAAACGCGTAGACGTGACCAGCCCTTTGGGAAGTGCCCCCGCTCTGCTCGCATCAGGGCGGAACGCGTGACCACATCCCCGAGCCTCGGACCCCCTTCCTGAGCCTCCCGTCCTCTGGGCCCGGCTGTGCCTGTGTCAGAGGTGGGGTGTGCACTGCTCCTGCTCCCCCCCCCCACTGAACTGGGAGCCACACTTTCCTGGTGGTCGTTTCCCGGAGTTTTTGTTTCTTCCGTGTAGTTTTACCTCGTTTACTGACAAGCGACCTCAGTCCCTCCGGGGAAGCCCCTGCCCCCAGCACAGCCGACCGACTGACCCCTGGGGCCTGCGGGCGGGGCCCTGACCCCAGTTCTCCCCACAGTTCGGGGTTCAGGCTGGAGGAGGACGACGCGCCCATCAAACGCTGCCCCAAGTGCAAGGTCTACATCGAGCGGGACGAAGGCTGCGCCCAGATGATGTGCAAGAACTGCAAGCACGCCTTCTGCTGGTACTGCCTGGAGTCCCTGGACGTGAGTACCGGCCGCCCGCCCGCCTGCCCGCTCGGGCCAGGACAGGGCGCGGGGACGCAGGGCACCCTTTGCCGAGGAGCCCGCAGGAGCCTCTGGGACCCCCTGTCTCTCTGGTCCCCTGAGCATGACACATAATGGGGTACAGTTGTGCACTTTACTGAATCCCAGTAGCTTTGAGGAAACTGGTAACTACATGGTGTTCTGCTACGTGATGTCGGACCTGCAGCCGCTCCTCAGAACTTTCCTTAAAGAGAAAGGGAAGCAAAACGCATTTTCCGACGGCGTCAGGCGTCCCCGCGTGGCTGTGGGCGAGCGTGGGAACGCATGGTGGACGCGTGTGGTCTCCGGAGCCATCGCTGCCTGCGGCTCCCTGGCCCGCTACCCCGAGGGCCTCGCAGTCACGGGAGGCCAGCCCCACGGTGCCCGCTCTGGGCACAGCTGCCCGCTCTGCTCGGGCGCCGGGCAGTGCCCTCCGCATCCCAGTCGGTTCTAACCGGGTCCCCCCCCCCCCCACGCACACCCCCACAATCAGGGAGGCGGTCCCCGTGACAGAACCGCTCCTGGGCCTGGCAGGCCCCGCCCTCGGGCCCCGGGCGGTCATCGGAGCCAGGCCCCAGGCCAGCGCCCTGTCCCCAGGAGGAGGCGGCCGCCCAGGGTGCTCCCCGCAGAGGGCTGTTGGGTGAGACGACAGCCAGTGTCCGGCCTCGGTCTCCATGGCCCGAAGAAAGGCCGCTCCCCGCCCACACGCCGGCCGGTCGGTGCTGTCACTCCGGCCTCAGAAGGGCTGTCCGGCCGCCCCTCCTCGCAGCGAGAAGCAGCCCCCGCCCCTCCTTTGCGCCCTTAGGGAGCTGGTTCCCTTCAGGGCTGGGGGGGGGCGCCTCCCGCTCGGGGTGTTGGTGGAGGTTCAGGGGCCAGTCGCGGGGTCCTGAGCCTGGTGAACAGCCTGGCGTCGGGAAGGGGATCTGACCACCGGCGGAGGCCAAGGTCCAGGGAAGGTGATCTGAGGTCCAGGTGGCGGTGAGAGCAGCAGGAGGGAGGCAGGGGCAGCCTGAGCCCTGAGAGCCGGAGGGCGCTGCTGCCCCCTCCTGGACAGCTGGGGACATGGCAGCGGCTGCTTCCCGTGGTGAGGCCTCGGATGGGCTGAGCTGAGAGCAGCACTTCCCCGGGGAGAGGTCTGCAGGGTGCAGGGGGGTGGCCAGCGGGAAGGGAAGCCTCGCGGCCAGGAGCCCCTGCCTGGGACAGAGGCGGACGCAGAGGTGGGGGCCCCGGGGACGAAGCTCAGCGGGGCCTCGGGTCGGCCGGTCAGCACCCAGCATCGAGCTGTTCTCCACAGTCCGAGCCGCTCAGCAGGTGTCCCGGGGGCGGGCCGTGCTCGGGCGGGCGCTCCCCCTGCAGGTCCCGTTCGTCTGGGCCGTAAAGGAGGGAGCAGCCGGGACGGGCACTGACCCCTGACCCCGCTCTCCCCCAGGACGACTTCCTCCTCATCCACTACGACAAGGGCCCCTGCAGGAACAAGCTGGGCCACTCCAGGGCCTCCGTGATCTGGCATCGGACACAGGTAAGGGCAGCACCTGGGCTTCCAGCCCAGGGGTATGCGTGTGTGTGTGCATGTGTATGTGTGTGCACACGAGTTTGCGCATGTGTATGCGTGTGCGTGTGTGCGTGTGTGCACGAGTGTGTTCATGCACATAGTGTGTGCATGTGTGCTAAAGTGTGTGCATACATGTGTGTGCATACATGTGTGTGCATATGAATGTGTGCGCATGAGTGTGTGCGTATGTGTGGGTGTGTGCACGTGTGTGCACGCATGTGCACAAGCACATTCGTGTGCCTAGTGTGTGCACGTGGTGTGTGCATGTGTGCTAAAGTGCGTGCATGCATGTGTGTGCACGAGTGTGTGTATGTACGCACATGTGTGTGTGTGGTTTCCAGCACACCTGCCCGTTGGTTGGAGGCCTGCCCTATGGAAACACTGGCTATCCGTGTGGGTCCTGGCTCACGGACAGGTTTTGCACACTCCCGTGCCCTGGGCCATGTGACTTCCCTCAGTGCGGCATCCATGCTGACCTGGGGCTGCAGGAAGCAGCCAGGAGCAGGGCCAGGCGGGGCTGGCACCTGGACGTGCCCCGGGTGCGAGGAGCTGGGCCCTGTCCTCTGCCCTCGGCTTCGTCCCTTCAACCATGATGGCCGCCAAGTGTCCTCTGCCTCGTCCGGGTGTCCCGGGAACCCGCCGTCACGTCTGAGCTACGAGGCGCGTCTCCTTTGCACACGCGCTCATCTGCTTCCTCAGGACGCAGCCCGGACCAGGGCGCGTCGTGCCCACTGGTCTCCCTGCTCCTCTGAGCGGGGACAGGCGCCTGGAACCTGCGGCCCAGTTCTCAGGGTGGGGGGGGAGGCTCGCTGGAAGCCCAACGCTGGTCGCTCCGTGTTCCCCCCGGGGGTGTGCCCGCTGCTGCCCGAGGCTGCGCTGGGGGCCGGGAAGTGCCCCGAGGTTTGTAATTATGTGTGTGGCCAGTACCCCCTCCCAACAGGACCCCGTCCTGGGGGACAGACCCCGCCGCTCTCCCATCCGTCCTGTGCGGTTCAGAGCAGCAGGCACGGGAGGCAGGTGGCAGGGTGAGCAGGAGGGGGTGCGTCATCGCCGTCGGAGTGGACCAGGCCACTGTGGGCACTGCCGCTCAGGCCAGCCCCTGCCTCGGCACCCGGAGCTGCCGGCGGTCACATCTGGCAGCGGCTGCCGTGCAGGGGGTAGGGGGGATGAGGACAGGGCCCCATCCGCGTTGGCGCTTCCTGGGGTGCGGATACTCCCGAGACGGCTATTTTAAGAGGCCACCGTGATGTCACTGAGCGGGAAATCGGGAAGGACTTGCGAGCCGGCCCAGCGCACCCGACGCAGCCCTGGTCCCTCCCCCGTCGGTGCCCGGCCAGTATCGACGCCGCATTCCGATGCCCCGTTTCCGTGAATGCCCAGTGTCACCCCCCCAGGCCTTCGGCTTTGGCCTGGTTCCCGCGTTCTGGAACGTGTTTTATTGAAGATCTTGGGGCAGAGGGTTGAGAGAGTCCCCATTGCACCCCACCCGGGTCACCCCCTAAGCAGGCACTTCCTGTGGGAGGGGTGCCCGGCTCGCAGGGGCCCCGATGGCCACACGCAAGGCCTGCTCCTCAGGGGTGCCCCCAACCCCCGCGAGAAACGCGGAATGAGTGGCTCACGGTCCCTTTAAGTCGGGGTTTGCCGTGGGAAGGATGCTGTTGGGCTGGGGTCCCTCGGGAGCCCGAGCCATGTTCCTGTCTGTCTCCCCAGCGTGTCGTCCGTGTCTGACACGTCTATAGCGCCCACTACCCCGTTACCTCTCTTTGGGGACGTCTGCTTCCCGTCTCGCTCTGTTCTGTTGGCTGCCGGCTCCTGTCACACATGGCACGGGAGTGGGCACCCAGCTGTCGGCGGCCTGCCCAGAGCGGACAGGGTAGCGTGAGATGGCGGTGAGCTGGCCGAGCGCGTGGCAGTCGGTCCTGATTTCGGAACGTGTGTGAGTCCCTGGCCCCGTCAGGACTAACCCTGCGCTCTGAGCAGTTGAGGTTGCTCAGAGCGCCCTCTGGCGACAGAACAGCGTCCCGCGTGTTTTCACGTTTTCTGGACCATCCGTGTGCGCGTGATTGCGACAAACCGGAATCGGAATTCACAGAGCACGCTCCCCCGGTGGCATTCGGACCGGTGGGCAGAAAACACCGATTCGCAGCATTCGCCCAGCATCGAACGTACGGATGCAGCTGATGCGTGTGCCTGTGTGTGGTGGTGCCGGGCAGGAATCTGAGGTGCACTTTCTTGCACAACCTGGGGTGCTTGACACACTGCAGTATTCCAGAGCTTCTGGTCCTCAGAGGTCTCTTACCGCACGTGTGTATTTTATCCTTGAGAAAGCTCAGGCCCAGAGAGAAGCCAACAGTCAGAATTAGACCCATGTGCGCTTGTGTAATTATCCCTCGGACCACGAGGGGGGGCTGTCGCCCCGTCTTCAGGTCTCTATCCTGGCCTCTCTGCTGCCTGGGAGGGAGGCGGCCGGGGGAGGGGACGATGGAAGAGCAGATCCCTGCTCCGCCCACCAGCCTCACCGCCTGATGGCCACATGGGCGGCTGGACAGTCAGCATTCACCGGTACCGGGTTTCCAATGCCAGGAATAACGCAGGGCTGGCCACGCCCATGCACCACGCTCTGCCTTCCCGCTCTCCCATCTGGAACGCCTTATCCCAGCTGCCCTCGGTTCCCTCCCACCTCCTCTCTGTAGTCGCAGGCATCTCCCTGGGAAACGCTCCTTCTCCCCGGCTCCCTTACACCGAGCCTGGCGGCAGCTTTGTTAATTGCATTGTTGCCGTTGATTGAATTGTGGGCTCCTCCCACCAGACACCTGGCTGCTTCTTGAGGGCCAACATCTTAAGAGCCCCCGTCTTGGCAACACCTAGTACAGTGTCTCGCTTGGGGCAAGCTTGTGAGTCAACTGGCTGCATCAGTGGATGGATGTTTGGGTGCTTAGATGGAAAGAGGGGGGGAAGAGAAGTAAAAAGAAAAAAAAGAAAAAGAGAAATGGGAGGGAGAGTGAGGGGAAGAAATTGGGAAGGGAATATGGATGGATGGGTGGATGGATGATGGATGGGTGGATGGATGGATGGATGATGGGTGGGTGGAAGGATAGATAGAGGAGTGGATGGAGATAAAAATGAATGAATGGGTGGATGTTGCATGGATAATGGATGGGTGGATGATGGATGGGTGGATAAATGGATGATGGATAGATAGATGAATGGGTGGAAGAATGGATGGATGACTATATGGATGGATGACAGGTGGATGGCCGTTGCATGGATAATGGATAGATAGATGGGGGGAGGAGAGGTGGTGGGTGATGGGTGGATGGGTGGTGGATGGGTGGATGGAGGGAAGCATGGCTGGAGAGATGGATGGGGAGGAGGTGTGGTGGGTGCTGGCTGGATGGGTGGCTGTGGGGTCTATACTTCAGTGTGGCACCTACAGACCACCCACCTGACCCTCTGCTCTTGTGTCTCCTTCCTGCAGGTTGTGGGCATTTTTGCTGGATTTGGGCTCCTGCTCTTGGTGGCCTCGCCCTTCCTGCTCCTGGCCACCCCCTTTGTACTTTGCTGCAAGTGCAAGTGCAGCAAAGGCGACGACGACCCGTTACCCACCTAGAGGAAGGCACGACGTGGGAGCGAGACCCCTGCCTCCAGGAGGCCGGACTCTCCCCCCTCCCCTCCCCCTTTCACTAAACATCCTTCTTGCCTTATGTGCCCCGTTGAGCTTCAATGTCCCTCGGGTGCCGGGATTGGGGCTGATGTCAGAGCGTCTGCGGAGGCCCCAGTGGAGTCACCGAAGCCTGGCGGGGGGCGGGGGGGGGGGGCAGGACTGGGGTGCGGGGCACATCCACGCAGACTCTGACTTCACAGGGGAGGCGCTGAAGGAAGCTCTGGCCAGCTTCCTCTGGTGGTGAGGGACCTGGGCCCTCTGGTTGCCTAGGAGACCTTCTCTTGCAAATGCCTCCTCCTTGGCTTCAAGGTGGCGCCAGGCGGCCGAGACAAGTCTGGCTTGTGACTCCCTTCACACGAAATGCCATGTCCTGCTGTCGTCACGATGGGTTTAGCGAGGCCCCTCCTTCCCTCGGAGCAGTGAGCAGTCGGCCAGGTGCCTCTACGCCCCCGACGCCTTTCGGATTCGTGCATTGTCAAGTTGTTGCGAAGCGACGTGCCCGGCCCGCCGCCTCCCAGGAGACGTGGACAGCCTCCCTCGCCCCCACCCCCGTGTCCTTCCTGAAACCCCTGGGGGGCGGACGCTGGACGCGGGAGCTGTGCACCGCGGTGGACGTGGTCCCTGCACCGTGGCGTTTCCTGGAAGGACAGATGTGGCCTGGCCGGTGTGGCTCAGTGGATAGAGTGTTGGCCCTTGGACTGCAGGGTCCCAGTTCGATTCCGGTCGAGGGCAGGTACCTCGGTTGCAGGCTGGATCCCGTGCAGGAGGCAGCCGGTCGATGTGTCTCTCACGTCGGCGTCCCCCTCTGCCTCTCCCCCCTCCTCGCTCTAAGAATCATGAAGAGGCGTCCCCGGGAGGAAAGGAAAGAAGGCAGGTGTGTCCCGGAGCAGCTGACCGGAGCTGCGCCTCTTGTCCTCTCTGCTGAGCCGCTTCCGCTCCGGCCCCTCCTCCCCAGGCAGCACGGTCTCGCACGTCTTGTCTTCGGAAACGACGGCGCCTTCGCTCTCCGTGGTTTGGCGGGAAGTCCCCGCGGCCGGGCCACTCGCCTGTCCCCTGCCTTCCCGGCCGACAGTCGGGGGAGACCGGGCCTTGGTCCTCCGCGGCGGTCCCAGGGCTGGGGCGCGTTTCGGGTTCTCGGGGACCTGGTTTCCTGCAGACGCCCTGGTCCCCCGGAGCTCCCGGCCCGGACGCGGCCCCTGTGCCCTGCTGGGACCCCCCCTCTCCCCGGCCGCCGCGCTTGGGGCTCTCACCCTCTGTCCTTCGCGGCTGTGTGACTGTCGCCATGGCAGCAGCACGACCAGTCAGACACGTCACCCCATCGATGGACTTTGGAAAGTGGGGAGCATTGACGTTCACTTGGCTTTTAAAGCCACATGTGCTTTTATTATTGGTTTTTATTTTTTTTAAATATATTTGTATTTGTTTCAGAGAGGAAGGGAGAGGGAGAGAGAAACATCCATGATGAGAGGGAATCATGGATCGGCTGCCTCCTGCACGCCCCGCACTGGGGACGGAACCCACAACCCGGGCCTGTGCCCTGACAGGGAGTCGGAACCGTGACCTCCTGGTTCCTAGGTCGATGCTCACCCCTGAGCCACGCCGGCCAGGCGAGCTGGTGCTTTTAAAGGGTCACGGTGAACTTGGGCTTCCCGCCCCTGGGAAGGCAGAGGCTGACGCGTTACCCGTGGGAGGTGCATCGGCCTAACCCTCCCACGGGGCCTGAGCGGAGACAGGCGTGGCTGCGACCCCAGGCGTGTGCTGCGGGAGCCCGTGTGTCACAGGTGTTTGCGTCGTCCGTGGACGTGTGCGTGCAGCTCAGGCCCCGGTTGCTCCCACGGACACGTCTCCTGTGTGTCTCCGCGCTCCGTGGGCGAGAGCAGTCACACACCGTCCCCTCTGCTGCTGCTTCCCTTCAGGAGATGGCAGCCACTTAGGGAGCCAGACCCTGTCGACATCACTCCTGGTCATTGCAGTTTAAACCTCAGTCGCTAACGGAGGACGTGCCTGAGGCCGCCTTCTGGGCTGCGGCCTGGCAGTGAGGGGGTGCCAGGACCGGAGGTCGATGCTGTCCAAGGGCACTGAGCCGGGGCCTGGGCTCGAGGCCTCATTGCGGGGTTGTGACGCCTTTCTCCAGCCAGGGCCCTTTAAGACGTGGCCGTGTGTCCAGCGGTCCAGGGGGCCATCCTGCCTGTGCTGGCCGGGCCCGCTGTACACTGCGGGCTCCGTACGGTGACCCTGTCCTCCAGGAGGCATTCCCCGGGCGAGCGCGCGGGTCGCTTTCTTCCCGTGGGTCCGTCTGTCCGTCTGTCCCAGGGGACCCACGGCAGCCCCACCGTCCCCAGCCCCGGCCGCCCAGTGCCTTTGCCGCTGCGGGATCACAAGCACAGGCTGGACCCCTGGGGACCGGAGGCGGTGGGGTGGCGGGAGCCAGAGGACACCCGCTGCTCAGAGCTCCCGCACCGAGCGCGCCTCACTCCGCTGCGGTGACGGCAAAACCGACCCGCCTGCCCCCCAGGGACACCAGCGGGCCCGGCCGAGGTCCTTCCGGACCGGCACCTCCCTCTGCCCACACCTTCAGTCCCAGCACCGCACTGTCCACGGGGGCGCCGGCGGCCAGGCTGGAGGGGACATGTAGATGGGCATGGAGGCAGCCGCGTTCTAACCTTCCCGTCAATCCCCGTGAAATGTGGGGCGTCCTGAACCCAGTGGGGGGGACCTCCCTGTCCAGCACAGTTGTCTCACGGGATCCTGCCATCGCCTTTCCCGGGTGGGCTTCACGCTGACCCGGGGAGCACACGCCTGCCCAGCCATGTAGAGGCCTTTCCATGAGGGAGGGGAGCCTCCCAGACCTGCCTGGGCGATGGAGGGCCCAGCCGACCCCCCCACCCCCCGACCTGATGCCCTTTGGAAGCCGGCGTGCTGGGAGGTGGCCTGGCCCTCAGTGCTCTGTCCAGCGTGTCCGGCAGCCCAGCCCTCGAGCCCTCCCGGCCGGGGCCACGGGCCGGCATCTGCAGAGGAGGCGTCCCCTGGGTCCGCGGAGTGAGGCCGAGTCGGTCTGAGCGCGGGCAGAAGCTTGGGGCACAGACGCCAGTCCGGGTAGTTCGTCCTCAGCCCCCGGAGTGGCTGCCGGAACCCGCACCCCCACTTGTCCGTTAAGGGGAGCACGTTCTCTCTACCACACGCTGCTCCGCAAACCGGGTCAGAACCCGGGCCCCGACTTCTGTTTAGAGTCCAAGGCTCCTGGGGGAGGTGGTCCGATCGGCAGGACACACTCCCAGGCGAGCTGGTCTTCGTTCACCTGCATCACAGATGTTCAGGGGAGTTCACACACAAGCGGGGACGCCGCCCCTCGACCGTCCTGACAGCATCCGGGTTGGCAGGGACGGTGAGGGGGGCGGATCTCCCCTGCGCTCACACACGGCAGAGCGGTCGTCCCGGGAAGACATGTCGCCTGTGGAGGCTTCATGAAGGTTTTGTTAAAAAATGCCAAAGCTGGTTTATCCCTCATCCGCCCCCGAGCCCTGATGGAAAGAAAATGAGATTTGGGCCGGTTTTGCCAAAAATGCCCAATGGAGCCAGGGCCGGTGTGGCTGAGAATTGCAGGTGCATTGAGGCCCGTCCCCCTCGGTCTGTGCCACCCCGTCTTCCACGGCCCAGGAGCCTCCAGGAGGGAGGGGCCTGCCACCCGCCCGACTGTCCCTCCGTCTTTGCTCGCGTCCCATGGGGGCGTCTGTCCTGTGTGGAGCATGGGGCGCGGCCTGCGCTTGTGCACGTGGTGCATTGGACACGGGATTGTGGGGCACGCGGTGGCGACGCGGAACCACGCCATGCTTGTCCCCGAAACGGGTGCCACCAGCACTGTGATGTATAGGGAGCCTCGGGTCCTTCTGTGTGTTCGCACTGCGGAGTCCTACGGGCGGAGTGATTTGTGATCTCAGTTCATATTTGCAATCTATGGCGTCTTACGTGGTGTGTCCCCTTCGGAAGGGATTTCTTTTTAAAGATATTTTGGCTGGAATACAGGTTCCTTTTGTAAATCCTGTCTGCTGCGTCTTTTGTTCTTTGTGGATGGCTGGCCTGGAGGCAGAAGTGGTGAGTGGGGGAGAGGGACAGACCTGGTGGGCGTGGCTTAGACCTGGTGGGCGGGGCCTTAGACCTGCGGGGACTGGGTGGGGCGGGGCTTTACACCTGGTAGGGCGGGGCTTAAGCTTGGTGGGCAGGGCCTTAGACCTGGTGGGCGGGGCCTTAGACCTGCGGGGACTGGGTGGGGCGGGGCTTTACACCTGGTAGGGCGGGGCTTAAACTTGGTGGGCGGGGCCTTAGACCTGGGGGACTGGGTGGGCGGGGCCTTAGACCTGGGGGACACAGATGCTTGGATTTGCTCAAGTTCCGAGCTCACAGGGACTGACTTCGCCTAAAACCCGCGCGCATTCTCTGCTGGGAAGACACTGAGTGGGCCCGATGCTTCCTGTTGGCCTGGAGAAACGCGGTAACTCCAGGATCGCAGTCGCCTTGGTCTTCCTTAGCATCCTCCGAAGTTCTCGGGGAGCACGCACCCCGTTCGCTAAGAGGAAACGAGGGGCTGGGACAGGTTACACCGTAAACCCCCTTAGAATGGGAGGCGGGCTGAGGGAGGCACAGTTGGGTCACTGGGGGGTCATTGCTGGTGCTCGGAGCTCCCGGTCTGGAGGGGGCCAACCTGTCAGCCACCCACCGGAGAGGTGCCCAGCTTCCTGTGCCGAGGGCTCAGGGCAGTGGGATCGCAGGGGACAGACCAGAGCCCGACTGAGGACGGGCCGGTGCCCAGGGTCACCGCGGGGGCGTGGCCGGTGACTGGACAGGCGGCCGGGGTCACCGCGGAGGAGTGGCCGGTGACTGGACAGGCGGCCGGGGTCACCGCGGGGGCGTGGCCGGTGACTGGACAGGCGGCCGGGGTCACCGCGGGGGAGTGGCCGGTGACTGGGCGGGACTTCCAGGGCAGGCTTGTGGCCAAGTTACCATCTAAGTGGAGAGTCGAGGCGGACTGTCCCGCAGGCAGAGGGCGCGGGAGGTGACAGCACAGGGGTGAGGAGTGGTGTCCGGGGAAACGGCATAGAAGCTGAGCTGATGGGTAAGGGGGTTAAGGCACATACATGTGCATGCGGTGAAGGAAGGGGGTTAAGGCACATGCATGTGCATGCGGTGAAGGAAGGGGGTTAAGGCACATACATGCGCATGCGGTGAAGGAAGGGGGTTAAGGCACATACATGCGCATGCGGTGAAGGAAGGGGGTTAAGGCACATACATGCGCATGCGGTGAAGGAAGGGGGTTAAGGCACATACATGCGCATGCGGTGAAGGAAGGGGGTTAAGGCACATACATGCGCATGCAGTGAAGGAAGGGGGTTAAGGCACATACATGTGCATGCGGTGAAGGAAGGGGATGCCGGAACGCAGGAACGTCGTCAGGACATGAACCCTGAGTCAGGGACGGGAGTCCTAGCGAGAACCTCTGGGTTTCTGTCCCCGTCGGACCCAAGGCCCCGCGAGAAGACCCCCTGAGCCCCAGAGGCGCCCACCCATCGCCCGGCTCTGAAGCGTTTCCCGGACAGGAGAGCAGGCGCCCGGCTCTGAAGCGTTTCCCGGACAGGAGAGCGGGCGCCTGGCTGCGTCTATCTCTGTCCCAAGCAGCTAATTCATGGGGGGGGGGGGGGGGGGCGGCACAAAGGACGTCAAAGAGAAATGTGATGTTTCCACTAATGACAAGGGAGCCGTGAGCTGCTCACGAGCCGGCAGAGGGCCCTGGACGGGCGTGTGACAAACCCCGGTGAGGAGCTGCAGGCGGTGAAGACGGACAGCAGAGAGGGAGGCCCAACAAAGCAAACTTCCGTTTCTGCCAAACTAAGCCAGGGCACCTGCGAGCACCTGCACAGCCTGGAGGCGGGGCGGGGGGGGCGGGGCTGACTCTAGGGGGGCGGGGAGGGCGGCTCCAGGGGCTGGGGGGGGGGGGAATGCCTGGGCCCCTGGGTTGGAAAAGGGGCCATTTCTAGATGAACACAATTTCATAGCAAGTCGCCTCCTTTTGGTCGCCCCTGGAACTACAATGGTTTGTCCCGGGATGAGGTCACATTGAGGGTTCCCATCCCCTTGGTCAGGGCCCCCAGCCCCTCTCTGACAGCTCACCGTCGCCATGCGCCCAGGGCCTCCCCTCGGGCCTGAGCCTGCTGCTCTCCATCCGGGCACCTTCCTGACTCAGCGCCACCTCCGAGGGGACCTCCCAGGGCCCAGGTCTCGCTGGAGAGAGAAGCGCATTATGGCTCCCAGGGCGTCTCGGAAGCGACTTAGGGCAGCAGCCAAGCCGCCGAGCCCTCTGGCGAGGGTGTGGGAGACCCGCCTGTGCTGGGCTAGGACAGGGACGGCTCTGCGTAGGGGGGGACAGGTGAGTCGGCTGCTTTAAAGAGTTCTGGCCCCTGGGTTGGCGGGGAGACACCTGAGGTTCCTGGGCTGCTGGGGAGTGGAAGTGCCTGGGGGCGACGGGCCAAGCCTTACCCAGAGGAGGCCGACCCAGTCCTGCGGGGCGGAGCCTGGTTCCGAGGAGCCCAGCCCAACAGCCCAACCTGGTCCCAGCAGCTGAGCCCAATCCCAAGGGCGGAGCCTAGGCCCCCTCCCCCAGCGGAGCCGCGTCCCTCTGCGCGGGGGGCCTGGGCCTGCGGTCACACTGGCAGCACCGGGACCTGGGGCAGCAGCTGGCGATGGACAGGTACCCTCCCCCCAACCTGGGCCCCTCCCCCCTGCGTCCAGGTGGACCGGCCAGGCCTTGTTGCTCCTGGACGCTTACACCCAGCTCTGGGCTATTAATCCGTTTCCCTCCCTGTTTCGGAGTCAGTGACGCCTGCCTTTCCCTTTATTCTTTCTCGCTGCTCTCCTCACTTTTATTTCCCCCCCATCTCTTGTGTGGAGCAGTGGGCGGCGCCTGTCGGTGCTCACGGTGTGAGTGTGAGTGTGAGTGTCCGTGGCAGAGTCTCCCCGGCTCGCCCGGCGCTCAGGTGGGCGCGGTTCCTGCAGCCACAAGTTTCACATTTTCCGCGTGGAGGTCTCCATGTTTCCTTTGACCAGGGCTGTTCGGGAGTTTTTAAACTTCCCTCTGAAAGGCGTGCCGGACGGCCTTCCTCGCTAATTCTGGTTTTTAATATCTGAGCGCTCCTAACTCGGTCAGAGCATTGCAGCTTCTTGGTCGTGAGGAGGCTGTGCTCTGGCCTGAGCACAAGTCAGACGGGCAGGGCTGGTCGGTGGCCCTGGGCCCGGCGCCCGCGTGTTTGCGGTGGCCCAGAGGGACCTGGTGGGTTTCACTCGCCTGCCGTGTTGTGCCGTGTTTTGTCTGCTGTCGTCCTTACGTCATGCGTGAAGCGGGCGACTCCTTTGCTGTGTGTTCCCATGCGTCCACGACCAACTTTAGTTTTTGTCTCATCAGTGCTGATTCGGGGGTGTTGGGAGTAGTCCCTTGGGGCTGCCGTGGCCACGGGCCTCTGTGACCAGGCAGGGCATGGCCGTGACTGCGTGGCCGTGGCCATGGCCATGGCTGTGTGGCTTTGTGTAGCGGCGCCTCCTGTTATGGGAACCGGGACACAGACTCGGACCTGGTAGAGTCGTGATGAGGTTCAGGAACGAGGCCCCACGGGGGACGCCAGGGCTGAGGGGTTTCCGTCGCTGCTGCCATGAATCTCGCCACTGTGTCCGCAAACCTAACGTTCGCTGAGTCCCAGGAGCGCGACGGCGGCACCCTTTCCAAAAGGCTCACGGGCGGTTTGCGTCTCAGACCATCCTGTGGCTCCTCCGGGCCTCTGAGGGTGCGAGGCCGCCATGCTGCCCCCCTGCGCTGGGCAGGTGGGCACGGCCCCTTCTGGCCCACGCGGGGCCCATGCAGCTCGTGGGCAGCGGTGCCGGGGCCTGGCTGCCTCAGAGCTGGCGCCCTCGGCCTCCCAGACCCCTGGCCCGAGTGTCCTCCACGCACCTGGCTTTTTGGGCCTTCAAAGGGGCCGGGCCCTTTGAAGGGGGTTCCGGCAGGATGTTTACTCAACTGCGGTCCTCGGGCCGCCCCTGGGCTGCGCGGGTGTGGGTGTGGCTGTGTGAGCAGGTGTGCGTGTGCGTGTGTGAGCAGGGCCTCCTGAGCGCGTGATGTTTACCTGAGTGCACACCTGATCCCACTCAGGCCACAGGTGCTGCTCCCATGGCGCTTCTCCAGACGGCAGGGGCCCTGCTGCTTGTGCGCCTGGGATGAAGGCAGGGCTGGGGGGCAGGGCTATGGGGGACAGGGCTGTAGGGAGGCAGGGCTGGGGGGCAGGGCTATGGGGGGACAGGGCTGTAGGGGGGCAGGGCTATGGGGGGACAGGGCTGTGTGTAGGGGGCAGGGCTGTAGGGAGGCAGGGCTGTAGGGAGGCAGGGCTGGGGGGCAGGGCTATGGGGGGACAGGGCTGTGGGGGGACAGGGCTGTGTGTAGGGGGCAGGGCTGTAGGGGGGCAGGGCTGTGGGGCAGGCCTGTGCCTCTTTCTGAGCGCAACCCCCTTCCTCAGCCGTACATGCTCAGAAACCCCCTCTGGGCTCCTCCGTTGCCGCCTCCAGTTCCTTCCCGCCTCTCGGTGATGCCGCTCTGCCTGCAACCAACCCTGGCGGCTCCGGCGGAAACTGGGACATATTCCTCCCCCTTGTCGCCCCAAAGCAGCACACTCAGCGTGGCTCCGGGGCTGAGCATTGACCTGTGAACCAGGAGGTCACGGTTCGATTCCCGGTCAGAGCACAGGCCCGGGTTGTGGGCTTGATCCCCGGTGGGGCGTGCAGGAGGCAGCCGACCAATGATGCTCTTTCATTGTGGGTGTTTCTATCTCCTCCCTCCCCCTTCCTCTGAAATCCATAAAAATACGTTTTAAAAAAACAGCCAAAAAGCAGCCTAAGTGAAAATCTGAGGGTTGTTTCTAAACTCTCCACACTCTGCAGGCACGTCCGTCCACCGGCCTAGTCAGGCCCGCCTCTCCACTGTCACTCATCCCTCCCAAGCCTTTCAGCGAGAACATTCCGGGTGACCCGCGGCCGGCTCCCCCCGCGGCCGGCTCCCCCCCCCCCCCCCACCGCGGCCGGCTCCCCCCGAGGCCAGCTCCCCGTGCGCCCGGCTCCCCCGAGGCCGGCTCCCCCCGAGGCCGGCTCCCCCTGCGGCCGGCTCCCCCCGAGGCCGGCTCCCCCCCGCGGCCGGCTCCCCGTGCGCCCGGCTCCCCCCGCGGCCAGCTCCCCCCGTGGCCAGCTCCCCGTGCGCCCGGCTCCCCCCCCCCCCCCGCGGCCAGGTCCCCCCGCGGCCGGCTCCCCCCCACGGCCGGCTCCCCCCGCGGCCGGCTCCCCCCCACGGCCAGCTCCCCCCGTGGCCAGCTCCCTGTGCGCCCGGCTCCCCCCGCGGCCAGCTCCCCCCGTGGCCAGCTCCCCATGCGCCCGGCTCCCCCTGCGGCCAGCTCCCCCTGTGGCCGGCCAGCACGTGGCACTGCCTGTATGAGCTGAGCCCACTTTGCTGCCAGTCATCTCGCGAACATCTGCAGCGGGGCAGCCGAGGGAGCTTTTGAAACATCAATCAGGGGAACAGCTTTCATTTCACGCGGTTTTTAAAGACGTGTTTTAATAAAGTATTTGCACACGTTGGCTCTGTCTGTGTGGAAACATGATGGAGGCAACAGCATCGCAGCACGCGGGCCCCGGAGCTGGGCGGCGGCCCCTGCCCCCTCCTGGCTTTCCAGGGGCGAAGGGACCTGTGGCCGCTGCCTCCCGGCCACACCGCAGAGCTGAGCGGAGCCGGCCGGCGTCAGGTGGGGCGTTGCCTAGAGCAGCGGTCGCCGACCGGTGGTCCGCGGAGCCCTGGTGGCCCCTGAGGTCCGAAAGGTTGGCGACCGCTGGCTTAAAGGCCCCCATTGCTGGGTTAAAGACACCCACTCCTTTTTAAAAATATGTTTCCACTGATTGCAGAGAGGAGGGGGGAGGGAGAGAGAGAAACATCAATGATGAGAGAGAATCATGGATCGGCTGCCTCCTGCACGCCCCACACTGGGGATGGAGCCCGAAACCCAGGCCTGTGCCCCGACCGGGAATCGAACCCTGACCTCCAGGTTCATAGGTTGACGCTCAGCCCCTGAGCCACGCCGGCCGGGCTAAGCCGCCTTTCCAACAGCTGGGCTTTTCGGGGAACTTGGAGGCACATATCAGAGCCCATGGGCGCAGACCACAGTGCGGCGGAGGCCTGGGAGGCCGGGCGTGGGGTGGAGGGGTCAACGGGGAAAAAGGGGGCGTCTGTAATATTTTCAACAATAAAGATAAATTTAAAAAATAAATAAAAGCTGGGCTTTAAACCCGTTTTCCATCTTCCTGTTTTCCTGCCCTGCCCTGGGGGCTGGCTGCCCTCCCACGGGCGCCCCCCACTGGTCTTACTGGGAACCAGCCAGGAAGGGGGCAGCCGGTGAGTCACCCCTGAACGCTCGCTGCTCCCTGAACCCCTGAACACCGCCTGCTGCCCCTCGAGCTCCCCCGATTGGTGCTGCCTCGGAGCTAGAACTCGATCTTCATCTCCCAGGGGCAGGATCCCCATCGGGCGGGACAGGCACAGCTGGGGGAGCCCTGTGCCCGATGGAGGGTGCCGGGGGCCAGGGAAGGGGCGGGTGGCACCGGCCTCCTGCTCAGGGTTGGCGGGGCCCTGACCGCCCTTCCCAGGGGACAGGTGGGGTCCTCTGTCCTCTCCTCCTTTCTTCCCTCCAGGGGGGATCGCTGGCTAAGACGCGGCCATCCTCCAGGTGTGTGTCCGCCTCGCCCTGAAGTCTCCCCCCCTCTCTCCCCCTCCCTCCCTCTCTGGGTTTTTCTCTGCGTGTCAGCAGGGTGGCTGTCTTGCCCAGGGTGCACCGGGAATCTCGGCCCTCGGTCCCGGTCCACGGTCCCTGCCAGCGCTAGCGCCTTCCTGTGATCCCTGCACCATCTAAGCCAGTGATTCTCACCCTTGGCTGCACATTAGAGTCACCTGGGAATCTTTTTAAAATCCTGATTTCTGGGCCCCATCCTCCAGAAATCCTGTTTCTTTGTGACGGGGTGGGGCCACATTAGTAACAAAGAAACAGAATTTCCGGAGGACGAGGCCCAGGAATCAGGATTTTGAAAAGATCCCCAGGGGATTCTAATGTGCACCAAGGTTGAGAACCACTGCTCTACACAGAAGCCAGGCACTCCAGCCTAATTCCGCGTCTCAGTAATAAAACCCGAAGTGGCTGAGCGCGGCCTGGCCTGGGCAGCGCGATGCAAATATATGCAAATATAGGCAAATGTATGCAAATGCATTCCTATTAGAAGAATCATGGTCTGCTTGTCCTCCTCGCACGGGGCCCAGCGGAGCCACAGGACCTGATTTTTGCACCTGCTGTTTAATTAAATTGACAAGGCGGCCCCTCTCCACCCATCTACACACCCTCTCCCCCGGCCTCCTCCCCAGGCACTGGCAGCCAGGGGGGGCTCCTCCCGCCGTGGCTGCTCACCGGCTTCGTTAGGCTGAGGTGGACGAGGAAGGTGGCGTCCTGGGCAGACCCAGGAGCAGAAATCCTCAGAGTTGCTGGCCGGCCGGCAGGCCTGGCTCAATGGCTGAGCATCGACCTATGAACCAGGCCCGGGTGCGGCCCCATCCCCAGCGGGGGGGCGTGCAGGAGGCAGCCGGTCTGTGATTCCCTCTCATCATCAGTGTTTCTCTCTCTCTCCCGCTCCCTTCCTCCCAGAAATCAATTAAAACAAAATGAAAAAAGAAATAGAGTCACTCCGCTCCCGGCCAGGCCCGACCTGTGTGGCGCGGGCGGAGGGAGGTGAGGGGGTGCTCGCTGCCCGAGTCGGCTTTGCCCTCGTTGGCTTTGTCTGGTTTCCGTGGAGGGGCAGAGCGCCACGCGCCCCGCGGTCCCACCGGCCGGTCACTTCGGGGCAGGAGTCCCGGCCGAGGGGCCGGGGAGGCCAGGGGACGGCCGGGTCCTGGGCTGCCCAGCCTGCCGTGTCCTGAGGGAGACTCCCTGCGTGAGAGCCAAGGCTGTGGGCTCCTCCCGGGTTCTGGACACAAGAACGTTTCACGTTTAAATGGCTTTATTTTTTGGTTAACTTTCACCTGAGGATTTTTTCATTGATTTTTTAGAGAAGGGAGGGGGAGAGACGGAGAGAGACACATCGATGGGCTGCCTCCTGCATGCTCCCCGACCAGGGCGGGGGATGGAGCCTGCAACCGAGGTACATGCCCTTGATCGGAATCGAACCCGGGACCCTGCAGCCCGCAGGCCGACCGACGCTCTACCCACTGAGCCACACCTGCCGGGGCTAGTGTTACGCTGTGTGCATCTCTCCATGGTGGCGGAGATGGTGAGGCAGGCTCGTCCCGGCTCCTGGGCGTTCTCACCAGCTCGGCTCTCACACGCCGGTGCCCAGGCGGGATGGGCTCCCTGCGGGATGGCTCAGGAGGTCGGTCTGAGGGAAATGCTTCCAGAGGAGGCTCCGTCCGGCAGAGGAGGAACACACATGCTCCCGTGTGTTTGCTGCGAAGTCACGGAGCCCCAGGGCGGACACGGAAGCTTGATCCCTCCCCGAGCTGCAGGGGAAGTGCTCCCATCACGTCCTATCGTGCTGATTTCCACCGCGGGCTCCGAAAGCCTGAAGGTCCCCAAGAAACAGCATCTTTGCAGAGCATGTGCCAGGCCATCCTGGGAGAAAGGGAAGGGAGCTTCGGACGGTCGGCCAGCAGGTGGCGCCACGCTCTCACGGACCCCGGTCCCCGGTCCCGCAGGAAGCTTGGAGCAAACCGCATCCATGCCACCGGGAGCTGCCGCTAACGGGAGACACATGGGCTGAGCCCCAGGCCCGCCCGGGAACAACTCTGCAGGAATGGCGTTTTCTGGCAGCACGGCGCCAACCTCCACGGCGCCAACCTCCACGGCGCCTCTGAGAGAGTCAGTGCGCGGATGGCTCAGGGCTCTCGGGATAATTCCCCTCCCCGAGTCCAGGGCGCATCCCGGTGACATCAGAGCAGCCGCGTTGCCGGCTTTGGGGGGAAAGCGCGCCGCTTGGGGCTGGGAGACTCACCAGCAGCCCCCGGCCATGGTTGCTCTTTCCGACACGTCCCATTTCAGCCCCCCGTGTAGAGAAAGGAGGGAATTCCCTCCCGGCGAGCCGGTCTCCGGTGGACCGACTTCTGGACAGCGAGCCCGCCCTCTGCCGGGGAGTGTCCTGGCCCGAATTCAGAACTTTTCGTGACTTTGTTCTGCGTAAAGTGTCCGCAAAGTGTCAAAGGGAACCAGCGAGCTCCTCACACGCTCCACTCCGTCGGGGAGCCCCGCGTCACACGGGAACGGACGGCGGGCGGATGCTGACACGGACTCGCCAAGCTCTGCGTGGTAGCCCGGGGCCCAGCGACGCTTTACGACGACGATCGCAGGACGGCGCTGACGGAGACTTTGCATCCGTGTGGGTGGGGTGGCCCGCACTGGCGGCGGCTCCTCTCGCCCGGGACCTGCTGGGCCGAGGGCTGACCCACAGGGTCACAGGGAGGCGCAAGGAGTGTTTGCAAGAGAAGCCGAGGGAGGAGGACGGAGGTCCTCTGGCTGATGCGATGCCCGTGCGACGGGAAGGCGCCAGGACGGACTTCGGGTGCAACGAGCTCTCACACGTGTCTCCTTCTTTCTTGCCGTGAGGAGGAGGGAAGGCTGCCAAGTGAGTGTGTATTTGCAGGAAAGCCAGCACACCCGCCTGCTGCCTGCAGTGCCTCCCGCTGCAGAGCCGTCCCTCCTGCGTCCGGGGCACAGGCTGCCCCCACCCCCCACCCCGGGAACACCCGAGAGGCGTCCCTCCTGCGTCCGGGGCACAGGCTGCCCTCACCCCCCACCCCGGGAACACCCGAGAGGCGTCCCTCCTGCGTCCGGGGCACAGGCTGCCCCCCTCCCCCCCGGGAACACCCGAGAGGCATTTGAAGGCGGCTCGTCAGACAGAATCCAGCCGGCAGGTGTGCTGTTCATCTTTCAGGATCTCCTCAGGTTGAAGGAATAAAGGGAAACCAGAGAGGAAATGCCTGCCCTGTGCCAGGTGTGATGTTGGTCACGGGCTCATGTCTATACGTGTGTGTGCGTGTGTGTGTGTGTATGAAGCATCCTATATAATAAAAGCCTAATATGCTAAGTGTCCAGTTGGCCGGTCGGCCGTTCAACCAACCAAAGCATAATACGCTAATGATATGCTAAGGCTGCTCAACTGCTCGCTATGATGTGCACTGACCACCAGGGGGCAGACGCTCTGACCAGTAGGTGAGCTTGCTGCTGGGGTCCGGCCAATCGGGACTGAGTGAGATGGGCCGGACATGCCCTGGAGCCCTCCCGCGGTCCCTCTCTGGCCGGCCAACCTCCCGTGTCCCTCCCCAGCCCCGATTGTGCACCACTGGGGTCCCTCAGCCTGGCCTGTGCCCTCTTGCAATCCGGGACCCCCCAGGGGATGTCAGAGAGCCGGTTTCAGCCCGGTCCTGCAGGCCAGGCCGAGGGACCCCACAGGTGCATGAATTTGTGCACCGGGCCTCTAATGTACAATAACAGTATATTAGACACATAATACTACATCAGTGGTTCTCAACCTTCCTAACGCCGTGACCCTTTAATACAGTTCCTCATGCTGTGACCCAACCATAACATTATCTTCGTTGCTACTTCATAACTGTCATGTTGCTGCTGTTATGAATCGTCATGTAAGTAAATATCTGATATACAGGATGGATTTAGGCGACCCCTGTGAAAGGGTCGTTCGACCCCCAAAGGGCAGTGAGTCCTCGCAGGGCCTGGGCCATCGGGGCTCAGTCACACCCAGGGGCCACCCCCCACAGTCCAAAGCCGGTCCCCGTCCCCCTCAGATCTGAGGAGCCCTTCTGCGACTCAGGGCGCACTTTCCAGTCCACGCGGATGGCGGCCACGCCTTCCCCTCAGCCCCCAATTCAGCCACAAAGCCCGGCTATGGATGCAGCGTCCTGTGCAAATCACAGAGCCAGGTCCGCTGCAGCCTGGGACCTGTGCCGGGAGGGGGCGGTGGGGGAGGCCCCTCGGGGTCACTGAGAGGTGAGCTCGGGGCCTGGAGCCCTGGGGGGGCTCAGCTGGGCCGAGCTGTGCAGCAGGGCCTGGTTCTGGGAGGCAATTGTCTCTCAGTCTGAGCCTCTCGTCAGCCACTGACCCTGAACTCCGGCTCCATAAGCCCCAGCGGCTGATGCTGAGGAAACTGCGAGGATGGGACCCTGAGCTCAGCCGGTGGTGGAGCCTCTGCGGCTGACCCAGTGCCATCGGGGGGCCCGGCCGTCTCCAGCCCCGGGAGGCGCCGGGTGGGGCGGGGAGACCCCGGGACCAGGGCTGCCCGTGGTGGATCCGCGCCCTGTGACCGGCTGGGGCACTTAGGGAGGCGGCAGGTGGAAAGTGCGGGTGCTGCAGCCCCCCAGGCCACCTTCTGAGGCGCTGGTGCCGCCAGGCACGGGCCGCGGGCTTAGGAGAGCGGGGACTGAGCGGGAACTCACGGGCCGGCCGCCCTGGGCGCAGGACGGTGCCTATCAATGGAGGGCAGGACCCTTGCTCAGAGCTCAGAGGGGGCGGCGTGTCCCGAGCCCTGGGGTCAGGGCAGGGCTCCTGGGCAGGGCTGGCGGAGAGGCAGGGGCGGGCCTGGGCGTGATCTGGTCCTGTGCTCTGCCCCCCCCCCCCCCCCCCCCAGTCCCCGGGAGCCCAGGCTGAGCCTCAGATGCATCTGAGCCGCTGGCTCTCAGTGGCGGGTGGGAGACTGCGCCAAGGAGCCCTCCTGTGGGGACAGTGGGGGAGGGGACGGCGGGGGGATGGGGGGGGGGCTGCCTCTGCCTGGCCACGGCCCCAGTTATTTTCCTTTTGAGTCGAGAACCAGGCTGCCCGGCATCCGGTGGAGCGAGGCTGCAGCGTCTTCGCTCAGGTGACAGATGGCCCCTCACACTCCCTCCCCGGCCCCCTGCCCTGCGGCACATACGACGCCCACGTGGCAGACACTCTGTCATCCATCCCCATTCACGCGTGACGGAGCCCGTGCCAGGGCAGCTTTGGAGACGCGCGGGGAGCTGAGGGCGGGGGCTTCGGGCTGACCCCCTCCCTCCCCGGCCAGGGCGCAGCGGCGGCTCAGCCAGCGCCCCTCTCCTGGCCTGGCTGGGGCTGCTGTTCCCCTGACGCCAGCCCCCCCTGCGGTTTCGCGGGAATCCACAGAGCAGGGTTGTGTGTGGGGAGGCCGCTGTGTGTGGGGAGGCTGCTGTGGGCGGGGAGGCCGCTGTGGGCCGGATGGAGGCCGGGACGGAGCGGGTCCTGTGTCCGCCCGCGGGGCTCTGCGCCAGGCTCGCCGCTGTTCTGTTGTTTATCTGCCCTTTGCGTGTTTGTGTTCTGCTGTGTTTTGCTCCTGTAACATTGCAGTGAGAGGGGTGTCAGTTTTAAGAGGCCAGAATCCTGTCTTTGTTGCAGAAGACAATTCGAGTCGTTGGCTGAGGAAGTGGTTCCGGAGACAGAAAGCCAGGCAAGGACCATGCGCCCCATGCTCCCCGCTCCTGCGACAGACGCCCCAAGTGTCGGTGTTCCGGTGCCAACGCCTCGCTTCCCGGCCTCTCAGCGCCGAGGGGCCACGTGGCTAAGTTCTGGGAATGGACACCAAGTGCATCTGTGACGTGGGCTGATGCCCGGGTGCAGGGGACGCCCTCCTCTCCCCCCTCCACTCTGTCCCCAAATGTGAGTGAGCCAAGCCGTCCAGACCACCAAGCTGTGGAGCCCTTATTCTGATTGGGATGTTTTCGTGGAACTTCTTGTCTAAAAGGGGACAGTCAGGCCCGGCCGATGGGACTCAGGGGCTGAGCATCAACCTAGGAACCAGGAGGTCACAGTTCGATTCCCGGTCAGGGCACAGGCCCGGGTTGTGGACTCGATCCCCAGGGTGGGGCGTGTAGGAGGCAGCCGGTCCATGATTCTCTCTCATCATTGATGTTTCTCTCTCTCTTTCCCTCTCCCTTCCTCTCTGACATCAATAAAAAGAATAAAAAGGGAACCTTCAATAAAATTTAGCTCCCAACTTCCATCTTTTCTTTTTAAAATCAAAGAGGAATAGTCATAAACTATTGAGGGCCAAAGTCACCGTTTTCTTATAAACACATCAGTGCTCACGTTTTATAATAATTTGCATCTCTGGGTCCATCGTTTTCCCCAGAGTCAATGAACGGCCCACGTGGCCGGCGTCTCCACCAGCCTCCATGTCCTCACCTCACATGGTCACCTGCCCCCGACGGAGGAGGGGCGTGGCTTTTTTATGTTGCCCACCGTCCACCCTAACTGGGAAGCTCTGTTAGCAAGTAGAATTGTTAGAATAAATGCTCCTTGTACGGTGTCTTCCTTGAAACTCTTAGACTTTCCTCTATTTATACTCAAATAATAGCTAACATGGGTACAGACTTCCTGGTATTCTTTGCTTAAGTGAGATCCAAACTTTAACTGGGTTGTAGGAAGATTGTATCTTATTTGCAGTAACCAGATACAAAGAGATGCACAAAAACTCCTCTGTTACCCAGTCTATTGGGCTCAGGTTCCTCGTCTGTAAACCCAGGGGATGGGAGGTAAACAGCTGCAGGGCTGTAGCCGTTCCCGCATCACAAAATCCTGTCCTTCCGGAAAACGCGTCAGGGAGTGACCTCCAATGGCACCACTCCTAACGCCGCAGTAACCCAGGCGCCCCTCCCACATCTCAGTCAGGGCGTGCACAGGCCACCCCGCCCACAGCGCCGGCACAGCCCGCAGGAGGCTTCGTTAGGACGATTCCTGGGTCCTGCCAGGAAAGCTGCAGGTGCGTGAACAAGAGAAGGGGGAGGATGGCCCCCCTATAGCACCAGTGAGTGTGAGTGCGAGGATGAGACGTCACGGTCACCCCGAACACACTGTCCAGTTTCTGTCCCAACTTGATCGGGAGCTTTAGGTGGGAGCCAAGGGGAGACCTTTTAGAATAGAATCAGGCCCTTGGCGGCAGCAGGCTCCGCGCCCCGGCTCTTCCCGCTCCGGCCTGGCACCGGCGCCGGAGAGGAGCTGCTGTATCCCCCCCGCGCCGCGGACACGCGGGCGCCTGCTCCGTGACGAACGCGTGGGGCTCGGCGGCGAAGAGCAGCGCAACCAGGAATGACGCCTCTGTTGACGCTAAATACACGCGCCTTCCATCTCTGTACCGAGTCTACGGAGCAGCCCGCCCGGGAAGAAAACCGGATCAGGGGCCGAACGTCCGACTCAGACAGCACCGTCACTGCTCAGTGAGGCCGGTTGCGCGCCGAGCGGGTAGGGACGCATCGGCGCCTGCTGCTCCCGGGGAAACGGAACACAGCGAAGCAGATGCCGATTACGCTCTGCCGTCTGCGGGCGGACCCACAGCGCCCTCGCCCAGCACCTCAGACAGCCCCTCGCTGGGTCTGTTGAAGCCACCGGCAGGAGATCCGTTTGCCTGGCGACGTGAGAGGTGCCGTTGCGGGGGCCCTTGCGTCCCGCAGCCGCATCTCTGTGCCTGGGAAGCAGGTCAGGGTCGGGAGGAGGTTCAGCGGCTGCAGGAGGAGCGAACACGCTTGTCCACGATGGAAGGGGAACGGAGCCCGAGGGCCTGCGGTGCCGGCGTGAGCTGCACCGAGGAAAATGCGCGGACGGTGCCACGAACCAACGTTCAACGCCCACGTGGCCACGGCTCGCGCTCTTGCCAGGCGAGTAGGTGTCCTTCACGCGTACATTTCAGTGGGGATCCCACGCCGCGTCCCAGGCTCCCAGAGGACGCTCCTGAGCCCTCCCTGACCGAGCTGAGTCTGACATGCCCAGCCCAGCGACGGCCTTCCCAAACGAGGGGGGAGAACTCTCGTGACTTACAGGGTCCATCTCCTCAGACACACCCACCCCAGAGCAAAGGCACCGCGGCCCCCGTGCGCCGGGCGCGGAGGCCTTCCGCACCCACAGGCGGCCTGCGCACCCCCACTCGGGGCGCCGCACCTGGGCCGCGGAGCTGCCGCGCGGAAGGCCGCTGCGAGGGTGTCCTGTGTGACGGGCGGCCTCTCGCAGGCGGACCCGCAGCCCCGCCCTCGTCGCTGTGCGCAACTCTTTGTCCAGCAACATTCGACTCACAGTTCCAGCCCCCCTCGCACAGCACGTTGTCCAGGCCCTGGCTGGTGTGGCTCAGCGGGTAGAGCGTCGGCCTGTGGACTGGAGGGTCCCAGGTTCGATTCTAGTCAAGGGCACAGGCCTGGGGTGCAGGCTCGATCCCCAGTGGGGGGAGTGCAGGAGGCAGCCAATCCATGATTCTCTCTCATCATTGATGTTTCTCTCTCTATCTCTCTTTCCCTTCCTCTCTGAAATTGATAATATATATATATATATATATATACCTGATGTATATATATGAGCCACGTTGTCCACGAGGCTCTCGAAGCTCAAACGGATGACACGTTACACCAGGGCTGACGTTTCTACGCAGCGGGAGGATTTGGGGCGCGAAGGGCACGCTGCCTCATGGCCCTCTGGGTACACTTTGGGGGGATTTGGAACCGATAGCAGATGAGACCCTTTAAACCACACATCACTTTCGAGTTTTGTATTTGAAAGCAGGTGAGAAGGACATAGGATGCGAGTAGGAGTCCATCGTGCCTCCTGCGTCTGGAACCGGCCAGCAGCGCCAGTGCGGAGCGTTCAGCCGGGGCCTGGCTGGGGCTCCTGGGGGTTCCCATGGCAGCAGGTCAGGTGCTGTGCCTGGGTCCCGGGTCCCGGGTCCCGTGAGAGGAGCAGTTTGCTCCCGAATGTGAGCCAGCCTCGGGCACAGCGCCCGCTCCGTCCGCTGCAGCTCTCAGAAGCCACTCCCTTTGCTGCTGTAACCCTGGCACAGGGTTTGTTTTTTTTTTAAATCCTCCCCCGAGGATATGTTCCCATTGACTTTTAGGGAGAGTGGGAGAGAGAGGGAAAGGCAGAGAGAAACACATCGATTGGTTGCCTCCTGCCCGTGCCCCGACCAGGCCCTGGGCTGGGGAGGAGCCTGCCACCGAGGTACGTGCCCTTGACCGGAATCGAACCCGGGACCCTGGGTCCTCAGGCCGATGCTCTGTCCCCTGAGCCACACCGGCCAAGCTTCCCTTGGCATTTTGAATGCCATTGGCCACTTCCTCCCTGTCACCAGGGAGACGGAGGCACGGGGAGAGTAAAGGACTTGCACGGCTCGCATGGCCATTGGCCGCTTCGGCCTGGGCCCCCGGCCTGGCGGGCAGCCCCGTGGGGGAGAGCGCCCGCCCCACGCACCGAGGTTGCGGGTTCGGCCCCCCGTCAGGGCCCCGGCGAATGCGGCGTGAGTGCGTAAACGAGTGGGGCACAAATCGGAGTCCCTCCTCCCTTCCTCTCCCTAAAGTCAGCCAGTACGTCTGGAAACCGTAGTGGCCCTGGCCGGTGTGGCTCAGTGGCCAGAGCGTCGGCCTGCGGACCGAAAGGTCCCAGGTTCGATTCCGGTCAAGGGCATGCACCTTGGCTGTGGGCACATCCCCAGTAGGGGGTGTGCAGGAGGCGGCTGATCGATGTTTCTAACTCTCTATCCTCCCTCCCTTCCTCTCCCTAAAGTCAGCCAGTACGTCTGGAAACCGTAGTGGGCCCTGGCCGGTGTGGCTCAGTGGCTAGAGCGTCGGCCTGCGGACCGAAAGGTCCCAGGTTCGATTCCGGTCAAGGGCATGCACCTTGGCTGTGGGCACATCCCCAGTAGGGGGTGTGCAGGAGGCAGCTGATCGATGTTTCTAACTCTCTATCCTCCCTCCCTTCCCCTCCCTAAAGTCAGCCAGTACGCCTGGAAACCGTAGTGGGCCCTGGCCGGTGTGGCTCAGTGGCTACAGCGTCGGCCTGCGGACCGAAAGGTCCCAGGTTCGATTCCGGTCAAGGGCATGCACCTTGGCTGTGGGCACATCCCCAGTAGGGGGTGTGCAGGAGGCGGCTGATCGATGTTTCTAACTCTCTATCCTCCCTCCCTTCCTCTCTCCCTAAAGTCAGCCAGTACGTCTGGAAACCGTAGTGGGCCCTGGCCGGTGTGGCTCAGTGGCTAGAGCGTCGGCCTGCGGACCGAAAGGTCCCAGGTTCGATTCCGGTCAAGGGCATGCACCTTGGTTGCAGGCACATCCCCAGTAGGGGGTGTGCAGGAGGCAGCTGATCGATGTTTCTAGCTCTCTATCCCTCTCCCTTCCTCTCTGTAAAAAATCAATAAAATATATATATTTTTAAAAAAAGAAACGGTAATAAGTAGCTCTGGGACCCTGGCCTCCGCGCCCTCTGGGACCGTGAGTAGCTCCATCTCTGTGTCGATCACTGGCCTTCCAGCTTCCTCCGAAGGAATTGAGCTCATTCCTCCTCCTTGGTCCTCAGGCTCATCTCGCTCAGGGAGGCTCGTTTCCTCCTGGTGGGAAGGGATCGGCCGTGTTGTCGCGTGATCATTAAAATGTCTGTCGTCTGCCACTCTCCGCACACGCGGCCCCGCAGCGCGATCAGACGGCCGCGCAGGTAGTGCCTGCGCCGTCTGTGCCGCCTGCAGCTGCAGGCCCATCTGCGCTCGGGTGCGGCCAGGCGGAGCAGATGCAGCCCTCGGGCCGCGGCCCAGGCTCCGTCGCTGCCAGGAGCACACACCTGGGCGGGCGGCCACCGCGCCAGCGTCAGGGCGGACGGGGGTCTTGGCCTCCGGGAGGGCCTGGCTGCCAGGACCTGTCGGGGGCCAAGAAGCCACAGGGCATCGCAGATGTCAGTGCGAAGCGCAGCCAGGACGCTCCTGTCCCCCTGCACCGGCCCCACCTGGGGCGGGGGGCGGGGGGAGACGTGACAGGTGCAGGGAGGTGGCCTTGCCTCGGGGCGGTGGCTGAAGCGGTGCCGGGAGTTCGGGAGATCGGCTCCTCGTCCGATCTGGCTTCTGTTTCCGTTTGTCCTTGTTCCATTTCTAAGAAGAGAGCACCCCTGAGGGCACTGAGTCCCGGAGGCCTCCACCTTCGTCTGTACTTTAGGGGTGAATGTGCAGCGCGCGCTGGGCTCCGGAGCCTGTGAACAGTAAGAATCCCTCTGGATGTGAAGGGAGGGAGGAGGGATGGGCGCCGTGAAGGGGCTTCTAACGTCACAGTAGCGATGACTCATCGTGTCACATCTTCTCTTCAAAGGAGCCGGCACGCAGCGGCCCTGTGAGCCGTGGACCAGCGTGGCCGGCGTGGCTTCCACGCTCCTGCCCGTGGGGCCGCGAGGATTACTAATCCTCGGAATAGTATGCCGCTCCCCCGCCAGCCGTGTCCTTGTCGCCGGGCAGAGCTGGGGTGCGGGGCCGCCCTCCTTCCTGCAGTTGTCACACCGTTATTGAGGAGGAGAGCAGGGGGGGTGATTTTTTAAAGAAATATGTTTTTATTGACTTCAGAGAGGAGGGGGGAGGGAGAGAGAGAAACATCAATGATGAGAGAGGATCATGGATCAGCTGCCTCCTGCACGCCCCACACTAGGGATGGAGCCCACAACCCGGGCCTGTGCTCTGACCGGGAACTGAACTGTAACCTCCTGGTTCATAGGTAGACGCTCAACCCCTGAGCCGTGCCGGCCGGGCAATGAATTTTTTTTTATGTAAAATGTTCATTGAAAGGGGCATTGACAAGAAATTCTGTTTTGAAAGCCCACGTTCTGTTGGTGAATATCGTGGGCTGGCCAAGTAGTTCCCTCGGGAAGTACCCTCGGGGTGTATTCACGTTCACGAGCGCGATGTGAACGCACCTAACAGGCGGCTCCTTCTCTGGCATGACCTTGGCTGGGCCCCGGAGAATCAGCCTGGGACGACGACAGAAGCTCCAAGTCTAAGGGCTTTCACCCTCGATTCAATCCAGTTCATTCTTTGCACCATTTAAGCTCCACCTCGCGGGGAAAGCGCGGCCTGTTTTTCTCTAATTAGCGAATGGCCGTATGTCGCCAAGACTCCAGCCTTCCTTAGGACAGACTTCTGCCAGCGTTTATTCGGTTTAAAACAATCTCCCTCAGATCCCCCGCGGTCGTGACTACTTGTCGGGAGTGTGGGACCGTCTCCGTTTTCTCGAAGCTACTTCTCGCTGCGGCTCTGCCGATCCGCGGTCCCCAGGCGCCCGCGCTCTCCGGCGGCACACGGAGCAGAACGGCGACGCAGCCGGTTACCGTAACCCAGTGCGCTCGGCCGTGTGTGCCACCAAGTGCGTTTCTGTTCTTAAAACCCATTCGTTCTGTTTCGCCTTCCTCACCAGCTCCAGGGCCATTGTCCCTCCATTAGCCACCTCGCGGCTCCTCTCCTCTTGGTCTTCGATCTGTCGGAGCCTTTATCCGTTCTTCTCAGGGGCGCTGTGCGCCCTGCAGAGCCCCGTCCCCCGCCCTCCACCCACCGGGATCCATAAGCGTGTGCTCCGCTGCCCGCACGCCCGTCCTGGTGGAGGGACGGGGGGCTCCCAGCGCCCGCGGCTCCTCCCACCTTAACAGCTCTTGGCTTTACTCTGTCTTTTGCAGGGAATTGGGTCCCAGGTGTTTCCTTGCTTTAAGCTTTCCCATATATTCATGGGAAAGGCGCCGCCCAGAGCCCATGCTGGGCTCAGGAAGCTTTTTCATTTCACAGTCAGTGTGTCGGCACCAGTGATAAGTCCGCTTTACCCCGCCCTCCCTCCCACGTGCCTTCTCGGCCCATTGGCCTCGGATCGGCTGGGTCTCCCACTGCCCCGCGTGCCGTGCAGACCCCGCACTTTCCCCAGATCCTGGCGGGCGGGTGCCGGGGGAGGTCAGACCACACGCCCTGGAAGCTACGGCCGGCGGCCGGCTCCTCCACGGGCCTGGGCACGGGGCACGGCGAGGCTCCATGGCCCTATTTCTGACTCAGTTCCCTTCGTGCTCAGAATTTCTGCAAATGCCAGGCCACCAGAGAATGGCGGTCCTGGGCTGGTGGCTGGTTTAACCGAGCTTCTGCACCCTGGTGACAGCCTGCGACAGATGGAGTCTTGGGCAGGGCCGGGCGCCGTGTCCCAGGTGCTACTCCTAAGGCCCCGCAAGTCCCTCTGCCCACCCCAGGGCCCCCTGCAAGTCCCTCTGCCCACCCCAGGGCCCCCCGCAAGTCCCTCTGCCCACCCCACGGCCCCCCCGCAAGTCCCTCTGCCCACCCCACGGCCCCCCCACAAGTCCCTCTGCCCACCCCACGGCCCCCCCGCAAGTCCCTCTGCCCACCCCACGGCCCCCCCGCAAGTCCCTCTGCCCACCGCAGGGCCCCCCCGCAAGTCCCTCTGCCCACCCCAGGGCCCCCCGCAAGGCCCTCTGCCCACCCCATGGCCCCCCGCAAGTCCCTCTGCCCACCCCAGGGCCCCCCGCAAGTCCCTCTGCCCACCCCATGGCCCCCCGCATGTCCCTCTGTCCACCCCACGGCCCCCCCGCAAGTCCCTCTGCCCACCCCATGGCCCCCCGCATGTCCCTCTGCCCACCCCACGGCCCCCCCGCAAGTCCCTCTGCCCACCCCATGGCCCCCCCGCAAGTCCCTATGCCCACCCCAGGGCCCCCCCGCAAGTCCCTCTGCCCACCCCATGGCCCCCCCACAAGCCCCCCCCGGGGCCTTGGGATGTGGTCTTATTTGGAAATGGGGCTGTTGTTGTGGTGGTGGTGGTGGTGGATGTAATTACTTCAGTTAAAATGAGGGGGCCCTGGAGCAGGGGGGACCCTCGCCCGGTACGATCAGCGTCCTAATAGGATGTGGAGACACGGGAGCAGGGGGCGTGGGCGATGGGGGTGGATTGCCTCGATGCCTTCATGAGCGAAGGAAAACTGGGGGGCGGGGGGGCACCAGGAGCTGAGACGGCCTCAGAGGGAGTGCGACCCTGCCAACAGTTTGATTTCTTTTTAAATGTATTTGTATTGATGTCAGAGAGGAAGGGAGAGGGAGAGAGAGAGAAACATCAATGGTGAGAGAATCCTGGATTGGCTGCCGCCTGCACGCCCCACCCTGGGGATGGAGCCCACAGCCCGGGCCTGTGCCCTGACCGGGAATCAAACCTGTGACCTCCTGGTTCCTAGGTCGACGCTTAACCAGTGGGCCACACTGGCCGGGCGGTGGAGTCAGGGCCTCTGAATGAGCCCGTCTACCAGGCAGATGCATGAGACTCTGCAGGAGGGGACGGGGCACCTGCTGGGAGGACCACGAGGCCGCGGGAGGAGGGGCACTGGGGCTGCCGGTGGGCGGGCTCCCGGAGGTCGGGGGCAGCAGGGGGAGCAGCCCTTGTAGGGAAGGTGGCCCAGGCGACCTGAGGAGCGAGGGGTGGGTGACAAGCGCGGAGAGGCCTGACCAGCTCTGAGTGACAGGACGCCTGTAAGGGGCAGGGGAGGTGCTGCTGGTGGTCATTTCATTTCAGATGGAAGGACAACCGCAGGCCTCGGCGAGGAGGCAGGAGAGCAGGCCGCCCGCAGGGCGCAGCCAGGCCAGGCCGGGAGCCCTCCACGCCCCCGGGCAGCGGGCGAGCCTCCTCCGACGCGCGGGTGCCCCCGTGACTGCCGTCCCATCAACACGCCTCTGAGGGGCCTGGCGCCCTGAGCGCCTCCCCAGGCTGCACACTGTTCACGTCCGTTTGCTCACGATGCATCCAGGCGCTCAGCGAGGTCATGGTGGTTCCTGCTGACCCATGGGGGCTTGACTCCCGGAAAAACCGTTGTTGCTGCCTCTGGCCGACGGGCCTCCTGCTGCCGGCAGAGACCTGCCCGGAGGGGAGGATCCTGGGCTCAGGCTGAGCTGAGCCCTAAGAGCCAACTGTTAAGTCAGACCTCCGGCTCGTGAAATCGCACCTGCAGCCGCACCTGCAGCCGCACCTGCAGCCCAGCCTCGCCCCCCCCCCCCACCCCGCGCCTTCAGCACCCAGGCCCTGAGACTCCGTGACGAAGTGATCGCCGCGTTTAGGTGCCGCCTCAGTGTGCGCTTGTCAAGTAGGGAACAGCGGACACCAGAGCCCCCAAAGCCTTCCCAGGACCCGCACCCTCCTCCGCGCCATTTCCGCAGCCCCGCGGGCCCCTTCTGGAGGGTGCGGAGTGACCGGGGGGACGCCTGGCAGGACAGTGGGCAGGAAGGCGGTCTCCCGGTTCCCTTCCTTTCTCCTCTGTCACCATGGCAGTTGCCATGGAAACCACGCCCTTAGGATAGTTCCTCACAGCTGCTGAAAGCACTGACAGCATCGGAGAGTGGCTTTTTGAGATGTGGTGTGTGCATGTCTGTGTGTGTGTGCATGTGAGTGTGTGAGAGTGTGTGTGTGTGTGAACAGGTGAGAGTGTGAACGTGTGAGTGTGTGTGAGCGTGTGTGTGCGAGCATGTGACTGTGTGTGTGAGCGTGCGTATGTGAGTGTGTGTGAGCGTGTGTGTGACTGTGTGTGTGAGAGTGTGAACGTGTGAGTGTGTGTGAGCGTGTGTGTGCGAGCATGTGACTGTGTGTGTGAGCGTGCGTATGTGAGTGTGTGTGAGCGTGTGTGTGACTGTGTGTGTGAGCATATGTGTGTGTGTGCGTGTGTGAGCATGTGTGTGTGTGTGAGCATATGTGTGTGTGTGACTGTGTGTGAGCATGTGTGTAAGTGTGTGCAAGTAAGTGTGTGTGTGTGTGTACCTGTTACAAGCACTCTGCTGGAGGCAGGAGCAGCTGCCCCGTCAGGGAGAGGAGCCTGCGGCCGCCGCAGCTGCTCTGGTCCGTGAGGAGTGAGACGGAGGGAGACAGAAATGGCAGGAAGAGTTGTTTGCTGGCCACCGGGTTGGCGCCCGGGCCGGAGCGATGCTCAGATGTCCGGGTGTGGATGCGGGAGCCAGCGGCTCCACCTGAGACAGAGATGGACAAGCAGCCGTGCGTGTGGCGGGCGTGAGCATGAGCGATGCAGGGGTGGATGCCGGGGGCTGGCGGGCGAGGCCGATGGGGGACATCCCGGAGGACAACGGGAGGAGGTAGAATAGAGAGCGCGGAGGTGAGCAATGGACAGAGGCGGGCACTGCCTCGGGGGGTGCAGCTCCCGCCTCTCGGGCTGGGCCGTCCGTGTCTGAATCTCGGCTCTGCCAACGGTTCGCCGTGTGCCCCCGGGGAGTGACTCACCCTCTCCGGTCCCGTGTCCTCGTTCGTAAGTGACGATAACCATGAGGACAAGGTGCTGATGGTAACAATCTACTTTATAGGTTTTTCTAAACAGTGAACCTGTTCGTAGATGCCACGTACCTGGGACATTGCTGGGCCACGGTGAACTCCCCCAGTGTTAGAGGTATTGGTATTCATCACACCAAACGCTGAGATGCGGGGCAGGGGGTGGGGGGCAGGGGGCTGGGGACAGACATACTGGTGGGGAGCACGCGTTCCGATCGCCCAGGTGCGGTGCTGGCTCCCATGGGGTTGCCATGTCCACACCCGCCCCGCATCTCAGTGCCAGGAGCATCCGCCCGGCCCTGGGACAGATCGCGCCCACCCTGCCCGTAACGTGAAGGCGCCGCTGCAGACACGGAGGGAGGCCTGGTGCGACGAGGGTTTTTCCTGAGCCACGCGTGGCTGTGCGTCCGCAGCGACAGATCCCAGTGAGTGTGGGCTCTGGGAGCAGACACGGCCCCTGCACCTGCCCGGCCCCTCACATCCGCTCACACACACACGCTCACACACACACGCTCACTCACACACGCTCACTCACACACGCACACACACACATGCTCACACACACACACGCTCACACACATGCTCACAGACACACGCTCACTCACACACGCTCACTCACACACGCTCACTCACACACGCTCACACACACACACGCTCACACACATGCTCACAGACACACGCTCACTCACACACGCTCACACACACATGCTCACACACGCTCACTCACACACGCTCACACACACATGCTCACACACGCTCACTCACACACGCTCACTCACACACGCTCACTCACACACGCTCACACACACATGCTCACACACACACATGCTCACACACGCTCACTCACACACGCTCACACACACACGCTCACACACACACGCTCACTCACACACGCTCACTCACACACGCTCACACACACATGCTCACACACACACACGCTCACACACATGCTCACAGACACACGCTCACTCACACACGCTCACTCACACACGCTCACACACACACGCTCACTCACACACGCTCACACACACACACGCTCACACACATGCTCACAAACACACGCTCACTCACACACGCTCACACACACATGCTCACACACGCTCACTCACACACGCTCACACACACATGCTCACACACGCTCACTCACACACGCTCACTCACACACGCTCACTCACACACGCTCACACACACACACACGCTCTCACACATGCTCACACACACTCACACACGCTCACACACACGCGCTCACTCACACACGCTCACACACACATGCTCACACACACACGCTCACACACACACATGCTCACACACATGCTCACACACGCTCACTCACACACGCTCACACACACACTCACACACACACGCGCACACACACACATGCTCACACACATGCTCACACACGCTCACTCACACACGCTCACACACACACTCACACACACATGCTCACACACACTCACACACACATGCTCACACACACTCACACACACGCTCACACACACATGCTCACACACGCTCACTCACACACACTCACACACATGCGCTCACACACGTGAGAGATGGAGCCATCACACACACAGAGCGTGCGGTGCACACGGCAGTAAACCCCACGGGGTGGGAGCGGCGAAGGAGAGGAGAGGATCGAGCCAAGGCTGCTTATTCAACGCCTTGTAAAGAAACCCATTCCCTTCCGCGTGCCAACGGCGCCTGCGTGTTATGCTCATGTATCCTGGCCACGCAAACACCGTGCGCCACGGGCCAGGAGGCCGGGCCCTCACCCCGCCCTTCCGGACGTTGGTGCGATGCCGGGCACAGCGACGCTGCGCGGGTCTTCACGGAGGGGCAGGGGCTCCGAGAGCCCAGGCCTGGCATCAGGGACTCGGCGGCCGCCTGGCCCGTCAGGGTTACGGTGTCCCTGTGGGTCTCGGGGGTAAACTGAGGAGCTGAGATGGGAACTGGGGCGTCCCTCCCAGTCCCAGCGCTCCCCGGCCGCGCTCCCTGAGCTGTGGGTCCCAGGTGCACGGGCACGCCTGTGTGCACACTGTTTTCTTAACAATGTATTTTATTGATTTCAGAGAGGAAGGGAGAGGGAGAGAGATGGAAACACCAGTGATGAGGGGGAATCGTGGAGCGCTGCCTCCTGCACGCCCACACTGGGGATCGAGCCCACAATCCAGGCATGAGCCCTGACCGGGGATCGAACCCTGACCTCCTGGTTCCTAGGAGGGAAGGGAGGATGAGGGGGAGAACAGAAGCTGCGTGTTGCCGGGTGCCCCAGCCCCAGGGCTGCAGCGGCGTGGACGGCCCCCTCCCCCCGATGTGCACGGGGCGCGGCCCCAGCGCCGGGGCTGCTGCTCTCTGTTCGGGCGCCCGCCTCGGGGGAAGGCCGCCTCTGCCCCTGCCTGACGCCGAGGCGACTGGGGACGGTGGCCCCGGCTCCCGGCCCTGCTCCCGAGACAAGTGCTCTCTGGGGGGAAAGCGAGGCTTTTCTTTCATTTTATTTTTAGAAAAAGTCCCCGAGCCCTGGACGCGAGGACAGCTGGAGTGCGGGGGCGTGGGCGCTATTTTCTCCTCGCTGTGCGGCGGGAGCGCAGATGGTGCCGCTTGATCGTGCCACGCGGGGGCCACACGGGGCGTGTCCAGCTGTTGTCCACGGGAGAGGCTTCCTGGGCCAGGAGGGTGTCGCTCCTGCCCCCGCCCTCCCTGGCCCAGCGTCTGAGACCGTGTCTGGAAGCGCCGCCAGGGACCGGCCACCGGCAATGAATCCGCACCCGTGGTGACATCGCAGAGGGAGGGGCCCGCAGGTGCAGGGGGGCCCGGCAGGTGCGGGGGGGCCAGGCAGGTGCAGGGAGCCTGGCAGGTGCAGGGGGCCCGGCAGGTGCAGGGGGCCCGGCAGGTGCAGGGGGGCCCGGCAGGTGCAGGGGGCCCGGCAGGTGCAGGGGGGCCCGGCAGGTGCAGGGGGCCCGCAGGTGCAGGGGGCCTGGCAGGTGCAGGGGGCCCGGCAGGTATAGGGGGGCCCGGCAGGTGCAGGGGGGCCGGCAGGTGCAGGGGGCCCGGCAGGTGCAGGGTCTGGCAGGCACTAGGCTGTGTGTGAGCTCCCAGCGCAGCTTCTCACCAGGCGGCAGGTGAGACCGAGCGAGGGGCCCGGAGAGCTGGCCGCTCGGGGGAGGGTCTGGAAGGTTCTGTGCTCACCCGTCGCCAATGCGGCTTCACGGACTCGCAGCCGAAGGCCGGGGCGGGGCCTCAGCTGAGCTCGAGCTGTTCGCAGGGCCCTCAGCTCCAGGGCACCGCCGCCCGGGGCCTGTGCCGGGGAGGGAGCGCGAGGCCTTCGTTCTGTTTGCTCCACGCCCTCTGCGGGCGCAGCCCGAGTTCATGCCGCCCAGCACGAAGGCGCCCACAGGACCAGCGACCCCGGACCATGGGGAACAGCCCAGGCCCTCTCCACACGGGGCGTCCGTCCCCGCCGTCCCACGCCCCGTCCCACGCGCCCCGTGTGAGCCTCAGCCACTGGTGACAGCATCTTTCTTGTGCGCGTGGACCTTGGGGGCCTGGCTGGGTCCCGTGAGGTCTTTCATGAGAAACCACAGAGGGAATGAGCCTTTGGTGCCTGTCACATGTCACCTGTGTCACCTGTGTCACCGTGTCACATGTCACCTGTGCAGAGTCCAAGGCTGCCCTGCCCTTGGGACCCTCATGCTTCTCCCCCGAGCTGCTCTCACCCAGGACACCCGGCTCTCACCTGTCTGACCTCCTGGTGAAATGAGGTCACGGCCTCCTGGTCCCTCGTCTTGGCCCTTAGACAAGCCCATTGCCCAGACCCTGCCCTTCCTGCATTGCTGTTGTTATTAATCCTCCCCGAGGATATTTCCCATTGATCTTTAGGGAGCGTGAAAGGGAGAGGGAAAGAGAGAGAGACATCGATGTAAGAGAGACCCATCAATTGGTTGCCTCCTGCATGAGCCCCAACCAGGGCCCCGGGCTGGGGAGGAGCCTACAACCAAGGTACCTGCCCTTGACTGGAATCGAACCCGAGACCCTTTGGTCCGCAGGGCGATGCTCTACCTGCTGAGCCACACCAGCCAGGCTCCTCCCTGCACATTCTCAGTGATGCCCACGCCGTCCCCATGAGGAGACGAGGCTCAGGGACTCACCTGGTCTCGGGGTCATGGCTCTGAACCCGTGTCTCCTGCCCGACCCGTGTGGGAGCTGCGTGTCGGGCTCAGCGCGCTCTGCGGGGACCCTCGCCGCCTCGGGCGCGTCTTCCCGCCTCTGCTCGGTCTCCTCCGCTCCCGCGGCTTCCCGAGATCCGGGGCGGGGACGGCGCCAGCTGGAGTCTTTGCAGAAACTTCTCCCAAGCGAGCAGGTACCCGGGTGGGTGCAGACACGCTCCCCGGGGGCATCTGTTCTGTTTATTTTCGCTGCTTCGCGGGCCGATCAGCGCGCGCTCCATATGGGGAGCCATATTGCGCTCGGCGAGATGACACCACATTATGCGTTTGCGCCTCTATCATCAAACACTGCTCGCGAGCAGCCGCCAGGTTTGCCCGGCTCATCTGTTCCGTTTACTCCCCCGACTTTCCTCTGAATGGAGCACCTACGGCAAATGTGCCTCATGCAAACGCGCCAAGCAAAACCGCAGACAAGCTTTCCTGACGCGGGCCGTTCTGCGGCCAGAGGACGGCGTGGCTCCTGGAGCCGCGGAGCCAGCGGATAGAAGGACGATGTGCTCCCATCGCCTCCACCCGCTCCTCTCCTCCCCGGCCCCGCGGGGCAGCGCCCATATTTGAGCAGCAGCTCCTGGCGCGGGGCTCCGGCTGTTGCCGGGCCCACCGGCTCCGCTCCTCCCGCACCGGCTCCGGGTTATTTAGGGATCGGCAGGCACCTTCTTTCCCTCTTCTTCACTGTGATGCTTCCTCACTTTCTGCCCCAGGGGCGGCCGAGATGAAAGCATTTGTATGGGAAGAGCCCGTGGGAGGGGCCAGCTCCCGGCCCTGGGTTCCTGCATTATCTCCCTTCGGCACCATCCAATCCCCAACCCGTGGCCAGGAGGCCGCTTCTCTCCTCCGGGCAGATGGGTGCCGGGCACAGGGAGCTGGAGCGGGGCCTGGTCAGTCCAAGGGCAGCCGGAGACTCACCGCCTGCCTCTGACCTGGAGGACGGGACATCGGTCTTCCACTCCCTGTGCCTGGGACAGGCCCCTGGGCGGCTGAGCCCGGGGCAGCTTGCAGTGTCTCTTGCTCACAGAGCCACGGCGGCTGAGGCCCGTCCCCGCGTGGCAGCCCTGGCGGGGGGGGGGGGGGGGTCAGCCCCTCAGTCTGCACAGCGAGGCCCCCAGGGGGAGGGTCCCCGTCTACCCAGCGCCGCTCGGCTGGTGATGGGAGGTGCGTGACTGAGAGCCCCTTGGCCTCGGGGCCCAGCGCGCATTTCCTGGAATCCAGCACTGGAGGACGACCCCCGGGGCCCCCACGCTGATCACGCCATCGATCGGTTCAGGAGTGCTAAGTTCCCAGACTCTCTTACGGTAGACATGTCTCTAAAGTGAGGTCACACACACGGACACTGGAGAGAATGTGTGGGAACGCGTGGGCCCATCAGGTGCTGCTAAAATAGATCTCATGGTGGTCATTCTAAGCGTGGACATTTCAGAGCGAAAATGAACAGCCTTACTCTCTCCCTGAGAAACCAACGTCAGGGGTTGGGGTACCTTTGGCCCTTCCTTCCGTGTTTGCTGGGAATCGTGTCTGGTACCAAAGGCTGGACTCGTATTACTGTTAGGATAACCCGTCCTGGGGATCCCAGGGGACGCTCTGCATCACTGTGCCGCACACCTGACACTACTGCACAATAATATCGAACGTAAACTGCAATTGACTTTAAAAAATTATATTTTTATTGATCCCAGAGAGGAAGGGAGAGGGAGAGAGATAGAAACATCAATGATGAGAATCATGGATCGGCTGCCTCCTGCACGCCCCACACTGGAGATCAAGCCCACAGCCTGGGCCTGGGCCCTGACCGGGAATCGAAACGTGACCTCCTGGTTCATAGGTCGGTGCTCAACCCCTGAGCCTCGCCGGCTGTGCTTGAATTCTTTTTAAAAGAGATATCTCCTCCTGGGTTTGTCTAAGTGTCTTTAGATATTTTTGTAAACTTCAGACGCAGCGCTTACCTACTGAGTTCTCTGGCCCAGCGGGTCCCTGGCGGATAGTCATCAGGAGATGCGCGCTCACGGCCGTCATTCCTGCAATCCCAGGGGCTGGCACCCCGGGAAGTCCATCAGCGTGAGGACGCCCCGCACCCGGCTCCGTGGCACCGAGATCGCAAGTCGTGAGTATTTCTGAGCGGAGCTCACTGCAGAAGAGCAGCAGCTACAGAATACCGTGGGGGCGGCGGACACGGTCCACACCCCGCGCCGTGTGAAATGACCGTAACCTGTGGCGCCAGAGGCCCTCGCCGCACGCGTTTGCCAGAGGGTGGCCCGGAAGGGTGGCTGTTCCTCCCACCGATGCCACGCAGGTGTCTGAGCGTCACTGGGTACACACTCCTGGGCTCGTGGCTCACGCTCAGCACCAGTGTCTGGTGATCCACCTGTGCTTCACGTTGCTTTTGCCCCTTCCTCCTTCCTTGTCATGTGTCTACTACAGGGCACGGACGAGGCTCTCGGCTGCCTGGAGACATGGCGAGGGCATCCCCCTCGGCTCCCAGGGAGGCAGCTGTGAAAGGCTTTCCTTTCTAAAGTGAGGTGTGCCTGTCCTAGTCACTGCCGTCCTGAATGAGGTGGCGCGCTCCCTTCTGCACAGCTGGTATTTGGCAGTTACCAATGTGATGCCTCACCAGGCAGCTCTTCACTGCCTGGACCACGAGCACTTTAAAGTCTTGGGGTCACAGAAGCCTTTCTGAAACATTTCACCTCAACTAAGAGCAAGACTGGAAGGAAAGGTGACCGGGAAAAGGCAAGGGCAGTGTTCTCCATTCAGTGTCAGCAAAGCAGCCACGAGCCTGTGTGCCTGATGCTGATGATGCTGATGGTGATGATGACAGTGATGACGATGATGATGATGATAGTGATGGTGATGATGATGGTGATGACAGTGATGATGGTGATGATGATGGTAATGGTGATGGTGATGATGGTGATGGTGATGATGGTAATGGTGAAAATGATGGTGATGGCGGTGATGGTGGTGATGGTGATGATGACAGTGATAGTAATGGTAATGATGGTGATGGTGATGGTGATGGTGATGGTGATGACAGTGATGACGATGATGATGATGATAGTGATGGTGATGATGGTAATGGTGAAAATGATGGTGATGGCGGTGATGGTGGTGATGGTGATGATGACAGTGATAGTAATGGTAATGATGGTGATGGTGATGGTGATAGTGATGACAGTGATGATGATGATGATGATAGTGATGGTGATGATGGTAATGGTGAAAATGATGGTGATGGCGGTGATGGTGGTGATGGTGATGATGACAGTGATAGTAATGGTAATGATGGTGATGGTGGTGATGGTGATGGTGATGACAGTGATGACGATGATGATGATGATAGTGATGGTGATGATGGTGATGACAGTGATGATGGTGATGATGATGGTAATGGTGATGGTGATGATGGTATGGTAATGATGGTGATGCTGATGATGGTAATGGTGAAAATGATGGTGATGGCGGTGATGGTGGTGATGACAGTGATAGTAATGGTAATGATGGTGATGGTGATGATGATGGTGATGGTGATGTTGATGACCCCTGTGTGCATTATAGCTGTAACATACATGAGGTTCCCCATGTGGATCTCATGTAATGCTTGTTCTCTCATTTTACAGGTGACACAGCAAAAGCTCAGAGAGGTCTTGAACTTTCTCAGTTTATGCTTCCAGCACCCTTGGGTGCTCTCACTCCCAGATCATCGTCCTCTTTTCTCCTCTCCCTTCTTTCTCAACCCTCTCCCAGGCTGGCATTCATTTGCTTCTGACTTGGTGTCATGGTCATGCAGAGAGAATACTGGACTTGTTGTTAAGCTCAGTGTTCTCCCTCAGGCCATGGTGGTGGGACCCTGGGGCCACTGGTGATACCATTTACTCAAACTTTCCCACCCTGTCCCGGCGGGCAAGGAGTGAACCACACACTTGATTCTTGTCAGCGGTTGACCCTTCAGTCCCTCTGTGGGAAGATTCAGTTCCCCCAGATAGCCCAATAACACATAAATTAACAGATGAAAACATGGACGTTCAAATGGCAACTTCCAGCCGATTTGCTGGTGCTGGAGGGTGGCAGCAAAGCACAGGGCAGCTTTGAGAAAGCTACTTAACTTCCCAGCCTACATTTCTTTTTCTTAAAAAAAAAATGAGTGTGGTTATGCTTAATGTGTGTTCATATTCTTGAAAATGCAGCATGCTCATCAGCACAGCGAAGAGCTTTGTAGAGCTTTGGGGTTTTATTACCTTCCTCCCCTGACCCCCTCCTCCACCTCGCTCATGTTCTCCCTCTAGCTCAGTGCTGGCCAGGCCTCCAGACACAAGTCCCAGAGTCCCAGGGATCACCCTTGTGCTTTACATTTTAATTAAGTCCCTCATCAAGCCGTAAGTCAAACTTTCGTTGTTGTATATGAAAATCATTGCATACGCGAGGTCATCTAGCTTTTCACCTGTGTTGTCTTCTAGGAGTTTTATACCTTGTGTTTTACATTTAGGTGTGTGATCCTTTTTAGGTTAACTTTCGTGAAGGATGAAGGAGTGTGTCTAGATCGTTTTTTTGCAGGTGGGTTTCCAATTGTTTCAGTGTCATTTGTTAAAAAGACCATTTTCTCCATTATATTGTCTTTACTGCTTTGCAAAAGAGAAGTTGATTATGTCGATGTGTATAAATATTTCTCTCTTTTCCGCATCCAGCGCGGGTAGAGAGCGGTCCAGTTCCTGAGTAGGGGCGGCTGGGGGTTGAGAAAATGAAAGAAAGAGGCAGACACAGAGACAGAAGGAAAGAGCTGGGGCCGGTGGGACAGCCATCCTCTGATGGAGAGACAGGGACCCAGAGCCAATACAGTGTGCTTATTTTATACGTCAAAATACCAGGAAGTTTTACTGAAGCCCAAGACAAAGGAGATGATGTGCATTCCTGTGGCTTCTTTGTAATCGTCACCTCAGGGTGGCCTGGATAATAGCGTTTGCTCCTGGTGCTGGCTGGATTTAGATAATGAAACCCACCCCCTGGCACCTGAGCTGAAGGCCAGGCTGACAACACACCTGCTCTGGCAAGGGCCTTTCCCAGGCGGTCTCTACAGATGTGGGCTTCTTTCTGGGGTCTTCATTCTTTTTCTTTGACCTGTTTGTCCTTTTTATTTATTGATTTTTCACCAACACCCTCTCCTGTTACTGTAGCTTTATAGTGTGTCTTCGAGTGAGGTAGTGTCCGTCTTCCAACTCTGTTCTTCCCCGTCAGGGCTGTCCTGGCCATCCGGGTCCCCCCTCCGTATGGACGCCAGGTCAGTCCGTTAATATGCACAGAAGCAGCTTGCTGGCGTTTAACCGGGATTGTGTTGAATCTACAGATCAGGTTGGAGAGAACCGGCATTTTAAAACTATTGAGTTTTCTTTACCATGAACACGAACTGTCTCTCAGTTTACTTTGGTCTTTGAGAGTTTGGTTTCCCGCCGCCTGCACTTTGTACATTGAGGTCAAATTCATGGGCATGGAACTGTTCATAGTAGTCTCTTTTTTAAAATATATGTTATTGATTTTTTACAGAGAGGAAGGGAGAGGGATAGAGAGTTAGAAACATCAATGAGAGAGAAACATCGATCAGCTGCCTCCTGCACACCCCCCACTGGGGATGTGCCCGCAACCAAGGCACATGCCCTTGACCGGAATCGAACCTGGGACCCTTCAGGCCGACGCTCTATCCACTGAGCCACACCGGTCAGGGCCATAGTATTCTTTATTATCCTTTCGATGCCCATCAGTACGCAGTGATACACTATGCTTCACAGGCGCTGCTTCCTCTGTCTGAGTGACCGTCCCCGCTCCTTCCCTGTTGGGGATGCACTCAGCCTCCAAGCCGTTTCTAAGGAGACACCTCCCTCCTCCTTCCCCACTCCCCACCCCGCAGCTCCAGGCTCCTGCTGCGGCCCTGTCCGGAGCGCACTCCCGGCCTTTTATTCGCAGCACCGCGGTTTCTCTCCCGTTTCCCGCTTCCCCGTCTCCCAGCTCCTACCCCCCACCCCCGTCTGCACGGAGGCCCCCTGCCCCCCTGCCTCTTCTGCTGCCACTTCCTCCCGTGTCTTCCACCCGCCGCATGTCCTCCAGGCGGGGAGAGCAGAACCCAGAACCTTCGGGAGGGATCCAGGTAAGTCACTGCAGGTGGGGCAAGCCCCGCCTTCCAGGGGGTGGAGCCGAGCCTCCTGCCGGCCTGTCCTGGCGTCACTGATCGCTTTAGCACCTGCTCCTTCTTTCTAGGCGCCAATGCAGGACCCCAGAGAGTCGCGTGCAGGCAGAACCGGGTCAGATGTGCCAAGAGGCGTGGAGATGGGGCCAGACCCTGATTTCTCTTCTGCGATCACGTCTGAGCCCGTGCGCATCCGCCACTGGGTCCGCAGTGACCTGGGCAGCGAGCGGTGCCCCAGCAGGTACGATGGTCCTTGGGGACCTGGGATTGGGCCTCAATGTCCCGGTTCCCTCTCACTCCCCAGTCAGCTCTGTGGGGCCTGGTCCTGCTCTCTGGCCAGGCCATGCCCTCGGCTCAGGGAGCCGTCCTGTGTGCGCCAGCATCACAGCCACTCCCCTTCCCACTGGGTGACCTCCTGGGGAATGCCTGCTTCCGCACCCACACCTGGCCGGGCACTGCCTGTCCCACACCTGGCTGCGCGGTGCATCGCTGGACACGCCCCCAAACAGAGTCTGTGCCCCCACCTGGGTTCTGCTGGATTTGGAAGAAAGGTCGAATATGGGAATTGCTTTTTCTTTTTTTTTTTAGAAAAAAAAAGAACTTTCCTTGGGCCCCCTCATCGGCCAGGTTGGGGACTATGACCAGGACGCCTGCCTTTAAGTCCTGGCCGAGCCCAGCTTCTGACACAGAGAGGAGAGGCGACTGCCGGAGGGAGGTGCTGGGAGGATGCCCGGGGGCTGACCCACATCGGAAACCGGACAAGAGCCTGGGTCTGCGGGGTCAGACACCGACCTGGTTCTGGTCCAGACGTAGGGGGGGCACAGCCTCACCCGACAGGCTACTCGGACCCGCTGAAGAGGCGGACACTCCTCACCCGGGACCGTGCCCCAGCCCTCTTCAGAGCATCGTCAGTCCCCACATGCTGTGCAAACATGTGCTGTGGAAGATGGGCCACGTCCACGTAGACAGGAGTGTGGTTCCTCCCCACCCCCGCTCTTCCCACTCCCCTGTAGATCAATTAATTTCCCACCAGCTTCTGCTCTTGTAGACAGCGCTGCACGCATCTGTGAAGACGGAGAGGGGTGGACGGGTAACTTCAGCAAACTGTTCAACAGTCCACGTGGTAGCCTCATCGTCTAGTGATGACTAGCGCCATCTCCCTTGCAGAGCTGGTGGGAGGATGAAGTGAGTTAGAATTTGTAAAGCTCTTGGGCCAGTCGAGACCAGTGTCTGGAGAATCGTAAGCACTCCACCACTGCAGTTAAAAGCCAGACATGCACATACACTTTCCGGATGCTGGGGAGCCGGGTTTGCAGTGCGTAGTGCTATGTCTTGGAGCTCTGCATACGCGAGCACACACACATGTGCCATCATCTGAGCAGTGGCAGGTGTACGGATGGACTATGAATTATTTAATAAAACCCTGCCATGGGCAGTTGTGTTGGTCCTTTCCCGCGGCTCAGTGTGCTTTGAACACTTCCATAAATGATGAACATGCCTGTGCCTTCACTTGCACAAACAAGAAAAAATGTTTGCCCCACGTCGACCCTCAGCAGCTCGTAGGAGCCTCTCCCCCCACAGTGATCCGCGCGTGGCCTGGCAAACTTACAAAAGCTTCGCTAAGGAGTGGGTGGGGAGCAGGCTGACAGTCCTCGAAGCGTGGGGTGCAGGAAGGAGCCTGCCCTCGGGACAGGGGGAAGGCGCTGCCTGACCTGCGGCCCTGCCCTGCCGTGAGGGCGGGGAGCAGGCTGACAGTCCTCGAAGCGTGGGGTGCAGGAAGGAGCCTGCCCTCGGGACAGGGGAAGGCGCTGCCTGACCTGCGGCCCTGCCCTGCCGTGAGGGCGGGGAGCAGGCAGCGGCGGAGGCGAGCGAGGCCTGGGCTCATTTCCTCTCATGCAGCCCCAGTGCTGCTCCCAGCGTCTGTACTGAGTCACCTCCCAACAGGCTACTGAGATGACAAACTACAGTTTTATCCAAATGCATGAAAAATCTCCTCTGTCCAATACATTTCTTAGAGTTCGCACTTCTGGGTTGGAGACGACCAAACCCAGCCATTGCAGCGTTGGCATCACCATTAGCGTTTTCTTCCTGAGAGTGGTTGTACTGTGGAGCCAATTGCTTCTGGCAGAGAGAGATAAAGAGGTGGAGGTGGAGGTGGAGGTGGAGGTGGGGACTGAGTGAGAACATTATTAACCAGCCCTTCCCATGAAGGAGCTAGGATTAGGGTTAAGGTTAGAGTTAGGATTAGGGTTAGGGGTAGCGCTTGGGGTTAGAGTTTCGGGTTAGGGTTAGGGTTAGGGTTAGAGGATAGGGTTAGGGTTAGGGTTAGAGGATAGGGTTAGGGTTAGGGCTAGGGTTAGAGGATAGTGTTAGGGTTAGGGCTAGGGTTAGAGGATAGTGTTAGGGTTAGGGCTAGGGTTAGCGGATAGGGTTAGGGTTAGAGGATAGGGTTAGGGTTAGAGGATAGGGTTAGGGTTAGGGTTAGAGGATAGGGTTAGGGTTAGAGGATAGGGTTAGGGTTAGAGGATAGGGTTAGGGTTAGGGTTAGAGGTTAGGGTTAGGGGTTAGGGTTAGAGGATAGTGTTAGGGTTAGAGGATAGGGTTAGGGTTAGGGTTAGAGGTTAGGGTTAGGGGTTAGGGTTAGAGGATAGGGTTAGGGTTAGAGGATAGGGTTAGGGTTAGGGTTAGAGGATAGGGTTAGGGTTAGAGGATAGGGTTAGGGTTAGGGCTAGGGCTAGGGCTAGGGTTAGGGTTAGAGGATAGTGTTAGGGTTAATGTTATTGTTAGAGGATAGGGTTAGGGTTAGGGCTAGGGTTAGAGGCTAGTGTTAGGGTTAGAGGATAGTTTTAGGGATAGGGTTAGAGGATAGGGTTAGGGTTAGAGGATAGTGTTAGGGTTAGAGGATAGTTTTAGGGATAGGGTTAGAGGATAGGGTTAGGGTTAGGGTTAGGGTTAGAGGATAGTGTTAGGGTTAGGGTTAGAGGATAGGGTTAGGGTTATGGTTAGAGGATAGTGTTAGGGTTAGGGTTAGAGGTTAGGGTTAGGTGTTAGGGTTAGAGGATAGTGTTAGGGTTAGAGGATAGTGTTAGGGTTAGGTTATAGGATAGTGTTAGGGTTAGGCTTAGAGATTAGGGTTAGGGTTAGGGCTAGGGCTAGGTTTAGGGTTAGGGCTAGGGCTAGGGTTAGGGTTAGAGGATAGTGTTAGGATTAATGTTAGGGTTAGAGGATAGTGTTAGGGTTAGGGCTAGGGCTAGGGTTAGGGTTAGAGGATAGTGTTAGGGTTAGGGTTAGGGTTAGAGGATAGGGTTAGGGTTAGGGCTACGGTTAGTGGATAGTGTTAGGGTTAGGGCTAGGGCTAGGGTTAGGGTTAGAGATTTGTGTTAGGGTTAGAGGATAGGGTTAGGGTTAGGGCTAGGGCTAGGGTTAGGGTTATAGGATAGTGTTAGTGTTAGAGGTTAGGGTTAGGGGTTAGGGTTAGAGGATAGTGTTAGGGTTAGAGGATAGTGTTAGGGTTAGGGTTAGAGGATAGTGTTAGGGTTAGGGTTAGAGGATAGAGTTAGGGTTAGGGTTAGGGTTAGCGGATAGTGTTAGGGTTAGGGCTAGGGTTAGGGCTAGGGCTAGGGTTAGGGTTATAAGATAGTGTTAGTGTTAGGGTTAGAGGTTAGGGGTTAGGGTTAGAGGATAGTGTTAGGGTTAGGGTTAAGGTTAGAGGATAGTGTTAGGGTTAGGGTTAGAGGTTAGGGTTAGGGGTTAGGGTTAGAGGATAGTGTTAGGGTTAGAGGATAGGTTTAGGGTTAGAGGATAGTGTTAGGGTTAGGGTTAGGGTTAGAGGATAGGGTTAGGGTTAGGGTTAGAGGATAGGGTTAGGGTTACGGTTAGAGGATAGGGTTAGGGTTTTGGTTAGAGGATAGTGTTAGGGTTAGGGTTAGAGGATAGTGTTAGGGTTAGGGTTAGGGTTAGAAGATAGGGTTCGGGTTAGGGTTAGAGGATAGTGTTAGGGTTAGGGTTAGCGGATAGCGCACTCTCTTTCCTGTTCGTCTTGGAGGCATTTCCCTCTTTTATACCCAAGGGGTTAGGGGTTAGGGTTAGGGTTAGAGGATAGTGTTAGGGTTAGGGTTAGAGGATAGGGTTAGGGTTAGGGTTAGAGGATAGTCTTAGGGTTAGGGTTAGAGGATAGGGTTAGGGTTAGGGCTAGGGCTAGGGTTAGAGGATAGGGTTAGGGTTAGGGTTAGGGTTAGGGTTAGAGGATAGTGATAGGGTTAGGGTTAGAGGATAGTGTTAGGGTTAGAGGATAGGGTTAGGGTTAGGGTTAGAGGATAGGGTTAGGGTTATGGTTAGAGGATAGTGTTAGGGTTAGGGTTAGAGGTTAGGGTTAGGTGTTAAGGTTAGAGGATAGTGTTAGGGTTAGGGTTAGAGGTTAGGGTTAGGTGTTAAGGTTAGAGGATAGTGTTAGGGTTAGGGTTAGAGGATAGAGTTAGTGTTAGGGTTAGGGTTAGAGGATAGGGTTAGGGTTAGGGCTAGGGCTAGGTTTAGGGTTAGGGCTAGGGCTAGGGTTAGGGTTAGAGGATATTGTTAGGGTTAATGTTATGGTTAGAGGATAGGGTTAGGGCTAGGGCTAGGGTTAGAGGATAGTGTTAGGGTTAGAGGGTAGTGTTAGGGTTAGGGTTAGAGGATAGTGTTAGGGTTAGGGTTAGAGGATAGGGTTAGGGTTAGTGTTAGAGGATAGTGTTAGGGTTAGGATTAGAGGATAGGGTTAGGGTTAGGGTTAGGGTTAGAGGATAGGGTTAGGACTAGGGTTAGGGTTAGGGTTAGGGTTAGGGTTAGAGGATAGTGTTAGGGTTAGGATTAGAGGATAGGGTTAGGGTTAGGGTTAGGGTTAGAGGATAGGGTTAGGACTAGGGTTAGGGTTAGGGCTAGGGCTAGGGTTAGGGTTAGAGGATAGTGTTAGGGTTAGGGTTAGGGGTTAGGGTTAGAGGATAGTGTTAGGGTTAGGGTTAGAGGATAGGGTTAGGGTTAGGGTTAAAGGATAGGGTTAGGGTTAGGGTTAGGGTTAGTGTTAGGGCTAGGGCTAGGGCTAGGGCTAGGGTTAGGGTTAGAGGATAGTGTTACGGTTAATGTTAGGGTTAGAGGATAGTGTTAGGGTTAGGGTTAGGGTTAGGGTTAGAGGATAGTGTTAGGGTTAGGGTTACGGTTAGAGGTTAGGGTTAGGGTTAGGCTTAGAGGATAGTGTTAGGGTTAGGGTTAGAGGATAGGGTTAGGGTTAGGGTTAGGGTTAGAGGATAGGGTTAGGGTTATGGTTAGAGGATAGTGTTAGGGTTAGGGTTAGAGGTTAGGGTTAGGTGTTAAGGTTAGAGGATAGTGTTAGGGTTAGAGGATAGTGTTAGGGTTAGGGTTAGGGTTAGAGGATAGGGTTAGGGTTAGGGTTAGTGGTTAGGTTTAGGGTTAGGGCTAGGGCTAGGGTTAGGGTTAGAGGATAGTGTTAGGGTTAATGTTAGGGTAGAGGATAGGGTTAGGGTTAGGGCTATGGTTAGAGGATAGTGTTAGGGTTAATGTTAGGGTAGAGGATAGGGTTAGGGCTAGGGTTAGGGTTAGAGGATAGTGTTAGGGTTAGGGTTAGGGTTAGAGGATAGGGTTAGGGTTATTGTTAGGGTTAGGGTTAGGGTTAGAGGATAGTGTTAGGGTTAGGGTTAGGGCTTGGGCTAGGGTTAGAGGATAGTGTTAGGGTTAGGGTTAGAGGTTAGGGTTAGGGGTTAGGATTAGAGGATAGTGTTAGGGTTAGGGTTAGAGGATAGGGTTAGGGTTAGGGTTACGGTTAGGGTTAGGGTTAGGGTTAGAGGATAGTGTTAGGGTTAGGGTTAGGGCTAGGGCTAGGGTTAGGGCTAGGGCTAGGGTTAGGGTTAGAGGATAGTGTTAAGGTTAATGTTAGGGTTAGAGGATAGTGTTAGGGTTAGGGTTAGGGTTAGGGTTAGAGGATAGTGTTAGGGTTAGGGTTACGGTTAGAGGTTAGGGTTAGGGTTAGGGTTAGGGTTAGGGTTAGGGTTAGGGTTAGGGTTAGAGGATAGTGTTAGGGTTAGGGTTAGGGTTAGTGTTAGAGGATAGTGTTAGGGTTAGGGTTAAGGTTAGGGTTAGAGGTTAGGGTTAGGGTTAGGGTTCAGGTTATAGGGTTAGGGTTAGAGGGTGGGGTTAACATTAGAGGTTAGAGTTGGAGATAGTAGTTAGGGTTAGGGTAGAGGTTATGTTGAGGGTTAAGTTTAGGGTTAGTTTAGGGTTGATGGAACATGTGGTTGCTGTTCCCGTGGAATGTCATGTGCGGAATGCCTTGCCCTGATCTGAGTGGGTCATAATATGTCCTCTATCCTGCGAGCCATTGCTGGATGAAGCCATTTTTTGTGAAAATTCTCTTTAGATGAAAAACATTCATGGCTCCCATGAAAGCGTCCCGATAATGGAACCGAAAGAAAAATGATATTGTAATTCACTGAAAGTTCCAGTCGAAACCCAGTGCTCCCGGAGGCGGCTGCCGGCTGTGGAGCCTGCGTGGTGCTGTAAGAGCACCCGTCCGCTGAGCGCAGGTGCGTGCCTTTGTCAGGACAGGGACGCACTTTCCCACCTTCTGGGGGGAAGAGGGGACCTCAGTGGGAAGGCCTCCCTGTTTCCCCTGGGAATCATCTCCTGTGGCCGCCATCTGACCACTAGATGGCGCTGTGCTGCAAGGAAACGTGGGTGTCGCGTGGATTTCTCTGTGGCTGTAAATAATGTGGCTGGGGGCGGGGAAGGTGAGGTGGTTTTAGCCTGGATCAGTCTCTCTCAGTGGCCACTGAAATGTTCACCTGGGCAACGTATTCGTGGGTTTATTTGATCATTGATGGAGTTTTATTTCAAATAAACACATGCACAGACCGTGTGTGTGGCCTCCCAGTGACTCCCATGGTCATCGTCTAACGCCCGCTTTTTCACGGCTTTGGGCCGCCACGCTGAGAGCAGTTGGGGCTGCAAAGCCTACGGCTGTGCTTCCGGGCTGTCTGGTCCATCTTGCGCTGTCTCCTGGCCTCCGACCGCTCATCGCGGCAGGGGGGGTGGGGGGGGGGGGCGGCGGGGGTGCGGGGGAGGGGCTGGACACCCACAGGCACCCCCAAACCCGTTCTCCCGAACGCCTGCTCTTGCCTTGCTCCCCATCTCCCCAGCCCCCAGTCAATGGCAGGCCCAGCCCACCAGTCAGTGACTTAAATGTCTGGGTTACTGTTGCCTTTCTGGCCCTTCCGTGATCGAGTCCCGTGGTGGCCAACCCCGACTTCAGTCTCTAAACCTAAGCAGGTCCTCCCGGAGCCCCCAGAGTCCCATCGACGTGGACGCAGATCTGAGCCCCAACGCGGAGGGGCCTGGCGGGGCGCCTCGCACTCTCTTTCCTGTTCGTCTTGGAGGCATTTCCCTCTTTTATACCCAAGTCCTTGCAGGCACCTCCTCCTGCTCAGAAAGCCTTGAAGTGTCCGCCAGGCAGCTGGCACCTCCTTGCGGGGCTGGGCTCCCGCTGGGGGGGGGGGGGGTCCCCACACTGCCTGCTCTCTTGCCCTCGGTCCTCAGACCTGGGCAGGTACCTGGTCCTACACCAACCACCCCTGCGAGCCTCCAATTTCCGTTTTGTTCTGTGTTTTGCCTTTAACTTGCCTGTTACCCATCTGCTCTGTTCCCAGGTTGACTTTGCTGCTAGAATCACTGTTGTTTCTCTGGTCTGTCCAGAATGCAATCACTAAAAATGGACCCACATTTCCCACCTCAGAGAACCACAGGGGTGAGTCCCGAGGTCAGGCGGGACTAGGAAAACACCCCGCCAAGGCACCTGGGGGAGAAAGGGTCCACCCGCCCCCCCCCCCCCCCCCCCCGGCTGGGCAGGGCTGCCTGTGGAGAAAGAACGAGAAAGAGCTTCCGTCACCGTGTCCCCCTCCCGAGTCCGCCCAGAGCAGCCAGGTGTCCAGGGATGCAGCCGAGAGGGGGTGGGGAGGGGGGACACTACTGGGGAGGAAGGGCCAAGACGCCACTCACGGCTGCAGGTCTAGCTGGGGTGACCCCCGATTTTGTCCACTTTGGGGTTGGTTCTTCCCCGGGACAGGACACAGCCACGATTTAACCATTATATTCCTTTTATGAAATCAAGGAATCTGATTGTTTTAACTTAAAAGTGACCCCCCAAATGCGAGAAAGGCTCCAGCAGGGGAGGTGGTGCGGGCACTGTGACTGCACGGGACCTGCGGGCAGGCGAGTGAAAGCTGCGGGGACACAGTGAGGTGCGCTCTCCAGACGAGCCTGGGGCTCCCGGGAGCTGGGGGACACGGGGCGCTGGGCACCCGGCTGCAGGGAAGCAAGTAGCTCCCTCTCCTCCGCCCACTGCCCTGCCCGCCCCGTGCCCGCCCTGCTCTCAGGCGTGGCCCGCACGTCACTCACACAGCGCTGTGGGTGGTGAGAGCCACGCGTGGGGGGGGTGTGCACAGGGATGGGGGGTGTGCACAGGGACGGGGGGGGGTGAGAGCCACGCGGGGGGGTGGTGTGCACAGGGACGGGGGTGGTGAGAGCCACGCGGGGGGGGTGTGTGCACAGGGATGGGGGGTGTGCACAGGGACGGGGGGGGGGGTGAGAGCCACGCGGGGGGGTGGTGTGCACAGGGACGGGGGTGGTGAGAGCCACGCGGGGGGGTGGTGTGCACAGGGACGGGGGAGGTGTGCACAGGGACGGGGGGGTGTGCACAGGGACGGGGAGTGTGCACAGGGACGGGGGCTGTGCACAGGGACGGGGGAGGTGTGTGCACAGGGACAGGGGCTGTGCACAGGGACGGGGGAGGTGTGCACAGGGACGGGGGAGGTGTGCACAGGGACGGGGGGCTGTGCACAGGGATGGGGGAGGTGTGTGCACAGGGACGGGGGGTGTGCACAGGGATGGGGGGGTGTGCACAGGGATGGGGTGGGTGTGCACAGGGACGGGGAGGGGGTGGCCAATTCTGTGTGAGGCCCTAGGGGTGGGAATCAGAAGAGGCAGAGGGGGACACAGCTTGCTTTGGGGGTGACCAGAGGACACGGGACGGTTGGGAGAAGGAAGGCACTGCTAGAGCTGGGGGGTGGGGGTGGGGGGGTGATGGTGGTGCAGTCTGAGATTTGAGACCGCAGCAGCTCCTGGGGGCTGGTGGTGAGGGGTCCTGGCCTAGAGTTCGTAGTGGGGGTGGCAGTGAGGGGCCTGCCCAGGGCTGGCATGTCACTGAGCCGCAGGACATGGGGACATGGGGCTGAAGGGCTCGGTACCTGGCACCATGTTTCAATTCATCCTTTAGCTCAGCCTCATGGTTCCCGAGCTGGGATCTGAGTGGCCCCCACACCCACAGCATCCTGGGGACGCCGAGCCTGGGCCCCGGAGGCCCCTCTGCCCCTCTCCCTGCCTGCCCTCCGGCCCCTTCCCCTCCGCCTCAAAGCCTCATTGATGGCTCCCGGAGCTGCTCACCCACGGCTTCCTCAGCCCCAGCCCGCAGCCAGCGCTTCCTCTGCGGCCTCCCGCTCCCCGTCCCCCCCTCATTTCAAATGCTTGACAGCTGGGGCCTGGCTTCCGCCAGAGGAGGCTCCTTGCGGCTCACAATGGTGGCCCCAGCCCCGCTCTTGTCTCTCCAGCTGTGAGGGAGGCTTGTTCTGAGGCCTCGGGGAAGCTGCGTCCAGCTGCGGCCCCTCCCCCGCCCCTGCCCCACGGGCACTGCATTCTAATCAGTGGCCTCTCAGGCCTCCTGTGGGCTCACACAGTGCACCCCTCCCCGCACTGAGCACCTCTGAGGCCCCCCCTCTGGCAGGGGAGCCAGTGACGTCACTCCAGGTGGGCACTGGGGCTACCAGGTGGGCACTGGGCCTGGCCAGCCCGTCTGGGTCTGGGTCCCAGACCCAAGCTCCTCCCGAGGAACAGGCCTCCGGCCGGAGCTGCAGCGGATCCTGTGCCGCAGAACAATGCCCTTCAGGAGGGAGCCGAGGGGCTGGCCGGGCGGCTGGAGGCTGCTGGGGTCGCGCTGCCCACACCCCCTGGGCACTGCAGCCGCGGCCTGGGTCTCACCCTGGCATCTCGGGTAGAAAGGCAGCAGCGATGGCTCCTGCACCTGCACCCAGTGCCAGGGGCCGGGTGGCTCCCCGCGGGGGGGAAGTGCGGGAGGGGAGCCGGTGGCTCTTTCTGAGCCTCAGGCCGGTGAGCAGGGGGTGCAGGGCCTGCAGCTCCTCCTGGAGGAGGGAGACGCTCATCCGTCCCTCAGGTCCGCGGGCCAGCGCCTGCGCCTGCGGTCATCAGCTCTACAACCGAGCAACATGGCTCAGACATCAAGCCCTGGGCGAGGCGTGTTCCAACGAAACTTTATTTAGGAAAACACCTCGGGCAGCGCCCTCGGACCACCTGCATCCAGCCAGCACCTCCTGCCTGGGGGCCATCGCCAATGTCCCCGTTCGTATCTCACAGTTTCTAAGGAGCAGAAGTAGGTGCTACCCCAGCAGCCGCCAGCGGCTCGGAAGGTGGGAAGCAGGGAACACGAGTCATCTCGGGATTTCAGTTTTTGATCGCCTTAGCTGAGCCTTAGCTTTCGGTTTCAGCCTAAACCACTGCCACGGTGCAAGCCCACCTTGCCTCGCTTAGGTCTTCGAACAAACCCAGGAAAGCCGTTGCTAGAACGAAGAGCTCTCGGTGTGTTCTGAGTCCTGCGGGGAGTGGGGGGGGGGGGGGGAGGGAAACGCATCCCTGCCTGCCCTTCCGCTTCTAGGGGCCCATCTGCACCCTAACAGCACCTCAGGGCCACACGCGGCGCTCTCAGGACGAGGACACGCGGTCTCAGGCTCACGCTGTGGTGCCCGCTGCCGTCTGCGGTGAGTGAAACGGCTGCTCACTGTACGCTCCCGAGGGGCCACCCTGCGAAGGAAAAAGAGCCGTGAGTCAGAACCGCCCCCCCACCCCCCCAGAGACGCAGCCTGCAGGGCAGGGAGGGTCCAGCACCCGAGACGCGGCCTGGATCACAGGGTCCGCCAGCTGGTCCCCACCCACCCACGGGAGCCAGGATCTAAAGAACAGGAAAGTAGTTACATAAGTGATGGTGCATTTTTCAAAGAAATACTATCTTTTTACTTAAAACTAGAGGCCCAGTGCACGAAATTCATGAACTGGAGTGGGGGGTCCCCTCAGCTCAGCCTGCACCCTCTCCAATCCGGGACCCCTCGGGGGATGTCTGACTGCTGGTCCAGGCCCAATCCAGGCCTAAACCAGCAGTCAGTCATCCCTTTCATGATCCAGGACCACTGGCTCCTAACTGTTCACCTGCCTGCCTGATTGCCCCTAACTGGCCCCCCTGCCAGCTTAATCACTCCTAACCACCTCTGCCTGCCGACCTGATCGCCCCTACTCCCCATCCCCCGCCGGCCTGCTCGCCCCTAACTGCACCCTCACCGGCATGGTCACCCTTTACTGCCCCCCCTGCTGGCCTGGTTGCCCCTTACAGCCCCCCTCTGCTGGCCCCGTCACCCCTAACTGCCCCCCCGCTAGCCTGGTTGTCCCCAGCTGCCCCACCTGCCAGCCTGGTTGTTCCTCACTGGCCCCCCTGCTGGCCTAGTCACCCTCAACTAACCCCCCCCCCCCCCGCTGACCTGGTTGCCCCTCACTGCACCCCTCTGTAGGCCTGGTCACCCCACACAGCCTGCTGTTCGGTCGTTTGGTTGCCCCTCACTGCCCCCGCCCCCCCCACCGGCCTGGCCACCCCACACAGCCTGCTGTTCGGTCGTTTGGTCGCCCCTCACTGCCCCCCCCCCCCCCCCCACCGGCCTGGTCGCCCCATGCAGCCTGTTCAGTGGTCGTCGTCCGGTTGTTTCAGATGTGACAGCCCCTGGCTCTTTATACGTAGAGGTGATGGTTATGGAGTCTTTCTACTAATGAGAACGTGTCTACGGTGGAAAGCTGCGTAAGAAGTTCGGGTTGGGGCTGTGCACACCCTGAGCACAGGTGTGGGGAGCCCCCACTCACGAGGGGACACGGGCACAGGTGTGGGGGACGCCACTCACGAGGGGACACGGGCACAGGTGTGGGGAGCCCCCACTCACGAGGGGACACGGGCACAGGTGTGGGGAGCCCCCACTCACGAGGGGACACGGGCACAGGTGTGGGGAGCCCCCACTCACGAGGGGACACGGGCACAGATGTGGGGGACGCCACTCACCAGGGAAGAGGCTCGGAGGAGACGGACTCTGAGTGGAAGGAGCTGATGTGTTTCTATCGTCACGATTCTTAAAAAATGTTGGGCACATGGTTAGATTTTTTAAAATAAAAATTATCTATAAGTTAAAAAACAAAACAAAACGAATGAGGTAGGAATTACCAACGAGGCAGGAACCTCCAGATCCAAGTCGGAAGCCACCCAGCACCTTCCTTCTCTTCAACGGGAAGCCCTTCTGTCGGCTGAGCTTATGGGTTAAGGTCTCTCCATGGACCACTGGTCTCCTCGCATGACCTCCAGAGGGAGGTCCCGGAACTACCTGCCCAGAGGTCACTGTTGGGGCGAATACTGCTCCCCAGGACGCTCACCTCTCCACTCCCTGGGCTCCTCCTTAATCCAGAGAAACCCCAAGGTTACAATGCAGACACTGTGAGTTCCTAGCTGTTCCTCTGGGTGCTGCCCAGCTGTGTAGGGACCCATCATGGACCACCTCTCCACCCCTCCTGCCCCTGCGCCGCCCCTCCTGCCCCAGCACCACCCCTCCTGCCCCTGGAACCCCCCTCCTGCCCCAGCACCACCCCTCCTGCCCCTGCAACCCCCCTCCTGCCCCAGCACCACCCCTCCTGCCCCAGCACCACCCCTCCTGCCCCTGCAACCCCCCTCCTGCCCCAGCACCACCCCTCCTGCCCCAGCACTGCCCCCTCCTCTGAACTGGACCTGCTGAGGTTCCTTAAGCTCCTAGGAGGCGCTATCTAGGTTTTCTTCCTGATCTCAGAGAGGGAGGGAGAGGGAGAGGAACATCATGATGAGAGAGAATCACTGATCGGCTGCCTCCCGCACACCCCACACTGGGGTTCGAGCCTGCAACCCGGGCCTGTGCCCTGACCCGGGATCAAACCCTGACCCCCTGGTTCACAGGTCAACGCTCAACCACTGAGCTGCCCTTGCCGGGTGGCATTGGGAGCTTTTCGGGGGCCACCAGCTGTGCAGGGTCCTGTCTGGTGCCGGCGATGACGTTGTTTGTCATGAACGGTTTCCAGGGTCTGGGTGTCTGATGCTCCCCACCACGCAGAGGATGGAAAGGGAAAGGCCTGAGGCCGTGGTCACACTGGACTCCCTGGGCCTCTTGGCTGAGGCATCAGATCTAAGGCTGGCCGTCCGGGTGGGTCCTGTCCCTCCGCACAGGGACCAGCCGCCCGGGGGACCCTCCCTGCAGCTCCGCCTTCCAGTGCCAGTGCCCACGCCCGCCCTGTCAGGCGGCTCTCCTGCCAGGAGAGGAGAGCCAGAGGCGAAGCTGCCGCTCACAGCGCCCTCCTGGGAGGAAAGGCCCGGGCTCTGGTCTGCTGTAGCTGCAGCCCCCTCTGCAGAGACCTGCCCGGCACCGGGGTGAGCCAGCTCCCGGCTGCGGTGTGGTTATCTGCCTCCCACGCGATGCGCCTGCGGCTGGGTCGCTGCAGAGGAGCAAACAAGCAGCCAGAAATGCCCTCCTCCGAAAACTGCCCCCCCTCTTCTGAGAAAGCAGTGCTTCCCGCGCAGAGAATCAGCACAGAGGCTTTCTCAAGTCGCCCCTTGACCAGATGCCACGGCGTCTGCTTCTAGAACAGCAGGCGGCCGGCCGAGGTGAGGAGAAGCCAGGCCTGCCGCCACGGTGCGGGGAGGGGGCGGCCTGCGGGAGCCAGCGAGGGCCCTGCCTGGCTGACCTGGGGGCTGCTCCTTCCCCTCCATCCCCTCCCCGCCCAGGAGCACAGGCCGCAGGGCGCGGGCACATGGGGTGTAGGCATCGCGGGCTCTCCCAGCAGCAAACGCTCACACCATCACAGGAAAGCACTCGATAGGGGCTCAGGGGGATCATAGCCTGGGATTCAGCACTGCTCGCTCCCCTCCCCCTTTCCTGGGGCGGGAGGAAGGCGTGGAATTCGCAGTGGCAGCGCCTACAGCAGTGATGGGGAACCTTTTGAGCTCTGCTTGTCAGCATTTTGAAAATCCTTCCTACACACAATAGAAAAGCAAAAGGCGATTGAGCAAATAATCACCAATTTAATACGTAAACCTTTAAAACGTCCATCAATCAAAACCTAACAAAGATAAGTCTACAGAGAGAAGACCTGTAACACAGGTGACAGAGAACTAATATCCCTAATATATCTAATTCTTAAATTCATTTTAAAAGACACAAGTTTAATGAGGAAACTGGTGAGATAGAGGCATTTATAAAAAAAAAAATTAAAAAAAGGAAGCAAGGAGCCCCGCTGGGTGGCTCGGTAGCTGGAGCGTCGGCCGGAGCACAAAGGTCTCAGTTCCCATCCCGTCTAGGGCGCTTACCTGGATGGCGGGGTCCATCCCCGGCCCAGCTGATGTGTCTCTATGGAAACGGCCCTGTTTTTAACAACTGAAGCCTCCCCTCCCCCTTAGAACTCGTTATTCCCCCTTTTCAGGGGCCGGAGACCCAGGAGGAGGGCGACGCTGTTGACCGACGGCCAGTAAACCTGCTGACACCAGTTCCCACCCTTAAACCTTGTCCACCGTGTTCCCTGGGGGTGACTGTGACTCACGGTTTCTTCCTGGAAACTCCCTCAGGCTGCGGGTTAAGGGAGGCTGTGCGGGCAAATCTCGGATGCCCCTGCCCCTCGCCCTCCCCCTCCGTGCTCAGGCCCAGGGGCCTAGTCCGCTCCCTGTGGGTGTGGGCGGGGCTCGTGACGTTCACTCTCGGGATCAGGTGAAGGGAGTTTGCAGGGGTCAGCAAAGGCCCCTATCACCTGACTCTGAGTTACTCGCAGGCGATTGGCCTGCGTGGGACTGACCCAGCCAAGGAGCCCTTCCGAAGAGCGAGATTTCGCTCCTGGCCGGGGAGGAAAGCGCGGCCACCTTTGCAAAGGTCTCTGGGAAGGCCGGTGGCGGGCCACATGGCAGGGGCCACTCGCAGCCTCTGGGAGCCGACAGCCAGCGAGAACAAGGGACCGCCGTCCAGGCTGCGTGGAGACGAACTGCCTCTCTCCCCGTCGATCCTCCCTCGCCCCAGCCCGCACCCGGACCGCATCCCGGTCAGAGCCCTGCTAAGCTGTGCGGACCGTCACAGAGAAGACAGAGGTCACCAACGCGGGCTGTGCAGGCGGGTCCCTCTGAGCGACGTCACGCAGCAACGGGGGCGATGACAGATCAGCTGCCGTAAGACCAGGAGCGTGTTCTCCAACGTGCTGCTTCCGTGGGAAGAAATAAATGATTACTGAGAGAGGAATGGCCTGTGGTTATTGATTGTAACTGAGTGTGGGGGGAAGCCAGTTCCTACATTAATTTCATAGTCTTTCAATCCAGGTGTGTCGAGCTGGGCTCACGAGTGGTATTTCGTGATAGGGTAATTTGTTAAAAGCCAGAAGGAGGCGTGGAGGCCTCTGGTGAGTTTAGCATTTGGGAGTTGAACTGTGTGATTAAAATGTACAATGTCCTGACTGTGGCCACGGCAGCTCTGAGTGAATCAAAGGGACACACATCAGGAAAGGGGGGGGGAGGACGTGTACCCCGTGGCAGGCTGACCGGCCGGGCTGGCCCGGGCAGGAGGGACCCTGTGGCTCCGTGGCGGCTGTCACAAATCGCCCACACGCCGTGGCTGATGGATGTGGACTCAGGACTCCCCATTCTGTTTAGGAGTCAGGGTCGCCGCTGACACTGCCTGGCTCCTGGCCACCCTGGGTGGGAATCGGGGTGTCAGCTGGCCAGGCTGTAACCCAGGCTCTGGTTATTCAGCTAGAAACAAAGCCAAACAGAAAGTCAGGCAATACAAGTAAATCCAGACCTTTTTTTTTTTTTTTTTTTTTTTAAGAAAAGTCTAATTTAAAGGAGGAGCATATATGCCCCTGGAAAGAGGACTTGTTGACAAACCGCCCCTAACGATGATCTTCAGTGGAGAACTGGTGAGAGTCCCGCTAAGACGGGGGAGATGCGAGAGCATCATTACTCACGCGGGTGGAGGAGCGAAGAGAAGACGCCAGCGGGCATGCGCAGCGCTCACAGTGCCGGCAGAACCCGTTTCCTTCCCATGTCAGGACTCAGGTTCCCGCGTCCTCACGGGTGTCGCCTGGGGGACCCCTCAGCTCCCGGGGCCTCTCTGGTCCCCTCCATCTCAGAGACGCGATGGTGCCCACAACCTCGCACACTCGGGAGTCTCTGACTTGCCCCCCGCCTCGCTGGCCCAGCGGAGACGTCGTGCAGGTGAGGAGAGTCGTGGGCCCATCGGGGGGCTCTCGGTCCTGGGGTCCAGCTGTAGCACCTCGCAAGGTCTTCTCTTTCTCGCCACGCAACCTACCCTGTCCTGAGAGCGGGCGCAGGCATCGTGGGGCCACTGCTCTGCTCGCCACGATGCCCCCTGAGAGGGCAGGGGCAAGGCCAGCATGAGGTCCATGCGGCCAGCCTGGTGCTACGAGGTGTTACGCTGAGCCCGTGGCGGGGCGCGAGCGGCCCCTCGCAGGGGAAGCCACGGCTTAGCACTCGCCGCGTGGTCGACCTTGTGGCTGCAGGCAAGGTGCGGCCCAGCGGCTGGTCTGCTGCACACTGGCCACGCGTGGACGTGGATGTGGGTCCGCCTCGCACGCGTAGATCTTGGGAAAATGAATCTCATTTTTGTTTTATAAAACGGGGGTAAGGAAAGGCAGTGAGTGATAACCTAAGGGATCATGACATGCTTTACTGGCCTCTTAGGGCTTAGACATGATGATCCCCGTGCGTGATGATCCGCGTGTGTGATCCGCGTGCGTGATGATCCGTGTGCATGATCCGCGTGCGTGATGATCCGTGTGCATGATCCGCGTGCGTGATCTACGTGTGTGATCCGCGTGCGTGATGATCCACGTGTGTGATCCGCATGTGTGATCCGCGTGCGTGATGATCCTTGTGCATGATCCGCGTGCATGATGATCCATGTGTGTGATCCGCGTGCGTGATGATCCGCGTGCGTGATGATCCTTGTGCATGATCCGCGTGCATGATGATCCATGTGTGTGATCTGCGTGCGTGATGATCCGCGTGTGATCCGCGTGCGTGATGATCCCTGTGCGTGATGATCCGTGTGCATGATCCGCGTGCGTGATGATCCGCGTGTGTGATCCACGTGCGTGATGATCCGCGTGCGTGATCGCCGTGCGTGATGATCCGCGTGCGTGATCTGTGTGCGTGATGATCCGCGTGCGTGATGATCCGTGTGCATGATCCCCGTGCGTGATGATCCGCGTGAGTGATCCGCGTACACGATGATACGCGTGTGCGATGACATGCGTGCGCGATGACCCGCGTGTGGGCCTTGCACGTGGAGGCTGGTGAACAAACCTGCTTCCTCCTCTCCTGCTCGCTCTCCAGGATTGTGGAGGACATGGCTCTCTCCAGAAGGACAACTCGGAGGGAACAGCAGAGACGCCCACGCTGTGTTCTACTCCCGTTCCGCCTGGTGGTGTCACAGGCTTTACGCCAGTGTGGACAGTAACAAGTACACACAATGGACACAGCCAATGGCGGGGTGTGGACACACACCATGTCACCGTGTGCAGGTGTGAAATGTTATGTTTCCATAAATCCGTGAGCTGCCCGTCAGTGAGAGAAAGTGAAGCGTGGTCCTTTTCTTTCTGCCTCTGTACGGAAGGGTTAAAAGTGGCTTCTTCTGAGAGTGACAGATGTGAAAAGTTCATAAATAATTCACACAGCAGGACAATGGGGAGTAATTGGGAGCCTATGCATTAAGCGCCATTGTCTGTTATAAATATCCGCTCCGGTTCCTCCGCGGCCAGCATGGGAGTCAGTATTGGCAGTGAAGCCGCCGCAGTGAGCGTGGCTCAGGCCGTCCACTCAGGCCCCGGGGAGCGTGGCTCAGGCCGTCCACTCAGGCCCCGGGGAGCGTGGCTCAGGCCGTCCACTCGGGCCCCGGGGAGCGTGGCTCAGGCCATCCACTCGGGCCCTGGGGAGCGTGGCTCAGGCCATCCACTCAGGCCCCGGGGAGCGTGGCTCAGGCCGTCCACTCGGGCCCCGGGGAGCGTGGTTCACGCCGTCCACTCGGGCCCCGGGGAGCGTGGCTCAGGCCGTCCACTCAGGCCCCGGGGAGCGTGGCTCACGCCGTCCACTCGGGCCCCGGGGAGCGTGGCTCAGGCCGTCCACTCGGGCCCCGGGGAGCGTGGCTCACGCCGTCCACTCAGGCCCCGGGGAGCGTGGCTCAGGCCGTCCACTCGGGCCCTGGGGAGCGTGGTTCACGCCATCCACTCAGGCCCCGGGGAGCGTGGCTCAGGCCGTCCACTCAGGCCCCGGGGAGCGTGGCTCACGCCGTCCACTCGGGCCCCGGGGAGCGTGGCTCAGGCCGTCCACTCGGGCCCCGGGGAGCGTGGCTCACGCCATCCACTCAGGCCCCGGGGAGCGTGGCTCAGGCCGTCCACTCGGGCCCCGGGGAGCGTGGCTCACGCCGTCCACTCGGGCCCCGGGGAGCGTGGCTCAGGCTGTCCACTCGGGCCCCAGGGAGCGTGACTCAGGCCGTCCACTCGGGCGGGTTGTGACGCTGGCCTCCGTGGCGGCGGGGGTCCTGGCTCACGCAGCGCCGAGCTCTCGGGAGGGTCCCGGGAGCCGACCTCTCCCCTGAAAGCCCAGGCCCCTCCGTGGCGTCCCCCTTCACAGCGAGAGCCTCCCTGGAACTTTCCTCCTGGCATTTGGGGGTTTTTGTTTGTTTCTCCAGCTACTGCGAGCTCCTCAGTGGGAAACCACATGTGCTGACCCCGTTTGTGGGTCGCCTTGTGTTTCCGGGTTCGAGCTGCACCCCCCCCCCCCCGTAAAGCACCCCAGTTGGAGACACTAGGACGTGAGCCACAGCAGAGGGTGGGAAAGCAGGTAGGACAAGGGGGTCCTGCCAGCTACTGGGAGAGCAGCGGGCTGTCCTGGTCTGCGATGCAGCAGAAGCCGTAGGGGGAACAGGAGGAATGTAGCTTCCGCTTTAAATACCTTACCCTGGCCTCAGCTTTCCCCCCAAATTTAGTTAGTTTATTGAACCCTATATATATATTATATATATATAATTTACTGTACTTTTTCAGAAGTACCTTCAGTTGCTTAGCAATTCAAAATCAGCAATGGGCCCCCTAAGCCAGCGGTTCTCAGCCTGTGGGCCGCGGCCCCTTTGGGGGTCAAACGACCCTTTCACAGGGGTCGCCTAAGACCATCGGAAAACACATAGATAATTACATACTGTTTTTGTGATTAGTCACTATGCTTTAATTATGTTCACTTTGTCACAATGAAAATCCATCCTGCATATCAGATATTTACATGACGACTCATAACAGTAGCAACATGACAGTGATGAAGTAGCAACGAAAATAATTTTATGGTTGGGGGTCACCCCAACATGAGGAGCTGTATCAAAGGGTCGCGGCATTAGGAAGGTTGAGAACCACTGCTCTAATCCGAAAAGAAGGAAAAAGACAACATAAAAAGCATCTGGGCAGGTGGCCCGCGGACCTGAGGGCGAGACTGTGCCCAGCGGGCGGGCGGGGGGAGCGAGGCGGCCGACAGGGCCCACGGGCCGTGCGTGTCCTTGTTCAGGGAGAGGCGGGCGCTTTCCCCGAGGAGCAGCCCCTGGAGGCCGAGACACGCATGCGTGCTGGCCTCTGGCTCCTACCCTGCGAAAGCCTACGTCGAAGAACTGACACCGTGTCCACGTCACCACCCCATTGAGATGGACATGCCCTTGAACCTGTGGCCGGGGCCACGTTAACACGTGGTTCTCGCTCAGGGAGCTCCTCATTCACAGACGCCGAGGAGGGCACTGAGCCGGCTCCTCGGGGCTGATGCCTGGACGTTCAGCCTTTTATCGCTGCTCCCGGGGCTTTACCACGTCACCAGCGCAGGGCGCCTGGCAGCAACAGAAAAACCACCGTTTCCATCAGTTATTCCCCCTCCAGCTGGGCTCCTCCCGGCGGACTGCAGCGGGGAGGGGGTGAAGGAGGAGGCCGGGGGGGACAAATGGCGACGGAAGGAGACTGGCCTGGGGTGGGGAACACACAGTACAACGCACAGATGACGCATTATGGACGTGAACCCCTGAAACCCATGCCATTTTATTACCCAAGGCCACCCCGGGACATTCAGTAAAAACATTTTGGTAGAAAGAAGATCAACATTAGCCTGACAGACACTTGGGGAGGGGCGGGGGCGGGGCCAATGGGGTCTTGAGTCAGGATGACGGGAGACGGCTGTGTCATCAGCAGGATGCGTGTGTGCAGAAGGCGGTGTAGGGAGATGGTGGGAAGCTTACCAAGCGCTGGAAAAACATCACCAGGGACTTTGCAACCGATACTCCCCTCCAATTCACAGCGACGCATCACTGCGTGTTAACCTAAAGAGTTAAGTATTTTCCACAAAATGCTGGTATTTTATAGAGCGCCTCCCTGCAGGCCCTTAAAGAAACACTGCACGCGCACACATTGCACATTACATAAGGGTTAGCATTTGGGCCCCTTGCCCGTGGTGAAGTCCGCTGACACGTTATTTTAGTTCAGCTCGGAGTGGCGGGGGCTAAATGCCATCCCTGGGGAGACGGCTGTTTCTATTCCGTGCGCCCCTGCCCTTTCCTCGAGCAGACAGCAGCTCCGCACAGCGGCCTCGCCCGGACGGTGCGGAGCCCGAGGGAGGTTTGCAGAAACCGTCCTGTATGAAACGGCCTGGAGGGACCGGCCTCTCCGTTACGCTGGGTGACTCCCCAGCCCCCGGCCGAGCCAGCCAGCACCCGCGCCACCCCCACTCTCCTCCTCTCCTCCTGTCTCCCCGCAACTGCATCCTGCTGATGCCCCCTCCTAAGTAACCCCCCAGCCCTTGCACCCACCCTCCTTCTGTGTCCACCTGGCATCTTCATCACCTATGTGGCCCGCACCCCCTCTCCCACCTGGAACTCCTTGGCCCCTGTCTGGCAGCCGTAGTAAGTTTATAAGATGAAGATTCAACGATGTGCACCCCCTTCTCTCAGCACCAAGGGATTAAGTCCTAACTTGCTGGCGTGGCTCATGAGCCTCTTCCAACCTTACTCAGAGGAGGGTCGCTGACTGCCCCCTCCTCCTGCTTCCCACCCCACCCCTGCGTCCCACCTGTGCGCCTGTTTCCTGTGATGTCGCCTGCTGTTGTCTCCCTTCCTAAACTGGGGTACTCACCCCTTATCCAAGTAGGAAGTATTTATCCTTCAAGACACAAATGGCCCTTCTCGTTTTTATTTTCATTTGTTTATGTTTTTACTAGAGGCCCGGTGCACAAAATTTGTGCATGGGGGGGGGGGTCCTCAGCTGACCCTGAGCCCTCTCGCAGTCTAGGAGCCCTCAGGGGATGTCCGACTGATGGCTTAGGCCCACTCCCTGTAGGCCTAAGCCATCAGTCGGACATCCTTAACACTGCCGCAGAGGCAGGAGAGGCTGCCGCCACCACCGCTGCGCTCACCAGATGTGAGCCCGGCTCAGGGATTCTGGCTAAGTGGCACTCCCCCTGTGGGAGCACACTGACCATCAGGGGGCAACTCCTGCATTGAGCATCTGCCCCCTGGTGGTCAGTGAGCATCATAGCAACCAGTCATTCTGCCATTTGGTCAATTTGCACATTAGCCTTTTATTATATAGGATTGATTTCAGAGAGGAAGGGAGAGGGAGAGAGAGAGAGAAACATCAGTGATGAGAGAGAATCATGGATCGGCTGCCTCCTGCACGCCCCGCCCTGGGGATTGAGCCCCCAACCCGGGCCTGTGCCCTGACCGGGAATTGAACCACGACCTCCTGGTTCATAGATGGATGCTCAGCCACTGAGCCCTGGCGGCCGGGCTGCTGTCGCTGTCTTGGGGCGCTACATCGCTGCCAGCGAGATATCATCTGTGTGGTTGGAAACTTTCTTGCAAGTTTAAAAATGAACTTGGGAAAAGTGGAACACACTCGAAGCTCCATGTTTTCCCTCCAGCATCTTCCTGGAACAGCAGCGAGGAGAGACACGTCCCCTCCACCAAACCCACACACGAATATCAAAATCTGTTTGATAATGAATTTAAATTAAAAAAATCCATACGCTCAAATCACTTTTATTTTTAATGTTCCCCTCCTTTCTCAAATGCACAGACATAATGTTTCTCATTGCAACTCAGAAACAACCCAAAATTGCTGCCAGAATCTTACAAATAAACATAAAGCCAAGGCTCTGCGGGACAAAAATAGTCCCCACTTCTGCTCGAAGGTTGGTCGCCCTTCTGAATCGTGCGAGGGCTGCACGCATTGGCAACGAAGGCGCGCAGCCACACTTTAAAGACCAACTTCTCTATCTGGAAAAATCCGTCCTTAGTTTGTACCTTCAGCCTCAGAGACATCCGCGCCTTCATGACAAAGCACAGGGCAAGGGGACTACAGCCAGAAGCTGAGAATAGATGGCGGAGAGGGACTCGCCTGCGATGGAGCCCACACAGGGTCACGGACGCCGTGGATCATGGGGCCCAGGAAGCGACCAGCATTCAGGTTACTTTCAAAAGTGCCGACAGAAATGGTCACTCTCTTCTTCAATCGCCCCCATCATTACAGAAGGGGTTTATTCATCACAACCGACTTTACGATCCACGCGATGAGGTCAGCTCCTCTCCCACCCCCGCCCCCTGCGTGGCAGAACCCCGTAACGGATGGGATTTCTGGAGTGAAGAGGCAGCCGCTGTCCGCGTGGCCTTGAACTCCGGCCCTGCAGGTCACAGTGATCGCAGTTTTTGCTCTACCGGTTTCCTGTTGCATCATAGAAAAAAAATACCTGTTTTGATTTGAGTAGAATTGATGAAAAAATGAATTCAAGCTACAGTTAAAGTAGCGGCATTTGTGAGAGTGAGCCTTTTCTCCGCACCTATGCCTCATGAAACCAAAGGCAGAAAACGACGTTTCTGTTCTCCGTCGGGCCTCAGGAGACCGCCCAGAACGCAGCCCCTGCCTCGTTTCGCCCCCGCTTGCCCTTTCCTGCTAGAACTGTGGTTCTCAACCTCGGCTGCACATGAGAATCCCCTGGGAATCTTTTTAAAATCCTGATTTCTGGGCCTCATCCTCTGGAAATTCTGTTTCTTTGTTACTAATGTTGTGGCCCCACCCCGTCACAAAGAAACAGCATTTCTGGAGGATGAGACCCAGAAACCAGGAGTTTAAAAAGATTCCCAGGTGCTTCTAACGTGCAGCCAAGGCTGAGAACCACTGCGCTAGAAAGATCGGCTTCTTCCAGCCCCGACAGGAGCCACGTTTTCCAGGTGATCGTCCTGCTGCACCTTCCACGGGAGGTTTCACGGGAGACAGTCTTCCGTGAGCCTTTGTGTGAGGTGTTCTGTGGAGGAAGTGTTGCTGCCCTCTCACTTCATGGCACAGAGGCCGTGTCTCCTCCTGGAGGAAGGAGCAGGCAGCTTCCTGCCGTTATAAAACGTGCGGGTTCTCCGAGCGCAGGCGGCTCTTCCCTCGTGCCAGGCCCCGCGTCTGCTGGCGCCACCCGCCACTCCGTGCCTCGTGGTGCGGGGACTGCAGCTCGGGCAGCTCGTACGACACGCTGACCCTCTGGTCCTGCCCAGGTGTGGGTCACACGACTCGTCTCTAGGACTCAGCGGCCGCGTGCTGACTTCCAGGATCAGGGGACCTGGCGGGGTTGTACGTGCGGGTGTAGGAAAACCCACCTCCTCCGCAGCCTGGAGTGGGGGGTTGGGAAGGTGGGATGCTGACAGACGTCTGACTTTCTGGAGGAGGAAGGGAGATACCCCACAGGGTTTGCGTGCTCCATGGGAACAGTGGGGTGGGTGCACAGTGGCCCGGGCCCTGGCCCCAGCTGCGGACGGAAGCATGGCTGCTGTCCATGGGTGGGAAACGACCCCACTTGGCATGTCAATGCCTCAATACAGCAGGTTCTCTGCTGAGAATGATGGAGTCACGCTACTGGAATATGAAACACAGATGTTGTGTGTGTGCGTGGGGGGGTGGTGAGAACAACCCCAGGGCCTGCGATGGGGACCCCCGAATCCTGAGAGGCGTGGGGAGAGGAGGACAGTGACCCGTGTTTCCATAATTGTCCTGGGACCTTCCCTCACAGAAGAAATGACCTCGACACAGCTCCCCGGCCGCGTCTGTGCCTGGGGCAGTGCTTGGCCTGAGAGAGGCGTTTAATGGGCATCTGTTGATTTTATTGGGCTTTCTTTAGAGCAGCAGTTCTCAACCTTCTGGCCCTTTAAATACAGTTCCTCATGTTGTGACCCAACCATAAAATTATTTTCGTTGCTACTTCATAACTGTAATGTTGCTACTGTGATGAATCATCATGTAAATATCTGATATGCAGGATGGTCTTAGGCGACCCCTGTGAAAGGGTCGTTCGACCGCCAAAAGGGGTCACGACCCACAGGTTGAGAACTGCTGCTTTAGAGAATGATAGAGATGTATAAGACAGCTGTTTTATTTGCTCCCACCTATTTAAAAAAATACATTTTTATTGGTTTCAGAGAAGAAGGGAGAGGGAGAGAGAAACATCAATGGCAAGAGAGAATCCTGGATCGGCTGCCTCCTGCACGCCCCACACTGGGGATTAAGCCTGCAACCCAGACATGTGCCCTGACCCGGAACTGAACCGTGACCTCCTGGTTCATCGGACGGGGCTCGGCCCCTGAGCCACACGGCGGGGCTGAGTCTGCCTGCTGATCACTTAAGAACGACGCCCGGTAGAGGAGCCTCCCGGCTGCCGGGTCTGTATTCTGTAACGGCTAGCTGCCCCCGGGAGGAGGAGGTTTCATTAAAGAAGGTTTAGTCACACTATGAGACCTACCTGATACTGCGAAATGTTTGAACCATCGTCAGCAATCAGTTCACAGAAGGAGCCCCTATTCCACATGGATCCCCAGTCCCACAGACCCACACGGACCCCGAGAGCAACACGGGCTCCCATCACCATCACTGTTACTAGGAAACGCGTCCATGTTCACGGAAGTCACATCCCTGACTGGCCGAACGGCTGCGCGGCTGGAACGGCAGTGTCGTCAGAAGCAGAGCCTGGGGCCATTCCTCTGGGAGGGGGCACAGCACCGGGGATCCGGCCGCCACCGCAGAGCCAACACGGCTACGTGCTCAGAGCCGGTCTGACGGTGAGACGTAGGCGGCGCTGGAGTGAGCGGTGCGGTGACGTCCCAGGGGCGGTGAGGACCATTCCGCCTGCCTGGCTCCGGCTCTCATCGTCCCTCCCTCAGCGGGCATCCTTCTCCTCTGCCGTCGGGTGTCCTCAAAGAGACAGCCACGCCCAGCGAGCGCAGGACGATGCCTAATGCCCCGAATTTTAAGAGACACCGCCCCGGATTCCTCTCTTCCTTAACCGGCTCCAAACTGCGCTGCACAGGAAACGCACAGCTCTAGAAGGAAACCTCACCGCCAAGTGCACAGCTGGGGTCACACCTGCTTTTCCATTAGTAGACGTTACTTCCCAGAGAAGCCTTCCATTCACAGAAAAATGGAACAGAACAGAGAGTTCCTCACAGGCCCCCTCCCGCCCTCTCCCCCTCAGCTCCCCCTTCTACTAACACTTGTATTGGTACGGCTCAGTGTTACACTTGATGAACCCATATTCCTTCATCATTATTGTTTTAAATATGTTTGTATTGATTTCAGAGAGGAAGGGAGGAGAGAGAGAGAGAGAGAAACATCAATGATGAGAGAGAATCATGGATCAGCTGCCTCCTGCACGCCCCACACTGGGGACAGAGGCCGGTCTGTGCCCCTGACCAGAATCGAACCTGGGACCCTTTGGTCCCCAGGCTGATGCTCTATCCACTGAGCCACATCGGCCAGGGCCCTACCTCATGATCGAAGTCCACGTTTTGCACTCCGGCTTCCTCTGTGTGTTACAGCCCACGGGCTTGCCAAGTCGTATATCATCTGTCCATCCCTACACGACATTCTCTTCTCCTGGGTGCGATGTGCCGTTGCCGTTGAAAATATGACAGCGTTTCTGCCGGGGGACCTGCTCTTCTCCCCGGCGCCATCCCCGTTCCCTCAGAGGCCCACTTGCCGCCTCTGTGTTGGAGCGCTGGGTTTCAAGGGGAGGAAAAGCCTCGAGGGGCCACCGCGAACGCACCCCTCTTCATTCACTTTCAAGCCATCCAGCCGGACCAGCCCCTCTGGCTTCCTGCTGGCTGAGAAGCTCCATGGTCACAGCCCATGTCTGGTGGCCGGGGGGCCAGGCAGAGGCAGAAGGAGGAACCGGAGGCACACGTGTCCATGACACGCCTTTCTGACTCCTGCACGTGTCACACGCTGATCTCCAGAATTTCACTGTGAGGTCACCCGAGGGCTTTGGGGTCCCGGCCCTCGCTCCCCAGGGAGCTGCCTCGCACACGAGTGACCGAGAGCCGTGTGTTCAGTCACGTTCTTGCCGGAACGGGGGTGAGGGCGGGGGGAGGGGCGACACAGTCAGCAAGCAGCTGCCCAGAGCGTGCGAAGGGCCTCGTGCAGCTGACGCCCATGCAGTGTGAGGCCACAGCCAGTAGCGACCGTCATGCTCGAGGAGTCACATTCCCCAGGGGAACATCAGCTTTATCTGACGGAGCTCGTCAACTTCCCCGCGTAACGCAGGCACCGCGGACCGAGGAAGGTGGAGTGTGGCGGGAGCCGCTCCGCCAGGTGTGCGCACCTCACGCTCACGCTCACGCTCACGCTCGCGGGGGTGCTGGGCTGGTCTTCCCTCTCCCCTCGGAGCTCTGGCATCAGCGCGATGGAGACTGGGACCACCTGTGTCCTCCCTCCCTCCCTCCCTTCCTCCCTCCCTCGCTCTCTCTCTCTCTCTTTCCTTCTCTTCCTTTGTGTCTGGTCAAGGTGCTGTCCAGCGGTTTTGCAGACAGACAGGGAGTGGGGCGAGGACAGGAACCCGTCTGTAATTCTGCACTCGTGGTTCACGTGATTCTGGCTCCTTCACTGTATGACTTTATTGACTGGCTATCAGAGCAGAAAAGCAATCAGCATCAAACCACCTGCTCGCACCTGCACAGGCCGAGAGATTGATGGCGTCGGTGGAGCAGGCTGCTCCTCTGGACGTGCCCTGGGCCTGGGCGCCGCCGCCCGCCGGCTCCCTCCCGTGCCAGCCCTGCACGCCCGGTCCCGGGCACAGCCGCGCAGCAGCCTCTGATTCCTTCTATACGAGGCTGCAGATCCTCGTCCAGTTGGGGTTCCTGCTACCACAGTTCTCGTCTACGAATTCCAGGGAAACGTGTCCATCTTGTTGTCTTGGCTTTGTTTCCGATGGAACTGAAAGGGAGGTAGAGGCGTGATCTTCCATGAATGGTCGTGCCTGTCTTGGTTGCCCCCCAAAAAGAGGAGGGGGTAACGCAAACCCCTCGACCACCACCCACGCCGTCACCAGCGCCACCTTCTCTTCATTTGGAATGGCTCTCCCAGGCCGCTATGTGCATTTCTCTCAACGCCCAGCATGTACTGGTTGAGCATCTGCCCCGGGCCAGGCGCTTCCCAGGGGCAGACAGTGCCCTGACGTCTAGAACAGAACAGGCCCCTGCTGTGCCCCTGCTGTGCCCGCTGCTCGCCGCGCTCCCTGCTCTCCGGGCTCACGTGCTAAAGTCACTGTTTTGAAATCTCTCTTTTCCCTGCGTCCTCACCCCAGACTGCATTCTGGGCCTTGGAGCTTTTCTTCGTGGATGCATTTGTACTTTGTTCACTCGACAAAAGCTGTTGAGAGCCCGCGGCGTGCCCTGTGGGTGCCTGCGGCTGGGGACACACTGAAAACGTCTGTCCTCGCCAGCCTTCACCGCTGGACACGATGAACCAAGTCTGGGCAGCTGTGACAGGGGTCGTGGCCAAGGAACACAGAGGGCCCCTGAGGGCCCCAGGGGGCCCCTGCCCAGATGTGGGTGGTCGGGCAGGACACCCCAACTGATATCTCCGAGAAGAGCTGAGGATCACGGAGTGAAGGGGGAGCCGAGTCGCTCCCGCCGGCCCGCGCTGTTGGTGATGGAAGTCCATCTATGGGAAGGGCCGTTGGGAGCTGCGTGGACAGCGTCCTCCCGAGGCACCAGCAACGGGGGTAAGACACCCAGCAGCGGGAGCCGGCAGCGCCCGCCCTTGTGGACTGCGAGTTCAGCGAATCTTGGAAAGGAGCCTGGCGGCTTCTGACTTATGGCAGCCGGGCCTGTGCGTCTCGTCGCCCTCCTGAGCTCTCACCTGTCCTGGGCCTGTGTGTCACCCTCCCGAGCTCCCTGGGCCTGTGAGTCACCCTCCCGAGCTCCCTGGGCCTGTGTGTCACCCTCCCGAGCTCCCTGGGCCTGTGAGTCACCCTCCCGGGCTCTCCCTGGGCCTGTGTGTCGCCCTCCTGAGCTCCCGCTGGGCCTGTGTGTCGCCCTCCCGGGCTCTCCCTGGGCCTGTGTGTCGCCCTCCCGAGCTCCCTGGGCCTGTGTGTCGCCCTCCCGAGCTCCCTGGGCCTGTGTGTCGCCCTCCCGAGCTCCCTGGGCCTGTGTGTCGCCCTCCCGAGCTCCCTGGGCCTGTGTGTCGCCCTCCCGAGCTCCCTGGGCCTGTGTGTCGCCCTCCCGAGCTCCCGCTGGGCCTGTGTGTCGCCCTCCCGAGCTCTCCCTGGGCCTGTGTGTCGCCCTCCCGAGCTCCCGCTGGGCCTGTGTGTCGCCCTCCCGGGCTCTCCCTGGGCCTGTGTGTCGCCCTCCCGGGCTCTCCCTGGGCCTGTGTGTCGCCCTCCCGAGCTCCCTGGGCCTGTGTGTCGCCCTCCCGAGCTCCCTGGGCCTGTGTGTCGCCCTCCCGAGCTCCCTGGGCCTGTGTGTCGCCCTCCCGAGCTCTCCCTGGGCCTGTGTGTCGCCCTCCCGAGCTCCCGCTGGGCCTGTGTGTCGCCCTCCCGGGCTCTCCCTGGGCCTGTGTGTCGCCCTCCCGAGCTCTCGCCTGGTCTGGGCCTGTGTGTCGCCCTCCCGAGCTCTCCCTGGGCCTGTGTGTCGCCCTCCTGGGCTCTCGCTGGGCTGGGAAGTGCGGCTGGTTGCAGGCGTGTTTACACCTCAGAGACACAGAAAGGAAAGTGAGGCACTGAGTTGAATAGCTGGGGGTTTCATGGTGTTCTCGGAGCCACTTTTAATAAACTTTCCTGATACTCAGTAAAAGGATGTGGTCTCCATCAAAAGCTTGTTTCGGTAACCGAATCAACAAGAGGAGAAAAATACACCTACACAGACCAGGTGCGGGGCGGGGCCTCGAGGGGGTGCGGGGCGCCTGCCTCCGGGCCTGGCCTGCGGGGGCTCCTGGACCAGCGGCTCCGCCCTCTCCTCCCCGCTCTCCTCCCGGCTCCCATCGGCACTGTGTGAGGGAGGGAGCACCTCCCAGCGGGAGCGGGGACGGCCACACTGCACTCACATCGCAGTCTTCTGCCCAACCTTGAACTGCCCCCTGCTCCTCCCAAAGCCCCGGCCCAGGACTAAGCCAGCAGCGGGCCCCCTCCCCTGCCACAGGCTCCCTCCCAGCTGCCAGCCAAGCATCCCGGGGGGGCAGGGTGCAGGGAGAAAGCGGGCTTGGGGGGCCGGTATCAGCTCTGGCTACTGGAGCAAGAGCTCACCATTTGTCCCAAGATGGACAAGGCCCCCGGGGCTTTGGGCCGTTCGCAGCGTCCTCTCACTCAGGCAAACACAGTCCCCATCTCTTCCTGCCTGTTGTCCTGTGTCCACCCCAGCACGGCTGGGGTGGACAGTGTGTGGCTGATCCAGGTCTGGGGAAGCTCTTATTCATTCCTCTTTAGAAAACGCCCGTCTCCACACCTCTTCTGCGCGGCCGCGGCAGCCCGCGCGCACTTTCACACCTGCCTCTTTGTGCCCCTGACGCTCCGGGCTCTGGATTCTGGTGGGGGAGGCTCACACGCTGGGACCTCTACGCCTTCGGGGAGTCCTTGCGACTCCGTGTCTGTGGCTCCATCCAGCTCATCTCAGCTGTTTCCGTCCAAGTTACTTGTTAGGATGGCCTAGGAGCGCCGTCACTCCCACAGCCGGTGGCTGAGGCGGGTGTCTGTGCTGAGCCCACGTTCCCACCCTCTCGTGGCCTCTGACCTGGGCCCCGGCTGTTTCAGGAAGCCCTACCCTAAGGCATCTCTCACTTCACTCCTCGGTGACCGGACGTCTGTACGCGATGAGCTGCGACTGCCCATCCAGGGAGGGGAAAGCAGGTGCCTGGGGAACACTGTGCCTCAGACACGGCCGGCCGCGCCCCCTCCCTGCTCCTCCTCACTGGTGAAGGAGACAGATTATCCTGCTTTGCGGGTGGGAGAAGTGAGGAGAGAGAAGACTAAGTCTGTCCAATGTCACACCCACAGGGTGATGGGAGATCATTCCACTGTTATCTGAGTCTAAAAGCATGTTTTCGCCCAATAAAGTCACTATTTTAGTATAAAATACACTTGTTTTTACTGACTATCTTCCTGTGTGTTCTGAGACCTGCAGCTCACCCGTCCGACCGGAGAGGCGGGTCAGGCCAGCACCCCACACGCTGTCAAAAACGCGTGCCCGACACTCTCAGGTCTTCGGGAACTTGAGAGGCATCCTCCAACGAAACAAAGCATTTCATTTTGAAAAATCATTATTGAAAAATGTACCAAGGGATCGGCATCCCTTGCAGGCTGTGCCGTTAGAACAGCCAGGAGCTCGGGTCTGAGCGGCGCTGCCTTTGCGCGGCGTGTCCCCCGGAGAGCGTGGTCGCGGGTGCCCGCCTCCCAGGGGCAGTGTGGTGGTGAAGACCAGGTGCCCCGACCAGAGGAGGCTTTGGGGGCAGACCCCTCCCGCAGAGTCTCGATGAGGGAAATCCACCATCAACGTGACAGCGAGGGGGAGGGTCTGGCGCGCAGTTAAAAGCCTTGGGCTAGCGCTGATTCCACTGAGATCGCAGGCCATCGCTTTCACAGCTTCCCGACAGATCCGCTGACATGTGAAACCAGGTAGAAGGGGGATCGGTGGGGCGCACCGATGACCTCGGGCTGCGTTTTCTGTGAAACATCCGCTTCCTGGCGAACAATCGAGGGTCCCCGGGCTGGTGTGGAGAACAGATAGCACCTGCTCTCGGGTGCGAGGAGCCGGGCCGGGCCGGGGGTGAAGACGCCCAGCCGTAGGGACGGCCTCCCAGCAGCCTCCGCGGTTCCGAGCACCCTGAGCCCGGGCTCCGCTGTGCAGCTGCCGAGGACAATCCGTCCTTCCTTTGTTTTCCGTCTCAAATGTCGGCAACAATGAGGCCAGTGATTGCTGCGCGGCCACAGACAAAAGCTGTTCTCAGAGGGCCGCCTGCTCGCCGGGGCCCCGGAAACCACGCTTCCCCGTCACGTCGCAGACAATAGGGCTGTTAACCCAACGCCCGGCCCCGGCCGGTGGGCGACACGCTTCCCACCCCGCGGTCCCACCCCGCAGCGCTGCCGGTGGCCACGCGCCGCGCACGGAGTCGCGAGGAAAGCGCCGCGGGAGGCTCGCCGGGGGGACGGGGAGGCCTGGGGGTGAGGTTTGTTGACGCTGAAGAAGATACAAAGGGCTGTCCCGGGTTCGACTCAGGTGTCTCATCGGCATCTGTCCCGCTAGGCAAAGTCCAACCTGGTCTTCACCAAGCCCAGCACCGGGGCCAGTGCCCACAAGTTCTGGCCATGCCTCAGCTCGGTCCAGTGTGCCCATGCCTGTCCCCGTCTGGCCAGCTTCGTCTGTGTTCCCAGCTGATGCTATGCCCGGGCCCACCCGGTCAGCCGCAGGCCCCATGTCTACTGGGGAGAGAGAATGTGCAAACGAACAGGGTGAGCATGTGCTAGAGAAAGAGAGAGAAGGGGGGGGGGAGGGGGAAAGGGAGAGGGAGGGGGGAGAGGGAGAGGGAGAGGGAGGGGGAGGGGGAGAGGGAGAGGGAGAGGGAGGGGGAGAGGGAGGGGGAGGGGGAGGGGGAGAAAGAGAGGGGGGAGGGAGAGAGAGGGGGAGGGGGAGAGGGAGGGGGAGGGGAAAGAGAGAGAAAGGGAAGAGAGGGGGGAGGAGGAGAGGGGGAGAGGGAGAGGGAGGCGGAGAGGGAGAGGGAGGGGGGATGGGGAAAGAGAGAGAAAGAGAGGGGGGGAGGAGGGAGGGGGAGGGGAGGGGGAGGGAGGGGGAGAGGGACGAGGGAGGGGAGAGGGAGAGGGAGAGGGAGGGGACGAGGGAGGGGGAGGGGAAAGAGAGAGTGAAAGAGAGGGGGGAGGAGGGGGGAGAGGAGAGGGAGGGGGAGAGGGAGAGGGAGAGGGAGGGGGAGAGAGCGGGAGGGGGAGGGGGAAAAAGAGAGAGAAAGAGAGGGGGGGAGGGAGGGGGAGGGAGGGGGAGGGGGAAGGAAAGAGAGAGAAAGAGACGGGGGGAGGATGGGGGGAGGAGGGGGGAGGGAGGGGAGAAGCTGGGTCGTACTATCCCAGGCCAGCCACTTTTCCAAGCTAACCAATCCATTTCCCCATCTTCCCCGGGGCTTCTGCTGCTTCCTCCCCTATCTAATCCACTTCCTGGATCTTCCAGGCCCCGTATCCAATCCGATTCCTTTCCCAGACTAGGCTCCACCCCTTCCGGTTGCCATCATGGCCCCTGCTGCGCATGCCTCATCATCTAAGCGCCTCCCCCAGCCCCATCTTGGCTCCTACGGGCCGGTGCCGGGCAGGGGAACGTCCTTCCGTCTGTCTGTCCCTGGAGCGTGTGTGAAGCCGTGGCTTCCGGTGAAGCAGCCCCAATACTGGATTCCGCTTCCCAATGTCGGGTCCCCTTGGCTCCCCTTCCTTATCAATATCCAGCCGCCTACGCTGACAGTACAAACCCTCTGCGCTCCAGGTACAAAGACAGGCCCGTCCAGGAGCCCCTTTCCCAGGCTGCATAGCGGCCGCCTCCCACGTGGTCCTGGGTGGGGTTCTCCCTGCCGTGGGCGTGGTCCGGCACACGCGTCCGCACACAGGACCCCGCCCTTCAGCGTGGGGCCCACGGGGGATGGGTGGGACGTCCGTGAACTGGGGCACACGTGGAAACTCACTCTGAGCCTTGTTTCTCCCCTCGCCCATCCCTCCAGTTACATTGCACCGAGGGCAGTGAATGGCTACTTTTCTTCTGCTCTGGAAGCCTGCGGTGCTTTCCATGCCGCTTTCACTCTAGCTACAGAGATGGGGACGAGCCCAGGGAGACAGGCAGTGGGACTGCACGGCCGTCATTCATTCTTTCAGCCAGCTGGTCGGTAACTAAGGCATAGCACTGCTATGGGATTCAGAGGTAGGTTCTGCCCTGGCCGGTGCGGCTCACTGGCTGGCGCACCGGCCCACACACCAGAGGGTCGCGGGTTTAATTCCCGGTCAGGGGCTCACACCTGGGTTCCAGGTTCGAGTCTCTCACTCAGTCAGAGTGTGTCCAGGAGGCAACCGATCAACGTGTCTCTCTCATGTCGATGCTTCTCTCTCACTCTGTCCTCCTCCTTCCCTTCCTTCCAGTCTCTCCAAAAATCAATGTAAAAAATACCCTCGGGTGAGGATTAATAACAACAGCAAAGGAGAAGGAGGTCCAGGGGGCCCTTCCCTCCACGCCTGTTAAAGAAAAGCGGTATTTCAACGCCCTGCACTGCAGGGAGTGAGACGACTGAGGCCCCGACGGCGAAGCACCAGTGGTGATGCGGCAGCCGAGCTGATGAGCAATCCATTCCTCCGAGAAAGCGGAGCGGAGTGCGAGCATCCGGACAGGAACCAGGGGGAGGCTGCCGGGAGGCAGGGACAGACGGCCACTCTGACCGGAAGGAATGGCACAGACACAGCACGAGGTAGTGGCAACCCGTGCCGACTGGGCACTGGCTGCGCACCAGGGGCGAGGCTCAGGCTCTGCAGGCGCCGTGTCAGTGACTCACGGTGAGACCTCATGAGACAGGTACCGTTACCGCCCCGTAACGGATGACAGACTGAGGTTTCAGAACCAAACCGCTCCTTCCAGTCACAGCGAACAGGTGAGAGGGCAGATTCCAGCCCAGGTTCCCCTTTCGCTCCAGCGCCGGGAGCTCCTGAGGCCGTGCCGCCGAGACACGCCTCGTACGTGACCGAGGAGCATGGAGGGGGAGGAGGAGAGGGGGGAGGCACGCTCCCAGCAAGAGATGCCGAGGCCGCACAGAGGCGACTGCATGGCGACGGCGAGCTGAGGATGGGTTTGCAGGACGGTCGGGAAGTAGAGATCTACACGACTCGGGCAGAGGAGAGGCCGAGAGACCCGCCCGCGCGTGGGGGTGAGAGCCGGGGAGAGCTGTCTCTCCGGAACCATGAATCTGTACACAGGACGGCTGCCAGCTGCCACCGGTGGCGAGGCACCTCTGCTGTCAGCCACCATCCATCAGCTGCTTCCGAGACCTGACGCCAGACAGGGGGGCACGCGCCCAGAGCGACGGGCTCACTTCCTGTGTCGCAGGAGCCGCTCGAGAGGCTGGGAGAGCGCAAGTCAACACACACAGCCCTGGAACTACACCCGGCTCGTGTCTGCCATGGGGCGGGGAGGGGCACAGGCGCTAAATAGCACCGAGGTCTGACGAGAAGCGATCGCTGTGGGCTGGGTGGGTACATTGGACAGAGCGGAGAGCGGCCGTGAGCGCCAGAGCGAGAAGAGGACAGGACCGCACAGTGACAGCCACAGGCAGCGTGTCCAGGCCGTGATGACTGGAGCCTGGCTTCCATGTAAAATCTGTGTAACACGCAGGTCACATGGTAGATCCAACTTCAAATGCAGAAGTCCTTGAAGGGGGACCGTTAGGTGATCTGCTATTTTATATTTTCTCTTTTTAAAACATTTGTATTGATTTCAGAGAGGAAGGGAGAGGGAGAAAGAGAGAGAGAAACATCAGTGATGAGAGAGAATCATGGATCTGCTGCCTCCTGCACGCCCCCACACTGGGGATAGAGCCAACAACCCGGGCCTGTGCCCTGACCGGGAATCGAACTGTGACTTCCTGGTTCACAGGTTAACGCTCAACCACGGAGCCACGCCGGCCAGGCTGCTGGTTTATATTTTCTGTGTGCTTTTCTGTGCTTAAATGGCTTCTCTAGACACTCGTGTGCACTGGAATCATAAGGAAGTACATTTAAAATGTAGAGACCTGGGTTATACCCCACGGACCCCGAGTCAAGGTGGGTAGGGTGGGGCAGGAGGACCTGACCCCCCACCATAGCAACCCGGTGGTTCAGATACCAGGGCCTGAAGACCACCCTATGAGACTCTGCTCGGACAATTTTATCAGGACAATGGCACCTGGGAAATCACGTGTCAGGAAGTGCAAACTGTCAGCACTCTCCGTTTGATTACAAGGGGGAGTAAGTGTCATAAAGTAAAGATTTTATAAAATAAACCCCAAACCCCCATGGATTTCAGTATCTGCCTTCCAATCCTTTGGTCTTTCCTCCAACAGGCTTCAACGTGCGACTGAGATCATTCAGTGACTTTTTCAGTCCGCTCCTCTCCAGCTCTAGGAATTCCCTTGGATGCTTTTGCAAAGCCCTCACTGCTCACACCGTGCTGTGTGTCCATGGTCTCCGTTACACCTTTGAGCGTGTTTACACACCGTTCTACAGTTTGGGCCAGCAAATTCTATCATTTGTTACTCCTGGGTTCATGTATATTGGCTCATATCTTTGCCTCGGTGCGTGTCAGTGCCTCCCTCTTTGTAAGCTAGGGACTTCTGATTGGGAGCTACACACGGTGACTCTGTGCTGTGAACGCTGGATGCTGTGCGCGGGTGTGTTTTAAAGTCGCTCGACTACGTTATTTGTGAGTCATCGTGGTTAATTTCAGCGTCACCTGAAGTGTTTCAGGGCAGGTCTGGGGACACCTGAGCTCCAGGCTCATGTAACTCAGCCTACAGGATGCATTTCTCCTGGAGTCTCCATGGAATGTTCTAGGTGTCCCAAAGGTCCTTTACTCCGGCTCATCGGCCCTCCACTCACGTGTGAGCTCTGGAGATGGAGCATCTGATGGCTCCTTTTTGCTCTTTGCCCACCTGTGACACGTCACTCACGCACGAGAAACGTGGAGCACAGCCACAGGTTCAACGGGCCGCTGTCGGCATCTTTGGAACTCCTGTCGGAACGGTTCTCTTCTCTCTGCTGCTTTGCCCCCCAAGTCCATTCACCTCGGCCTCCCCAAACCACCATCTCTGCCTCCTCACCGCCACAGCTCACCTCTCTCAGCTGCTTTCGGGCGACAAGACCCAGAAACGCCTCCCGGGGCTCACTCCTCCGTTTTCTCGTCCGGGAGCCACAGCCATGCTTCGTCTCCTGGCCAGTGTGTGGAGGAGTTAGTCCATACATTCTGTCTTTTATTTTTTTGGTGGAAGTCTGAACCCAGTCCAAGTACTTCTTCATTCTTGAAAATGGGAGCTCTCAGAGCCTTTGTTTTCAGACTTTAACAATCTTTTAGACAAATAGAGGTTCAAGCTAACTTAAATCGGAGTCATTTCTGGCACTTCCAGCGGCGCATCAACCCTGGTGGAGGGTGGGAGCTGCTCTCTGGCGGAGACACCCCCAGGCGCTCTCAGGAAGGCCGAGGGCCCTCCGGCCAGCGGAGCCAGCTCTCAGCGGACAGAGCCCAGGCGTCTGACAGATTGCATTGGGCACCTCGCTACAGACGATGGCACCGCAACCAGAGGAGGTCCAGGGAGGAGCCCAAACTCCCTGAACTAATGAACCCTCGCCCGCCTTCAGAACAGCCCGCAGGGGGCGCTGAAGGGGATCCCGGGCTGATCCATGGTCCCCAGAGTCCCGTGGACAAGGCCGCCCGGGTCCCAGGAGCCTCGATGGGCACGCACCCCCCGTGTCTGACTGCCCACTCCCATGTGTTCCTCATCTCCGCCTCCAAACACAGGCAGAGCGGAGCTGCCGGGAAACTGTTTCTCATCAGCCACAGAGCGTTCCGGCATCTGTGAGCCCAGCTAGTAAGCACAATTTATAAAACGCGAACGGCTCACCCCGCAACCGTTTTAATGACCCGAAAATAAAGTGCTTAGAGCAACATCTGTCCCGGCAGCTGGGCGCTCCGCGTGAGTGGGCAGGGCCGTGCGGGACGCCCCCTCCCCGCTTCCCTGACAGGGGCAATCGCAGCGCATCATTTTCATCGCCATCAGGGTAGGTGCAGTTCCTCGGGAGCCATCTGTGGCTCGCGGAGACTGTGCCTGAGAATTTAAATGTGTGTATTTTGGGGCGCTGGCTGGAGCCTCTGCTGATGGCCACATACGCTCCCCTCCTGGTGCGGGAAGCCGTGTCCTGGTGCAGGGAGGAGTGGGAGGGCTTCCTGATGTTACCCCTTACCCACCGGCCTCTGCGGAGGGAGTGACACCGTCACAGAGGGGTGGCTGCAGGGTTAATGGCTTAGGAAGTGAAAACTGGGGTGGAAGGCCTCGGCTGCACACAGCTCCGGGGGACATGCGTGCAGCCTGTATCTCGGCTCATGATTTTAATGCATTTGGTTGTGTGCGGGCAACTGAAACGAAAGAAAAGCGTAACTTTTGATAACAAACTCTCTTTTGTTCATTTTTATTCAGATTTTGTTTGTGGCTTCACAGCTATTAGTTGAATAACCGTGCACATAAATTAAATGCCTAAAACAGCCAACGTTTACTTGAGCTCTGAGAATAATTTTAGGATCGAATCAAAAGACAATTGCTCATAAAATACCAGATAATGAAAATTGACTGGCTTTGGTGCGGAGATGACGGTTTTGCCTAAAAACACCATCAGCTCTATTTGGGGGATGGAATGCATTCTGCAATGTGTCTTGACAACATATTTTGAGTAGAGAGAATCCTTGTCTTGCTTGAGAATTTTTAAAAACTTTTTAAAAATTTAGAGAGAGAGAGAGAGAGAGAGAGGAAGGGAGAAACATCAATTTGTTGTCCCACCTACCCATGCATTCACTGGTTGTTTCCTGTATGTGCCCTGACGGGGGTTCGAATCCCAAACCCTGGCGGACCAGGCCCATGCGCCGCCACGGCGGGAGTCCCTCGCACTTGGCAAGCAGGGCACCACCGGGGAGCCTGCGATACGCGAAGGCCCCCGCGGTTTGGAAAATACAGCGGCCTCTTCCTCTAGTGACAGGCCTGCCTGGGCTATTCTCTGAAAGATTTTGAGAATCCACAGAACTGACTAAAGAACCAATTGGCTAAATAAGTAAACCGTCCAAATGGTCAGAACGCAGATCCTATGAGATGACGCATCACAGATCACAGCACTCCTCTTTTCTTACACGACTGCGCAGCCGTGCGGAGGGCGCTGGGTTCCTGCACGTCCCTACACTCACGTGCCAAGCGCCCGGGACGTGGGAGGGCGGGTCCCGACGGGAATGCAGCTCATCGGCCCAGGAGGGCGCCCCAGCTGGCAGGAAGGAGGCCTTTGTGCCTGGACCCCTTTCCTCTGTTCTCAGGTGCACGGTCAGGGCTCAGTTTGGCGCCCACACTGAGGACTTTAACCAGCAGTCAACCCCCTTGGTACCAGCCATTTCTGTGTGAACCCCTGGGGGTCGACAGTCTTGAATTTCAATTTCAATAGGATGAGTGGTGAGGTGCCCGTAAGAGCATGTAGGTGGCTCTGAACATCAGTTATCGCCCAGGAAGGGCGTAGGGTGGCCTCCCCGGAGCGGATGGACGCTCTCATAGAAGGTGAGACGAGAACAGCTAATGCATCTCAGTGTTGGCTTCTGTCTCTGACGTTTGCAAATTGTTTGCTCACAAAGATGTGGAAAGAGAACAAGCCGTCAGCGGTTCCGGGTTTAGGTTCCTCACAAGCATTGCAGAGGCGATGGGGCAACTTTCCCAGTGAGATTTCTGCTGCAGGTAAGTCAAGTTCATGTCGGGAAACACACCAGCTGAATTAATGCATGGTAAGTCCAGAAGTGGCAGGAGGTGAGAGTCCTTAAAACATGTGCCATTGTTGGCTTCCTGGTGCAGAGCTATCTCTACCCCAGCTATCCGCCAGTCAGTGATCCGCAAACTCAGCTAGATGAAAGACTTTGGTCCCGTGACCTATGGGCTGGAAGATGTCCAGACTATTAGAAACGGCTCTTCAATCATACCCTTCCACGCCATCTGTGGGAGTCCCACCACACAGACCCAGTGCAGACGATCATCATCCACAACAGAACTCAGAGCCAGAGAGAGAAGCAGGGTTCAACGTGCATGCACGCGCACACACCCCCCCCACACACACACACACGCCCCCAAGGCTTGTATAGATGCAAAAAGAGATGTAGGCGCCAGAGAGAGAATTAAACAGGAGAAAGTTAGAGACAAGACTTCCTCCATGGTGAGGTCCCCATTCCTCCAGAAATAGCTTCACACGTTGAGGCTCCACCCACTTTTCCGGATTGTGTTTGGGGTGCAGTCCTTTGGAAAGAACACTCGTTTGCCTCGATGGGTGGGTGTGCGTGTGTCTGTGTATCTCGGAGTGGGCGACGTCAAGATCCCGTCATGGTTAGTGCGCCGTTTCCTCAGTCAGGCACGGAAATCCAGGGCTTTGGTGCTTTTGTAAAGGACAGGCGGGTGCCTAGTTACCGTCCAGCCTGGCGTCCTGAGCGTCACACAGGGCGCGGAAGGAGGGAGAGCGTGGATGTCGAGTGTGCACGTAGGTACCCGGAACCCAAGGCAGAAAGGGGAGGATCATGAGGAAGGCCCGCTGGGCAGCGGCCGGAGGAAGAGCTTCCAGGGAGGACGGTGGAGGCTGGGAGACCCGCCCCGTAACGGCCCATCGCACTGGGGAGACGCGGGGAGCTGGGCTGGACGTGCAGGAGGAGCACATGACAAGCAAAAGCTAATTACCTGCCCAGCTCTCCTCCTTCCCAGGCTCCTGACGACGGCCATGTTGGTGACAGACCCCAGCTGTGGCTGCGGCCCCCAGGCCCCGGCTCCGAGGGCTCGGTCGGGATCTGGGGAAGCCGGTGGGAAGCAGTGTTCTCACAGGGCCGCTCCCTCAGCAGCAGCATCTGCACACAGCACCTGGGGGGTTCAGACATGCAAATTCTGGGGCCCCACCTCACTCAGCCGGAACCAGAAACCCGGGGCCGGGGGCTCAGCTGCCCTCTGCGCGGCTCTGACGCTTTCCAGTGCCGGAGAGTCTCGGGTGACAGGTGACAACGGAGCCTTCCTTCCCCGTCGGACCTTCTCCAGCTTGACCTCTGCTCCCGCGAAGCCGGTAGGAGCTCCTCAGTGACTGCACTTATTTTCAGGGAACGACTGAGGGTGCATCTCGCCGGCTGTGTGTCTGCTCTGCTCATTGCCGACGTCGCACACCACTGGAATTCCGTGGCTCCTGCCAGGACGCCGGCCGCCCTACAGCGGCTCAGCTGACAGCCCGAACCCAAAGCACAACGGGGCCGAGAAGGGGCGTCTGAGCTGCGGGCGCCCAGACAGATGTGACCACGGGCCGTTTCAGAGCATGCGAGGCAGTTCACTGCAGCATCGTCCCTCCAGGCAGCCTGGGCCCCTCGCAGCGGTGGCCTGCGCTGCGCAGTGCCGTTGGGTGCCTCAGTCGCTCTGTGCGCTGTGGTAGAGATGAAAGGGGAGGTCAAGGTGGCTGAATACAGACCCAGGCCTTTTTGTGGAGTGAAGGGCTGGAGTCAAAGGGCCTGTTGCTCTCTGAGGCTCCCCTTCTGAGCCCTGGCTCCCATGCCACTCGGGGCAGGCCCTCCCGACCACGTACATGCCAGGGTCTGGTGGGATTGAACCACCGCCAGTTAGAATCAAAGTTGTCAATGCATAGGGGGCCCTGCAGCCCTGCGCCTCCACCCCTCACGGCTCAGATGGCCACACGGAGGACCAGAAGGCGAGGAAGCTGGGCCAAGGCCACTTGGATGGAGAGCCGCGAAGACTGTGGTGGGCCTGCCACGCAGGCTCCTTTCCTTCCTCAGCCGCCGCTTCCAGCACAGGCCGCGCCAAGCTGTCCCGGGCGCAGGGAGGTGACACCATGTGGAGCATGTCAGGATGGGGGGGGGGGCGGGGTGAGGGCGCTCGTCCACCTGAAGCAAGAATGCCAGCCAGTGACTGCCATGTGGAAACACACCCAGCGCTGGCAGGTCTTACTTTTTATGTGAAAACTCCTGGTTTCCAAGCGCCGCCTCACATGAAAAATGATCGTGGGGGATAAACAAACATGTTTATCGGTCTGATGGGGGCCGTGGGCCACCAGTTTGAAACTTCGCCGCTTCCAGTGAAGTGGGGCGCCACACCGACTTTGCTCATTTTTTTCTCCGTTCGCCTCGTTTGAAGTCATCTCTTTTCCAGCCCTCCTGCCTGGAGCAACATCTGCTCTTGTCTCTCTGACCTACTTTTCTTCCTGCCATTCTTCTCGCCTGTTATCTGTAACGTCTCTCCCACACCCAGTCCTTCAAGATCCGAGTCGAGTCGCACAGCCACCGTGCACCATCCTTGTCAGCCTGGGCCAGCCCGCGAGGCCGGCATCTTTGCGAGTGAGGCATTTGGTGAACAAGAGCACCGGGCGCTCAGCTAGGGACCTATGCAGACAGGGGCCCATCCGACCCTGGGCGCGGCCTCAGGAGAGCTGCGAAAAGCACTGCCCTCCAGGCCTCGCTCCAACAACTCTGATTTCATTGGTCTCTGGCGGGACCTTGGCCTTCCTGTAGCTGCCGAGGGGGTGTAACTTGCCGGCTGGAAAAATACTGAGATGGGTAAGGGTGTTGTACTTACAGGCACGTTCTGATGAACCCGATTGTAATCAATAAAAAAGCAGGGAGGGGGCTATATGCACATTTCCCCCACCAAGAAGGCCAGTGTTACATACATGGGTGCTTGGCGCAGCCAGCAGGGGCCTGGCCCACAGAGACCGGTGCGCATGCGTGTCTGCCTCAGCTGCTCAGACTCCCTTTCCCAGGTGAGGGTTCTCGGGCTTCCGCTGGTCGTGAGGCAGAGCCCAGGCTTGAAATGCTCCAGAGAAAGGACCTGGGGTCGTTTTGGCCAAAACTCTTGCTTATCTTCTCCATTTCCAGATATTTTCTGATGACCATGGTCAGCGCAGCCCTGGGTGACAGCCTTGGGGCGAGACAGGCTCCGCGTGACATCTCGTCTTTAGCACGTCACCTCCTTTCTACTAGTGTTGAGCCCGGAATCCACTCTAATATGTGACAGTGGGGGACTGTAACCGCCCCACCAGCCTTTGACACCGTTTCTGTGAATGCTGACTCGACTCAGGCAGCTTGTAGATGGACAGCTGCTTGTATAAGAATCCCAGGAACTAACTTCAGAAGATGCAGACTCCGACTGCCAGTCATCCCAGCTCAGACCTTCAACTGTAATCCAGGATGACGTAACACCAAGGTGAGGAAGACCAGGGATGAGGCAAACGAGACCCTCTCTTGACCAGCTTCAAGGTCTGTATAGAATGGACTGGCTGGCCCGCACCTAGAGAACTTGTCAGCCCCTCCCCTGGATTTCTTTGCTCTGCCTTCCCTCTCCCACCTTATAAAAACCTCTGCCTGCACTGAGATGTGGAGATGGGCTTTGGATAAGAACCACCCTCCCGCCCCCCGCCCCCGTCTTCTCAGGCGACTGGCACTTGAATAAACCTCTTTCCTTTTTATCAGCTCCTGTCTCACAAGTTGGGCTTTCATGGCAGCAGGCAGCCAAACCTGGTTTCAGTTACAGGCAGGATTAGGGCAGGGGTTTGGGGGTCACGGATTCTATATTAAACACTTAAAGCTTGAGACATCTGCAAGACACCCAAGCTGATCTAGCAAGAAGGCAGTGGCTTCAGGAGTATAAACATGGAAAATATTAACTGGAGTCACCAGTCTAGATGGTGCTTAAAATCCAAGGAATGTGAGCGCTCACATCTACGACAGAAGCTACTAGACGAGGAGGAACGTAGTTTGGAAAGAATGCCGAGGGCTAAGCATTTAATATTTAGGAAGAACGGAGGGAGTCAGGAAATGTCTCATCTCCCTATCGCCGTATCTCTCTCTTATCTGTACGTTTAGATCTGCATCGCTTTCCTCATCACTCTTACTGTCCGCACGCATTGCTTTGTGTTTCTCTCCTCCTGCCCCTCGATGGGGCGCACCTCTCCTCGGCTCAGGATCTGCAGTGCTGGGTCCGCAGACGAGTGGCGAGTAACGAGGGGATGAGAAGTGAGTTGATGATAAAAGTTGGCAGGAAGCCGCTGTGCAGCACCCTAACAAGGGCGGCCCAGCAGTGCTATGGACTGAGCACTGCCCCCCAAAAGCCCCATGCTGAAGCCCAGTCCACAGGGTGCTGACTCTCAGAAGCAGGGCCTTCAGGAAGTCACTGTGTCTGGGGCGTGGAGCCTCGGGCATGGACTCGTCCCCTTTTAAGGAGGAGGCGAGGGATCCAGAAAGCGAGCCCTCACCCAACACCGGTCTGCTGGTCTCCGCGGACTTCCAGCCTCCAGACCTGGAGGAAGTCAGCGCCGGCTGCCGGAGCCACCCCGTGGGTGGTATTGCTGCGACAGGAGCCAGAACGTGTTTGTTTATAATGTTTGTATAAACTTAACCCAAACGTTTCTGTCCGAGGAATATAACTATCATTAAATTAAAGAGTAACTACCATCGTGCTGCACTGCTTTAGAGACCAAATAACAAAAACACTTTTGAACGAAGCCTTGCTCGGTCGGTGTCTAGGAGTAGAAGAGGGTCTCTAACCTGATGAAGTGTAACTTCTCAAAATGCAAATCAAAGCTCACAGGTACAGCAGGATTTTAAAGTCATTCTCGTTTAAATCAGAGACAGATCCTGACATGGCGCTACTATTCAGTAACCTTCCCCAATGCAGTAAAACAAGAACTACCACCAGCGCCAGCCAATCAGAGAGGCACTGAGGACTGAGTCCAGGGTGTAGACAGGGTTCCCGATCCCAGAAGCATCCCACGTGAGGTGTCATCGCCATGACCCACTGCTCCCTTTCGGCTCCAGGGGACGGTCCCCCCTCATCCGAGGCAGCAGCGCCCCCCCCCCCCCCCCCCCCCCCCCCCCCCCCCCCGTCAGAGAAGTAGAGAAGTAGGAGGGGGAGGCACCAAGAGGAAACGGCAGAGGGCAGCCCCTGCTCCGCCGCCTGGGGGCCATTAGCTTAATGAGCTATTGTACTTTTCTCTTTCTCTGAACGTGGCAGCAGCACCCTCCCAGGAGCCAAATGAGGAGGCGAAGAAATAAACAACAGCTGATGGCGGAGGGAGCGCAGCCAGAGAGCCTCCCGCTCAGGGCGCAGCCCTCTGCTCCCTGCTCCCGTGTGCGTGTGCGTGTGCACGGTCCCTGCCCCGCCCACCCCACCCAGCCCGGGTCTCCACCACCCACCCCTCCTAGGCCAGCCCTGAAAACTTCGGGAGAGTTTCTAGTCCATCCTCATCATGCTCTTTTTTTAAAAAATTGATTTTCAAAGAGAGAGGAAGGAAGAGGGAGAGAGAGAGGAACATCGATGATGAGAGAGAATCATGGATCGGCTGCCTCCTGCATGCCCCACATGGGATCGAGGCGCACCTCCTGGTTCATAGGTCGACGCTCAGCCACGGAGCCACGCAGGCGGGCCCCCCCCCTTCTGCAGCCCACATGCTCCTCACGCTGGTGCCCCCCGAGTCCTCCCTGAGCTCCCCTTGCTGAGTGGACACTCCCTCCAGGTGCGGCCACGGCACCGCCCTGGTGTCCACCTCCACATCGCGCTGTGGCTTTCGGCTCAGGCACCCTTTCCTTTCAGGTGTCTCCCCACGCCTTGAGGGACCCGAGTCTTCCTCATGTCCCCCTGACCCAGGCGAGGTCTGGCCCCCACATCTGCAGAACCGGTGGGCGGAGCCAGGCGCCCGAGTCCCCCCCCTCACCCCCCCCCAAGGCTCTGCCCGCAGAGCCTGTGCCGCTCCCGGTGCTCAGAGCCCAGCTTTGGACCAGGCTGACGGGCGGCCTGGTTTCCCTAGCAACCTGCTCCCTGGCAGAAGTGCTGCTCCCTGGCAGTTCTGGGCCTGCGACTTGGGCCATATGTCGCTGTCTGTGCCTCCGTGATCCCAGCCGCATTAATGTTATCATTGGAGCCGGAGCGGTGCAGGCGCTCCTGCCCGCGTGGCTGGCGCAGGGACATTACCCCATTTTCTACTCGGGGACAGATCGGAGGGGGACAGATGGGAGAGCAACATGGCGGGACAGACAGACAAAAGGCAGGTGCTCTGGGAGTGGCTCGGCCCCAGGGCCCTGACTCCAGGTGACGACCAGGCGTGGCCATCGGCACACACGGAGTCAGCCGGCTCGCGTGTCTGCGTGGGCTCTTACTTCCGCCGGTTGTGCTCTCGGACAGTGCCAACCAGAGGATCTGCAAGACCTTCGTCCGCTGGGCTTAGTTCTGTTTCGGTGACAAGCAGCCCGAGCTCCCTTGTCATCGCGCACTGACGGCTTCCACGCTGACGGGAGCTTCGCTGAGCCGCCTGCTGGGTCCTGTCCCCACTCCCTACCCACCTCTCAGGGGAAGGACCAGCTTGTCCTGCTCACGGACCCAAGCAGGGCCCGCACCTGTCCCACCTGCCCAGCCAGGCAGAGGGGGGTGGGCATCCTTCCCCGGGTGATGGCAGGAGCGAATACCCTTCTACAGGACGCACCCCGAATAACAGAGGCAGGAACAGCCCTGCACCCAGGCGCCTATGCCAGGTACGCAGCTGTGCCCACTCCATCTCTCCCCCTCCTGCTCCCGGGGACCTCCTGTCTCCGCACCGCTCCTGGGCCACACACTCACTGGCGCACGCAGCCCCCCTCCTCTGCGTCCCCTGCTCTGGGTGCTCTTCGCAAACCCTGGCCTTCCCTCTGCCCAGCGTAGACACCGCCTGACCCACCCCGTTCTTCCCTCTGCCCAGCGTAGACACTCTTGACCTGTCCTGTGTTCCCCTCTGCCCAGCGTAGACACCGCCTGACGCGTCCTGTGTTCCCCTCTACCCAGCGTAGACACCGCCTGACGCGTCCTGTGTTCCCCTCTGCCCAGCGTAGACACCGCCTGACCCACCCCGTCCTTCCCTCTGCCCAGCGTAGACACCGCCTGACCCACCCCGTCCTCCCCTCTGCCCAGCGTAGACACTCTTGACCTGTCCTGTGTTCCCCTCTGCCCAGCGTAGACACCGCCTGACCCACCCCGTCCTCCCCTCTGCCCAGCGTAGACACTCTTGACCTGTCCTGTGTTCCCCTCTGCCCAGCGTAGACACCGCCTGACGCGTCCTGTGTTCCCCTCTGCCCAGCGTAGACACCGCCTGACGAGTCCTGTGTTCCCCTCTGCCCAGCGTAGACACCGCCTGACCCACCCCGTCCTTCCCTCTGCCCAGCGTAGACACCGCCTGACCCACCCCGTCCGTCCCTCTGCCCAGCGTAGACACCGCCTGACCCACCCCGTCCTCCCCTCTGCCCAGCGTAGACACTCTTGACCTGTCCTGTGTTCCCCTCTGCCCAGCGTAGACACCGCCTGACGCGTCCTGTGTTCCCCTCTGCCCAGCGTAGACACCGCCTGACGCGTCCTGTGTTCCCCTCTGCCCAGCGTAGACACCGCCTGACCCACCCCGTCCTCCCCTCTGCCCAGCGTAGACACCGCCTGACGCGTCTGTGTACCTGAGCGGAGGGAGACCACACCCGAAGGCTCCGCAGGGATCTGGGAAACGCTCCTAAAAACCATAAACGCTCAAAGGCACGCGCTCTTCCTTCTAACACGCCCCGGGGATGAAGGACTAAGGGACTCGCCCGGGCTCCTGCGCGGCCAGCACATTCCTGTCGTCATGCTGCCCGCAGGGCGGCCGTGGCCTGCGTTCAGGTGAGAAAATCATCATCTGCAAACACCCCGTTTCATGTCGTCTCTGGGGCGGCCAGGGGCGGCCAGGGGCCTGCTTTGTGCGTCTCAGAGCTCCCTGTGAGTGGACGTGTCTCATTGTGCATTTTATCATTAACAGCAACACAGAGGACCCACTAACATACATGACAACCCCAGTTTGAAGAAGGCATCAAACGGGGTCTTTCTCTGCCGATCCGCGTCTTCATTAATTCAGCGCGCGCCGGCCATCTGAGCAGGTAGCTCTGGCAGATGGCCGCAAGCAGAGCGCGGATCGATAGCGCACAAGCTGGCCGCGCACGCCGAGCTATTTTGGGGCAGTTCAGCAGATTTCGTCGTTCTATAATAAGTGAATTTTCTCCACAGAATTTTAAATTTAACTGATTTTTCCTCAACAAAATGAAGTTCCTCCAAAAAGGAATGTCAGTTAACTCTTTACCGTTAACTTACTTTTGTGATCAGATCAAGTTTCAGTTTGGAATTATAGCTAAGACTCCGTAAGCAGAGATGATAATTAACTTAAAATTTTTAAAAATTTACCTAATCGGTGCAGGGAAAGATTGACAAGTGGCTGTTCCCCCCCCAGATAAATGCCTGGGGGAAGGGATCACTGTACGAGGGGAGTTCCCATGGTTACAGCCGAGGAGACATGCCCTGTGCACACAGCGCTGACTCTGTGCGCTGAAGAACGGATGAGGGGTGCAAGCCGCGGGCTGTTGGGGAACCCCAGTGGGGCATCGACCAGGCGCTGCGGCCTGCGACCTCTCAGCTGCTGGCTGGCTCCTCAGGCCTCTAACCTCCGCGGGGCGGCGGGGGCAGCACAGCCCGCGCTGAGGGCGCCAGGGGACCTCGCGTCGGGCTCCGGGCCAAGACCTGCGAGGCTGGGCTGCCGCCAGTCACTGACCTGACGTGGCTTCATGACCACGTGGCCATTTTTCCTTCTGACCGGGCACCGCAGGCGATCCACACGGACTGCGGGTGCCCCACACGCGGACCCGACGCCAGGAGCCGTGGGCTCCACAGCCGAGCGGCACCCACCTCTGCACGCCCCCGCCCCCCCAAACACACGGGGAGCTGAGCTCTCCTGCTGAGTCTGTGCCTCTGAAGGTTTTAAGGCCCATTTTTTTTTTTAAGATTCTATTTTTAATTCCTTTATGGCCAAACAGACCGAGACTCTTTTGTCCCATCTCTTTTCTAATCTTTTGTCAAAACAGACAAAGAATGGACACAGCGGGGCCACGGGGTTTCTGCCGCAGGAAGGGCGTCACTGGTGGGGAGGGTTCCGCACCTTGCAAAGTAAGTAAACGAGCCACCAAGTCAGCGATCACACTGAGAATGAGACATCTGTGCCTCCCGCAGGGGGACCTCCCTGCCCCCATTGCACAGCGGCTGTCCCAGGAGGCCTCGCGGCTCACGCACCTGCGGGTCTAGCCAACCTGGCACATGCAGGAGCTGGTGCACCCCCTCGGGTACAGGAGAGCAAGGAGCCCGCTGGGCCCGTCCAATGGCTGTGGTCCGAGCAGCTGAGGAATGTTCTAGCTCAGTGCAGCGGTGGCCACTGCAGAGGGCATGCGCTTGGAGAAAGGGGGCGGGTTCACTGAGGTCCGCGGCTCAGCAGGGACACGTGTGCGGAGCCGGGTGCATCGGGGGTTGACATCCTTCTGGAGGTGAGCTGTGCTCCCCTCCCCTCGCTACGCGTCCCCTAAGTAATGCAAGACCCTCCTTGGAAATGCAGGACGCTGGTCGGTAATGGGTGACCAGAAACGACCGTCACCCAAAAGGACACGAAGAAAACGGAAAACACGGTGGGTCCCAGGAGGGGGGGCATTTTCCGACGGGCGACACCTGTCCGGTCTCCTTCATTCTCAAAGAACAAGGCAACAGAGACGCTAGTGAGATGCTGTCATCCACCCTAACCGCACCCCGGGGACCTCTGGCCTTTGAGGAACAACCCATCTCGGAGACTCTGAGGAGCCTGTTGCCTGACCCCGAGGATGGAGCGCGGGGCTGACAGCTCTTTCTGCGCCGCGGCTCCCCGGGAAGTCAAGCCCGGGCACTGCGAGCCTCGCAGGGTGAGGTGGAGGCAGGTCCGCTGTGAGCCGAGTGGACCTTTTATGTTATCTTGCTGAGCATAGTCTCTATGATGCGCTTTGCCTCCATTGGAACCTCCTTTTAAATTGTTTTTCTTTGAAAAATATGTTTTAATTAACTTCAGAGAGGCAGAGAGAGAGAAACATCAACGATGAGAGAGAATCATGGACCGGCTGCCTCCTGCTCACCCCACACTGGGATGGAGCCCCCAACCCGGGCCTGTGCCCTGACCGGGAATGGAACCGTGACCCCACGTGTCTTTCCGTGAGCGCGCGCTTTGGCATAGGTGCCCTAGATACAGGTGAGGTCTGGTCATCACACAGTTTGAGAAGCTGAAGCCTGCACCACTGGCAAACATGTTTTGGGGGAAGTTTGGGGCCAGATGCTGGCCCTGCCCCCGTTGGAGTGGCCGGCTTGTGTCTCCAACAAAGAGAGGGATGAGGGGTCCTGGGGAGACACGGGGGCTGGCAATGCAGTTCCCGCTCACCCCTCCCAGTGCCCGAGGCCGCCTTCCCAGCCAGGCCCACGGCCTCCAGGTGGAAGGGCCCGGCTTCCCCCGCTTGATTTAATAGACAGTTAAGCGTCAGCCCTAAATATAGAGGATGTAACTGGGTAATGATATGTTTATGTGCAGTGAGGGGGAAAGAGAAAGTGAGGAATAACAGTTAACAGTGTCACCTCCTGTTGGGCCCAAACTGTGAGAGGCAGGAATTTTGATACGGGATGAATAAAATTAAATCGCTGGTCCTTTTCAGCAAATTTGTTACCCCATCCTTCGCTGCTCCACCGGGGAACCTGCGAGGCCACTGGCCAGGGCTTCTGAGGGGAGTGGAAGGTGGGTCCCTATGGAAGATGTGACCCTGGGCCCCCTCCACCTTCCACCCCAGGCAGCCACAGCCAGGCAGCCACGGCCATGCGTGGAGACCCTCAGGAGCTCAGGGTGGCGCACGTGAGTCTGGGCTCGTGGCCTCGGTCTGTCAGCTACGCGTTGATGACCAGCGGTCGCTGTCGACCCCGCAGCAGGAACCCCCGGAGCCGTCTCACCAGGACCGTGAGGCCCTGCCAAGTCCCTGCTCAGAACTGGCTCCTCAGAAGGTTCCGCCAGAAGGACCAGGCATCTTGGTCCACGAGGACGGGGAGGAAAACGCTGTCGCCCTTAAAACGCATGTGACAGCTTTGCCTCCAACCAAACCCGTCTCCTTAGCTGGAGGCCAGGCTCTTCCCAGACGCTCCCTTCCCACCAGCGCTGTCGTCTGTCCGTCCCCACACGTGTGTTTCTGACTCATCGAGCGTGTCTGCTCTGACTCGGGCGGCTCCTCTCGCTGCTCACTGTTCTCCGCGTCGGAGGGCCCAGCACGCCACCTCGGAGCGCTTCTCCTCCGAACAGCCTTCCCGTCCCGCGGTCTCCTCATGCCGCGCTCAGTACCCCCCTGGGCAGCGCCTCCCAGTGCCATCAGCAAAGCAGAGCCCCTCCCTCCCGAGCTCCAATCGCCTCCGCCCATTCCCTCCTGAGCACTCCTCTTGGGTGTGTTGTTGCTGTTGTTAGTCCTCCCTGGAGGACATTTTCCATTGATCTTTCAGAGAGAGTGGAAGGGAGAGGAAGAGACAGAGAGACATCGATGTGAGAGAAACACTTCGATTGGGTGCCTCCTGCACGCACCCGACCAGGACCCGGGCCAGGGAGGAGCCTGCAACCGAGGTATGCGCCCTTGACCGGAATCGACTCAGGACCCTTCGGTCCACAGGCCGACGCTCTATCCATGGAGCCAAACAGGCCAGGACTCCTCTTGGGTATTTAATGAGCCCCTCAAACTTCCCATGGACAAAAGCGAGCTCCCCCTGCTCCTGCCACACTGTCCTTTGCCCTGTTGCCCTGTCTCAGGAACTATCCACACCGCGTTCCAGGGGTGAAGGCCTGCACCGTGACCGCCGTCATCGAGTCCTTTCTCCGTCAAACGCATTCCCACGATTGAATGCACCGCCGTGGCCGTGACCATCCCCGCCTCCAGGGACGCCCCGCTTACGAAAACCGCTCCCGCCCTCGCCCGGAGACTCCCCCGGGTTCTAGAGCCTCCACTGCAGAGCGATCACAAAACTGGCCACGGCCGGCGGCCTCCCCATGGCCGGCGGCCTCCCCGCGGCCGCGACTTTGCAATGTGTCTCTGCAATTGCTGCACCTGAGACGCAAGTCCACCCCCACACATGCCGGACCTGGCCTTCCGCTTGCTCAGAACGTGGGCGAAACACCCACTCTGAGCCTGAGCCTCAGCTCATCCTATCGTTTGAAATCTTGCCGAGACTATGTAAGCCCAGGCCTGCCAGCTGGAGAAGGACCCGCCTGTCCCAGCCAAGGCCATTGGGGGCCCGCCCATAGCTAGTGCAGCAGCGAGCAGGGGGTGCCCGCCTGCCCCACAGCTCCCAGCAGGCCCCTGTGTAGCCCAATCAACCGAGAGAATCACACTGCCGACTTGTGAAGTAAAACGAGTGCTTATTGTTTTAAGCTACCGAGTTTGGGGGTGATTTGTTACGCAGCAAAAGCTAACTGATGCATTCCCTTAACTTAGTGGTCCGCAAACTGCAGCTCGCAAACCACATGCGGCTCTTTGGCCCCTTGAGTGTGGCCATGAAGTTTCAATCGCACTGTACATGCACGCCCGCACGTGGTATTTTGTGGAAGAGCCACACTCAAGGGGCCGCAGTTTGCCGACCACTGCCTTAACTTATCTTCCTGCATCTGCCTTTGCTTCCTATACTCTGTTTTCTACCCAACACCCAGGATTCTTTTAGGAAACGATAATTTAACTTACACCCCCCTCCTCTTCTCTTAATGCCCGGCAACGCCCCCCACTCCCTTCTCACTTAAACTAAAAGCCAGCGTTCTTAAAATGGCCCACAGGGCAGCCTGACCTGACCCTGCCAGCCCTGTCTCTTCTCGTCATCATCCGTGTTCCAGATACGTCGGCCTTCTCACTGCCCCGTGGACACCACGGGCATCTCCCTCCCCAGGGCCTCAGCTCGCTGCTGGCTCACCTCACTCTCCCCACACCCCCCACTCCCCCCACCCCCACCCCCGCTGCCCCGGGTGATGGCTCAGCCTGACTCCTTTCCCTGACCTGCAGCGGCAGGTACCCCTCCTACAGCAGCCTCTGTCTCCCTGCCTGCTTCTCTTTTCTCTTCAGCACTTTAGTCGCCCACCCAGCATGCCCTTGTCTTATTGTCGCTCTCGGCGCCTTCCTGTCCGCTCTGCCAGGGCAGTGATCTCATCGTCGTATCCTAACACAGTGCCTGGCGCATGGCAGCCACTCTGCAAGTAGTTTTATTTATTTCTATGTTTTTAAATATATTTTTATTGATTTCAGAGAGTGAGAGATGGGGAGAGAAACAGCAATATGAGTGAGAATCATGATCGGCCGCCTCCCGCACGCCCCACACTGGGGATCGAGCCCACGACCCGGGCCTGTGCCCTGACTGGGAATCGAACCAGGACCTCCTGGTTCCTAGGTCAACACTCAACTGCTGAGCCGCGCCGGCTGGCAGCATGCCCTGGTCTCACTGTCGCCCTCAGCGCCTGCCTGTCGCTCCGGCAGGGCAGCGAGTTCTGCCTGTTCCATTCACCGTCGCATCCTAACAGGGCGCCTGGCGCGTGGCAGCAGCTCTGCAAGTAGCTGCCAGATGCACGAGTGGATGCCGAGTGCAGAAGGTGGTCACCAGGACGCCATCGCTCCCTCCTCGCCCAGCCCTGGCGTCTGCCTCTTCCCAGGTGTCCCCGACCTGCCGCCCTCCCTTTAATCCCTCACTCATTTCACTGGCTCTTACTCCCTAGTCTGGAGGACCAGGCACTTGGCACATAATTTTCCTCTAACACATAACAAATGCGTTGCACCTGTGTGCAACTCCGGGTCCAAATTCTACCTCCCTAACCCCCACCCCCCGGAACCCCTTGCACCCCTCTCCTTCACATTTTTAAATGCTGGGCCTTACCTAATCCAGCATCTCACCGAGGCGTCCCCTTCCTCCTCTGGCTGCTCCCCTGTGCTGGGCTGTCTCCCCGTTCGAAGCCCCGCCCCCCGGTGTTTCTGTGTCCCCCCAGGTGTCTCCCAGTGCTGACCAGTACAGAAAGTACGAGCACCACAAAGCGGGACCGGAGAATGAAGTTCACGTACCTGGAGGCTCATTCCCGAAGGTCAATCAATAGTTCATGCAAAAGCCGATGGAAAACAGACACGTTCCCGAGACACTTCAGTACCCAGCAGCCCACGCAGGAGCTCAGAGAGCTCAACAGCCTGGACGACGAGCCAGGACTCAGAGGAGGCCCACCAGGGACAGACAGGAAAGGCAGCGCTGAAGTCCACGCAGCCACAGCCGGGGCCCAGCCCGGGGGGGGCGGGGGCGGGGGCGCCTTCGGGACCTCAGGATCAGAAGTGCCTCCTGTGAAAGGATCATAGGGAGCTGGGTGAGCAGCATTAGGAGGCGGCACCGTCTACACAGAGGAGGTGATTCGTGCCAATCCTGCCACATCTGGAGCATCTGCTTAGTGACAGGTAAGATGCTGAAACCCTGGGGCTCAGGGGAGGCGGGGGAGCCCGAGGGGCTCGGGAACTGGGTGCTGGGGGCGGGTTGAACAATGTGGGGAGGCATCGTCTGGCGAAGAGAAGCCAAGGCCCTCTCAAATCCGGGAAGCGGAGAATGACTCCCTCTGGGCAGGTCCCGGGGGTCCCGGGGGTGACCGAGAGCCCCGCGCGAGGGGTAGGGGTCCTTAGTTGTCTGATGGTCTGTGGAGGCATCAGCAGCCTCGGGCGTGACGGGCAGCTGGTGAGAACGGGAGCCCACAGCCAGAGCCCGAGGGGCTGCCCTCCGGGAGCTGCAGGGGATTGTGGGGTGTACAGGGCTGCCCTACGGGAGCTGCAGGGGGTTGTGGGGTGTAGAGGCGGTCAGGTGCGGTGAGCCCTCCGCCCCACCACCTCTGAGGCCTGTGATTCCAGGCATTTCACTGGGACTGTCTGGAACCAGCAAATTGATGATCAGGCTTCGTCGTGTCCACGCTCGGGGGCGGAGGTGGGCCGTGGGCCTCACGCAGGTTGGGCTCACTAAAGGGGGTTCTGATTCTTACTGGTCAGCACGACTCTCCCTTTTCTCAGAGGCACAAGGTGTGGGGCCTCCCTTGCCGTCATGGGGTTGCTGGGAAGCCAGCTAAGATCATGCGTGAGCATGCGCCTCTGTGTTCGCGGTGGCAGCCAGCAGCTCCGACCAGTGTGCACCCCGGGGTCGGTGCTGGGGTAAAAGCATGTCACCCCCCCCGACCCCCCGTGCGGTGACGGTGGCGAGAACATGGGCTCACGAAGCCTCTCGTGGGCGAGGAGCAGAGACGGGTCCCAGTGCCTGGACGCCTCTTGCCCGGGCCGGCTGGACAGCGTGGCCCCACCTGACCGCCTGCCAAGGTGGCCCCGAGCCCCAGCTTCGGCCCACAGCCCCCGAGCCAGCAGTGCTCCCAATATTGCGGGGCCGATGTTGCTGAACTAAGTGAAAGGAAGTATTAAAGCAGCCCTTTCTCCCTGCCCCCCCAGCACATGTCACTTGCTCTGCAGTGGCTCACGCCTCACACATCTCCCGGGCTCAACGCGGCGGTGACACCTATCCCGGGTGGGGGCGGGGGCCAGGCACGCTCACCAGCTCCCTCCCGATGAGGCGCAAACAAAGAGATAATTATGAGCGGCCGCTCTTATTGTCGCGCTCGCAGCAGACACGTGCGCCCCTCTCCCTCTCCCTCCGTCTCTTCCTCTTCTTCCTCCTGCACAGAAAGTGATCTGTGTGGGGCCGGCACCAGGTGCACGGGTGACCTCACGCACACCGACTCGGGGCTGACATCCATCACACTCGGAGATGCTGGAGCTCATCGTTTCCTGATCTTTCTGAGGGATCACAGCACCTGCCCTCGCAGCTGGGTGCATTGAGGAAGCAATCGGAACGGCGAGGAGAAAGGCGAGCGTCTTGCTGCCTCAGCCTTGTCATTAGTGCGGCAGAAGGGCCTTCATTTAGGAGGCCCGTGGCTAAGAATTAATATCCTTCAGGGCTCTCTCGGGCGAGACTGCGAAAGGCCTGAAAGACCCAAATACCCGTGAATGACTGAGGAGCCAGGGAAAGGGAAAGAAAATCCACACTGACTTTTGTGTGCCCCCAACGTGGGGAGTCACCATGCAGCCCCCTTTATTATTAATTTTAAAAAACATATTTTTATTGATTTCAGAGAGGAAGGGAGAGGGAGAGAATTATTGATCGGCTGCCTCCTGCACGCTCCACACTGGGGGATGGAGCCCACAACCCGGGCGTGTGCTCTGACCGGGAATGGGACCATGACCTCCGGGTTCCTAGGCTGACACTCAACCCCTGAGCCCCGCGGCCGGGCCACAGCCCCCTGTAGAAACGACATTCTGTGAATCGTGGCGCTCCCCTGCCCCCTCAGCCAGAGCCTGCGACCGGCTACATGTTCTGTGGCTCCAGGACTGTACTTCGGTCAGAAGTAAAAATACTGACTTCCCAGTGCTTTGCTGTGGTGGCCGTGCGCGCCCTGAATGGAGACAGTCCGAGCGGCGTACCGGCATCCCCGATTTCTCCGCCGCCCTGGAGAGCAAGGCCTCAGACCTGGGTGATGAGGAGCAGCATCCCAACGTAACCACTGGGAGTTCTAGCTTTTCCAGTCTCCTTCCCTCTTCGGCCAGTGAAGTTTGGAGAGCGACTTCCCCTGTCTTGGTCTCAATTTTCTTTCCCCCAAAATGAACGGGTTGAAGACAAGTTCTGGAACCCTCCAGTGAGCCAGGAGGCCAGTGTCCCGAGCAGGTGTCTGAGAGTAGCTCCGTGTCGCCCTAAAAGCGTGGCCAGACCCGTCCAGCAGAGGCTCTTGGTCCTGGCCACAGTGACGCCGAGAGCGAGGCGCTCAGCTGCTTTCAGGCCCAGGCCTGTGGGGCAGGGATCATTCGCTGAGCTCTGCGATGGGTGTGGTGCACTTACCCGCCCTCCCACCTCCCTACTGCTCTTCTTCGTGGGCGTAACCATCCCCTTGGCCACGTAAAGAAACTGGGCTCTGCCAGTTCCGGTACCGCCTGGAGCTGGTAGGACAGACCTCCGCCCCAAGCTCCTTGGCTGATTCCCAGGAGAGTGTCCATTGGCCTCGCCAGGCCGGTGCCGCTCTCCCTGGGTACCTGGGACGCAGCTCAGCGGGCTGAACTGACCTGCCTCCTGGGCGTTCCCTAACATTCACGAAACTCAGGGCCACTACACATCTTCTCCCACATCTACCGGCAAAGGGAAGGAACCTAACCTGGGAGCTGAACACCATTCTGGAGCCCGAGGCCAGCGAGGCGCTCACACATCTAACACATCTATAGTTTAGTTCTCACAGCCTGGAAGTGGGCTCCGAGTCCATCTCTCATCAGCAGGGGCAGGCGGAGGTCACGTGGCCGTGGCTGGAGGTTACGTGGCTGTGGCTGCGCACTGGCCCTTCCTGTGCGGAGGTGTGCAGTCCCTGCTCGTTGTCACCTGCATCCTCCCGCGTGGGAGCACACGTCCCTGCCCTCTAACACTGCATGCACCACGTGACTTGACTTCAGCCAATGGAAAGGGAGCCAGCGTGTCCTCGCCCCGTCAGGCGGCAGGCTCAACCAGTTTTGTGTTGCCCCAGTTCTCTGTGCTTGCTCTCTGCCAAGGGACAGCGGGTCCCCTGTGACTGCTCCTAGAACCCGGTCCCCTAAGAGGCCATGCGGAGTGTAACTGCAGGCTCCCACAGGGGCCACCGGGTGCTGTGAGCAGGAAAGGGTTTCCTTCACCGTAAGTCATGGGTGTGTTACTGAGACGAGGCCCTGTGGAAGCTGCTAGTGCACCTGCCCACACCTCCAGGCAGTGGCCGCTGCTGCCCTGGCATCAGAATAGACTCGCGGTGCTGACCGGCCTGGGCTTCTGCACAGCCCAGAGGTGGCCAGCATATTCTTAACAAAGGCCCTGGCCGGGCTGGCTCAGGGCTCAGTGGGTAGAGCATTGGCCTGCAGACTGAAGGGTCCTGGGTTTGATTCCGGTCAAGGGCACAGGCCTGGGTTGTGGGCTCGATCCCCAGTGTGGGGTGTGCAGGAGGCAGCTGATCAATGATTCTCATCATTGATGTCTTTATCTCTCTCCTTCTCCCTTCCTCTCTGAAATCAATAAAAAAATATTTTTAAAAATTCTTAAAAAGTAAAAATCAGGAATGAGAATTGCTGGGTCATGCAGTAGCTGACTCCTTGGTCTACACATGCAGCATAAGATGACCACTCACCGAGGAAGCAGACTTCTCTTACCCACGGTGTGAACAGGAGGCATGGCCTCGACCTTAAGACCCGCAGGTGAGCGATGGCTTCCTACACAGACAGGCGTCCCCCAGGGAGACACTGAGCCACACCGGCCAGGCTTTTACTGTTTTCATACGCGTGTCATTTCAGTCAGAGGTTTTCAAAAGGCGCAGTTTCGTATAGAGGGTGACCAACCACATGAGTTCCCACGGGCCCTGAGGGTCCTGGCATGTGAGACAAGCCCGGATTAGCCAGGACAGTTCCCGGCCCCGGGGGTGAGCGGTCCGCTCCCCGTGAATACTGCCGGCCCGGAATCCTGGCCCCTACGGACAGCTCCAGGCCCCCTCGCCACAGAGACCTCCTCCCGTGGCTGCGGTGAGCCTGACCAGGAGGGAGAGAAGCACTCGGGCCCCCACGCGCTCAAGGCTGTTTGCCGTCCACGTAGCTTCCTTCTGTGTCCCGTGTCGTTCTTGCCAGAGCGCTCCCTGGGATAACAGGAGGGGTCCGGGCGGGCGGGCGGGCTCAGGGCTGGGCGTTGGGGTCTCCGGGGCACCTCCGAGAAGTGCTCGTCCCCCGCCGGTCGCTCATCAATTAGGGTGGGGTCTCCGGGACGGAGCGGGGCCTTGGCTTTGTCATTTTATTGTTGGTTTGCTGTTCTGTTTTCAGTTTCGCAGGGGACTCTAAGGTGTAGCTCTGCTCCCTAATTAAAAATGATAACAAACACTCCGCAGCCAAACTTAACCATCGTGTGCCGATTTTCACCATTTGCCAGCAGCGTTGTTTAGATGGGAAGACAATCATGCAACTCAGCTGTGAGCCCGAACTGTCCATGGCCGTTTTGAAACAGGCCCACCCACCTACCCGGGCGTCTCCGCTCATGTCCCGAGGACGCCGACGTCCCTTCCACGCTGCTTCCCTCCCGCCCGGGAAGCCTCCTGCGCACAGGGTGCTCTTCGCTAAGAGCGAAGTGCGCTGAGTCACCCAGAGAGCTGTCCTCTTCTCTTTACCGACAGGCTCCTGGGATAGCACAGCCTCGTCAAGGGCATGGGCTCGGGAGTAGATTCAGGCTCACGGGCCTGGAAGGAAAACTGGGCGACTGACACGCTCTTAGTAGTTTTTGTCCTTCTCAGCAGCCACAGAGAGCTGCCAGCCCCACAGCACTGAGTGGCTTGTCTGGGACACCGGACCTTAAAGTCACTGGAAAATCAAACCATTCCTGTCAGCACCCTTTCCCTCTTTTCCGGACTTTGTGGAAAGAAGGGAAATGTGTCATAAAAACATGCATCTCTTTCTCTCTTCTCAAAGCAGGGCACGTCAGGCGCTGGGGACACCCCGATATTTAGAATTTCCGTGTCAGAGTGAATTTGTGCACCTACTTAGCAGTGACCTGTGCAGCCTCAGAAAGGGAGGCCGCAAATGGCTGAGCTAACAATCTTAAAGGTGATTTTAAAAAAGAAATATTTCAATTCTATTTTACTCCGGTACAAGAAATATCAGACTTTAAACACTGTCTTTTCACTTCCCCTCTGAGCTGTATTTGCCAGGAGCGAAGCATCGCCTCAGGCTCACAAATACTTTACACGAAAACAGCCCGCCCAGGACCTTAGAGCCGGCCTGGCCTGTAGTGGGGCTAAGCTGCTGCTCATTTCTGATCTTGTTTGGCTCCCAGGGAGGTCTTTCTTAGGAGGCCAGAGAGGAAATCCTCCTGGGAATGCCGTGTCCAACGACACACGGGAAGGAATCGCACTCGGGCTGGGCCCGGGATGGGCAAGCTGAAACGGCCTCTTTTCTTCTCTTTTTAAAAACAATACATTTTTACTGACTTCAGAGAGGAAGGGAGAGGGAGAGAGAAACATCCATGATGAGAGAGAATCATGGATCGGCTGCTCCTGCACACCCCACACTGGGGATGGAGCCCGCAACCCGGCATGTGCCCTGACCGGGAATCGAACCGTGACCTCCTGGTTCCTAGGTCAACACCCAACCACTGAGCCAGGGCCGTCCACACTGAGTCAGCAGCCAGAACCAGTAGAGGGTCGCATCGACGCAGGGGCTAGAGACGGAAGCGCAGCAGGCGCTGGAAGCATCCGTGGCACGTGGACCATGGGGTGGCAGCCTCATCAAGACCCGGGAAGGGACAGGGTGACCGCGTGTGACAGCACGAGGCAGCTCCGTGGAGACGGGTCAGTCCACTGCTCCTCAGCACTGAGGAGCACAGCAATGTCGGAGCAGCGCTCCCTCCCCAGGGCGTGCGGCAGCACTCTCACTCCTCAGGGGCGGCTTCTCTGGGTGCTGCCGTGGGCGTCCCGGATGGGCAATGCTGGGCGACCCTCAGCGCCATGGCTACCACAGGGCGCTTTTCTTTGGGAAAAAAATCAGTCCGCTCTTGCACACCTCACATTGAGTCTAACTCGGGCGGGGAAGTAGAACATAACCCTTGCTCCTGTCTCCCGTTGTGACTCGTATGCTCTCAAATGCACCTCGTACATGGTTGCTCCTACAACTTGGAACAGAGCTGAACTGGAACATTTGGGAGAGAAGAAAATGTTAAATATCTGAATAGACGCTGCGTAATGTCTGCACCTCCTCACTCACATCTGTGCGCTAGTGTGAACCTTTGGGGGTGCGATTTACTGAAAGGGGATCGAAGGGCTCTTCCAGCGCTGGTGCGGATTAAGAGCTGCCGTCATCCCGGCCTAATAGGCATCCAGACCTTGGGGACGAGCTCATCGCTTCCCGCACTAGGACCCCGCTTCCTCACACTCCCTGAAGCCATCGATGTGCCTCCTGATCGGCATTACTGCCATGTGTGCTTACGTCTTCTCTTTTCTACTCTATTTTAAAATCTTTGATGGAAGAATTGCTGTGTAAATTATATTTGTGTCTCTCGCAGTGTGTCTAACAGTGTCTTTTATATAACGGACATCCTATAATTATTTATAGGCTGAATGCATAAATGAATAATATCAGTACTGTCACCAGTGAGTAAAAAGGTCTCATCTATTACTTTGATCTATTTCAGCGAGTTATTAATTTTTATATTTACTGAGACAAATAAAAGAAATTGGTTGATAGTCACATGCTTGGAAGCGTTTCATTCTGGTGACTTTTGAAATGGAAATGTTCTCGGTGACAATAAATAGCAGTTGTGTTATTGGTTGTGCGCTGCAGTTTCGCCACGATAATAAAATATTGTTCGGATGTAAAAAGATGGGACAAAGCTAGCCTGGGCGGCGTCCAACCATCTGGTTAGGCCCCCCAAGCACTTGTAGGGAATAAACATGCCTCTAATGAGCTGGTGACTTTTAGAATCGAAACCCAACGTGCAGAGCTCCATGGCGGTCCTCAGACGGCAGCTCTCAGCAGCACCTGTGGAGCAGGACACGGCGCGCAGCCCTGCGGGTCAATGCCGCTCCCAGGAAAACGGAGACGGGGAACTGTAGGTCCCAGGGGGAATCCCTTTGTTCTTCCTGGCCAGAGGATCTCAACCACTAACCCAAAAGCCACACCCTGAGTCAGCACCCAGCTCCTCGCCCTGGGGCAGCCGCCCTCGGGCACGGCCACCCTCGGGCACCCTCTGTCCTCTCCGGGTTGAGCAGGAGGGTTTTCTTCACCCTCATTGATTCAGACTCTTCGCACACCTCCACCCAAAGCCGGGCCGGTGAGGACTGTTGGTGACTTGGCAGTGCACCAGGCAAACCGTGTTATTCCCTCTGAGGAGATCTCTGTCAAAGGAACACAGCCTTGGGATCAAAGCTGGGGCTGAATCCCACCATTTACACCCATGAGCTAAGTCAACAGATAGACTTTTGGAAAAATCAATCAAATATTGAAATCCAGAAAGAAGAATGCAATCAGAACAGCTGGCTCTGCCCCCCTGCTGCTACCAGGACACCAATAGGGCCTGGCAAGATTAGGAATAAGTGTGCCCATAAGGAGAGAGAAGTGAGACAGATGAGAGCACGCTGCTGGCAAGCAGACATAAGCACTCGATTTGCCTGGATCGCCAAGAAGACAGATAGCCCTTCACCTGCTCAAAGACCAGAAATATGAACTCTGTCCTGTTCAGTGAAAAACAAACCTCAATGGTTTCCAAATGCTACTGTTTTTACAGTGAACATCAACCCCCAACTCAGAACCTGCTAGCTACACTGAGATGAACTACACTCTAAATGTCACATGAAAAGTAACTACAAAATAAAGCCTTAGAAATAACGTTATTAGATCAGATCGAAAAACATGGCTTTTCCTATGGACACCGATCTCCCCACTCTTAGCAACATCTGGGGGCACCAGGCAGAAGGCGAACTGGGGAATCTGGACGCACTCGTCTCACTCACCGGGGTCGGAAGAGACCCGCTGCTCAGGGTCTACAGTTACCAGACCCGAGTCGAACTTTCAAACCAGCGGAGAGTTTTTATAATGAACTGGTGTTAGACTTTTGTCAGATCTCTTTTGCATGGATTGAGCTGATCCCACGCCTTTTTTCTCTTGTTCTGTTAATATGCTGAACTGCACTGGTTCACAAGTGGTGAGGGCTCGGCCTGCACGCCACCTGTCCCCTAGCCGCTCTGCGCCCATGCGACCTTCTCTTCACAGGTACCACCCAATGCGCAGAGTGGTGGTCAGCGAGGCGACACCTGGGCCTCTGACACAGCAAGTCTTCGAGGGGGAAGAAACCCCGTCTCTATTTCTCACCTGTCCAGCGAGGCCTGGAGAGGACACACACCTTCCCCAGGTCCCCACGTCGGCAGTCGCAGAGCTGAGGGTCCCTCCAAGGCCCTCCGGGTGTGAGTCTCTCATCCCCACCGCCGGCCTGGCGGGTGACGCAGACCCACGCGGCCCGCTGCACGGAGGACGTGCTGTGTAGGTGGGCACGGAGCGTGATCCCTCATAAAGCGCAGTTGGGAGATTCAGGTCGATCACGTCGCAGGTAACGCCCAGGTGCGGGGCCCGATGTCCCGGAGCGGCTCTCGCTGAAATGCGTGGGAGAGGCTCTCGGAGAGCTCCCACTCGAGGGGCCCAGCCGCTCTTCCCGCACACGGTTACGCAGCGCGTTCTGTCCGCTCCACACACCTGGGCAGCAGCCGCTGCTGGGGGTCCCCTTGGTCTCACCACAGCCCCGGGCTGGAGGCAGGAACTCTGGGAAGAGGAGGCCGGAAGTGCTGGTGGAGAGGTCTAGTCCAATGGCCTCTTTCCTTTCCTCTTTTCTTTTCTCTTTTTAATGTATTTTTATTGATTTCAGAGAGGAAGGGAGAGGGAGAGAGAGATAGAAACATCAATGATGCGAGAAAATCACTGATCAGCTGCCTCCTGCACGACCCACACTGGGGATGGAGCCCACAACCTGGGCATGAGCCCTGACAGGGATCGAACCGTGACCTGGTTCACAGGCTGATGCTCAGCCGCTGAGCCACGCTGGCCGGACGGCCTCTCTTTTCTGGATGCATCGTGAACTAAGTTCACCGGCCCTTTAAGAACCAAGAATGAGAACGTCCCACAGACTCGGCCCGACTCCCCAACAGCTCGCCTCCTCCAGTGGGCGCTTCCCTGGGCTTTTGATGACATGATGACTGTTCCCCAAACTGAACACTGGGCGCCTCTCTCTCTCTCTCTCTCTCTCTCTCTCTCGCTCTCTCTCTCTCTCTCCCCCTCTCTGTACTGAATGCTCCCCATTCCACAACAGCCTTCAGTGACTTGTGGGCCTCCCTGGGCTCCGGGAGCTGGAAGCCCTGAGCACGGCCGCAGCCTGGTCAGCAGACTCGGACACACTCCAGGCCAAGCCGCCTCGGGCACGTGGAGAGCTCTGGGCTCCGGGACGCCGATGGGCGCACGGGGGGGGGGGGGGGGGGACACACACACACACGCTCCCAGAGGAGATTGGCAGCGACTCGGCTGCCACACAGCTGCAAAGGGTGTTCAGGGCAGCGCTGCCTGAGAAATGACATGCTGAGTGAGGACGTGCTGCCCTGGATGGATGTGAGGGGAAGCCACGGGCGGAGACATGACCGCAGCAGTGAGGGGGGGAGAGGAGAGGGCGGGAGAGAGTCCCTCCAGCTGCAGAGAAGGAGCTGTGTCTGTCCACAGCCAGCGTGACTCGGGGGCGAGTGTGTGGTCCACCAGCAAGCCAGTCCACGAAGGAGAGGGAGCTCGCCATGCTGCGTCAGGGCTGTCCGGCGCCCGGAACGCCCGTGTGAGGGGTTCCCAGAAGGGTGAGGCCCAAGTCCCCAGAGGGTGTCCGCTTCCTGCAGGGGCACTGCAGTCCCTGAGCCTGTGGCCCCTCCCCGGGGCTCTCCCCCAGAAGCCGTCATCACATTGATTTATTCGGCGACGTTAATAGTGCGGCCACTTAGAGGGTCACAGAACCCCAAGCCGGAGCGATTTCCGGGGGAACCATGTCTACGGGGCCGCCTGGAGGACGGTGGCTGCTTCATTCTTCTCCGCATCCCGCGAGCCATGTAGGGCGGAGTCCCCGCGGGAGGGAGCAGCCAGGTCTGCCCTTTCAACCTGCAGTGTCGCCACGTGTCGGCTTCCTATTTCCCTTTTGTGATGTTTAAAACGGTTTCACTGGTGCGTCCTCCGCGCCATCGGCGATACTGCCTGAGCGCCGGGAAGGCAGCCCGACCACCGGCTCCAGAGGGGGGACTGGCCCTGCCGCCAGCCTGGCGCCTGGACGGCGGACGGGAAGGGAGAGCTTCCTCTGAGCCGCTGGGTCTGGCGGGAGACACGCTGCCTGCACCCCACGACACGGCGCGAAGATCTTGGAGAAGCTCGAACGCCGCAGCTGAGATGACAGGACGCGGCCAAGTCACAGCACGAAACAGAAACGGAGAAGCAAAGCAACACACCGATCGCCGGCGCTTCGCTCCCGCCCACGGAGAAGCCGGCGCCTGCGGGACTCACGCTGGACGGGCCTCCCTCAGAGACCGCGTGGGCCCCCTCGCCCCACGGTGCGGCCTGCGGCCTGAGCTTCACTCCCTACCTGGACGGCAGGGCTCTGAGAAAGCCGAGGCCGTTCACGGAGACGGACAGTCACCGGCCCTGACGCCCTGCACAGGTATCAGGCATGATGCTTGGTGTGTGAGGCACAGGAGCCCAGTCTCCAGCAGCACCCACGCCGCCTTCCCCGTTCTCATGTTAACCCTGCAGGGCCCTAGTCATGGGGCGCTGGGACCGACCCTCCGGCTTCCGAGGGCTGATCCTGCCCGTCTGTTTCCAGCCTCCAGGTGTGTAGCTGGAAACCGGTCCCAGGGGGAGTGTTTACACCAGGGGATGTGGCAGAAGCGACAAGCCTGGGCCTTTGCATCTCCCTCTCCCTAGAGACAGCTACTAGCTTACCAGCACTCGGCTGGAGAACACGGCTTTGGCCAGTTCAAGTGGCTTCTACCTTTCTGAGATCTAGGAAACAGGGCATTTTCTGTTTGGTTTGTCCCAGCTCCCTCAGACACCAGCACGCCCGTGGATTAGTGAAATAATCAGAATTCGCCAAGGAGAGGGAGGGGGAATGTTCTAAATCTGAAGCCCGTGTCCACCTTCCTGAGAGGAATTTAAATTCCAAGGTCTATATATTCTCCGATTCCATATGGCGCCGGAGGTCTCGGTAAATACCACTCAATGGCTCTGATTTAGTCACAGTCACACATGGCTGCGTGCAGCCAGCCGCCATCTGCCGGACTCCGTGAAGGAGGCCTTGGTCCCCGTCCAGGGAGCAGTGTTCACAGACTCACCTCCAACCCGCCCGACGGAGCCACCAGCTCCTCCCTGGTTGCGGGAAGGTGACACGACGTTCACTTTCTTACAAGTGGCTTCAGTCTACCAGCCCGAGGGAGGCCAAGCTCTCGGTCTGCTGGTGCCGCTCAAGGCGAGTCCCACGGCCGGGGGGCTCCTGGGCCTAAGAATATGGGGGTGCTTCATGGACTGCCTAAGAATATGGGGGTGAGGGGCTAGAAAAGAGCTTCCCACTCATCCTGCCCCAAACCCACACTAACTCTATCATGAACTTGACTTGGTTTCTGATTTGGTCCCCGAAACACTGATGATCTCTTCAGCCAAGGTCCTGAGATGAGAGCTAGGGCCCTGTCCAGAGCCCAGAGCCCAGAGCCCAGAGCCCAGAGCCCAGAGTCCAGAGCGTGGTTTGATGCACCGGGGACGCGGTGCCGTGGGAGCAGAGCACACGTGGGAGGCGTCGCAGGCACGTGGGGTGATGTCTGACCTGCCCCTGCTGCCGGCCCCGGGCGTGCTGCCTTCTCGATTCTGAGCAGCGTGGCATGTAAGCACTCGTTTTGTTCCCTCTCCCCCTCTCCCCCGTCACAAAAGGAGGAATTTAACCTCATATCCTCGCTCTGAAATTAGCCCTATTGTCAGAAGATGGCAGCTGGATCCTGACTTCAAGAGCTTCGCGCTGGAATTAAACAGCCTTTCCGAAGCCATTGTGTGGCTTCCCACAGCCCCGTAATGGCCCCTCAGCCAACCATTTGCAGGAGACTCGGGTAAGTAAGATAAAAAGACCCGCGTTCTACGGAGCGGCTTTTACGAGCTGGGTCAGAGAGCCCCTCCGCGCTGCTCATTCCCAGTCGAGTTTCCTAATCGTCTCTCTCCTCGGCGAACAGATGCCCGGCCTCATGTCGGAACCAGACCGCGCCACCGCTGCGATGCCATCCCGCGCCTTCCTCGCTGAGCCGCGTCCCTAGCAGATGGCGCGATGCTGCGGGCACACTCCTTCCTGTTAATTACCAGCCTTCACTCCAGATGGAAATGTCAGTCAGCCTCGCAGGTCCCGGCTCCTGCCACTGCCTCAGCCCCCAGCCCTCCACCTAGGCCAGGCGCTGCCAACACGCACCATGTGTTTTGTGACTGCTGACGAGGCAGGCAACAAAAAACCCCTGACGCCATGAATATTCATGGCGGGATGGTGAGAGTTCTGTTCACGGCGCTGCTGAGAGCCGCCCAAAGGGGTTTGCACCTCCGAAGAACATTCCCTGCCCCTTGTTTCCTGACGCCCGCCCAGGCTCAGAGAGGTACCCACAGAGGTTGCCATGGCAACATGGAGAGGCCCATGACACGTGGCCGTTTGGAGCCTTCTGCAGGCACATCGGTTTCTGACGGACGTTCTTCCCACACTTTCGGGGTCACTTACTATTCGTGTCCTGTTGGAAACGGACCAATAGCCAGCAAGCTGCACGGCTGAGCTGATAACCGAGGTCCCGATCAGCTCATGTGCACAGACTGACCGCATACGGAGTCTCCCCGCTCTCCTGGCGTCCAACCCCACTAATTGCAGATAAGTGGGCGTCAGCAGTATTTCTCTTTCCATTAAGTCAATCACTCTGCTCCCGGGGGAGACCCATTAACAATAAAAAAATGGGTATTTTTCTCAGGTTTATAGGAGAAGGTTGGGGCTCGGGCTTTGAGAGGAGAAACAGGGAGGGGAGGCCTGGACTAGGCTGCTATTGAAGGGATTTCAGGGCAGACCCGCTCAGCTGCTCACCGTGGGGGGGGGGGGGGGCAGCACACGGAGGGAGGGGGGATGCGGGCTGCAGGTGAGGCCGGTTGTGGGGGGCGGGGGGAGATGCCGCAGCAGCTCCCCGGTCAGCTTCCTGCCCCCACATTTTACTCCGGAGAAACCAACATTAAATTTCCCAAACTGGGCACAGGAGCGCTGTGCTGAACAGAATCCGGAGGTCACGATGGCCGGCCAGGGAGGGCGATGGGCGGGGCGGTGTGTAGGCAGAGCGTGGCTCTCATGAGTCCCAAAGATTAGTTTTTTATAGAAAATGTGCGTCTTTTTCCTGCGGCCTCTCTTGTTCTGGAATGAGGCTCCCTCTCTGAGGTTTCTGTGGGGAAGAAGGTGCCAGTGAGGACGGGAGGCGGGGGCTCCTGGGCTGAGGTCTGTGTGTCTGGGGTCCACGGAAGGCCGCGCCTGTGAGTCATGAGACCCACGCCTTCATGGCCAGGTTTCTTCTGAAGAAGATTTGATGTGTGTGCTGTTCACGTTCAGAAGTAAAAGAAAGCATGTCTAGGTCATCTATAGACAGAACAGAGATGGGGTCTTTCTGAAGGGCCCCGATAGCCTGTGCTGCCCCGCTTCTCAGGTCCTGGGCAGGGGTGCAGCTGCAGGGCGGGTGTGGCGGTGCCGCAGGGAGTGCAGCCCGGGCTCTCCATCCCCGGGTTCAAAGGTCACTGTGAGGGCATCTGGCGATGCAGACTGAGTTTTTAACAGACCCACGAAATAATAACAATAATAAAATAATAATAATAACAATAAATGTTGGTATATGTACATGGACATAATTTCATTACAAAATGTACCCATATAAAGAATGTATAGCACGGAATTCACACATAGCAATAAAACACACAATGCTCTTTCCTGCAGACTCCGCACATTCAGCGATCCGTACAGAATGCGCTCATTGACTTTCGCCAAGCTCTGTGCCTGTAGCCAATCTACTGTTGTAATTCAACCACGATTTGAAAGTGGAGCTGCATCCCTGTCTGATAGCTCTTTGCCCGTTAAATGACCATTAAGTCTGAGACGTGATCTATCGAACACTGCTTCCCACTCTCACACCAATTGCGTTCGTTGGACTGAAACCTCGTCCAGCTTCTCGCTGCGTGAGAGAACCTCCCTCCTTGCTCCATGGCGTGACGGGCGGACTGGATGCCGCACTCCCACCCGGACACCCTTCCTCTCCGTGGCTGTGCTGCTCACAGGCAGTCGCTGCCACACACTCTCACGTGGAATCTGCAACACCGTCTCCATCCTTCTAGAGCAGTGGTTCTCAACCTTCCTAGTGCCGCGACCCTTTAATACAGTTCCTCATGTTGGGGTGACCCCCAACCATAACATTATTTTCGTTGCTACTTCATCACTGTAATGTTGCTACTGTTATGAATTGTCATGTAAATATCTGATATGCAGGATGTATTTTCATTGTGACAAATTGAACATCATTAAAGCCTAGTGATTAATCACAAAAACAAGATGTAATTATATATGTGTTTTCCGATGGTCTTAGGCGACCCCTGTGAAAGGGTCATTCGACCCCCAAAGGGGTCACAATCCACAGGTTGAGAACCGCTGTTCTAAAGCCTCGTCACTTGACAGAGCAATCAATCAGATTCCATCTCTAGTGTCTGCCAATTCCTGTGGCATAAATACTCCAACGGTGGCCAAGATCAAGTGCCCAGCCCGATGTCACCGGGTGCCAAGTGGGCACGATGCACAGGGCGCACTGAGGGTTTAACAATGGCTGCGTTTCACATCCAACTTACAAAGTTCTTGAAAACTTAGCCACAGGCCAGTGCGTCAGCTCCAACACTGCGTGTGCGCAAACCTCGGTCTCCTCCTCCCCTTTCCCAGGGCGACGCCACCTCCCAGTGTGAGCGCACAGATCCTGAAACCGCACACAGTGACAGCCTCACGCAGCGGGGCTGAGTCCAGGCTGCGTGGAAGGAACTGAGAGGTGCGCATGCAGTGAGCTGGTGGAAATGGGGAAAAGCAAACAGGCGGAGATGCAAGGGCCTGTGGCTGATTTGTGCCAGGGAGACTGAAGGGGAAAATGAAACTGCAGAGGAGGCCAAGGGCCTCGGGGCACCCGGCTCAGGGCAGAGTCCGGGCGGAAGGGGCGTGGTCTGCCCCTGGGAAGTGGCGAGACGTGGCTACATGAAGAGGAGGAAATATTTCAGTAATCCGTCCAGGGCAGGGGTGGGCAAACTTTTTGACTCGAGGGCCACAATGGGTTCTTAAACTGGACCGGAGGGCCGGAACAAAAGCATGGCTGGAGTGTTCGTGTGAACTAATATAAATTCACAGTAAACATCATTACATAAAAGGGTACGGTCTTTTTTTTTTTTTTTAGTTTTATTCATTTCAAACGGGCCGGATCCGGCCCGCGGGCCGTAGTTTGCCCACGGCTGGTCCAGGGGATACTTACTAACTACCCTCAAAGACACAAAATTAGTCTGAAGAACGCTTCATCCTCTATGCAGATGAAGGGACTCAAAATACATCTCAAAAATCCTGAGGGCATTGAAAGCGCTAAGTTAGCCTGAGGAAGTGCACACTGGCAGCCACAGGACAGTCAGGGAGACGTGAAGATAGCACAGGGACGACAGTCAGTAACGTCATGGTAACTATGAACAGTTACCTGTGGAAAAAATAAACCCTCCATTTCTAAAAGAAAAATGAGTAAATATATTATAGTCCACCTACCTATCCATCCATCTATCCATCCATCTGCCTAACAAGCTCATTATCACCTTGGGAAACCATCAGAGGAAGAAAATATATCAAAATGCTAACAGTGATTCTTGCTGAGGAATAGGCTAAAGGTGATTTGGGGACACTACATTTTCACATTTTCTACATTAAGTAAGTTTTGCTTATATAACCAAAAAGTTTAAGTTAACTTAGGGAAGAAATATACTGCTTTCCAGTCGTGCAAGGTTTGAATTGGGACCTACACTTTTATCCGGCTGGAACCTCTGTTATCTGGGTAACGTTGCTGGAAAGTTCCTTGCTCTTAGGCCTGAAGTTTCATACCTTCAGAGGGACCTGGACACTCAGGAGGTCACAGTGAGGGCTCTTCACGAATCCGTGGTGGGTGGTAAGTACGCGCCAGTTTCCTTCCCCACGTTCCACACCCTTCCACGTGGTACCCACCAAGAAGCCAGAGGATCCAGCTCAGACCTCTGTCGGCTCGTTAATGTTGTCAAAAAGCCGCCTCCACGACCTCTCCCGTCCCGGGGTCAGGCCCGCGGAATCTAAGGAGCCTCTGCAGGCGGCCTGCGTGGGCCTGGTGCTCTCCAGAGCATCTGCCGGGACGCTCGTGCTCCTCCGTTTGCCAGGAACTCCAGGGCGCCCCTGTCTGCTCACGATGCTGCGCGGAGCCTGTAGGAGGAAGGCCCATCCTGGGCAGCCGTCCCCAGAACAGCGACCCCGCAGGTGCTGGTCGGGGGCCAGGCTCCGGTGGAAAGGAAGACCGCAGGAGGCACTGGAGACGCATCTGAGACAGGACGAGCCAGGAGGCGCGGGAAGGGGCTGCCTCCGAACAAGGAAAAGGAAGCCTGCTTCTGGCCACTCCATCGGGGGCAGGCGATGCCCTCTAGGCGGCTCTGGGGACTGCGACGGTGCCAGCGACGGTGCCAGCGACAGTGCCAGCAACGGTGCCAGCAAGGAGGCCGCATGGCTTCTAACGAAGCCAGGCCCAGGGCAGCTCAGCCGAGTGGGGGAGCAGCCAAACTCACCAAGGCCGGCGCCAGCCGCAACAGCTGGTGAGAGAATTAACTGCAGGCCTAGCGGGCGACTGACTCTTCCCCTCTGGCCAGAGAAGGAAGAAAACATCTCAGGGGTCAGAGCCACGGGCCTTAGTTTGCCTTTCCTTCCTCCTGCCAGGCTATGGAGCACAGGGGGCAGGCGAGCAGCACAGGGGAGCTCGGGGCTTGAAGGGTGCAGGCAAGTGACACTCCAGTGCTGAGATCCGAGCGGGGGTGGGGGTTCAAGGCAGAAGCCCGCGCCGTGCAGGAGGATGTGGGGGTGACAGAGTGCTTCAGGGCAGAGCCCTGGGTCTCCGGCTCTTACAGAACTGCTGGGCCTAGTGTTTCACAGAAAATGGCCTCGACGTGTCCCAAGGGGCCTCTGCGTCTGAGGCCTACCTGCCCAGGGCGTGGGCTGTCGGCACTGACCTTGGACGAGTCCAGGCAGAGGGTGTAGGTCAGGGACAGGGAAGGGTGGCAGAGGGGCCCTGGCATTGGGTGGAACCTGCACCCCGCCAAGGGAACCCTGGGAAAAGCAGTCTGGGCACGGGCCTGCCACCTGGTGGCTGGGGGACTGAATTGCAGGTGCCCGCTCCCCTCCCGCGATGGCATCTCTGAAGCCAGGTGCCACAGAGTGCCCTGCCCTCTGCAAGGGCAGCGTGCCCCGCCCCTGTCCCCTCTCCCCTTCTCCTTTATTCCTTCCCGCCCCTTTGTGACTCAGCAGGGCTGGGCACCCCTGGGGTCTCTGATGGTGCCGTCAGTTTGCGACACACAGAGACGATGGAGGGAGCAGGAACATGGATCAGGAGTCGCAGCCCAGGGAACAGAGTGCAGTGTGTCTGCGGCTGTAGAAGGTCCCGCGCAGCCCGTCCTGTTGGCTGCAGTGAGCCTCCCGCCTCGGGCCAACAGGACCCGGAAAGCTGGTCGGAGACCCCTCCTTTGTGGGGGAGGGGTGTCACTGGCCTGGGTGGAGCTCAGAATGGAGCCTGGGGCGGTTTCCCCTTCCCCCCTTTCTTCCTTTCTCGGGTTCATATCAAAGTGCTGTGACTCGTTCCTTTTCAGTCACAGAATGGAGGGCGTGTGCTCCCTCAGCGGCCAACCATGATGTGCAACTGAGAGGGAAATGCTGCAGTCCTTGGAGACGGCAGAGACGCGATGAAGAGTAGGAGCCAAGATCCTGCCGCTCTGACCTTGCGGGCATCAGAGCGTCCAGACCCTGCGGCCAAGGGCACGAGAGCCCCAACCCACCTCCACTCCCACTCATTCTCCGAGGCCTGATCTTCTCGCCGGTCAGATGGGAATGAAAGGCCTACCTGCATAGTCAGGGCTCTCCAAAAAGGAAACCAGTGGGAGGGAGAGAGGGAGGGAGGGGGGGAAGAGGAGATTTATTCTAGGACAGTGGTGGCGAACCTTTCGAGCTCAGCGTGTCAGCATTTTGAAAAACCCTAACTTAACTCTGGTGCCGTGTCACATATAGAAATTTTTTGATCTTTTCAACCATAGTAAAACAAAGACTTATATCTTTGTTTTGTATATTTATATATTTATATATTTATATATTTATATATTTATATATTTATATATTTAAATGCCATTTAACAAGGAAAAATCAACCAAAAAAATGAGTTCGCGTGTCACCTCTGACACGCGTGTCATAGGTTCGCCATCACTGTTCTAAGACGTGGCTCCCATGGCTACGAGGCCCAGGAGTCCCAGGGTCTGCCCCATGCAAGCGGAAGAAGAAAGCGAGCAGTAAATTCAGTCCAAGCCCAAGGCCTGCGGACCAGGGGCTGACGGTGCAGATCCGGCCGGAGCCTGGAAGAGGGGACGGAGGCCTCTGCTCCAGGAGCGAGCGCGTCCCTTCCTTGCCTTCACGTTCTCAGACTCTCGGGGTCTGGTTGGCGCCACCCGCACGGCTGAGGGCGTCTCCCTCGCTGCGTCCCCTGGTCCAAAGCTAACCTCTGCCCCCGACGCCCAAAGACACACCCAGAAACGAAGCTTGCCAGGCTGGTGGGTGGCCCATAGCCGCCCAGCGGACCCTGCAATGAGCCCTCAGGCTGCGTCCACGGTTTCCTGGAGGATGAAGCGAGATGGTGGAAGTGGGAGAACTTCGCCTCTTCCGAGCCTCCTCCCTCCTTCCCTGGCTGCAGCGGGTGTTTGCTTGTTGTCCACGTGCCATCATCTTTCCAACGCGGGCGCCACGTGCTTGGCGCTCCTCACCTGGCATGTCCTTTGGCCCCGACCCTCCCACAGCCTGTGCCCGACTCTCTCCTGGCAGCTTACAAACACCAACCCAACCCTCACGACCATCCTTCCCCGGCCTTGGGCGCCACTCGACCGGGAGGAGTCTGCCTGCACGTCCCAGGTCATCGTGAGTCTGACGCCCCCTCCGTGTCCGACTGTGGGAGGGGCCGTGTGTGCTGATTTGAGACGCCCCGCCTTCATGTCACAATGTCACAGCCTCTCAGAGGGGCCTGCCTCTCCCTCCTCAGGGGGAGCCCTGTCGAAGGCAGCCCTTCCCCGGTGTGGGGGGTGGGAGGCTGTGATTAGGGGACGGCTCAGCCCTCAGGGGAAGAGTCCCACACTCTGGAGACTCAGGGGAGAGGCAGCCGGAGAGGATGCAGGCACCTTTGCAAGATGCAGATTGGTCTTACCCCCCCCCCCACCACCACCCCCCTCCGCCAGCTCCCTGGATGCAGAGAGCGGGTGACTAATTGCCCGTGAGGAGCGCGAGCTCTGCGCTGAAGGATTTCGGTGGCGTGTTTACCGCGGGGAGAGTGCGTCTGCGTTAAATAAGTCAAAACACAGAGCGGAGCCTGGAACGGCTCCTTCGCTGCGAGCAGCTCGATATAGAACCGAGATCATGTCCAAGTCGCAGCTCCGCGAGAGGAGATAAACCATCTGCTTCCCGATCCGTCCCTGGAAATGCGGTCACGTGGCAGCTGATGATTAAACGACTGAAAAAACTCCCTTCAGTGGGAGCTGCGCCCCTGGTTCAGGAGACAGACGGGTGCCCACAGGGGGAGGGGCAGCCTGGCCCGAGGAGCGGCCACGTGTCTGAATGTGACTCGCAGGTTCTCGGGGGGCCCTGCGCTGCCCTGTGTTTGCAGACGGACAGAGACGGGGATTCCCGGACCAGGGGCTGACAGGCATCCCCGAGAGACCCCGCGCAGGCCGGATGCGGCGCCCTCACAATGCTGGCTCGTGGAGGACGGGTCCCACACCCACAGGAGAAGAGGACACGGTCACCCCCGGTAGAGCCACGTGGGCCGCAGGCCGAGGGACCGGAAGGAAGGACGGCTCGGCCTCCCACACTCTCCCCCGGCCTCAGCGCTCGGCTGCCGTGGCCCAGCGCCCCCGCTGGGGCGTGAAGCCCGTCCATGGCTCAGGAGGACGGTGCGGGGCAGCCAGTGGCTGGCAGGAGCGGGCGGTTGCGAGGCCAGCGGGGCCTGATGAGCGGGAGCAAGAGGCACCCCACGAGTAGCTTGGGACGGCCACTGAGAGGTGACACTGCAGGACACGGGGCCGGGTCACCAGTGGGCACCTGGCCCTGAGTCCTCGGGGTAGGAGATGCAACACCAGGAAGCCACCACCTTCGGGGACAAAGAGGAGAGCCTGGCTCCTCCCGCCTCCCACCTCCCGTTTCCCGCCAGGGCTCCTGGCTGCGCGGCAGCTGGGACAGGCAGCCCCAGGCTCGGCCTCCTGGGGTTCAGCGCAGCGGGTGGGGGTGGGGGATGGGGACTCGGGCACAAGCTGCAGGGAGAGACCGAGACCCACGGGAGCTCTGACCGAACGCGGCATTGGCCTTGGTCAGGCCCCTGCTTCAGGAGAAACTCCCTTCTCCGGGAAGAGGTGCCAGGACCACAGGGTCCAGGCTCTCACTCCCCCCCCGCCCCGCCCCCGTTTGCGAAACAGAAGCCATGTGCAGTTCCAGGCCCTGCCACACGCCCGAGCACGTGCCGGCGCCACGGAGGAAGGTAAATATTTGCACAAAGGAACAGACTCGCGTTTATCATCTTAAGAGGAAATCTCACCCGACGAAAAGCGAGGTGAACATATGTTATTAGGGAACAACGCGCTCCATGGGGCTCAGCCTCCTGCGAACAGCGTCTGGTGGCTCAGGTTCACACCGCGCCCACCTCCCGGAGACGGTGTGACCCAGGGGGGCGGACTCTCGGCGAGAGGGCCTTTCACCCCCAGAGTCACGGGGCACAAGGTGCAGGGAGCCACGTACCACGAGGCAAAGCGGTGCCGTCCAGGTGACGCAGAAACTTACACCTTCGCGTAGGAGTCGGCCATCAGAAGGGCTGTCCCACCAGGGGTGTCACACAATGTCCACGGGACAAAAAGACAAGACTGGGCGAGAGTTGTGGAGAGAAGCATCGAACACAGGTACCACTGGGGAGCACGCGTGCACGCGCACACACACACACACACGCTATATATGATTTTATATGTAAATTCATGATTTACATAGATATGAAAACCAGCATTTGTTAAGTGCCTACCATGTGACCGCTTCCACATAGAATACGTTGTGGAACGAACGTGGTAACTTCCTGATGCAGATGCCACCGTGAGCGGCACATGGCGAAGGGAGCCGAGGGCTGACTCCAGGGCAGCCTGCCAGTGCCTCCAGGACAGTTCTGTGTGGCTCTCAGCTCTCGTCTCATCACCGCCCTCACCACCTAGCCGTCTGTAGTAGGGACACATTTAAATGAGGTTTTGGATTCGCTCAGCCTCTTGGCCTGGTTTGGGGTGAATGGAGGTCACCACCGAGCCCCCAGGAGACCAGGGGGCAACAACCCCGAGACTTCGTGGTCACAAAGACAACAGGACCGACGCGGCGTGGGGCCTCCCGCAGCCGCCCCAGAAACCTGCTCTCCCCCTGCCGCCTGTCCCGGCTCCCTTAAAGCGAGTGGCAGTCACATGGTGCAATGAGTTTGAAAGCCATTTCCTCAAAGAGTTCATAGAAACCATCATAAAGGGAGGGCGGGACCACTTACCCTCCCATTACTCAGGACTCGCTCGTCTCCCAAGGCCCCCGAGCGTGTGCTCTTCCGGGCGATTCCCCCAGAACAATAGCGCAGGTGCTCGGCCTTCAGCGTGCGCTCTGCATCCGGGGGTGGGGAGGCGCCCCACACCTGTTTCTCCTCTCCATTCGCTCCTGGCCTGGCTGCTTTGCCTAAAGTCAAGATTGGTGTGGCCAGCCCGGCCAGTGTGGCTCAATGGTTGAGCGTCAACCTATGAACCAGGAGGTCACAGTTTGATTCTCAGTCGGGGCACAGGCCCGGGTTGGGGGCTCAATCCCCAGTGTGGGGTGTGCAGGAGGCAGTGGATCAGTGATTCTCTCTCATCGTTGATGTTTCTGTCTCTCCCCCACTTTCCCTTCCTCTCTAGAATCAATAAAAATATATTTCAAAAAAAGATTGATGTGGCCAGTCTCTCAACAGTGGCCGGTGGAGTCCGGAGGGGGAATGGGCCCCAACTTATTCTAGAGGAGTGCCCGCCTCCCGTCACATAGAGATGGAGCTGACGGGGAAGATGAGTTGGGAAATGGTGTGTTTAGTGAAAGGTCACGGGAGGAAGGAAGGGCGAGGACGGCAGTAACTGACACCTGATCCACGTGGGGTGGGGATGGGTGGGAAGCCGAGGGTCGCTGTGGCCCCGCCTGGCTGGAGGTGGGGTCCCGGGAAGGGCATGGACCCGCTGCGCCTGAGGAGTGGGCGGAGGAAGCCCTGCAGGCCCCGAAAGCGGCCCTGGCCCCTTCCCCACAGGGAACTCGCACAGACACCAGCGACTTCCGTCCCTGACGGCCACCCGCGTGGGGGCCACACCCACACCTATTCCTGGGCTGGCAGCCGCCCCCAGGGCATCCAACTCTCTCTGTTCCCTCGTTTGCCTCCTCATCTGCCTGGAACAGAACAGCCACATAAGCTACAATCCTAACACTGATATTTTTAGGCCTGAGTTTTATAATTCCGATAGGAAGCTTGTATCCTATAAACGTGCCCATTTGTTTTTCATCTAAACTTTTTTTGAATTCTCGTTTCATGACGACGCTGGTGCCTCATGGGAGCTCCAACCCTCACCGGCCGGTCCGAGCCAGCACCCCGAGGGCTCCCGCTCCCCTGTCACACAAAAGGCTCGAGAGAAAACGGGTGCTTCTGAATAATGAGCATCACATTCCTGAATGTAAACTCGTTCTCCTCGTTTACGTTGCTTACTTAAATATTTAGAATATGGCTTTAATTACCAGGAAACTGTACTAAACATCCACCTGTCAGTGAAAAAACAAAACCTGATTATTTTTGTTAGATCCGCATCCTCCCCAGAGGGAAACAGGTGTGGGAACCTGCAGGTATTTATCCACCAACAGGAGAGAAAGGATATCTGGGAACCGTGCGGAGATGTAAACACGGGTAATCCTGAGACGGGCGCCGCCGGAGGAACGCGATTCCAAACCCCAAGGAGGGAGACTCCAGGTGAGCGGGGAGCCACCCTCCCTGTGCCGCCCCCTGCTCAGAGCTTCAGGTTCAGGGCTGACGCCTCCTCTGCTGTGCGAAGGGGCCTCCAAGTGCCACGCGCGGAAATGAAGTCCTCAGGGCTTAAGAGCAAAGTGGTGGCAAGGAGGACAGCAAGTGAGATCGCCAGTCGTGCAGCGACTCGAGGGTCGGATGGGACAGCCATGGGCGGGTTTTGCAGCAACTTGTGGCCCCGAACACCTGGCCCCGTGGTGGGTTTAGAGAAGGCCTCCCCCCAGTGACCACTGCACCTGGACCTTCTGTTCCAGCCCGTGGCGCAGGACTCCCAGGTGAGGACACAGGAGACGACCTGCCACCGGCCACGGGCGACGCCTCAGGAGAGCTCGCCTGCTGGTGTTTGATCTGAGACCCGCAGCCTGCAGACGGGGAGGAATACACGTCTCCAGTTCAAGCCATAGAGCCTGCGGCATTCATTCCGGAAGCTCACACTCACCGAGGGTCCAAAGAGCTGCCCTGGCCTCGTGCTGGCCCCGGCAGCAGGCCCAGGGGCACCTGCGGAGGCGAGACTCTGGGCTCCTGGGAATGGAGCCCCCAGGGGGCGGGCGGAATGCCGGGCCCTGCCTGGGCGCTGGCCTCCCGCGTCTGGACGCACACGTGTCATTGCATTTGTCAGTTATTCCTCCGTAAAGTGGGAATAAAGTGTGTGTGGGCGGGACAGCCCACTGCGAACAGGTTTCCAGTGCTAGTGCTCCCGGCTGCAGGTCGGATCGTTTCCAACCTGAAATCATTTCCAACCCGACCCCAGGTCACGCCCAGACCAGTGACAGCGGGCCCTCTGGCGGGTGAGACCCAGGCCCCGCGCCTAAGCTCGCTCCTTACCGGGGCCCAGCTGCAGCCCCACCCGGGACAGGGGCCTGCGAGACAGCCTCCTCACGGTCTCCCCGCGAGCTAGCCCTCAGTGTACCCGTGGGCATCATTTTCACCCCTGAAATGTGACACCCCGTAATGGCCTCACTACTAGCTGTTCCACGACACAGACAGGAAACCCTTGTCCTGTTCTCCGTGTAAGACGAAGAGAGCGTGTCCGGCTCCAACCGAAAAGGAGTAACAGTAACAACACAGCGAACAGTGCCGCGGCCTGGCCGCTTGTCCAGAGTCTTGGTGTCCGACCGCGGGAGAAGCGCACGTTCCACCACCGTCCCAGCGCGCCCCTCAGCCCCGCAGCTCTGCGCTGGCCCCGCAGGAGTCCCTGCTCTCCTCCCTCCAGGGCAGCCCGACGCCTGCCGTCTCGAAGGGTCACTGAACCTGCGGCCTCGTGAAAATGATGGGGCAACGGAGGGCTCGGCTTTTGGACAGATGCTTTCTGACACCATGATGTCAGGAGGGTCCGAGACAGCTTCCAGCGGCTCTCAACCTGGGTCGCGACCCCTTTGGCGGTCGAACGGCCCTTTCACAGGGTCGCCTAAGACCATCCTGCATATCAGATATTTACATGACGATGGATAACAAGAGCAACATGACAGTGATGAAGTAGCAACGAAAATAACTTTATGGCTGGGTCTCAGCATGAGGAACTGTATTGAAAGGGCCAGAAGGTTGAGAACCACTGGCTCAGCCTGACCTTAGACCCTCTCTTACAGCCTCATGCAGTTTCCAGCCACAATGTTTCAAGCGGGGGCGCCAGTCAGCTGACTGATGACAGATGGGACTGGACTTTGCAGGAGGAGGTGCTTTCAGGGGGAGGAGACCCTGAGCCAGAGCGCTCCCTCCCACGCAACCCCCTCCCCGCCCCCCTCGTGTGGCCCCCCTCCCGCCCCCCAGCCAAGCTCTCAGCCAGCTCACCGGGGAACTGAGGAAGCGTGACCAGCACCAGGCAAACAAGATTCTAATCGGGTGCTTCACGGAAAGGCAGCTGCGGACACCAGAAGCATCGCTGCCCTCTCGGTGGAGGGACTGGAGCAGCTGAGGGAGCGGGACACAGACCTGGTGGGAGCAAAGCCCAGGTACTGACACCACCGACTGCAAAGCCAGACGCCGACCCTCCCGCGGCGCATCTCACTCCCACCACCCTGTGGGATTCACAGGCTCGTGAGCACCCGACACGTGGGTCCCCAGAGGCGGGCACAGCAGGGTTCATCAGCTTTTCCCTTCTTTCCTCCAGTCCGCTCCCCACTCCGCCCACTTCCTCCCCCCGCTCTGCATTTTTCCAACCAGGCCAGACATAGCTCCTTTGTGTGTGTTTTTCTATTTTCTTGTTTGTTTAGAAAACAAGTACTGCTATATCATAATGTTTAAATGGAAAATACATTTAAATGAGGGACCGAATGAAAGAATGACCAGTTAAATAAGCTACAAGCACAAATACGGGCACCCCGAGGAGACTGACTTATATGTATTCAAAGTCAGTTTCAAGGAATTAGTTACTAATTTCAAAATATTTACAATATTGCATATTGTTTTAAAAGATACAATTCTCTCTCTCCTTCTCAGTCTAAAATAAATTAAATAGCAGTGCCTACCAATTTTCCGGAATAACGTAGTGTGCATGGAATAGTAAAACTTGCTTAACATTTGTTTCAGCTTTTTTTTTTTCATTTTCCATTTATAAAGTCTTTAATAAAAAGAAATAAAGTGTGATGACATTGTGAAAATAAGCTCTCAAATGTTAACAGCCATTTACCGTTTCACCAAGCATCTCCCACGTATTCTCTCTGCCCATCAGCAGCCTGGAAATATAGAGCTGGGGGGTAGGGGGGGACTGTCATTTGACCAAAATTAGACATTTGCCAACAGCGGAGCCCCAATGCGACGCTCGCTGCTGCATCTCTTGTTGTTTGAGCCCGTGTTCCGCTCTGGCTCTGAGCTTCCCGTCGGGTGAGCTGCAATAGCCACCGAGTGACCCGTCTGCTCGGAGAGCTGGCCCCGGGGAGCAGGGGGGCCTCTCTGCTTTCCTGCCTGGGGAGAGGTTTTCCGTGAGTCCTTCAGACCCTGTTCTAGGAATGCGCTCAGTCTGTCCTACCCAACCCCTCTGCAGAGAAAACGAAAATGAGATGCGTGCTGACCCAGGCGACAGATGGTCCTCGCGCACTTCACCTGGCTCCCTAGGGGAGCAGTCCCGCTGCTCACCCAGCAAAGGTAACACTCGCGTGTCCCTGCGCCTCCACAGACGCTGACTCGTCCCCTGAACCCCACTGACCTCTGAGGGGTGATCGACACATTTTAGGACAGTGGTTTACTCCTGTTGCTTACCTTCCCATCGTACTTATCCTATCCTATCTAATAAAAGAGAAACATGGTAATTAGTGTACAACCGCTACCCTTCCCATTGGCTAATCAGGGCAATATGCAAATTAACTGCCAGCCAAGATGGCAGCCGGCAGCCAGGCAGCTTGAAACTTAACATGAGGCTTGCTTGCTTCAGTGATGGAGGACTCCAACGTTCCCCGCCTGCCTTGCCAGCCTCTGAGCCTGCAGTTTGAAACATTGTAACAAATATAGAAGCTAAAAAAAAACCCAGAAACCTGCTTTCAGCCAGCTGGGATCTCAGAGCTGGAGTTGATACAGAGTTTCGATTATAGAACCTAAACAAACCAGATACCTGCTTTCAGCAGCTGAGGCCTCAGAGCTGGAGCCAGAGCTAAAGCTGGCCCAGAATAAAAAAGAAAAAGAAAAAAGGAGCAGTTGGGAGCTTCAGTCCCAGCCTGAAAACAGCCCTCAGCCCCTCACCCAGACTGGCCAGGCACCCCAGTGGGGACCCCCACCCTGAAGGGTGTGTGACCAGCTGCAAACAGCCATCATCCCCTCACCCAGGCTGGCCAGGCACCCCAGTGGGGATCCCCACCCTGAAGGGTGTGTGACCAGCTGCAAAAAGCCATCATCCCCTCATGCAGGCTGGCCAGGCACCCCAGTGGGGACCCCCACCCTGAAGGGTGTGCGACCAGCTGCAAACAGCCATCATCCCCTCACCCAGGCTGGCCAGGAACCCCAGTGGGGACCCCCACCCTGATTGAGGACACCCTTCAGGGCAAACCAGCCAGCCCCCACCCATGCACCAGGCCTCTATTCTATATAGTAAAAGGGTAATATGCCTCCCAGCACCGGGATCAGCAGAGCCGCAAGGCCTCCCGGCACCGGGAACAGCGTGACAGGGGGCAGTGCCCAAACCCCCTGATCGCCCTGCGGCTCTGTGTGTGACAGGGGGCAGGGCCACAACCTCCCTATCAGCCCCGCTCTGTTCCTGACAGGGGAAGGCGCCCCAACCCCCTGATCGGCCCTGCTCTGTGCCTGATAGGGGGGAGCTCCCTGACCCCCTGATCGCCCTGCGGCTCTGTATGTGACAGGGTGCGGCGCCCCAACCCCCCCACCCCACAGGCCCTGCTCTGTGTGTGACGGGGTAGAGCCATAACCTCCCCATCGGCCCTGCCCTGAGTGTGAGAGTGGCGGCACCCCAATCCCCTGATCAGCCCTGCTCTGTGGGTGATAGAGGGCGGCGCCTCAACCCGCCCCCCCCCGCCCCAACGGGCCCTGCTCTGTGTGTGATGGGTGGGGTAGAGCCATAACCTCCCCATCAGCCCTGCCCTGAGTGTGACAGTGGCGGTGCCCCAACCCCCTGATCGGCCCTCCTCTGTGGGTGATAGAGGGCGGCACCCCAACCCCCTGATTGGCCCTGCTCTGTGTGTGACGGGGCGGTGCCCCAACTCCCCTATCGGCCTACTCTGTGAGTGACAGGGGGAGCTCCTCAACCCCCTGATGGGCCCTGCTCTGTGCATGACAGGGGGGAGCTCCCCAACCCCCTGATGGGCCCTGCTCTGTGCGTGACAGGGGGGGGCTCCCCAACCCCCTGATGGGCCCTGCTCTGTGCGTGACAGGGGGGAGCTCCCCAACCCCCTGATCGGCCCTGCCCTGTGCGTGACGGGGCAGTGCCCCAACCCCCTGATTGGCCCTGCTCTGTGTGTGACAGGGGGTGGTGCCACAACCTCCCCATTGACCCTGCCTTGAGTGTGACAGGGGGCGGTGTCCCAACCCCCCAATCGGCCCTACCCTGAGCATGACTGAGGGTGGCATCGCAACCTCCCAATCCGCTCTCCTCTGTGCATGACAGGGGGCGGCGCCCCAACTCCCCAATCGGCCCTGCTCTGAGCCCGACCAGGGGCTGCACCTAGGGATTAGGCCTGCCCTCTGCCACCCAGGAGCAGGCCTAAGCCAGCAGGTCGTTATCTACCGAGGGGTCCCAGACTGCGAGAGGGCACAGGCCGGGCTGAGGGACCCCCCTCTCCCCTCCGAGTGCACAAATTTTTGTGCACCGGGCCTCTAGTCCTATGTAATAAAAGCGTAATATGCAAGTCAACCAAACAGCAGAACGACCATCCAGACGACCATCCGGATGACCATCCGGGACCACGCTAGGACACCCACTGGCGCCAGGCCAGCCAAGGCGGGTGCAATGCGATTAGTTGGGGGCCCGGCCATCACCCCATGATTGCCCCACAGGAGGAGGCCCAGGCCACCAGCTGGCGAGGCAATCAATCGGGGGGCTCCACAATCACCCCAAAGAGGGAGGCCCAGGCCACCGACTGGAGGTCTCTGGCTGGTGGGCAAGGCCTCCCTCTGCAAGAGAAGTCTGGGTCCAGGGTGTTGGAGGGAAGTTGGTGCCAGCAGCCGGGGAAGGAAGGCCTGCTCTTGCATGAATTTAGTGCATCGGGCCTCTAGTTAGTAAATGAAAGCGTAGGGCTGTTAGGGTACTTCACCCTAAATAACTCGGGGACAGCTGTTATTAGACAGCTGTCTCTGGAGAGTGTCCCCAAATACTAACACTGCCTTCTTTCGACGGTGCAGTGCTCAGATGGAGAAGCTTGTTTACAAGGCCGGCCTGTCCTGTCCTTGCCTGCTGAGGTTCGGGGGGTGACGAAGAGCAGGCGGCCTGTCCTTGCCACATCACCACGAGGCCCCTGGCTGCAGTGGGGAGGCGCTTGCCCAGGGCCCCAGGCTTGGTGTGGGGACGACTCGGGGAGTCAGCCACTCTAATCCCTGCTTGTATTTGCCATTAAAATCCACTCCCAGAAGCCCAGGCAAACTACCCGCCTTTCCTGAGTTCCAGGGAGATGCCTTTCCTATCACCCCCTCATTCAACATACCTTCCCCTCGGTTCTGTTGGGGATGAAAGACGCCGAAAGCCTCTAACTGGATGTTCAGGTATCACACTTCCAAAGACCGGTGGACAATGTTGATAGTTTGATATGCTCCCTCTTTTCTGCCGTTCTCACAGAACAGAGCAGTTTCATATCCTCAGACCACAGGTCTTCGTAAAGAATACTGGAGATACCATCCCTCACATCTGAATAGTGCTTTGCATAATTACATACATTTTAGGGGGCTTTGTTTTGCAGCAATAGACCATGTAAACAGAAGAGTGGTCTGGAAGCAGGGTGCTGCTGTAATGCATACCCCAAACACGGGGCCCTGGCTATGTCCCAGGGCAGCGGGGGACGCTGGGAGTGCAGCAATAAACAGACACTAGGGATTAAGACGGTGACCCATGCTTTGTAGTCACGGGGCGAGTAAAACCACTGTTCGCGTTAACCTGGAAAATGAGAAATGTACCAAATGAAGCTATGCATGCAATACACTCCTAAGCAGAACAGCAACCGTGCCAATTGGCTTCTGTAAGCTGCATGTGGTGAGAGATGGGAAGATAAAGATGAGCTAAAGAGAGAACGAGTCGGTATGCGAGCAGAATTTCCAATCTATACTCATGAGGTTGAAAATAAAACTTTCACATTTCCAGGCTCTCCAGCTGGCATAGCCTCTCACAATAAGAAAGGGCCTCAGGGGAAAGTGTGAATCAAGGATGTGGCCATAAGACCCTTTGTCAAGATCCAGAGCCCCCAGCCTGGCAGACTATCTCATCTAGGAAAAAGCACTTCTAAGACTCTGAAAAGTGCTGCTTCACTGAGCTGTACTCTTGGCCCAAAGTAAGGAGAGTTCACTCAAAAAGACTTATGGGCAGGGCTTTGGGGACAGGAAGTGAAGCGCCATCAGATTCGTAGAAAGCCCACAAAGGTTTTAAAGGTGTTGTACAAGTTTAAAAGGGGGCAGGAATCATTCAAAAGGAAAAGAAACTTCTGAAACTTTCTACTTTCTACAAGCAAGAAAAAGGCCAAGAAAACTGTTCCATTAAAAAAAAAAACATAGGCTATTTCTTATGGGAAAGAAAGGCTGTTTCAGAGGGAAGACTCCCCGCAGGTGGAACCCAAAACCATAGAAAATCATGAATCAGAAAATTATTTCTGAGAGGCAGGATTGGCCCCAATCAAGGAAATTTCCTGCTGCCAGACATGGAGCCTCACATGTGATCAGCTGGATTTCAAAACTGCTATGGACCAGGGACCGCTATGTGCCCCCTGTCCCTTCCTATTCAGAGTGTCTGTTACAGTTGTCTTGTCCCCCGTCTCCCCACTGTGCGTAGGTGTGGGAGCCAGGTTGCATGTGTTTAATTCACAACTCTCTGGGTCAGAGAGAAGCATCCCACAGAGCCTACTCCTCTGGGCTGAATGCGGACCATGGCGTCACACACTTTCAACTCACTGTTGTGACTCGATGAGTTTGGGGTCGGGGTCTTGTGACACCAATGATGCCCAGTGAATCAAACCTCCCAGGACCCAGGGCCTGTGTCAGCTCTCAAACACCCGGGCTTGGCCATGGGACTTGTCCCAGCCAATGGGCATTGGCAAGTACGTGTCAAGCAAATGCTTCAGCAGCTGCTGTTTGGTTGGGGCCTTGCCTTTGGGAGCACGGCGGCCACTGTGCGAGGAAGCTCCGTCCAGACCAGCCCTCTTCAGGGTGAAGCACCATAAGGAGATGACGTCCCAGTTGAGCTCGGTCCCAAGCTGTGCTCTGGCTGATACCCGTGAATCCAGCCTGGGAACCACCAGCCAACCCAGAGGATCATGGCAAACAATGCAGTATTATTATTATTATTATTATTATTATTATTATTATTTAGCACTAACATCTGTGATTGTTTCCTACTCACAAGAGATAATTGAAATAGGATATTTATACAGCAGCAGAGGATGCTAGAAGAAAATGATCAACATCTTCAAATTTATTATGGGAAAATTAATTTTCACCTGAAATCCTATTTATATTCAAACTATTAAATAAGACAAAGTGTGGAATAATGAATGCCTTCAGATAAACAAGTTCTCAAAATTTTACTTTGACTACTTTTGTTGGAAGAGGAACTCCAATAAATGAGGCATGGCCATGCCGTGAAAGAGGAAGAGATGAATTCCAAGAAAGAAATAATTAGCCCCAAAGAAATGAAAGTGAGCAGGCAAATTCCCAGGGTGATTGTAAAGGGAATTCCCCAGGCACGGCGACGCACGGGCCTCGCTCATGGGAGGGAGAAGCAGAAGACTCCCAGTGGGTGTCTTCAGAAACTACAACACCGGTATGTTAACAGGAGGCCGTTTCCATTAGGGAGGTGTAGAAGGAATTAATTATCACAACTTACAAATCTAAATGGGTAACAGATAATAGATTAAAACGAAACAACAGCAAAGAAAGTACCAGAAGAAAAGGATCGCACAGTGCACAGGAGCACCCATCGGGGCGGTGGGCGTGGACATGCCCATGTGAGTGTGCCCGCCGCGTCCACATCAGGGTGGGAGGGCAGAGAGCGGGCGCCTCATTTCACACGCTCAGAAGCCAACAGGTAATGTCTGAAGCAGAAAAATCCAGGATAGAAGCACATGGGTGCTTTACATGTAGGTTATCACCGCAGGCAAAACAGCCGCCAGGGCTGGAAGGCACGCCTCGGGGTGGGCATGGGCGCGAGCGAGGTGGGACATGGTCCGCGGGTCCTGTCCTCAAGGTCAGAGAGCTACGTGACTCGTGAACAGCGTGGCCAACATAAGAAAGTTCATTCTCTGAACATCTGTGTTTGTGACTGACACTCACCATCACTGCAAAAGGGAACAGTTCTTATTTTTCTGGATTAGCTGAGCGTCCAAGGCTGCTCGGGGGAGAGAGATAAGAAACAGCCGGATGGCAGCCATGGTAACTGAGCCAGGCACAGGACGTCACTCCTGTCACTCCCTTACAGGGAGCATGGCTCCTGCCTCGCTCAGGCCCTCTGCCTCTGTGCTCTGAGGATCCAGCTGCTGTGCTGTGAGTTCCTATGGAGACGCAAGACACCGAAGGTGGCCACCAGGGGACAGCGGCCACCAGTCACTGTCCTGGGAGGACCTGGCTGTCACCAGTGACCGTGAGAGTGAGCTGGAATCGGCCTCCCTGAGCCCAGCCTCCAGCAGAGCCGGGCTGTGGGCCCTGCCGACCGACGTCTGGTTCGCAGCCTGCAGGACCCTGAGGACCGGGAGCCCGTGAGCCTGCGCAGTTTCTGGTCCAGGTGCGGGTTAGCGGCTCCTTCGCGAATGTCCTGATGCTTCTAACAACCAGGAAGCCTAATGGACTTCTTGAGTCTTCGCTGCATCTATTAGAGGACCTTTTCCTTCAAGTCTTCATGGGGTTGTGCAGGAGGAGGTGTTTTGATACTGAGCCTTCAATGGGCTGCGCAGAAGCGCCCTATCTGATCCTGGTCACACTGCACAGCCAGGCAGGACTCGGTGACGTTTTATTCAGAATCTTCACACCACTTTTCTTAGACCAGCGGTTCTCCACCTGTGGGCCGCGACCCCTTTGGGGGCTGAACGACCCTTTCACAGGGGTCGCCTAAGAGCATCGGAAAACACATACATATTACATGTTGTTTTTGTGATTAATCACTATGCTTTAATTATGTTCAATTTGTAACAATGAAATCGGGGGTCACCACAACATGAGGAACTGTATTAAAGGGTCGCGGCATTAGGAAGGCTGAGAACCACTGTCTTAGAGGAAATTAGTTCTTTCCTCATGAAAACAGTAAACACACACACACACACACACACACACACCCCTAATCTGATCTAATCACAGACAGGGAGGGGCCTTCTCTGTCCTATCATCTTGTCCTGGCTGAGAGCAGGGCCACGGGGTCAAGGCCACTGTTAGGAAAGCCCGGTGTCACCAGGCAGCTCCACGGGGAAGAGGGAAGCAGGAGCCCATTTCAATCTGGAATCCCCTCCCGCCAAACCATATGGGTGTACGTTACATTTGTAACCCATCCCTGGGAAGTCAGACATCATTCCCGTGAGGAGCCTTCCTATTCCAAATAGAATGCGCGTTCCGTTTGTCACATACGCGTGTGTTTCTGACCCCAGGAGCACTCGACACGTCCCTGTAGGTCGCATGTATCTCACTTATTCCTTAAATGTTTCGTTGTTTTCATTCATGTAGCTTGTTTCTCCATACATATGTATGTGTGTATATACACATATATACATACACACACACACACACATACACATACACATCATATGGAATCGATGTATTTTATTATTCTAATAAAACCCCTTTTATTATACATTTATATATTTATTATGTTTATGCCCCCCGTACTAACTGATTTTATCGCTGTTTATAGCACTTTGAATAGGGGAACATAAGCATGCCATCCACAGTTTGGTTGCTTTCACACTTGTATGTCTTTGGTTTCTTTCTCTTGTCTAATTGCACGGGCAGGAACTTCCAGGAGTGATCGTGAGAAAATACCACACAAGGTGTAGGGACATAGAGATAAGCTCGAACCCCGGGTCCCTGTCCTCACAGCCCCTGTCTTCACAGCCCCCGTCCTCACAGCCCCCCATCCTCACAGCCCCGTCCTCACAGCCCCCATCCTCACAGCCCCCGTCCTCACAGCCCCCGTCCTCACAGCCCCCGTCCTCACAGGCTCGCATGCAGGACTGGAGCTTCTAGAGCAGTGGTTCTCAACCTTCCCAATGCTGTGACCCTTTAATACAGTTCCTCATGTTGTGGTGACCGCCAATTTCATTGTTACAAATTGAACATAATTAAAGCAGAGTGATTAATCACAAAAACAATATGTAATTATATGCGTGTTTTCCGATGGTCTTAGGCGACCCCTGTGAAGGGGTCGCGACCCACAGGTTGAGAACCGCTGCTCTAGAGGAAAAGTCCGCATGTACGTTAACACTCCCTGACCAGCTTCACTCTTCTTCCTGCCACGTGTCGCCACCTGTCATTCATCACATAGTTATCTGGGAGTTTGCGTCTCTCCCCATCAAACGCGAACCCTCCCGGGGCAACCATTCTGCCTCCGAGGTCATCGTGAGTCCCAGGGCCTAGAACTCGGCCGCTCACACAGTATTTGGGGACGAACTAGCGCAGGTGGCCATCACGGTCCCAGGCCCAACGCGGTCGGGCAGCACTTTTGCAAACGAAGTCTCGTGGGCACACGGCCCTCACACAGGCTTGCTCCTGCCTGAGCCCTGCACAGCGGGCGAGGCCGAGCAGCTGCAGCAGCCCGTGGCTCACACAGCCCAGCAGCTACACGCCAGCGTCTGTAAGAGGGCGGGGCCTCCGACTTCAGTGATGATGGCCTGGACCCAGACCTTCCTTCCAGCCCAGCCGGTGTGCTCAGTGGATGGAGCGTTGGCCTGCGGACTGAAGGGTCCCTGATTCGATTCCGGTCAAGGGCACAGGCCCGGGTTGTGGGCACATCCCCAGTGTGGGGCATGCAGGAGGCAGCCAATCAATGATTCTCTCTCCTCATTGATGTTTCTCTCTCTCTCCCCCTCTCCCCGCCTCTCTGAGATCAATAAAAAGATATTTTTAAAAAGTGATCTCCCTTCCTAATGCCATGGGAACGTGCTTTAACCTGGAAGAAGTGTGCTTAACCCTCGTCTAAGCAAAGGTGAGTAGACTCGCTGTGTTTCCGCCGGAGCATTCCGCCCTGTCCCTGCCCAACACGGGCCGCCCACTGTTCCCAGGAGAAGGCTGCCTCTGGCGCGTCCACACTGAGCGGTGACTGGGGAGCATGGAGGTCGGGAAGCCCTGGGTTCCCTGAGACCAAGATACACGGGCCAAGCAGCTCCTGCTCCCCCAGGCCCGGCCGCCGGCCTCTCCTTCGCTCTGGGCAGCCCCCGCGGATGCAGTCAAGGTCCTGCCGAGCACCATGTCCAAGTTCGTCCTCGCTGTCAGCACTGCCTGGAAGCCGTCACCAGCCAGCACAGCCGGTGTGTTTCCCGGGAGGTAGCCCAGGCCTGTGCAGTGAGGAAGCACAGACCCCAGGCCTGGGTTCCAGGGCCGCCGCCCACCCAGCACACAGCGGCCTCGCCACCAAATAAGGCGGCTCCGGCCACCAGCCAGTCCTCAAGCCACCGGGCAGCTGGGAGCTCTGCTGGCAACGAGGACCCGCCAGGGCCCTGCGGGACCATCCCCGTGCTCTGGGCTCCCCTAGGCAGCTAACAGCACCGGGCAGGGCGGCACCAGGCAGCTAACAGCACCGGGCAGGGCGGCACCAGGCAGCTAACAGCACCGAGCAGGGCGGCACCGGGCAGCTAACAGCACCAGGCAGCTAACAGCACCGGGCAGGGCAGCACCGGGCAGCTAACAGCACCAGGCAGCTAACAGCACCGGGCAGCTAACAGCACCGGGCCGGGCGGCACCGGGCAGCTAACAGCACCGGGCAGTGGGGCACCGGGCAGCTAACAGCACCGTGCAGGGCAGCACCGGGCAGCTAACAGCACCAGGCAGCTAACAGCACCGGGCAGCTAACAGCACCGGGCCGGGCGGCACTGGGCAGCTAACAGCACCGGGCAGTGGGGCATCGGGCAGCTAACAGCACCGGGCCGGGCGGCACCGGGCAGCTAACAGCACCGGGCAGTGGGGAACTGGGCAGCTAACAGCACCGGGCAGTGGGGCACCGGGCAGGGCAACACACGCCTCGCTCGCTGATGGACCATTTCACAGAAGCGCAGGCGCAGGTGCCGTCCTGCCAGGTGGCTCTGCCAGGTGGGGGCTGTGCACTGGCTGAACCCATCTTCACCTGCAGGAACAGGGAGCACGGCCTCCTCGCGCTCCCACAGCGACCCATGATTGCGGGTGTGTTTTCCCTCCGCTCCTCCGAGTCCCTTCGTCCCTCCTTCTGAGAGCACTTATTTATTTTTAAAAATATGTTATTGATTTCAGAGAGGAGGGGAGAGGGAGAGAAAGATAGAAACATCAATGATGACAGAGAATCATGGATTGGCTGCCTCCTACACGCCCTACACTGGAGATGGAGCCCACAACCTGGGCATGTGCCATGACCGGGAATCAAACCGTGACCTCCCGGTTCATAGGTTGATGTTCAGCCACTGAGCCATGCCAACCGGGCTGAGAGCACTTACTGAATGAGTGAATTCTACTGAGTGATTTAAAAATTTGCCCAAATTAAAACTATTATATGAGCACCTCTTCCACCACATGCACACACATGCGTGCACACGCACACACATGCACACACACACAGGGGCATGCACAGGCCCATCTCTGCACACCACTCAGCTGGCCCAGGTGGAGCACCAGGAGAGCTGTGGCTGGGAGGACAGGTGAGGTAGGGCCAGAGGGGTGACCCATCCCATGCTCCACCCCATGGGGCTCAGCAGGTGAGAGTGAATCCTCAGACACAGGACCTGCGTCTCCCAAGCTTGCACACGCCCCGGGGGACACTTCCCGCTCACGCCGCACCAGCCCACCGCTCAGCAGCGAGCCTGCGCTCGGCACGCGGTCGGTGCTGCATTCAATGGAAGGGTGACGGGGTGGCGGGATGAGCAACGGCCGAAGGAATACATCGCAGGAGGGACAGACGGGGAGACCAGGCTCTGATCGGTCTGCCTGTCCCTGCGTACGGGGCTCAGGCCCAGCGCAGAGCCACCCACTGTCCCAGGGAAGAAGCATCGAGACTGCAGAGCAGCTCCCCCAGAACGAGGCAGCACTGAGGTATCAGCGTTTGAGGTGCCAGAAGGACGCCCGAGGGGGACAGAGAGCTCACTGGGCGAAGGCCCGGCCAGGTGGCTCCTGGGCACCTGCTGCTGTTTGCGCAAGCAGGAGGCACAGACAGAGGCCCATTGTGCAGCCGTGGGAGCAATGAGCTGGGTGACCACAGGTTAAACCCTAGATTGCGCAATACTTCCCCCCAAATACCGCGGACTCCGCAGCTGCCAACACACGGGACTGCGTGCAAACGTTTTGCATAAACGTGAATTTGCAAGGGAACATTGAAGTATGTCAGCTGCATCTTAAAAATGAAAAAATGGAGGAGCCGTGGAAAAGGTGAGCAAAGCCACGCCCCCTGCCCCGAGCCTGGGCTCTCCTTCCCCAAAGCTGCTGAGAAACCCGCAGAGGGGCACGGAGACGGACAGCAGGAGAGCCGTGCCTGGCCAGGGCCTGGACGTCCTCCCGGAGCAGGCGCAGTGGCCTGTCCGCCTGCCGTCGAGGGAGGGCGACCCAGCATCACCTAAGATGCGACCGAGGTCCTCTGGCTCCGGCCTCGGGGGAGCAATGCCACAGGGAGGGACCCCCACGGCTCCTCCGCGGAGGAAGTCAGCGCGCTCACAGACGTGGCACTGTCAGGCCTCCGGGACAGTCACCTCATTGTGTGGCACGTCCCCCCTCCGCCAACTGATGCCACAGCAGCTGGGCCCTCACCCGCGGGGGAGTGGGGACGCCGCAGAAGGAGGAAGGGGAGCCCACGCCAGGTGCAAGCCTGTGACTCTTCAGGTGGCGCAAACCTGCTGGTTTCGGCCATGAAGCCCCAAACCACACTGCCCGGGGCGGCCTGAGCGGGACTGAGCCTGAAGCACCGGACGCGGCTGGTGCCCAGGTTTCCGTGGGCGCCCGGTCCTCACTCCAGGTCTGCAGCCTCCCTGCTCCAGTATGGGCTTCGGGCCAGGGGCCAGCGGCCGCCCAGGAACCCCGGCCTTCCCTCTGGCCACGGTGCAGCAGGGTCCCCCGAGCAGGGCCTCCTGCCGCCCGCGCGGTGTTGCTGGGAATGCGTTGGAACGCACAGGCCCAGGCCTCACCCCAGACCCACTGAACCAGACACCCGGGGGGCGGGGGGACTGAAAACCACTGCGTCGAGACAGGAGATCAAAGGCGCCAGACGAAAGGAACCCAGGAATAAAGGGAAGATAAAACCCCAGTGAGTCCTCAATCAGGGGGGTCTGGGGTCCCTAAGGAGCCTGGCCCTGCGCATTCACTGCCCACGGCCTCGCGGAGCCAGCTGCCAGACCCTCAGAGAGAACTCAGGCCTGGAGGGTGGGCTGCGGCCACCTGCGTCCCCCCGGAGGCAAGTTAAACCTGATTAAAGTGCTTTCAGGAAGTAGGTGTGAACGCAGGAAAGCATTTAAGAGACCAGATCAGGAGGTGCAGCCCCCTTTGCCAACAAAGACCTCAAACCCAAACAGACCTTGGCTACAGCCATAAAGCAACCATAGAGCAGGTCTCCATCCTGGGCGTCCACTGTCTAGATCAGGGGTGGGCAAACTTTTTGACTCGAGGGCCACAATGGGTTCTTAAACTGGACCGGAGGGCCGGAACAAAAGCATGGATGGAGTGTTTGTGTGAACTAATATAAATTCAAAGTAAACATCATTACATAAAAGGGTACGGTCTTTTTTTTTTTAGTTTTATTCATTTCAAACGGGCCGGATCGGGCCCGCAGGCCGTAGTTTGCCCATGGCTGGTCTAGATCCAGAAACGGGGCCATTTCCAAAGGCTCTGCCTGGGGCTCTGGAGTTTATGCGGAATCAGTGAGGAGCCTGATGCCAAACTGGGAATCCTGTGTGGTCAGCTGCTGCCTCCGCAGCTCTCGACAGGGTGCGTGATGAAGGGACAGACGGCGGCTGTCGCCTCTTCCCTGGAATCCATGTGCGCTCCAAACGGCCCAGAACCCGCAGGGCTCCTCCCCGAGAGTCTGCCACGCCAAGCACCCAGGGAGGCCGGCCGGCCTGTGCATCTCCCGCTCGCCCCGCCTCCTCAAGGGGACCCCTGGCTCCAGCTCGCTCCCCACACGTCATGCGTTCACATACATGGTCGTAGCATGTGCACTCCCTGTGGCTGGCTTCTTCCACTCAGCATTATCCATGGGACGTACACCCATGTTCCCTGTGTGAATTTTCATTCTCATTCCTGTGTATCATTTCATGTACAGATGAACCATCATTTATCTGTTCTAGCCTTCTTCAAAAGGCTTATTGAAATATAACTCACACGCCGCATGCTTCACATATTTCAAGTACATGATTCAACATTCTTTTTTTAAAATACTTTTAAAACTGATTTCAGAGAGAGAGGGAGAGAGAGATAGAAACATCAGTGATGAGAGAGAATCATTGATCGGCTGCCTCCTACACGCCCCACACTGGGGATGGAGGCCACAACCTGGGCCTGTGCCCTGGCTGGGAATGAACCCTGATCTCTCGGTTCATAGGCTGACACTCAACCACTGAGCCCCACCAACTGGGCAACAATTCAGTATTCTTTAGTATATTCACAGGGTTGTGCAACCATCACCATAATCTAGTTCTAGAACATTTTCTTTTCGCTGAAAGCAACCAGGAAACCATAATTGATCCGTATCAATCCCCCCAGGCACATCCCCCACCCCACCCTCAGAACCACTGACCTGCTTTCTGTCTCTATAGATTTTTCTATTCTGGACTAAATAAAGGCAGGCATTCAGTATGTGGTGTTTTGTGACTGGCTTTTTTCATTTCATGTCATGATCTCCAAATTCACTATTGATGTGTCAGGTTCACTGTTGATGCAGGGCCTACCTCTTTGGGGTGATAAATCACGGGGCTCCCGCACTGTGTGAGGGCACAGGCCAGGCTGGGGACTTGCCCCCCCCCCCCGCCCCCATGTGCACGAATTTCATGCACCGGGCCACTAGTCTATATAATAAAAGCCTAAGTAACTATAACAGCGGAACAAACAGAACGACTGGTCAGTAGGGGGCAGACACTCAATGCAGGAGCTGCCCCCTCTGATGGTCAGTGCACTCCCACAGGGGGAGCTCCGCTCAGCCAGAAGCTGGGCTCACCGCTGGGGAGTGCAGCGGTGGTGGCGGAAGCCTCTCCCACCTCCGCGGCAGCACTAAGGAGCAGCAAGCTAAGTGGTAAGGAGCGAGGGGTCCCGGATTGTGAGAGGGTGCAGGCTGGGCTGAGGGACCCCCCTCAGTGCATGCATTTCGTGCACCGGCCTCTAGCTGTGAATCATGCTGTCCTGGACTTGCACACACGCAGCAGGTGAGGATGGTGAAGATTTCACAGGCCAGAGGCTGGGGAGGTGGCCTCGGCAGCAGGAGCGGCAGTGGCAACAGGCTGAGCCATGGGCGTGGACCGACAGGTGTCCACGTTGTGACAGCTCAGCGCCTGCAGGAGTGTCACAGGCCACCAGCTGACCTGAACTCCATCTCCCACTCCTGGCAGAGCCACTATCCTGTGTGCAGACTCCTCCGAAGAAATCCATACTCTACTCTGCTCTCAGGAAGATACGCAACTTCTTCCTCACTGATGGTTTCCTAGTATAACACACTGAAAAGTGCTTGAGCTTTTTAAAACATTAAATCAGCCTTGATTTAAAGTCTGGCTCCATCACATATCAGCTCATGACCTCGGGCCAAGTCCCATCACCTGCCAGCCTGGGTCTGTGCACCGACAAAATGAGCCTTGTAGCCATAGCCTGTGGTGAGGGCCAGGCAGGAGGGCACAGGAGGGCACAGAAGGACAGGAGGATAGGAGGACACAGGAGGGCAGGAGGGCACAGGAGGACACAGGAGGACAGGAGGACACAGGAGGACACAGAAGGACAGGAGGACAGGAGGACACAGGAGGGCAGGAGGGCACGGGAGGACACAGAAGGGCACAGGAGGGCACAGAAGAACAGGAGGACAGGACACAGGAGGGCACAGGAGGACACAGGAGGGCATAGGAGGACACAGGAGGGCACAGGAGGACAGGAGGGCACAGGAGGACACAGGAGGACACCGGAGGGCACAGGAGGACAGGAGGGCACAGGAGGACACAGGAGGACACAGGAGGACACAGGAGGGCACAGGAGGACACAGGAGGGCACAGGAGGACAGGAGGGCACAGGAGGACACAGGAGGACACCGGAGGGCACAGGAGGACAGGAGGGCACAGGAGGACACAGGAGGACACAGGAGGGCACAGGAGGACACAGGAGGGCACAGGAGGACAGGAGGGCACAGGAGGGCACAGGAGGACACAGGAGGGCACAGGAGGACACAGGAGGGCACAGGAGGACACAGGAGGGCACAAGAGGGCACAGGAGGACAGGAGGGCACAGGAGGACACAGGAGGACACAGGAGGGCACAGGAGGACACAGGAGGACAGGAGGGCAGGAGGACACAGGAGGGCAGGAGGGCACAGGAGGACAGAAGGGCACAGGAGGGCACAGGAGGGCACAGAAGGACAGGAGGACACAGGAGGACAGGAGGGCACAGGAGGACACAGGAGGACACAGGAGGACAGGAGGGCACAGGAGGACACAGGAGGGCACAGGAGGACACAGGAGGGCACAGGAGGGCACAGGAGGACAGGAGGGCACAGGAGGACACAGGAGGGCACAGGAGGGCACAGGAGGACAGGAGGGCACAGGAGGGCACAGGAGGGCACAGGAGGACACAGGAGGACACAGGAGGGCACAGGAGGACAGGAGGGCACAGGAGGGCACAGAAGGACAGGAGGACACAGGAGGACAGGAGGGCACAGGAGGACAGGAGGGCACAGGAGGGCAGGAGGGCACAGGAGGGCAGGAGGAAGGTGGCTCGGCAGCACGCCCTGGAGGGAGGCGTCCAGGACGCTGGGGGATGGTCCACATCTTGACTTCTTGGATTTAATCACCCCCCTTGGACACCAACCTGCAGAGTCAGCTGTCTACCTGGCCTGGTTATGATCCCCGGAAGCTTAGCTTGTGGAGCCCCTGAAGGTGCAGCCAGGGCGGCAGCGGGCCTTGTGCTGGGCTGGCCGGGCGCCAAGGCAAATGTTAGACTTGGCTGAGGGCTGGGCGGGCCGTTCCTGCTCGTGCTTTAAAGAAAAGGCCACACCCAGAGCTGTTTGGGAGCAGAGGGGCTGGCTGCTGGTGGGCACAAGACAGCACCACAGGTGCGCTGCCTCCTGGCGGCGGGGGGCAAACCCTGAACCCCAAGTCCCCTGGGAGCGCCTAGAGCCGGTGCAGCCCTGGGTGTGGGCAGCCCTGTCTGACTTGGCCACGGCCCTGCCAACCTGGCGGTGGGCACAGCCGGGAGGGAAACACCCTGGACAGGGCCTCGGGTCACGGCCGCTCAGGGCCACCTGTGGGTTTCACCACCTGCCTCCCCTTTCCCACGCTGCCTGGCCAGGTGGCTCCGGGTCCCGGAAAAATGAGATCCTGTGGCTGCCCTCCTCCAGGCCCGGGATCTGCCTGGGTCTGCGCCTGGAGGCACTCACCTGGGCGCCTCTGAGCCGGGCACAGCGCCAGCCTCCGCGTGGGAGCCTGGTCACCTCCGGGTCCCTCCATTTCCTCGCAGCTGTAACTACGCCAGTTCCACCGCAACAGGAGGGACTCCCATGCATCCGGCACCTGCTCGAGCCAGGCGCTCCCACAGCACCCGGCGCGGTCCTCACAGCGAGGGGCAAACACCTTTCTTTACCTGATGCAGATGGTCAGTGGCAGCTCAGGGGGGGGAGGATCGGACGCAGCCTCGAGTCTAAATGCCTGGTCCTTACCCTGGCTCCGCGCCCCTCCCTTGTCTGGAAGGAGCAGCAGGCAGGGTGGGGACCCACAGGGAGCCAGCCGCCCCCCGCCCCCCCACACGGCTCCGACCCGCTCTCTATAAAACGAGGAGGAAGGACAAGCTGCCTCTGGGGTCCTTCCAGCTCCCGCGCCCCCTGGGCCGGCACAACAACCCGGAGACGCAGTGTGGGCAGCGGTGCCCTTGGCCTCCACCATCTGTCACTCCCAGAGGGCGCTCCTGGGACACGGGGGTGGACAGCCCTGGTCTCGTGACTCTAGGGGGTCCCGGCAGCATTTATAACTGCATTTGAGTTATTTCTGCTCACCCTCGTCTCTCCATGAAGCCTCCAGGGCCCCAGTGAGGAAATACACCTCTCGCCCCCGCTCCCCGATCCGGCGCAGTCCCCGCGCCAGGCAGGTGGCCGCACCCCCTCCGCCCGCTCTGCCAGCAGGTGCTTGGCACCCGGGTCAGGCGAGGAGGCAGAAGGGAGAGTGTGTTCCCACTGGCAGGTGGGAGCCAGGGCCTGATGCTTATCTCGGAGGCCGGGGTGGAGCTGTTTGCCCAGAGGCCCTGGGACATCCCTGGCGGGAGGAGCAGTGTAATTGGCTGTTTTCAAAGGAACTGAGGTCCCAGGACCTGGAAGAAGGAAGTCTCTGAGCAGCATCTCCACAGCGTGGGGCATGGACTGTGTTCATGGAGTCCTGCTACCAAGGAAAGGAATTGACTTAACGAGCACAATGGCAGCTTATAGTCTCCAGGTAACCGAGAGAGAGAGAGAGAGAGAGAGAGAGAGAGAGAGAGAGAGAGAGAGAGAGAGGGAGAGGATGATACGCAGGTAGAGGGAGGCTGTTGCAGGATAAGGACACGCCTGTCAGCGACCCTCCCCCGGGAGGCAGAGATGGTGCAGGGCTGGTGTTTACCCTGCTTCCCCAGGCTTCTGAGCTCGTGGCACGGTCGCTGGAACCACAGGTGTCTCTAGCCTCTACTTACCCGCTGAAATGCATGACAATCTGCTCGAAGGAACAAAAGCAGATCCCCTTGGAAAGGTAGGCGACCGCCCAATTGTTTCAGCCTGGGAGAGAGTGACATTCATTTGGGGGGGGCTGTTGGAACCCCTTCCAATAATGTATCAAGTTTGATCAGAAATTACTCACCTTCTTCTTAAATCATCAAAAAACCAACCAACCAACCAACCAACCAACCAAAAACCGCTGGGAGGCCGCTGGCTTTAGTAAAACGCGCGGCGGCGGTGACTGTGGGGTGGGACACCAAGTGCCCCCAGGAAAGCTCAGGTTAATGACAAACCCATTGTTTTCCCCGTTAACAGGGAACCCCAGAATATCAGGAAGGGGGTGCTGAGTGTGAATGGAGACCAGATTAGGTACTGGGTTATCTAGACTCACTAACTAGATGCCACGGAGTTGGAAGGCCTGTTGCCCACTCTGATTCCGATAAGCCCAGAGCACAGATCCCCACCCTGCGGCTGCCTCGCCTCCGCCCGGCTTCCCGAAGAGCCATATTCCGGGCCCGCGCCCACTCCCACTCGGGAGCGAGAACCTCGGGGCTTCCTTTGAGGATCAGCGTTTCTCACAAGCTCCCAGGTCAGCCTAATGTGTGTTTCCATTTAGCAACTTCTCATTTATGTCTTGTTTTAAAATATATTTTTATTGATTTCAGAGAGAAAGGGAGAGATAGAAACATCAATGATGAGAGAGAATCATGGATCGGCTGCCTCCTACACACCCCTATGGGGATCGAGCCTGCAACCTGGGCATATGCCCTTGACTAGAATCGAACCTGGGGTCCTTCAGTCCACAGGCCGATACTCTATCCACTGAGCAAAACCAGCAGGGCGCATTTCCGTCTTTTATTCATAAGCAAGAAGATTACAATTCAGACGTCAACCAGCACAGTCCAGGCCACCCGCCTGGGGCCCGGCACCATCCGATTCCGATCCAGGCCTCGCGAGTCCTGCCCAGGAAGCTGCGTCCCAGAGACCCCGGGCACCAGCACAGCGCTGGCCTGACTCCGGTTTCGCTCTGAAACCCGTTTGTCTGGGAACGAGGGCTCTCCTCCCCTTGGCGGGCTGCCCTCTCTTCCACCACAAACAGCTCTTTCTTTCAAACAAGCCAGGCTTTCTAACGCTCGGGGAGTCCATCCTCCTCACAGCGTCCTTTCCCCCTTGAACGTCCCAGGAAGAGCTCAGGCCGTCTTCTCCGGGCGGGGCCGTGGGGAAGCGGAGGGGCCTCAGGCCTCCTCCCGGTGGCCGAGGGGGTGATGTATGGGGATCGGTCCATTCACTCCATCTCATTGGTCTGAAATGCAGAGGCGTTTCTGGTGTCCTTGTGCAGGGCCTGGCGATGTTTCTCTGTTAAGACCAAGGCCACGCACCTCTGCTATGACCAGCAGCCACGATGACCGGCTGCCACTAGATCTTTATTTACACAATCGGGTAGCACACTGGACTTGCTGACCTTTGGTCGAGGAAACCCAAAGATCCAAAACACAAAATAACTTATCTCTAAGCATCTCCCGTCTAGCTTAGGTGGAAATTGGGGGTTGGAAGCAAGACAAGGCAGCCTTGGACGGGAAGGGCCTGGCTAACCATGGCCGCTGTCACCGAGTGCCACGGAGGGTGGCCTCAGACCACAGGCCCTATTCTCTCGTGGTCTGGAGGCCAGAAGTCAGGAATCAGGCAACCCCGGACCCAGCTCCCCCTGAGGGGTCCAGGGAGGATCTTTCCCTGTTGGCTGACAGTCCTTGACTTGTGAACATGGGACTCCAACCTCTGCCTCTGTCCTCACACGGCGTTGTGCTGCTGTGTCTGTGTCTCTCCTCTCCATACAAGGACACCAGTCATATTGGATGTAGGGGCCATGCTATCCCACCATGAACTCATGTTAACTAATTACATTGGCAAAAGCCCTATTTCCACATAAGGTCACACTCATAGGCACCTAAAGTTCAGATTTCAACTGATCCTTTTGGGGACACAATTCAATTCACTACAGGGCCACACCCCCCTTTTACTGTCACCTCCTGCCACAGGCACGTGACCAGAGGACCCAGATGTCTGAACTGTACTCTTCTCGTTTATAAACTACAAGACGTAAAGGAAAAGTTGCTAAACGGACACACGCATCAGAACCCCCGGTTCCTTTCACCTCCCCTCCCACCCAAACCTGGCGGGGGACAGACGGCGCGGGGGGCGGACGGCGCGGGGGGAGGACGGCGCGGGGGGCGGACGGCGCGGGGGGCGGACGGCAGGGAGGGAGGACGGCAGGGGGGCGGACAGCAGAGGGGCGGACGGCGCGGGGGGAGGACGGCGCGGGGGGAGGACGGCGCGGGGGCGGACGGCGCGGGGGGAGGACGGCGCGGGGGGCGGACGGCGCGGGGGGCGGACGGCGCGGGGGGCGGACGGCGGGGGGAGGACGGCGCGGGGGGAGGACGGCGGGGGGGGCGGACGGCGGGGGGAGGACGGCGGGGGGAGGACGGCGCGGGGAGAGGACGGCGCGGGGGGCGGACGGCGCGGGGGGCGGACGGCGCGGGGGGCGGACGGCGCGGGGGGCGGACGGCAGAGGGGTGGACGGCAGGGGGGCGGACGGCGTGGGGGGAGGACGGCAGGGGGGCGGACGGCAGGGGGGCGGACGGCGTGGGGGGAGGACGGCAGGGGGGCGGACGGCAGGGGGGCGGACGGCGCGGGGGGCGGACGGCAGGGGGGCGGACGGCAGGGGGGCGGACGGCGTGCGGGGAGGACGGCGCGGGGGACGGACGGCGCGGGGGGGCGGACGGCGTGGGGGACGGACGGCAGAGGGGTGGACGGCAGGGGGGCGGACGGCGTGGGGGGAGGACGGCGTGGGGGGAGGACGGCGTGGGGGGAGGACGGCGCGGGGGACGGACGGCGCGGGGGGCGGACGGCGCGGGGGGCGGACGGCAGGGGGGCGGACGGCAGGGGGGCGGACGGCGCGGGGGGCGGACGGCAGGGGGGCGGACGGCAGGGGGGCGGACGGCGCGGGGGGAGGACGGCGCGGGGGGCGGACGGCGTGGGGGGCGGACGGCGCGGCGGGCGGACAGCAGAGGGGCGGACGGCGCGGGGGGCGGACGGCGCGGGGGGAGGACGGCGTGGGGGGCGGACGGCGCGGCGGGCGGACAGCAGAGGGGCGGACGGCGCGGGGGGAGGACGGCGCGGGGGGCGGACGGCGGGGGGGAGGACGGCGCGGGGGGAGGACGGCGCGGGGGGCGGACGGCGCGGGGGGAGGACGGCAGGGGGGCGGACGGAATGGGGGGGCGGACGGCGGGGGGGCGGACGGCGCGGGGGGGGGGGGGGCGGACGGCAGGGGGGCGGACGGCATGGGGGGGGCGGAACCACCACTGATGCCGCCATCACCTGGGGCCACTCATGGGAATTCGCTCGCATGAAGGTTTCGCGAGAAACGGTCCCAGGCTAATCCCACCTGTAGGTGCAGCCGTGAATTCCGTGCCTCTGTCCCACGCCCTCCTTCTGCGTTGGGCACAAGGCAACATAACATGGGAGCCCTGGTCACACCCCAGAGCCCGTGCGTCCCGCGTCCTGACCCGTCCCCGCTGCTGGCTCTCCCGCCATCGGACGTCATCTCACCCTGGGGAGCCCCTGCGTCCCTCACCCCTTTCACGCCCGAGCAGTCACATCTCCGCTCTCATCTCCAAATCCTCGAGGACCTCAAGGAAGAAGGAGGAATCCTCTCTCCTTGTCGCTGGCGCTAGGAACTCTCTCCTCTGGCTCAGCGCTGACCGCAGCCCCGCCTGTGGGAGCCGAGCGATGCCCCTGGCGGGTCAGGAGAGCGCGGCGGGTTTAGGTGCCAGATGGGCTGTAATTCAGCTTCGGCTTCGGCAAACCTCCCTGGCACGTTCCTCCGCCCCCAGGGCTCCACGGGGGAGGGGGGGAGGGGGGGGAGGGGGGTTGGAAGACGCTCTTGCTCACCGTCCAAAACACTTGGACAAAACGGCATAAAGCTGACGTGTGCCTTGGGCTCTTTCCCAGGAGATTCCTCTTTAAAAACTCACATATGGTCCACTTTATTGTTTTACTCACAAGAAAGGGAATTTGAACCTATGGAATTACTATAATTTTCCATAAAGAGCAACTCCGAGAACTATTTCCACACAGAGATCACGCTGATTCGCACACAGAGGTCCTGACCGCTGGCCCCGAGAAGGGCTGGTTGCTCCCACGCCAGGGTCCCCTCGTCACGGTATTTCTTTTTTTAAAATATATATATTTTTATTGATTTCAGAGAGGGGAGAGAGAGAGAGAGAGAGAGAGAGAGAGAGAGAAACATCAGTGATGAGAGAGAATCATGGACCGGCTGCCTCCTGCACGCCCCCCACGGGGGATGGAGCCCGCAGCCCGGGCCTGTGCCCTGACCGGGAATCGAACCGTGGCCTCCCGGCTCACAGGTTGACGCTCAGCCCCTGAGCCAGTGGTGGGCTTGTTACAATGTCTGTCTTCCTCCAGGCAGGACAAGGCTGGTGAAAACAGCCAGCCTACGCGGCCGGGCCAGGAGCTCCCAGGGGAACCGAAACCCACTTGGGAGGCTTTGGCCAGAAGAGGGGCGAGAGGCAGGTCAGGGTGCAGTGCGGGGCGGGGGAGGGGCGCACTGAGAGGAGACGCCAGTGGGGACATCGGGTCCACCGCCTGCCTGGGGGCCGAGGGAGGCCGCGGGCCCACCCCCCCTGCGGGAGGCTGAAGACCCAAGGCCGGGGGGTGAAGACTCAAATCGCTTCCTCACTCCCTGCTCCTCCGAGCTGGCGTGACGCGGAGCTGGAAGGGGCTGAGGAAATGCCGGCAGATGAGTCGTGGTCCCTGTCCTGGGGCAGGTGGCGTCTGCTCCAGAAACAGGGACACTGAACCTGAGCCAAGGGCCCTCTGGCCGGCAAAGCACTTTTTTTTTTTTTTTAGTTGATGAGAGAAAGAGAGAGAGAAACATCGATGTGTTGTCCCACTTATTCGTGCATGCACTGGTTGATTCTCATGTGCGCCCTGACTAGGGAGGGAACCCACAACCTTGGCGTATGGGGATAACCTCTAAACAACGGCGCTGCCCGGCCAGGCCCAGAGCACTTTCTAAAAAGCAGACTCTGGGACGGCAGAGCTCCAGGACCAGCCCGATGCTCAGGGGGGGCCATGGCTCACGGGCGCCCCTATGAAGAGTGGGCCCGGCCCCTAAAGACGTCGGGACTGGGGGCAGCCGAGGGGCCCATCCTGAACATGCAGGCCAGGGCAGGGAAATACAGGGAGGCCCATTTGTCAAAATATTTGCGGGAGGAACTGAAAACCCCTGACCTCTTCCTGACGCGTTGGTGATGTGGAGCGTTGGCTACGTCAGAGGGCGATCGGCAGATCGCATTAACACTTTTAAGGGTTTTTTTTGATTTTTTTAGAGAGGAAGGGAGAGAAACACTGATGTGAGACTTGATTGCATCCCCCCACACTACACAACGCTAGCCAGCCACGTGGCTGTGCTGAAGATGTCAAAGACGGAAACAGTCCTCCATCCACATCCTTCCCAGGCCAGAAGCCCGTCCTCGGGGACCCCCCACCCAGCCCCACACAGTGCTGGCTTCCGCCCACGGATGGACGGGGGAAGGACCCCACCCTGGAAATGAGGCAAACAGGTGGGGGCTGTGCCCTCTCGATGTCATATGGGGCAGAAGCCACCCAAAAGTCCTATATAATAAAGATGTAATATGCAAATGGTCGTTACGTAACGACCGACCACGTAAGGACCGGATCATGGATCAGCAGGAGGGTGGGGCAGCGAGCTACAAGAAGGCAGCGGAGAGGTAGGGAGGGGGCAGGGCAGCAAGCCAATGGGGGGTGGGGGTGAGGGGGCGGGGGGAGCTACAGGAGGGCGGCAGCGAGCTGCGGGCGCACGGATTTGTGCGCAGGGCTACTAGTGATCTAGAAGAAACACACCGAGCTCACCATCTCCATCCATGGAAGGCCTGAGCCTGTGGCGGTCCATGCTCGCTTGTAAGTGTCTGCTTGCCGGAGGTGCTGCCGATCTCTCTGCCGGACAGGAAGCTCTGAGGCTCAGGTCTCGCTGGAGGGAATCCGCTGCCCAGGCCGCCTGGGTCCACACTCAGCTTTCTCACTGGTCGGTGAGTCTGTGTGACACCTCCCGCTCGCCCATTCATTCACGGCATGCTGAAGTCTCTGGCCCGAGCTCATTCCACATTTACTTGAGAAGAGTAAAGTTAACGTTTGGAAGGTTATATTCTAATATCCCTTAGTTAACAGGCATTTTTTTAAATATTGAAATGAACCTTTGCACCTCCATTCCCAAAATGCAGCTCCTCAAATCGACTCTGTTGGTTTTAAAACCAGCTCTCGCTGCTTCCAGCCCTCCTTTGGGGTCTCCGGGCGTCGGGTTTGGGGCAGCCATTTCTCCTTGTGCCAATCTCCCTGCTTCCTGTGGTGTTTGCGTCTCATCCCGTGACGTGACGGCCTCCTCTCCTCGGGCCTGGCTCCCTGGCTGCCCCATGTCCCCTCCTCTCTCCGAGAGGCTGTGGCGCCTCCCGCTCCTCGGGTATCTGCAGCCACCACTCCTGTTCCCTGACATCACACATGACCAGGTGCCATCGGCAGCTTAGGGGTCGCCCCTCACGTCCCAGCAAATGAGCCGCGTGCTCACTCTGTAGAGCTTCTCGCGATGCCCGAGTCCTGCCCGCGGCCGGCAGGTCCCAGCTCCATCATGTCACAGGCCACGGATGGCTCAGGGACCTGGCTTCAGGAGCAGCGGGACCGCGGGCACTGCCCTACCCGACCGGGGGGCGTGTGCGTGCGTGTGTGAACTCTGTGCCCCGCGGCTGGGGTAGGGGGACAATGAGTTTTGTGTGTGTGGTTCCGTCTATTTCTTCAAACATTCTGAATGATAATTAGCTTTGATTTTTACATCTATTCATAATGATAGCAGAGGGCAACGCACAACAGAAAGGGGGTTGCAAGCCTTCCACTTAGCAATTAATTCTATTATTAAACGCTAAGAAAAAAATAAGTGCCTGCCAGCTGCAGCCTTATTATGTTTTCCCAGAAGTCCTAATGAGGGGCTGCGAGCCTATTATCTGTTTCCCTCCCCCCCCCCCCCCGCCCCCGCCCCGCAGGAGGAGAGGGCCCGGGCTGGCCGCTCGCGTCCCTGGGAAGCGGTTCTCTGCTGGGGGGGGCGGCTGGGTCAGCGGGGGCGGGTCCGTGTGACCGACATTTACCAGGAAGCCTCTGCTCTGGCCACGCCCGGTGACACGGAAGCAGGTGAGTGCGGAGGTGGAGGAGCAGGGCCCTGGGAGCACGGAGGCTGGTAAGGCCCTGCATGTGGCGGAGCTGTTCGTCATCCGCCCGAGCGGTGTCCGCGGTTCTGCTCCCTCCCAAGCCCTATGCCCGGCCGCTTTCAGATGAACCTGAGCCCCTCTCTTCAGGGAAAAGTTACGTAACTGCCAGTCCAGGTGGTGCCTCTGCCACACGTTCCCATAGGCCTCTCTGCACTGAGGGCACGGTAAGTAGTAATTGCGTATGTATTAGGGTGAGTACTTGATCATTTCCCTCCCCCGTTTGATTACCAGCTCCAGAGTGGGGGACACCTCTGGTCATGCACCCCATCCTTGACCCGGCGGGGGACAGCACTGGGCATGGGGGCAAATAAGTATCAGGCACTAGACTACATGATGCCTCAGGCAGACCCCGCCCTCATCTTCCAGGTGGGTGCACACAGGTGTTTTTACACTCACACTCACACTCACACACACACACACACACTCACACACACACACACACACACTCACACACTCACACACACACACACTCTCACACTCACACACACACACACTCATACATATACTCACATATACTCACACACACTCACATACACACACATTCATACACACATACTCTCACACACTCATACACACACACATACACACACTCACATATACACACACACTCACACACACTCATACATATACTCACATATACTCACACACACACACTCACACACACACATACTCTAACACACTCATACACACACACTCACATACACACTCATACACACATACACACACTCATACACACACTCACATATATTCACACACACACATACACACACTCATACACACACATACTCACTCATACACACACACTCACACACACTCATACACACGCTCACATATACACACCACATATACACACATACACTCACATACACACACTCATACACACACTCACATATACTCACACACACACATACACACACTCATACACACACATACTCACTCATACACACACACTCACACACACTCATACACACACTCACATATACACACATACATATACTCACATATACACACATACACTCTCATACACACACTCATACACACACTCACATATACTCACACACACACATACACACACTCATACACACACATACTCACACACACACTCATACACACTCACATACACACATACACACTCATATATACACTCACATATACTCACACACTCACATACACACACTCATACACACATACTCTCACACTCATACACACACACACTCACATACACACACACTCACACACATACTCACACACACACATACACTCACTCACACACTCATGTACACACACACATACACACACACATACATACGCACATTCAAACACACACTGATATACACTACACACACATACACACACTCAAACACACACTCATATACACACACACACACATAATAATCGCAGTGAGGTCAGCACCTCCCTCCCTTGCAGCCGACGTCCCGAATTCTTTTCTATCTTGTATATAAAAGTGTCTTCAAACCCTGTGCCCTCTCATAAACATAAAAAATGCATCTCTTTAGTGGACTGGGAATGTAAATAAAGTCAAACTTGCAAATCATATAAACTTCAGAAATGCGGGTGAGGTTGCCAACTGGGGGCTGCACCCCCGGCCCCCACCCCATCTACGCACCTGAAGGGACTCCTTGACCTCTGCTGGAGTCGGGACCCACATGGTGAGTCAGGGATCCTGGACTATCGCCACGCGTTGACTTTTCTCTCTATCGGAGGCCAGGAGAGGAAATAGGTCGGCGGGTGCCTGTTCTACAGCGAGGTAACGCGGACCAATGTAGGACCCTCTGAGAGTCAGTGTCGTTAGTGCCAGCTCTCTGCTGTCCTAAACCCCTGATCTGCGAAGTCGCACAACGACGGTGTGTGTCTTACACACGGGGGCCTGCAGGTCCCTCCATGACCTGCCCCACGCCGCAGCTACGCCATGTGGAGAGCGTGGTGCCCAGGACTGTGCAGCAGGAGGGAGGGGCTGGAGGCAGCTCAGATTTTAAATGTGCATGCCACAGCCCAAGCTGGTGTGGCTCAGTGGATAGAGCCTCGGCCTGCAGACTGAAGGGTCCCGGGTTCGATTGCAGTCAAGGTCACATGCCCGGATTGCGGGGCTCAATCCCCAGTAAGGGGTGTGCAGGAGGCAGTCGATCAATGATCCTCTCTCATCACTGATGTTTCTCTCTCTCCCTCTCCCTTCCTCTCTGAAATCAATAAGCATAAATTAAATACGCATTAAAGCCGCAGAAAGTCAGAATGATCTCACGCGTGTCTGAGGGTTAACGTCCAGCCGGGAGGGTGGCTGGCGCTCTGCACCCCCTCGAGGAGAACAGGAAGCCACTCTGCCTCACCCTCCTCCCTCCCTCAGCTCCTCCCCTCCACCTTCCACCACCTCCTCCTCCGACACCGAAGCTCAGCCATGTGACTCTTCCCAACATCTGCTTCCTTTCTTTTCTTTCATAGAAAGCGCGTGAGTAATGAGGCCACGCTGCGGCTGGTAATTGTGGAGCCATTAGCAGACTCCCAGGTGCTGCTTACTATAGGCGCATTGTAATTTTCTGTCCCCACATCAGCGACTCCGCCAGCCACTGTCTGCCCCGGGGCAGGAGCACTGCGCTGTGAAGCTCCCAGGCAGCGGGCCCATTCGCTGGGACCGATGGAGGCGCAGCAGTCACTCCTCAGACCAGCAGGCCTCCTGGGGCGGCCTCTGGCCAGCCTCCTGCCCTGCCACGCAGCCATGGGGGGAAACTGCTGAAATAGGCGGTGACTGGCAGACCCCGCCCGCCCATTCTTCCCTCTGCCTCCACGCCGCCGGATTCGGGGGAACTTGTAGAGAAGATAAATCCACGCTACCCAGGCGGCCAGCTGGGGGGCTGCCTGTGTGCAGCCGCAAATGAGGGCCGGGAGGCGTCAAGTCAGGACCCCAGAAAGCCTGATGAAAAGAGGTTCCACGGAGAGACGTCACAGCAGGAAGCGGAGGGAACTCCCCGAAGCCACACAAACATGCCTGATGCTTCTGTCACACAAAACACACAACAACCTCCATCCGCGTCCTGGAGGACACCTGTGGTCCTGCACACGCTCAAGGTGAAAGGCAACAACTCTGGGGTCGACATTTCCCAGGTGACGTAACGGCAGCCCGAGCGCACCTGCGGCTCCTTTCAGGGGCCCACAACCCCACTCTGCTCCTCTGGGGAGAGGGCCCACAGTCCCCCCACTGGTCCTCTGGGGGGCCCATAGCCTCCAGGACCACAGAGGAGCCAGCAGGCTGATGGAGCAGCTCCCTTGCCTGGACTCTGCAGCGCCGTGTGCGTTTACAGCCACGGGCGCTATTTCGCGGGCTGTGTCACCTGCTTGCACGGCCCTCCCGCAGTGGCATTGGAAATGCACCTACTGCAAGCAGCTCCCCGTCTTTCTGCTTCCATGTTCTTGGCCTAGGACCGCACCTGGGCGAATGAACAGCTTCTCCTGAGAGCCTTTCTAATACACAACACTTACTACCTGTTAGAGCAGGAGGCCCTCAGAGACCCTCTAATCCAGCGGTTCTCAGCCTTCCTAACGCCGCGACCCTTTCACACAGTCCTCATGTGGTGGTGACCCCCAGCCAGAACATTGTTTTCGTTGCTACTGCATCACTGTAAGGTTGCTACTGTTATGAACCGTCATGTAAATATCTGATATGCAGGATGTATTTTCATTGTTACAAATTGAACATCATTAAAGCATAGTGATTAATCACAAAAACAATATGTAATTATAGATGTGTTTTCCGATGGTCTTAGGCGACCCCTGTGAAAGGGTTGTTCGACCCCTGTGAAAGGGGTCGCCACCCACAGGCTGAGAACCACTGTTCTAATCCAACCTCAAGTGTAGTGTCCTCATCTGAGACACAAGAACATTAAGTGCCTGCACTGAGCCATGTTTTCAACTAGCATCATTATCACCTTCCCTAATCTTCTCCGCATCCCAGAGAAGAATCCCAGAACTGCATTTCCCAGAAGCCCTTTCCCCACAGGTGCCCAGTGAAAGGGGAGAAGTCAGGATTCTCCAGCAGCAATCCCAGGTAGAAGGACAGTTAGACTCTCAGGTAAAGGACTATGGTGGAAAGTGGGTGTGACTTTCTGAGCGCCTCCAGGTAAACCCTGCACGTCTCCGTCTCCATTAGTGCTCGGTTAGTGCTGCCAGGTGAGAACTTTGCAATGGCTTCACTGTCATTTGTCCCCAAGCCCTTATGAATGTTTTGCTAGGTGTTAAAATCTTCCTCTGAGAAAAGAGTTATCTTTTCAATAAGTGGTGCTGAATCCACTGAATATCCATAGCAGGGGAAATGAATTTTGACTCCCTACCTCACACCATACAGAAAAACCAAATCCAGATAGAGGATTATAGGTCTAAAAGTGAAAAGGAAAACAACAAAGGTTTCAAAGAAAACAATCAAGAACTTCTTCATAATCTTGGGGTAAGCAAACATAAAAACAAAAAATTGATAGCCGTAATAGACAACATTGACAGGTAGGACTCCGTTACAATTAAGATGCTCTAAATAGCCAAATATACCATTCATTAAGAGAAGTGGAAGGCAAGCCAAAGGCAGGAAAAGATCTTTGTAAGGCATGTGTCTTACAAAGGACTATGCAGCACATATCAAGAGCTTTTATTAATAAGTAAAAAAAATTCAGGCATGCCGAAATAGGAGAAAGACTGTAATAGGCAAATAAAAAGATAATATCTAAATAGCAAAAACTATATTTAAAAGGTGCCCAACTTCATTAATCATTAGATAATTTCAAATTAAAACCACATCTGATAAATGCAAATGAAATTAAAATGTGGCAGAAAGTCTGTAATTCAGAAGACAGACAAAACCAAGTGCTGTGTTTGGAGCAACTAGAATTCACAGGGGAGTAAATATATATAAATATACACACACACACGTGGAATTATAGATATGCATATAGATATATAGAAGTATATTTACAAAAAAATATATTCAAGCATACTCAAAACAGCAATACTTGAATAGGCTCCTATTAGAAAAACACCTGAACTATCAATCAATAGTAGACAACAGAAAAACTGTGGTGTATCCAAAATGGAGTATGAAGCGATGAGAAAAAAAAATCTACAATTTCCTTCAACAAATGGAGGCACTGCAATCAAAGTAACTCAAATGTAAAAAATATATATATGTACTGGATAATTCCATTTGTATCAAGTTTAAAATCAGAAGAAATGCAGCCTGTCGTTTAGCGGTTAGGCTGGGCGCTGCTCTTAAGGGAAGGACGAGAAAGGGACACGGCGCCCTTTTCTGACGTGCTCATCTCCCTCGCACAGCCTGACCTTCATTCTGACCCCAGGCTTCTCCCCAGACCTTCCAACGTCCACATCCAGCTCCCTGCGGCATCTCTGCATCTGGACATCGGGACTACAGGTCCGTGAGGACCACGTGAGACGGAGGGGCCAGGCCTGCAGTGCCGTCACACAGTCCATCCCGTGCCTGCGCGGAGTAGGCGCTTAGTAAACGTGTGTTGAACGCATGATGAATTAGTGCAAAGAGCCCCCGTGTGCTCCGATGGCAGCCTTTCCATCCATCACTGTGACTTCGTCCAGCCACAGCAGAGGCGCCATCCATGTGCCTGCTTCCTGGTGGCAGAGACGAAGAGAACTCTTGGAGAAAAGTTATCTTTTCAATAATTGGTGCCGAGTCCATTGAATATCAGCCAGAACGCAGAGACTGCCGTCAGCATATGGACACTTGTTCGAGTTTCCATTCGTTAGCTGTGTTTTTTATCTTAACATAGTCTCCTGCTTCCAGAGAACCTATATTTCAGACAATATTTCTGAGGAGACCAGGTCTGCTTGTAAATGATACTCTGGGTCCAGGCCGAGGCCCAGGCGGTCGCCGTCACCGGCTGCTCCCCAGTCAGCTCCTCCCCTGAGCAGTGTCCGCCCACCACTCGGCGGCCGCTCTGGGCGAGGACGCAGGCTTGGCTGGTGATGCGTTTACGGAGATTATTTAAGGCACGATTGCTGTTTGTGGTCCCAGGATAAATTACAATCACCTCTGTTTGCCTTCTACTCCTTTCTTAATTAACTGACAACTATTAGCAGACAGTTCTTATCCCAGGAGTATTAATTACACATAATTTATATCATAAGCATTTATTTCGTATCAGTGGGATGAATAACACATTTACCTGCTTATAGCTACTTGAGGTTAACGTTTTTATACAAAAAACTCACCGGAGACTTCCAATCAAATAATCAGATTTTTAATTTTCCGTGACATGACGATACGGCGCCAGTCATGTGGCGCTCTGCTCCTCTCCCGCTAAACAAGCGCCAGCGGAGGGCCGGGGAGCGGCGTCAATGGGCCGCACCGCGCTGCAGGGCGGGCGGCAAATGCTAAGATGAGGGATGTGCTGAGGGGAGAGCAGCTCCGCGCGGGACTAACCCCATCTCAGCCCAGCCAAGTGGGGCCGACGCCAGGCCTCCGGTGTCCTGCCTCCTCCGACCCAGAGGCATCCGAGTGGCCAAAGGGTACACTGCCCGGCCGGTGTGGCTCAGTGGTGAGAGCGTCGGCCCGCACACCAAAGGGTCACTGGTCTGATTCCCGGTCAAGGGCAAGTACCCGGGTTGCAGGTTTGATCATGGGCCCTGGTCGGGGTGCATGCAGGAGGCAACCAACAACCAATTGGTGAGTCTCTCTCACATAGATGTTTCTCTCCTCCCCCCTCCCTGCCACTCTCTTTAAAAACCAACGGGAAAAATATCCTCAGGGGAGGATTAACAACAACCAACCAAGAACACAGCCTCTGGGCGAGAAGGCAGAGCTGGGCACCACCCACCCAGCAGCAAGCAGGTACGGAGCCAGGACAGGTCAGTGCAGGACCCGTTCCAGGGCCTTTCCCACCCACAGCCATGCTTGTCCCCTTCTCCCTCCAGCCCCCGAGAGCTGCAGGGCTTGAAGGTGTGGTCCCATGTGGAATGTTCCGGAATGAGATGCACAGAAATCAGACCTCGGCGGAGAACCCACCATCTTGCCTCCCCGCGGCGGCACAGGTAATGCCCAGGGGACTAGGGAGGTCCTCTCCGAGATGAGCAGCCGGACTGGAGGGCCGGGAGCAGCCGCCTCAGCCCCAGGCTTGCCAGGGCGCCCTCCCCGCCGCACTCCCCCCACGCTCCCCCCACGCTCCCGGCCAGGCTCCCCGCTGGCTGACTTCCCACTGAGTGCGTGTCGACAAGTGTACGGGTGATGTGAACATCAGAGAAAGCGGGTGAAGGCTACGTGGGAACTTACCTTTGTAAATCTTCTGTAACATATATTTTTATTCAAAAAATGTTTTAAAAACACAAAGACCAATTCTAAGTAACATGTAGCATTTATATTTCAAAGAGACACCAAACCTGCACTGTTTTATAAGGTACATTCTACCGAATATTCAAGAAAGAGATCATGCGTATGTGATGCAAAGTATTCTTCGACAGAGAAAGGTGGGCTGATTTTCAACCATCATTTTGAAACTGAGGACAAATGGACAGCAAGATAAGAGGAGGAAGGACAGAAGGGCGGGAGGAAGGGGGAAACGGGAAACGACACGGTAAGTCATTGTCAGCTATGAACGCGCAGAAACCCGTCAAAACGTATCAGTAAGTCAGACTCGTCACTGAACTGAAAGACTGAGGCTTCACAGAAAACCAGCAGGGTCTGACCGCGGCTGCAGGGCTCAGCCTTCGGCCGGCGGAGTGAACAGGAAGGACACACGCCGATCGCAGCTACTGGGAGCCACGGGCACGCTTCCCCTCTTTCCTGGGGAGCAGCTTTCGCTGGAAACAGAAGGGAATTTTGAAAACCCGCGAAGGGCCCTCCCGCGAACCACACTGACGCCGTGTGAAGGTGCAGCCCCGCACCCAGCCCCGCACCCAGCCCCGCACACAGCCCCGCACGCAGCCCCGCATGCAGCCCTGCAAGGACAGAAACAAGAGAACAACGCAGACCCGACGGGCGAGAAGGAGAAGGGCCTGGGAAGCGCAGGGCCGGGTTTCTCCGAGTGCAGCCCGGCCAGCGGGCGGCTGTGCTAGGGACCCCCCGCCTCCTGAACCAGCTCAGAGTGGAGACAGCGATCTGGTGCCGCAGTCACACACACAGTGCAGTGCTTGCTCTGTGTGTGCGCATGCGCGTGTGTATGTGTCTGCGTCAGTGTGTGTCCGTGTGTGTGTGTGTGTGTGTGTGTGTGCGCAAATGAGTGTGTCTGTGGGTCTGAGTGTGCGGGCACACATATGTGTGAGTTTGTGTATGAGTGTTGTATGCATATGTGAGTGTGTGTATGCATGTGAGTGTGTACGTTTTGTGCATGCGTGAGAGTGTGTGTGTGACTGTGCATGAGTGTGTGTGAATGTGTGTGAGTGTGTGCATATGAGTGTTTTGTGCATGTGTGTGTATGTGTGTATATGAGTGTGTGTATGTGTGTGAGTGTATGAGTGTGTTTTGTGCACGTGTGAGTGTGTGTATGTGTGTGTGAGGGAGTGTGTATGCCAGCTGCTCTCTCCCCTTCCGGCTTCTCTCCAGTCCCTTTTCCTTCCTCTCCACCCCACCTCAGGCCCGACAGCCGGCCCTCGCCCCCTCTCCTCGTCCCCCAGAGGTGTATCCGACCCCCTGCGATGGCCGTGGCTCATCGGTTTGAATGCTGCCATGGGTACGCACAGCAGCCCTGCAGGCCCAGGCCCCGCACCCACAGCGTTCGGGACGCCCCACCACATGGGCTGCCTTCCTTCCGCCTCCACAGACATCCTCGCGGACAGCGGGGCTGGTGTCAAAGATGGAATCTGTCGGTTGCATCCCGCTGCGCCCGTGACCCCGCATTCTGGGGAGTTCCAGGGGCAGACGCCTGCCCTCCGGGCCCGGGGAGTGCCCGAGACCAGCGTGGCCCTCACCCCGCGGCTGCCCATCTCCCGGAGCGGCCTGAGGGGCCCCGTGGTCTCGGAAAGGCTTTTTCCCTCCTTCTCCCTTTTCCCCAAACCGCCGGGGAGCTGGCTCCTGTCAGCAGCTCCCTTCTCTCCCTCCTCCGAGCGCAGCAGCCAACGCGCCCGGTTTTGTTCCATTTGCCTGCGAAGCGACGGGCAGCCAAACCTGACGACAAATTATCTACATTGTCTTCAGGCGGAAAACCGTTTCTTTCCCGGCTCTTGGAAAGGCTCGCTCGCTGGGCCGGGAGCCGCTGTCCCTGCTCTCTGTCCCGCACACCCCCTTGCGGGAGGAAGTCCGCGCCAGAGGACAGAGGGGCTGAATCGGGGGGCCGTGGAAACAGTTCACAAAGCAAGTGCAAAGCTATATATAAAATGGTGTTTACGGCTCCTTTTCCATGGAGCAGAGACAAAGGCGCCTAGGTAAACACAGCTGCAGCATTAGGCATGCAATCAAAGGCAAAAATAATATTGGGAAACCATGTTAATTATTGTAATTAAATTGTGAACAGTATTGATAGAGAAATATCTTTAAAACCTATAAAATCGACATGGAGCATATGGCCTGCTGGGCATCCTGGCTCTTCCCTAGATGTGCCAGCAGGGGGTGGGGGAGGGGCGGGGCGGAAGGGACCCCAGAAGGGCTCACACCTGTCCACGCCCCCCGCTGACGTCAGGGGGTGGGGAGGAGCCTGCCTGACCCAGCTCCGGGACTGGGCACAGAGTAGTGAAGGGAGCACAGACCTGGGTCCAGTCGATCGGTCTTTGAAACCCGGCTCAGTCATCTATTCTCAGAGGGCTTCGGTCTCAATGTCCCCACTTGTGCTTCGACGGCACAGCTGTCCCGCACAGAAGCCGTGTGCATGCTCCCAGCGTCGTTTCTCCAACGTTATTGCGCGGACTCGGAGGGCTCCTTCTTTCTCTTCTCTTTCTTCTTTTTTTTGTTTGTTATCCTCACCCAAGGATATGTTTCCATTGATGGTTAGAGAGAGTGGAAGGGAGGGGAGAGACAGAGAAGGAGGAACATGGATGTGAGAGAGACACAGCGACTGGCTGCCTCCCGCACGCACCCCGACTGGAGCTGGGGAGGAGCCTGCAACCGCGGTATGTGCCCTTGACCTGAATCGAACCCGGGACCCTCCAGTCCGAGGGCCGATGCTCTATCCCCTGAGCCACACCAGCCAGGGCAGAGTCCTCCTTGCTTCTCCAAGCCTTGGGGTTTCAGGAACGGCAGCGCAAGCTCAGCTAACCCAGCATGCTTAGCACCTTCCCAAAGTCCAGAGAGTGTTGGGCTGCCTCCGCCTTAGCCTCGCTCTCCCGCGGATCCACGTGCGTGAAGGCCTGTTCCTCCAGGCGAGGTCTTCGCCCGGTGCCGAGGGTGGGCTGGTCCCGCCGTGTCCCCTCCAGGATCTGCTGGAGGAGGCTGACCTGCCAGGAGGTTCCATCGCTCCCCCGTTCCTCCCGTCGCCCAAGAGCACATGCTTCTCAGGCTCCCGTCAGCGCTGCTCCCGGGGGGGGGGGGGGGGGGGTTGGGGGGGAGGAGGCGCCACGCTGGCTCTTCCCCACCTGCTGCTCCGTGGAAACGCCGGCCCGGAGCTGGGCTTCCTGCCGGCCGTTTCCATCACGAGCCTGCTGCTTCCTGTGCTCATTCACACGTGAACCCCCTTCGCAGTTTGCACCGAAGCTTCTCTCCCTCGACGAGCAATGTGGTCACCGCTGGATCATTGGCAGTTTCACAAGCGCCTTGTCTGCACTTCCGCGGGGAGCCGTCGCGGAATCCATCGCTCTCGGATTGACTCACTTTCTCTTCTGGCGAAGAACCCGGGTCTGAGCCGCCTCCGTCCTCTTCATCTGCCGCCCCTGCATGGAAGTGGCTTTTCTTGGGGGGGGGGGGGGGCGGGCAACTCTTTCACGAAGATGCTGAATGTTTAATGACGGACTGTACTGACTGCATCGAAGAGCAAGTAGAGGTGATGGAGCCGGGCAGACGTGGGCCAGGGGGTCAGAGGGGCTGAGCCGGGAAGCCCCCTGCAACTTCAGACCCCACACTCCTCCCACACACACTGCAGGTTACACAAGCCAGTCAGCCTCGGGCAGCTAGAGGGGATCACAGCAACGATGCCTGTTTCACAGCGCTGGGCAGATCAAAGGAAATGGTCTTTGTGGAAAAGGTTGGAAAATTGTAAGCACCCTGGGAGGAGAGTATTTTCTGTCCTGTCACAGAAATCCTGTGAAGAGCCCTCACGCTCCTCACCAGCCACAGACCCCCACAGCCACAGACCCCCACAGCCACGGACCCCCACAGCCACGGACCCCCACAGCCACGGACCCCCACAGCCACGGACCCCCACAGCCACGGACCCACACAGCCACAGACCCCCACAGCCACGGACCCACACAGCCACGGACCCCCACAGCCACGGACCCCCACAGCCACAGACCCCCACAGCCACGGACCCACACAGCCAGGCTCTGCGGCTTAGCAGCTACAGCTGAATCTATGGGGAAACTAGATGAGGGTGAACCAAAACTTGCAAGCCCTTAGAGAGCAAATGTTTTCCAATCAATAGAAGGAAACACGGCGCTTTGCTGGTAAAATGTGAGCTGGTTTTGCCCCTGAAACTAGTCTGGTGGTTTCCTAAAACTGTAACGAGAATCAGCACGCGACCCAGCAATTCCTCCTCTGGGTCCGCACCCAGGAGCCCGGAAATCGGGGACTGGGACGGGTGTCTGTCCGTCCACGTCCATGGAAGCATGTTCACGGTGAGAGCCACCGCGCGCCCATCAGCAGAGGGAAGGCTGAGCACAGCGGCCCAGCCACGCGGTGGGGTCTGGTCAGCCCGCAGGGAACACCGAGCACGTGGCCACCTGGATGAGCTGGAGACGCTCTGCTGAAGGAAACACCAGACACAGAGGCTCAGTGCGTGTGGCTCCACCCGTGTGAGCGACATGGGGGGTCAGACTCCGGACAGAGGCAGGAGGCGGTGCCGGGGCGTAGCACACGGGGGCTCTCTCTGCGGAGACGAGGGTTAGTTGGGAAGATGAGAAAGCCTGGGCATGGATGGTGCTGATTGCATAGCCATGTGCATCCAGTTAATGCCAATCCACTGCACACTCACATACATCGGTGAGCAGTATGTGCAGGGCAGACGCATGCCCCCGGGACAGGAGAGATACATGGATAAACACCTGGGGTGTGGGATTTGCAGACGGGTTTCAGGAAATGCCCAGATTTTTTAGGGTTAAAAAAGCCCTGAAGTGAAATAAATCGGTGCAAGAGAGAGAAGGGAGGAGAGAGGGCTGGTTTGGGAATCATTTCCCTTTATAAACAGAGATGAGCAGATTGTGGCGCTGAGGGGACTGCCCTAGTGGGCGGCGCCGGGAGAATGGCAGCGTGAGAACCAACATTTAAAACATCCTCCTGAAAACCAACTCGCAGCGTTAACAAAGGCAGCTGGTGATCAGTACTGGGGCACGGGCCAGGGCTGAGCAGGTGCCCGTCACCCTCCCTGGGTGAGGCCTCCCCCCCCGAAGGTCCCCAGCCGGGCTTACGAAGATCCCCAGGTGAAGCGCGTCGCCCCTAAGCACCGAGGGGCAGGCTCTGTCTGCGACAGCTTCCTTTGACGCGTCTTATTTTCCTGGAGAGCCTGTCATTCCATAATCCTGACCAGAGACCAGGAGCTGCTGGGAAGGTGCTGCTGAACCCGGGCCTGGCGTGCCATGTCCTACGCCAAGGAGCCCCTCTGCTTCCCCACTCGCCAATCCTGGCGTCAGGCCCGGCTTGTTGGTTTGGGTATAGAAATGAATATTGTTACACTCGGGTTTGCACAGGGAGAGCATTTCTGTCTCACCCTCTGGTGTGGGAGCCTCCATGTTGGGCTTAGTAGAGATTCTGACGTCCCTGCTCTTCTCCTGGGACTCAGACCCCTTGGGTCTCAGTATCTCCCATCACCAAGGTCAAAATCACAGCAGCAATTTGATCTGCCATCTACGTTTCTCCAGCTCTAACCTGCTCCCTCCTAACCAGGCTGCTTGGACAAACACTCCCAATAGAGCCATCAAAATTCTGGATTTAGGGTTCCAGCCAGCTTCCCTCCGTCAGCGATAGTCCCACCCACCTGTACCTGGAGGTCAGGACTCCCTCCCATCACCCACTGACTGGCTCTAATGAATGTCCACATACAGTTCTTTTCGGTGAGTCTCTGTCCTTTACGTTGAATCCTGGCTCCCACGGTGGTCACACCCAAATTATTTCATTTTGTTCATTGGAAATCACATCGCCCTCAGCATGACACTCAGAACCAGGAGCCAACGTATGTGGACACTCCGAGAGCTGCTCTTCAGACTCCATCCGCGCACGCACTTACGCCATCTTCACGGCTCATGTTGTTTCCCTTCTTCACAATCAGAGTGAATCTCCTGATCAACCTTTTCTGGTAGAAGCACATTCAAATAGTCACGTAAGGTGAAAGACTGATATTCACTGACCCGAAAGAATTTTATCCCATTTATTCACCTATTCAACACTGCACATGAGTCCACAAAACTGTACTATTATTTCCGAAGTCTGAGCAAGGGGCTCTCCTCTCAGTAAGGGCAGCTTCTGCGTGAGAAAAAGGTCGCACGAGTAAAGGGACAATCTGTCCGAACTGGACAGCCGAGACCTGCAGTTTTCTATGAAAGGTGGGCCACTCAGGTATATGATCATCTCTGCCAGTCATTGGAATGACAACATCTGCTGTTCAGAAAATACACCGTGAAATTTACACTTGCATTTTGACATTTTGGAGTTCAATTATCCACAAATAAAAAATGGACAATGGACTTCCAGAGAATAACTCAGTCTATGAGGCCAGCTTTACCCTAAGAGTCAAACCAGACAAAGGCATTATAAGAAAAGCAAGCTACAGACCAATATTTTCATGAACATAGGCGCAAAAGTCCTCAACAAAATATTAACAAATTAAGCCCAACAATGTAGGAAAAGAATTTTACACCACAAACCAAGTAGGATTTCTTTCAGTTACACAAGTCTCACTGGTTCAACATTCAAAAATCAATGCAATCCATTATTACATCAACAAACTGAAAAAGAAAAATCATGTGATCGTATCAATGCATGCAAAAAAGCATCTGATAAGGGTGTAAAATCCAACATTAATTCTTATAAAAACTCTGGTAAACTAGAAGTACAGGGGAATTTCCTGAACTTGATAAAGGACATTTAGAAAAACCCTACAGCTGATATCATACTTACTGCTGAGAAACTGTCTCCCCTGACGCTGGGGACAAGGCCAGGCTGCCCTCTCACTACTTCCTTCAACACTGAACTGCAAATTCTTACAGCGCAAGCACACAGGAAAGGAAGTCCTCAGGTTAGAAAGGAAGGAACAAATCATCTTTGGTCACAGATGACATGATCATCGATGTAGAAAATGTAAAAATCAACAAAAACTCCTGGAACTAATGAGCACTTATAGCAAAGCGGCAGGACACCAGGTCATATGAAAGCTGACCACTTTCTCTGATGTATGTGAGCCGGTTTGCCTCAGTGATAGACCGTCAGTCGGCGGACTGAAGGGTCCCGGGTTCGATTCAGATCAAGAGCACGTGCTTGGGTTGCAGGCTCAACCCCCAGAAGGGGGCGTGCTGGAGGCAGCCGATCAATGATTCTCATCATTGATCTCTCTCTCCCTCCCTTCCACTTTCTCTCCCTCCCTCACTCCCTCTCTTCTCCCTCTCCCTTCCTCTCTGAAATCAAGATATATATATATTTAAAAAATATATTTTAAAAAACAGACCTTACAACCTTCACAAATTTAACTCAAAGTGGATCACAGATCCTAATGTGAAACTCCCGTAAGAGAACAGGAGTGCACCTCGATGACCTTGGGCCCGGGGATCCCTGTACACACCCATCCAAAAGGTCTGAGCCGTGAGAGAAGTAATTCATGATTTGGGCTTCACCGCAATGAAAGTGCCTGCACTGTGAGAGGCAATATCAGGAGGATGAGAAGATAAGCCACCAACTGGGAGAGATTATCTGCAAAAGACACAGGTGATTAAAGACTTCCCCAACATACACCAGGAAACTCTTCAAACTCAGCTATAAAAACAAACAACCTCATTAAAAATGTGTCAGCCACCTCAACAGACACCTCAACAAAGATGATACACAGATGGCAGATACGTGTATGAAAGAATGTTCCACATCACATCTCTCAGGAAATGCAAATACACCACAGGAGACAGCGCTGCCCACCTGTGAAAACGGGCAAAGTCGGTCACCCTGGCACCGAAGGCCGGGAGGGCGCGGAACAATGCGCACTCGCTCATTTTCATGGGGACGAAAACCGAGACAGCCCCTTGGGAGACAGGCTGGCGGTTTGCTGCACAGCCAGAGCCTTGCGGAGGGTCCGGCAGCCGGACTCTGGAATTCCCCACCGGCGCCGAGACTCACGTCCACAGAAAACCTTCCCAGCGACGTTCATCGCAGCTTCCTTGGCATCGCCAACACCTGGCAGCAACCCAGATGTCCTTCCGAGGGGAATGGAGGATAAAATGGGGTCCATCCAGGAAATAAAATACTATTCCGTTTTCCAGAAATGGGTTATCAGGCCATGAAAATAAACGCACAGAGGAAGCTTAAATGCATAGAACGGAGTGAAAGATTTCAGTGTGAAATGGCCACAGAGTCTATGATTCCAACTGTATGAACTCTGCAAAGGCAACAGAAGGAGACAGTGGGGAGAGCAGTGGTTGCTGGGGACCGAGGTGCAGGGTAGGGATGAAGAGGCAGAACACGGATAAGGTTTAGGGCCGTGAAAATACTCCGAATGATACCCCAGTGACGGACACAGGTCGTTACACATTTGTCCAGCCCTCCCACATACAACACTGCAAAGCCTGTGAGCTCTGGGTCATCGTGCCGTGTCAGCACAGGTTTCTCATGGGTCTCAGTGCACCCTCTGGTGTGGGATGCTGACAACAGGGCTGGCTCTACGTGTGGAGGCAGGGGTATGGGGAACTTCTGTACCTCAGCCTAGGTTTTGCTGTGAATTGAAAACTGCTCTGAAAATAACGCCTCAATAAAAGACAGGAGGTAACCCCCACGGGAACTGAAAAATCGAGTTCGAACCTATCCGTGTGTTTGCCACTCGCAAGTGTGAACTGATAAGTAACTGCAATCGGGGGTTAAATGACCAACCAGACATTCCACTCTGGACCTGAGGTAGCATCCGTGGCCTCCCAGGCAGCCTCCCCGACGAAGCTCGAGCTGGTCTCCAGGAGGCCCCGGAGCCCTGCCCGCAAGGCCTGGTGGACTTGGACTTGGACAAGTGGAGGCGTTTGGACATCAGTAACTTCCCAAGGTGCCCGGTGGTCCCTGGAGTAAGGCTGCCTTTCAGCAGCACGGTCACTGGAGGGACACGCCCGCTGGTGGGTGGCTGCCTCCAGCTGGAAGGCTGTCGGTGATTGGCTGGCTCTCCAAAGCTCGGGCTGCCATTGGTTGGCTGGTTCTCAGCTGCATCACCCCCACGGGAGCGAGGCAGTAGAGGTTTGCAGAGCCTGGGTAGTGATGCGAGGTTATGTCAAATACAGTTTCCTTGCTCAGAACTTGGGACTTCGGCCAATGAACAGTTTTTCCTTTCTTGACTATTTTTTAAAAAGTACTTTTAATTCTCCTCAGTCCCTTTTCTTGGTTTTTGCTCAGCCTGTGGGGTAATCATAGAGACTGTCCAGGACTCTGCGTGTGGGGGCAGAGCTGTCAGCTGGTACTGCCCGGCACCGGCCCAAGCCCCAAGCACCATGACGGGAAACAGCTCTTCCTGCTGGTCTCTGTGAGCCACGGAATCTGGGACAGTTAGGCCTCCTGGCAAAGCCCCTGCAGCATCAGGACGGAATCACGGGACCGGGACACGCCCTGGTCGGCAGGTGCCTGGCATCCTGTTAGAAGGCATCGCTACCGTGGACGTTTTGTCAATCTATCACTTATTGCAGCCTGGACGATCACAGGTGTCACTAGCTGAGATGTTACGATGAATTCTGATTGTTTGATACGGGCAGTCGATGCAGCTCTGTGACCACACCTCCCCATCATTTCAGCCCACTCGTTGGTGGCCACGCCTCTTCTCCCTGGGGACTTAACGTTTCCAGGCTTCACGTTTCTCCCGGAGCGCATGTGTTTGGAAGAATTCCAACATGAAAATCTCCAAGATGACCCTCAGCAAGCTCCCAGGGGACGCGTGGAAATGCGGACCTCGGACTGTCCGCAAGCTCCCCGATGCGCGGGACAGTGAGGGCTTGAGGGGTGCCCACAGATTCCATCCGAACCCCGGGGACAGCTGGGCCACCTGGCTCACCACAGCGGTTGTGTGTACAATCTATTCGCAACCTAATTGTTTACTTAATGACCTCCCTCGTTTTCCCTTAACTACTTGCCTGGTAAGCTATTCCACACATTTATGACTCTCTGCGTGGGAAAAAAAATTAAAAAAGCAACGCTTCCTGACATCTGTTCTGAATTTGTTTTTCTTTCATTTTCATTTATACCCTCTTGTTCTATCATCTGTGTTGGGCTCAAAATAGGAAACCATGTTGACATTTTCCAAACCATTTAAGTTTTATGTTCTTTAATTAAAACCCCTTCTTAACTAGATAGGATCCAACCTGGTGGGCAGATGCCGGGACACTACATTCCGACGGAAGACAGTTTTTTTAAATTTCCCCCATCTCACAGGGGAAACAAAAATAAAGTTATGGGATTTCAATATTGTCCAAACCGAAGAAAAGATGGGGACACTTTTATTTTCCCCCAAATCAAGAACTAGCTAAACATGACTGACGCTGGGCTTGAAGTAGTAACATGCAGCTTTAAGGCCCAGCAGGCTGGCGCCATGGGCTTTTTATAAGCTTTTTTTTTTTCTGGGCAATGGTATTTGTGTTGGTCAGAAACCCTGGCTACACAGACCAACTCCAAATTTCTCAGCTCATATATCCTGTTCCCAGCCTTGGAAGCCAGTATAAGCCCTTCCACTCCAGACCACGGCCTAAACTAACTCAATAAAAAGAACCATATTTTTCTATGAGGCATGGAGGCCCTATCAGACGTCAGTAGGACACGAGCACAAGGCTTTCGCAGGGTGAGGTCTGAGTGATGTTGGAACCAATGCGCTCAGGAATCAGTCATTCCGCGGCCCGGGAGACCTTTATTTAACGCCTGCAGCCCTTCCACAGGACCTGGAAGCCTGCCGTGTAAATAACTGTGGTTTGGTGGTTCTGCTTAGCTGCTTCTTCTTTTTTAATCCATAATAATAAAAGCGTAATGTGCTAATTACACCAGACAGCCAAATGACCTTGCAGACCTCCTTCCAGACGAAGCCGGGGCTGTGAGGAACGGCAAGGCTGTGAGGGGCTGTGAGGGCCAAGCCCCTCACGTGAATTTTGTGCATCGGGCCTCTAGTATATCTATGTATTAACATATTTGTATTGAGTTCAGAGAGGAATGGAGAGGAAGAGAGAGAAACATCAGTGATGAGAGAGAATCATTGATCCGCTGCCTCCTGCATGCCCTGCACTAAGGATTGAACCCGCAACTCGGGCATGTGCCCTTGAATGGAATCAAACCTGGGACCCTTCAGTCCGCAGGCCGACACTCTATCCACTGAGCCAAACCAGATAGGGCTGCTTGGCTTCTTTTATTTATTTATTTTTAAAATATGGTTTTATTGATTTCAGAAAGGAAGGGAGAGGGAGAAAGAGATAGAAACATCAATGATGGGAGAGAATCACTGATTGGCTGCCTCCTGCACGCCCCACAATGGGGATGGAGCCTAAAACCTGGGCATGAGGCCTGACTGGGAATCGAACCCTGACCTCCTGGTTCATAGGTCGACGCTCAACCACTGAGCCACACCAGCCAGGCTTCCTCTATTTTTAGATGGCATAGATACCTTGTAAATGATTTTTTTTAAAAAGTAGCCTCGGAAGATCTCAGAAAAATTTAAATCCAGAAACTGAATTAGCATACATTTGTTGGTAAGTTCTCTGCTAGAATGCAGATATCCAGAAGCAAACAGCAGATCTGGCGCCTGGCCTCATGGGAGCTTATGTCTAATGCAGAGACAGACAGTGTGGATGAGACCAGCCATTGCATTCTTACACTTGTGCTGAGTTCTATGAGGAAACAAGTAGAGTTTAATGAGAAATTAATTAAGGACAGGCTTTAGCCCGGCTGGTGTGGCTCAGTGATTGAGCATCAACCTACGAACCAAGAGGTCATGGTTTGATTCCTGGTCAGGGCATGTGCCCGGATTCTGGCCTCGATCCCCAGTGTTGGGCAAGCATGATTCTCTCTCATCACTGATGTTTCTATCTCTCTCCCTCTCCCTTCCTCTCTGAAATCAATAACAATATATTTAGGGGGAAAAAAGGACAGGCTTTAGATTGAGTCACCGAGGAAGGCTGCCCTACATGTGTGAGCCTCAGGGTGAGACCTGAGGGCAGGAGTGAGGGGAACAGTGTTCCAGGAATATGGAACAGCCTGTGTGCAACAGAGGATCTGTTTCAACCCATGGGCCCTGGGAAGAGAAGCTGGGAGCAATGATACGCCCCGCTCCCCTTTCCTGTGTGATCCAGGATAGAATTTGCCAGCAAGAGAAACCCATGTGGATCTAGAACCGGAAGAGGAATTGCCTCCACAGCTCTGCGGAGGCAGAGGCACCGGACCTGGGGGTGGAGGCGGGACTCACAGAGGCTTCCCCACAGGGGGCTGCTGCAGACCCAGGCTGCGGGCAGAAGCTTCCCCAGTGCTTCTGAGAATGAGGGCGCACTTTTGTTCTCCGTGAGCCTCTGGGAACCCCCCTGATGTCTGAGGCTGAGTCTCCGGGTCTGTTCTGATCTTTCAGCTGGAGCCCTCTCCCCTCTTCCCCGCGTCTCCCAGTGGCCAGGTGAGCCGGAAGCCCCGCCACGCCCTTTCCCTCCGGACATTTACAGCCACTGCATGTCCCCAGCGAGCCCACGCGGACATGACAGGAGACCGAGAGCCCTCCGCGCAGTCGGGGAAGCCGGTGCCCATAAGAAGCAAACCCAGCGGCCCCGAAGGGACCCCGAAGGGACCCCGAGGACCCTGTGCTCACCGGGCCTGCAGCCTGGGCGCGGGGCGCTGCAGGGGCCTTGTGAGCACCGCAGGCCCCACGAGCCTGGAAACGCCACACATCGCCCACTGTTCTCTGCTCCTCCCAGCAGGAGCGCGGACCTCCCTGTCAATGTGCCTCCTCCTCTCCTCTGTGGTACAGGGAGGGGCCCGGGAAACGTGAGCTGCGTGGGGGCCCCGCTCCCCAATCCCAGGGGACGCTGCCTGTTTAGAGACTACACATCAGCATTCCATCAAAACCATGTGATTCTGTGCTAAGTGTGGGCAGCGATGACCTGCAGACACTCCCGCCGTGTGAGCTCAGCAACTCAGACAGTCCCTCCAATTTTAACAAAGGTGCTCCTCTCTGGATGGGCGGGGACTATGCCTTCACTTTAGCCCAATACTTCTTATTCTTTTTGTATATATATTTTCATTGATTTCAGAGCAGAAGGGAGAGGGAGAGAGAGATGGAAACATCAGTGATGAGAGAATCACGGATCGGCTGCCTCCTGCACGCCCCACACTGGGGACCAGGCCCACAATCCAGGCCTGTGCCCTGACCAGGAATCGAACTGTGACCTCCTGGTTCATAAGTAGATGCTCAACCGCTGAGCCACGTCAGCCGGGCTACATCTTATTCTTCTCAACATGATTAGTGAGAAAGGTGCCCAGACTCAGGGGTGGAGACGCAGAGCCACGGACGGTCCCAGCCCTCGGGGGAACTTGACCAGGAGTCGGTTCAAGAATGAGGCCGCAATGGCAGCTCTGGGTTTGTGACTCAAAAGGGAGTAATTATGAGACATTTACTCCCATGTTCATAATGAAGGTGTAATTTACACACAGGAAAAGTCAGCCTTTCCACGTAGAGTGTGCATGTTTGGCCAACGGCAGTGAAATCGATAGAGAGAGTGGACCCTCATCCGGCCCGGCTCCCACCCCAAGAGCAAGAGTTTAACTGGCTGACTGGGAACCGACGGACACAGAGCCTGGCTCCTGGGAAGGAAGTGCTGAGTGCTCCCTCGTCGCCCACACTCTCTGGGGAGGCTCTGGAAGAAGGAAGGGAGGCCACACGGGACTCACGCGCCACGCCCGCCCAGCCCGGCGTCAGATGGCTGGGCCGCAGGACAGACTGTGGGGGGCTCAGTGAGTGCCTGCGAAAACCCGCTGGGCTTTCTACCGCTGTGTTGTTTTCTGGGGGGAAAGGGGGCCCAGGAACGGCTCATCTCAGTGTAAGCGAGCAGTGAGGGCAGCGTGGCCACATGGCACGGGTGGGTGGCCTGGGCTGGAGGACCCCGGGCTGCGGGGGGAGCGGGTGCCGCTGTCTCCAGGGTAACGGCTCCTGTGGCACCGGCCCAGAGAGACGGGGGGGGGGGGGGGGGGCGCGGGGGGGCGGGGCAGGGGACCCGTGAGGAGGAGGCCGCTCTGCCTGGCCCCGCGGGGCTGCAGGTGACTCTGGCTCCCGCGCTCCCCGTGGCTCCCGTCGGGGACGGCGCTGCCCCCGCACGCGGTTTTCTTGGTCCAATTACCTCCTCGCTCTGAACGGCTGTCCTTTCAAAGTGCTTACTTTGTGCTGTTGAGAAGTACACATTTTTGGCCAAAGTGATGGGATTTGCAGCCAAACGAAAAAGAATATGTGCAATTAATGAGAAAACGGCGACGGCTGTAATTTACAGAGTATTTGGCAGGAGCGGCAGGAGTGCGGCGTGGCCCACTCTGTTCCCAGTTCCTGGGAAGTCTTCCTTCGTCTCTTCTGCAAATAGTGTCTCCGGGAGAGGGGAGCGCGGGTTCTGGGTGGGAGCGTCTCTCGATGCCCTTTCTCGGGGAGGGACGCAGACGGGAAGGCCTGCCGCCACCTCAGCACCGCCACCTCCTCCACGCCGCCTCCGTCACACCACCTCCGCCACCTCCTCCACGCCGCCACCTCCACGCCACTTCTGCCGCCTTCTCTGCCATGCCCATTGCATACCCCCACGTGGTGCCCTATTGAACTTGTTTCTCCATAATTACTGTCGCCAACATAATTTCCCATGTAATTAAAAAGATTCACACCGCATCTTCAAAGATGTGACACAAGCTAAACACGTAACCCGACATTCGGGGAGGCGTCAAGGCCTCTAGGCCACCGACCCCGCTGCTTGCTAGAAACCGGTGGGGACTCTTCCGGCGTCGCGCTGCGCCCCGGGAATAAGGGGGCGAGAGAGGAAGCCAGGTTTCCCGTGGCGCGGAGGCAATAGCAAAGGGCTCGTGACGGTTCATTTTGTGTGTCCACGGGGCCGGGCTGCGACGCCCAGAGAGCTGGTCGACACCATTCCTGGTGCATCTGTGAGGCGCCTCCGGGCGGGTGGGGCTGAGGCAGCGGCCTCTCCAAGGCCAAGGCGAGCAGCACCCAGCCGGCCGGGCAGGACCGCGAGGAGGGCGGAGGATGCGCCCCGTGCTGAGCTGGCACCTCTCCCCCGGCTCCGCGCTCAGGCTTCAGGACTCAGACCAGGGCTCCCACGTGGGCCCCGCGTTCTCAGGCCTCAGGCCGGGCTGGACACCACTGGCTCCCGCGCCTCCAGCTTGCGGACGGCAGCTCCTGGGGCTGCGCAGCCTCCGCACGGGCATCAGCCAAGCCCAGGGAGCGAGTAGGAGCCGCACCTGCCGCTCTGCACCGTGGCCGGGAGGTGCTCATCCTCTGCCCTTCCTCTCCCAGCTCCGCTCCTCAAAAACCTCGTGTCTGATTCTCGGCACGTGGGGAAGCCACTGAGGGCGAAGCTGGTGTGTAACATCCATCTCCTCACTACGTTCTCAGCGGCCCTGGGTCCAGCAGGGTGTTTCGGCCAACAGCACAAGAAGCCGAGAGTGGGCGAGGCCGGGATCCAGCCTCCAGGCACCTGAACGGCGGAGGAAACAGGTCTCAGCCGCCAAGGCCCAGCTCCGTGTCCTGGCTCTGGGGTGGCGGTGGCGGCGGAGGCGGAGAGAATCCCGGGGCGGCAGGGGGTGGGCCGGAGGCTGTGGGAGATGCAGGCGGAGCCCCGGGCAGCCCGACTAACCGGGCGCATCTGACACAGTCCGGGGTGCGGCCAGCGGGTCCTGCCGCGCGTGGGGATGCGACGGGGAAGGGGGTGTGACACCACGGCTCTGGGTGAGGATGGGAATCTGGCCTCAGTTGTCAGTGGCTCGTCTTGTTCCTGCACCAGCCCTGCCTCTAACACAGGCACGAATCTGGGCAGATGGCATGAGCGCTTCGAGCTTAATATATTCGCATAGGAACACAGATATGCACTATGCATATGGGCCAGGCATCTGCAGGTCTATTTTAATAGGCATTTTTATTAAGCTTCAAACAAGCGATCTTGTTTTTTAAAAATTTGATGAGCATGTTTTAAGTTATTTCTTGACTCCATGGGGCAATTTTTAAACTTATAAATATGTTGAGGTCTTTTTTTTAATGGAGCCCTCATCTGTGTCTCCTGCTCCCCCGCCCCAGACCTCCGCTGTGTAAAACCACGGAGCTCATGGCGGCCAGGGAGCGAGGAGAGGCACGGTTTACTCCAAGACTCAAATATCGCCTCAGATCCTAGGGTACGGTCCCCTCCCCGGAGACTATTAGAAAGAGTTTCCAAAGTTCAGAGACTATTTTGGTCGGAAGCCTGAAGTTCTTCGAAATAACAGCGAGCAGCTGCTTCTCCGTCCCCAGTTTCCGGCTATAAATACAGGGCCTGGGACAGAGTTTTGACTCAGCCACCCGGGAGGTGGGGGCACTACTGTCTCTTTAATTTCCCCTCGTGGGCAGATTTCTCTGTGAAGCAGAGGTGATGAGCAGCTTCCTTTCTGCAGGAAGAGGGAGAGCCCTCAGCCGGCTGCTCTGGTCGGAGGCACAGACAAGTCCCGTCTGCCCGTGGCCTCTCCAGGGTCTCTCTGAGTCACGGCTGAAGGGTGGGACTCAGTGCGGTGCTGAGAGACAAGAGGGTTCAGGGTCTGTGGTGCCAGAAGCGAGGTCCTGGCACTGCCGTTTGCCAGCCGGCCTCCAGGCCGGAGACGGTTTGTTCGCTGGAGACAAGGAGGCGAAGGAGCTGCTGGGAGGGCGGGCTGTGATGGCGATGAGCATGGCCGCCCCTGCGTGCGCCTCGCCCAGGGAGGGAGCCGCAGCCCCGGGAGGCGCCCGCGTGCTGTCCCCGAACCAGGAGGAGAAGGCCGCTCACCTGGCGTCCTGGGCCTGCCTCCCGGGGATGCTGCTCATTTCCGGTTCAGACCTTTGGTGGCAGCGGGTGGGCCTCAGCGGGATGGACTGGGACCTCCCAGGGGCGTTTCTAGAGCAGCTCCGGGAAGACGCAGAGGAGGAGCTGAACTGCTGTTAAAGCCAACAGTCCAGCTGGAGGGATGTCTCCAGAGAGAGGAAACCGAAAACTCGTCCCCGGGCACACATTGGCATCGGCCTGCGGCCCAGAGGTGAGGCTCGGAGGGTGTGGAAGGGCGGAGAGCAGACAGCAGCCGTCCCCGGGCAGTGGGCTCTGGAGGACAAGGATCCTGAGGCTGGAGCGCTGTGACCAGCTGATTCCATCCCGGCCCCGCCAGAGGGCAGGCAGGACGGGACCCTCAGAGGCACGTTCTCAGGAGCTACTGCGACTTCCTCACATCACGAAGCACCAGGAACGAGCCAGGAAGGGAGCGCACGGCACTCAGCCCTCTCCTGCCAGCACCATGCCTACACTGCAGGGGCCAGAGCCAGGAGCAGCAGCGGGGTGGGGGGGCGGGATTGTGAAGGAAGGTCAGGGGTTGCTGACCATGGCCTTTCCAGGCGGGCTGTCTCCCCTGTCGTGGGGGACGTCTGGAGGAGCACCTTCATTGGTGGCCTCGGCACATCTGGCCACCGGCAAGGGCTGGAGCCCAGGGCGTGTGCAGAACCTGTCCCTGAATAGCACCTGCCCCCGCCAGCACCTGCCCCAGCCAGCACCTGCCCCAGCCAGCACCTGTCCCAGCCAGCACCTGCCCCAGCCAGCACCTGTCCCACCAGCACCTGCCCCAGCCAGCACCTGCCCCTGTCAGCACCTACCCCTGCCAGCACCTGCCCCAGCCAGCACCTGCTCCAGCCAGCACCTGCTCCAGCCAGCACCTGTCCCGCCAGCACCTGCTCCAGCCAGCACCTGGCCCAGCCAGCACCTGTCCCGCCAGCACCTGCTCCAGCCAGCACCTGGCCCGCCAGCACCTGCTCCAGCCAGCACCTGTCCCGCCAGCACCTGCTCCAGCCAGCACCTGGCCCAGCCAGCACCTGTCCCGCCAGCACCTGCTCCAGCCAGCACCTGGCCCGCCAGCACCTGGCCCGCCAGCACCTGCTCCAGCCAGCACCTGTCCCCACAAGCACCTCACCCACCAGCACCTGGCCCAGCCGACCCCTGAGCCACGCCGGCCGGGCTGGGTGGGTATTTTTAAAATTAAGATTAGGGAAGATTTTCTGAGATTCCCACAGACCCGTGTGAACAGCCGGGTGGGTTCTGACAGCCTGGGCAGAGGGCGAAGTGTGGGCCACAGGAGCTGGGCTCTGTCCAGGAGCCGAAAGGGGACGTGCAAGGGGAGAGGTTTATGGGGAAACCTGGCGACACTCGAGTGGGTGATGGTCACGCAGACACTGGAGCAGAGAGACAGGAGAACAACAATGGCTTCGCCCCTGCACTTCCTGGTGTCCCAGACAGAAGACACAGCGCCCCCTTCCCCGGGTGGGCATCAGGCTGGGCGCCCAGACGCGTGAGAAGCTCGAGAATAAGTTAAATATAAACTCTGTGTCCTACTTGCTTGAAACCAGGGTGTGAAATAGGTCACAGCTATTTTAAACATCCCTGTGAAATGTCAGGAGACTGGGTCCGACCCGCCTTTCCCAGGAAAGCCTCCAGATCCCAGCCCGGCGCTGGCAGGTCACCCGCAGCTTCCACCACACCGGTGGGGCTGGAGGAATCTGCACCCTCCAGGCCCCCGCGCTTCCAAAGCCCCCGGCGAAGTGCCCGGACCCCAGATCAGGGCTGGCTGCCCCTGAGCAGCGCGGTGACATCTGAGCTGTTCCCAGGACCCCTTTCCCGTGTCCACGCAGGAATCCCGCCCTGACTGTGTGCAATGGGAACAAGCCGGCAGCTAATGCCGGAGCCGGCCACGCTCAATCCTCCTCTGATGTGGGGACAGATCCTTCTAAGCCGTAACCCCCCCAAGGGGGGCAGCCTCGGGGAGCCCGGGAGCCCCAGGACCCCACTGGGCAGGCAGCGCGTGGGCAGGCGGAGCGGGAGGACGTGCAAAGTCAAACCAGCGGGTCCGGGTGGAAACTGGTGTCCCGAGGAGACGCCAGGCCTGGGCGCCATGGTGGGTCACCAGCGGCTCCGTGACCTGGCTCCGTTCCCTGCGTTCTTGCAGCTGTGGGACCGTCCTTCTCCTGTGAGCCTACCTCTGCTTCCCGGGCCGGAACATGACCAGCTTCCAGGAACCTCCAGGAATCTGTCCCTCCCTCAGCGCAGATGTGCAGGCACCGCCGCGCGGCCACAGTCCCTGAGAAAGGCCCTTGTTCTCCGGGTGAAAAGGACGCAGTGGGCCTTCCTGCAAAGACGGTGCGGGGAGGGTGTACAGAAGGAGCCTGCTCTGGCCGTGCGCGCTCAGAGCAATAATGAGCATGCTGTCCCTTTCACCGCGAGGCGGGAGGCGGGAGGTGGGAGGCTGGCTGCAGACAATGTCCCTTACCTGGGTTCCTATCCCCCCCTCCCTCCGGCACTCACACACATGCTGAGCTGCCGGGCAAGGCTGGGAAGACAGGGTGCAGGGCCTGGTAGAGAGACCTGGGTGAGCCTCAGGAATGCAGGTGGAGGGGCTGGGGGTCCCCAGAAGTCTGTGAGGTCCACGGGGCCTTCCCAGGAATGGGTGCAGCCTTGGGGGCCAGAGGTGGAGCTCTGAGGGGACGCTGACTTGGGTGCAGATGTTCAAGAAGTGATGCTGGATAAGGGGTAGGATCCGAGGGAGGTGGTGAGTAGGAATCCCGGAGAGACACCAGGGGTCAGAGGAGAAAGGTGCTTTTTCAACACTGAGCAAAGCTGAGTGATCCACCCAGGGCTGGAGGCAGACGGAGGCGTGTGAAGGGCCGATGGACAGTGTCCCAGGGCGGTGAGGGCCCGTGGACGCGGTGTAAACCGTCCTGTCAGGAAAGACAGCACCTGCCCTGCATGTCCATGGAGTAGGAATCACTCCGCCAGAGAAGGGGGGTCCTGCTGCTTGTGACAGCATGGGAGGGACGGGGGCTTCATGCCGAGGGAAAGGAGCCGGCGGAGGGCACAGCTGTGCAGCTCGTGCAGGGAACCTCAGTGGCCGGCAGACTCATTCGCCAACAGAGCCAATATCACCAGGACAACGATGGAAATTTCTTTGGAAAGCCAAATTTTTTAAACTGAAACTATACAGGTAGGTACATTGCTATTAACTTCATTAGGGTGCTCCTAAGGCTTAGGAAGAGCCACACTCAAGGGGCCAAAGAGCCGCATGTGGCTCGCGAGCCACAGTTTGCCGACCACGGGTCTAACTCATAGGCTCAGAGAGGGGAACGCGGCCGCAGAGGCTGGGGTCGGGGTGGGCCAGGGAGAGGTGGGTAAAGGCCACAAACTTGCAGCTCTAAGATGAATAAGGCCTGAGGGTAGTCACTGTCATGAGTGTAGCTGCTAACACTGCGCTGGTAGTGAAGGGCCAAGTAGAGTGTGACGGCCCAGCATGCCTCCCCCCTTCCCCCCCGCCCCCCGTGGGTGAGCCCACATCCCAGGGTCCCAGAGGCCGGAGCCTCTGGAAAAGAGTGGCACCCAAATCCGCGGTCTTGATTTCCGGTGCTACCTGCTCCGCAATCTCACCAGGCAGCTTGGTGCATGCGTGCGCGTGGGGGGGGGGGGGGGGCAGGGGGGGTAGTTTAAATAACTCATAGGAAAATGTATGCAAAACCCCTGGCACCCCTGGGAGTGACAAGTACGCACTGAGTCACGTCTCCTCCACTGTTCCCTCTGCCTCTAGCTTCTTGTGATTATTCAAGGAAGCAGATGAAAGGAGAGCAAAACACAGCTTCTATTTCCGCGGCTCCCTGAGTGTGGGGCGGGGGGCAGTGAGCGGGGGGGGGAGCCCCTCGTGGTGCTCCCCTTTCAGGGCTCAATGACGATAATGTGCTGACGATTATGTGGATAAACATGCCGAGTGAACCTTTCTGTGTGGAGAATAAATGTTTTCCGTGGCATTTGGTTCCACAGTGGGGATGGCTTGGAATCACGATGCGTGGCACACGATTTCCTTGTCTGTGAAATAGTCCCGAGAGGCTGGAGTCGGGAATGGGCTCTGTCTGTCCCCGAGCGTGCCCCTGCCTCCCCGATCTGTGACATGAGACGAACACCTGCCTGTGGGGTGCCGCAGGCAGGACTGTGGCAGCGCGTGGCCGTGCCTGGCACACTGGAGGGCTCCAGGTAGGCACCGCTCATTCACCGGGAGACCAGTCCTTATGCTGTATCCCAGCCTCTGCAAGGCCCCCCGGATGCATGTACACACACACGCGCGCGCATGCACGCACACACATACATATACACGCAGGCATACACACACACACACACTGTAGTGCAGTGGTTCCCAGCTTTCTTTTGGCCACGCCCACCTGAGCATCTCTAACATCCGGATGCCCCCCATGACACCTAATTCTTATTATTCAAAAAGTGACTCCTATTCACGGGGAGGAAGCCTAAAAGGCCATGAACTTGGTCGAAACAAGCTTCCAAAGAACATGGCATCCATGAAAGAGAAAAATAGAAGAACGAAAGGACAGATGAAGTACTAGGAAGAAATAACTAAGAAATTGTTTTAAAAAAATAATATGAAGTGATATGAAAAAATAGCAAAAAGTTTCAAAACATATAAGAGAGAACTGAAATGCATAAATGTGTCACAGTATATATATATGTGCGCATATATATGTGTATATATATATATATATATATATATATATATATGTATATGTATATATATAGTGTATGAGGCCCCTGGAACCATAAGAAATGCAAGAAAATTCTGTCCCTACAGCTGAGCTCTGGTCCAGCCTCCAAGGAGAGGCTTGACAGCTGTCTGGTTGCATGAAAAGTGAATTAAATATTAAATGAGTGAATGAATGAATGAATGAATGAGTGGTGAGTGAATGAAAAAATGAATGAATGAATGAGTGAGTGAATGATTTAGTGAGTGAACAAGTGAATGAGTGAATGAGTGAGTAAATGAGTGAGTGAACGAGTGAGTGAACGAGTGAACGAGTGAGTGAACGAGTGAGTGAACGAGTGAACGAGTGAATGAGTGAGTGAATGAGTGAATGAGTGAGTGAGTGAGTGAACAAGTAAGTGAGTGAACGAGTGAACGAGTGAATGAGTGAGTGAATGAGTGAGTGAGTGAATGAGTGAGTGAGTGAATGAGTGAGTGAGTGAGTGAATGAGTGAGTGAGTGAGTGAGTGAATGAGTGAGTGAGTGAGTGAGTGAGTGAGTGAGTGAATGAGTGAGTGAGTGAATGAGTGAGTGAATGAGTGAGTGAGTGAATGAGTGAGTGAGTGAGTGAGTGAGTGAATGAGTGAGTGAACAAGTGAATGAGTGAGTGAACGAGTGAATGAGTGAGTGAACGAGTGAATGAGTGAGTGAGTGAATGAGTGAGTGAACGAGTGAGTGAGTGAGTGAACGAGTGAGTGACTGAGCGAGTGAATGAGTGAGTGAATGAGTGAGTGAGTGAGTGAATGAGTGAACGAGTGAGCAAATGAATGAATGGAAATGAGTAGTTAAAACGGTGGTTCTCAACCTGTGGGTCGCGACCCCTTTGGGGGTTGAATAACCCTTTCACAGGGGTCGCCTAAGACCCTCGGAAAACACATATATAATTACATATTGTTTTTGTGATTAATCACTATGCTTTAATTATGTTCAATTTGTAATAATGAAAATATATCCTGCATATCAGATATTTACATGACGATTCATAACAGTAGCAACATTACAGTTATGAAGTAGCAACAAAAATAATTTTATGGTTGGGTGTCACCACAACATGAGGAACTGTATTAAAGGGTCGCGGTGTTAGGAAGGTTGAGAACCACTGAGTTAAAGGAAAGAGAGTTTGCCTGGGGACCAGGAGCATGTGATCTGGGTCCACCTCGTAACGGTTGCAAGCTCAGACCTTTCCCTGACATGTTTCAAAAGCAACGCCCCCACTTGCATCTTTAATTAGAAACATTCTGTGACTTGAGAGCGAGGGGACTGGCCTGTCACTCCATGGCTCTGGGACATAAGAAAGGATCCAAAGACTAGGCTGCAGGTCAGGGCTGGGAGAGGGGCCTTTACCCCCAACCCCCCAAAGTAGGTTCAACCCAGCCAGCAGGCACGTCGCCACGGTCTGCTTTCCCGCAGAGCAGTGACTGGAGCTGGCACCTACACGCGGTTATCAGACATGGAAGAGCGAGTGCCCCCACCTCTGGGATCCCCGGGAGGGGTGACAGCTTTAGAGCAAGGCTTAAAGTCCGAAGCCAACTCTAGGAAGCGGGGCAGGGTCTCCCTGTCTGCCAGCCACTCAGAGCTGAGCCACCAGAACTCACTGAGGTTCCCAACTACCCAAGCCAGCAAGGCACCCCCCTCTCTGGGAAACATGCTCATTCCCACCGACACTGTAAACGAGATGTGTCTTTCCCAGGCAGCTCCCCGGGCCTCCAACTCACATCCTGCAAAGAGCCAGCTTCAGGACCAAAGTCTACCTCCCTCTCACCTTGGTCTGGATTCTGGCCAGACCTGACCCGCCAGATGTTCTGTGTCCCCAAGGCCCTCCCCGTGGGCTCCCCTGGGATATAGCCGGGACCTCCCACCCTCAGTCTCACCCACAACCACGCAAAAGCCAGCACTACAGCTCCGCCACTAAACACCTCCCTGTGAAACCTTAGCCATCAGTGAGGGGTGCACACCTGACAATTGCCTATTCCAGCTGCACAGGGCAATTTTCAGTCCCGGGAGGGGTGCTGTGCACTGTGGCTGGAGGACATGCCATGACTAGACTTGGACCAGGGGTCAGCGGGAGCTGGCTGTAGGACCATCCTGCCCGCTGCGGTCACACAGAGCCTCAGAGGAGCCCGTCCGGGACTCTGTCTCCGGGGAAACTGGCTGGGTGTTTACAATCTACCCGGGAACTTAGACTCCTCCGCTCTGAAATTAAAGGGCCTGGTATTTATTTACAGTATTTACTCTTTACAGCCATAATTCAAACCAAACCAACTCCAACCCCAGAAACAATAGCCTGATGAATTCTTAAAGAAACTTTCCAAAGTCAATCTGCTGTTGGCGTGGGTGACGGAGGAGAAGTTTCCAGCCCCAAGGGAGGGGTTTGCTCTGTGGGAGTCGGAAGGCGCCGGGTCAGGCCTTGCGCGAGGGGCCGCCCGGCTCAAACCGGAGATGCCGCTGCCCCTAAGCACGCAGGGAGACGAGCCCGTTACCAGTTACCACTCACTGAGCGGTGAGGGCTGAGCACATGCCGGCGCCAGGCTATCCATGTGCTTTTTGTTTTTCAGTGTATTTTTACTGATTTCAGAGAGGAAAGGAGAGGGAGAGAGAGATAGAAACATCGATGATTAGAGAGAAACACTGATCAGCTGCCTCCTGCACACCCCCCACTGGGGATCAAGCCCGCAACTCGGGCCTGTGCACTCACCGGGACTCAAACTGTGACCTCCTGGTTCATAGGTCGACGCTCAACCCCTGAGCCACGTGTTTCGCTGTGGCCGCCTGAGTGACTAGCACAGTGACACCCTCAGACTCCAGGGGGACATGGCGTTCAGGGAGCACGACCCACCCAGGACAGTCAGGAGCCCCGTTTGCTGTTTTCAATGTGGAGACGAGGCAGGCAAGGCTGACGGCCAGCTACTCCGCATAGTCCTCGTGGACACTAGAACGGAGCGTCTCGTTCAGCTGGGAAAGGGCTTCGCTGACACCCCTGGTTCCAGGGGCCCTGTAACCTGAGACCATGGGGGTGAGCCTGGTTCAGAAGGTTCGCCTCCGGGTGTGTGCAGGAGGCGGGTGTGGAAACGTTATTTCTGTTGACGTCCCGGGCCTCTGCCGCCACACACACTCATTATCCCATTCCGCTGCGAGCATATGGCGCTGAGAGTTCAGGAAATCCTGCCCGATTTGTCTAAATACCAACTCCTGGCCTGATTCACCGCAGAGCCCGCAGGGCTGGGAGGACACAGCTGTGTGACCGGCCGCACTGGCCAACGTGGCCACCAGCGCAGCTGCGGGGCCGGGTTCCCTCGTGCCGGGCACGCCGGCTGCACATCGGAAGCGCAGGTCGGCGAGGGAATCTGAGGGCCGAGGGTGGGAGGCGGGAGAGAGAGTCCTGTATTCCTGACCTCTATACCTTCAAAGCACTACCCACTCTCCTAGGCCAGGGATCTGAAGAGAATACCTTCCCCCCGGAACCTTCCCTTCCCACCAAAGGGGTGCCCTTTACTTTTAAGGCACAGATTCCAAGAGTCCTGGGACCAATGTTCCCCCGCGCACCTGGCTCACCTGGAACAGGAAGAGCCGCGAGGCGTTGGGGTCTGTCACCGAACTTCCTGCACCAGGCAGACCGGGGGCAGGGGCCATTCAGATCATTCATGGAGCAAATAACTGTCATCGAACAACATCTAAGCGAGCGCTGGAATGATACCGAAAGCGCTTCTCATCAGGAAGGCGGTGAATCCGGTCGCTGCACCTAACTGAGCACTCGCTGTATGCCAGGCACCCTGCTCTAGGGGGAAAGACGGAGCGTGACCTGGTCTGAAGGACGCGTGACAGTGCAGGAAATACACAGCCTGGCTTCGTGACCCGTGTGACCTGGGCAATTGACCGCCTGGGCCTCGTTTCCTTGCCCATCCAATGGAGACATCTACATACAAAAGCCTGATATGCAACGTGTCCCCTTGGGAGTTTGACCGACCGGGAGTGCGATTGCTCACTATAACGTGTGCTGACCACCACGGGGCGGCGCAGAACGAAAGAAGGCCCCGGCCAGCAGCCAGCAGCCACTAGGACCCTACGGGTGCATGAATTTCATGTCCTGGGCCTCTAGTCAGTAATGAGAGCTTCAGCATAACCTTGTATTAAGGATTAAATGGACTGAAATGAGGTAACACTCAGTTCGTGGCTGGGGAGGCAGCGGAGGGAAATACATCCAATAATATGATCCCATTTTAGAAAACAAGGTTAATTGGCTTACTATGGCCAGAAAGGTGCTCGCTGCACCATCCAACGTCCCCTCCACGACACCGCAGATGAGAAACGGCTCCTCAGACTCATCGCCAGAACTAGGGTGTGTCCTCTACAGTGTGGCCGGCTTTCTGCCGTGGAGCCGTGTGACACCAGGCGTTCCTCTTTCCCTGGCTCCCAGGACGCTCCCGGCTCCCAGGGGCTTGTCTGGCAAGGCCCGCCTCCTCCTTGCCAGGTCTGACCTATCAGAGGGCACATCTCTCGCACAGACAGGAGGCAGCACGCTTGGGGAGCATGCAGCACGGCGCCTGGCCCGCTGGGACACAGACACTGGATGAGCTCGTGGGAAACAAGACTGGACAGAGCAGAACCAGGTGGGTTCGGGGCTCATGGACTCACCCAGGACCCGGTCCTTCCTCCTGCCCCGGCGCAGCTCCTGTCTGACGGCTCCTCTCCGGCTCCCAGATGCCGTGGCTCCCACTGTTCTATGTCTCACAGACGGGCCTGTGGGCGTAGCTTTCCCTCGGTCCGGGGCAGAGGCCTCCTCCATCCCACGGCCAAGTCAGGGCCCCAGGAGAGTCCCTGAAAGAGAGAGAGCCAGTCAGGACGGCCTTGTCCACTCACAGCCGTCCCGAGCCGAGGGCTCTGCTGTCACCACTGTCTTGTACAGGAGGACAGAACAATGGCAACACACAGATAAAAGGGAGAAGAATTAGAACCGCCAGCATCGATCGCTTCGCTTCATTCCTTTAACAGTTCCCTGGGGCATTCGCTCGGTCCGGGCGGGAATCGGTGGGAAGGTTAGACCCCTGTCCGAGGCCACAGGGCGAGGGAGGGGCGGCGCAGCCAGGTGGTCCTTGGGGCCTCGCTCTGCCCCTGGAACTGCCCTGTGATGCAGTTCTGACCGCGGGCTTTAGGGGGCGATAGATAAAACTTAATTCGAGCCCTGCCAGGTTTGGCTCCGGGGATAGAGCGTCAGTCTGCGGACTGCAGGGTCTCAGGTTCGGTTCTGGTCAAGTGCATGGACCTTGACCAGATGGAGCAGGTGGGATGGTACATGACGTCGGGGACCAGGTGGACCCCTCCTGTCCAGCTCCTCCTGCCTGGGCCCCGGCGCGGCCCCGTCTGCACAGTGGTGTCCACGCGCAGAAGGCGAGGACCCAGATGTCCTCTCCCATGAGGACACTCCCCTTCACTGATGTCGGTCCTCACAGCGACCTGAGGGCCACTCTGGACCCAGATTGAACCTCAGGGACCTTGCGGGTCACACAACCGGTGCGATGGCTGACACAGGATGGGACCCCAATCATGCAGCCCCACCTCTGCATCCCACCCTCCGCACCCACTTCTCCTGCAGGAACGGGGTTCCCTGCTCCCCCCCCCCACGTCAGCGCGGCCGTCACCAGGCATCTCGTGGGCGTTGACTCCCGGGGCAGAAGCCTCCTTCCCACTCCCTGGGTCACGTGCCTGAGACGAGGGGGTCACGGCGGAGCTGGGGTCACCGAGGGAGCAGGGGTCACCGAGGGAGCGGGGGTCACCGAGGGAGCGGGGGTCACCGAGGGAGCGGGGGTCATGGCGGAGCAGGGGTCACCGAGGGAGCAGGGGTCACGGCGGAGCAGGGGTCACGGCGGAGCAGGGGTCACCGAGGGAGCAGGGGTCACCGAGGGAGCAGGGGTCACCAAGGGAGCAGGGGTCACCGAGGGAGCAGGGGTCACGGCAGAGCAGGAGTCACGGCGGAGCAGGGGTCACCGAGGGAGCAGGGGTCACGGCGGAGCAGGGGTCACCGAGGGAGCAGGGGTCACCGAGGGAGCAGGGGTCACGGCGGAGCAGGGGTCACCGAGGGAGCAGGGGTCACCGAGGGAGCAGGGGTCACGGCGGAGCAGGGGTCACCGAGGGAGCAGGGGTCACCGAGGGAGCAGGGGTCACGGCGGAGCAGGGGTCACCGAGGGAGCAGGGGTCACCGAGGGAGCAGGGGTCACGGCGGAGCAGGAGTCACGACGGAGCAGGGGTCACCGAGGGAGCAGGGGTCACGGCGGAGCAGGGGTCACGGCGGAGCAGGGGTCACCGAGGGAGCAGGGGTCACGGCAGAGCAGGGGTCACCGAGGGAGCAGGGGTCACGGCGGAGCAGGGGTCACCGAGGGAGCAGGGGTCACGGCAGAGCAGGGGTCACCGAGGGAGCAGGGGTCACGGCGGAGCAGGGGTCACCGAGGGAGCAGGGGTCACGGCGGAGCAGGGGTCACCGAGGGAGCAGGGGTCACCGAGGGAGCAGGGGTCACGGCAGAGCAGGAGTCACGGCGGAGCAGGGGTCACCGAGGGAGCAGGGGTCACGGCGGAGCAGGGGTCACGGCGGAGCAGGGGTCACCGAGGGAGCAGAGGTCACGGCGGAGCAGGGGTCACCGAGGGAGCAGGGGTCATGGCAGGAGCAGGGCCACCAGGGAGCAGGGGTCATGGCAGAAGCAGGGCCACCAGGGAGCAGGGGTCATGGCAGGAGCAGGGCCACCAGGGAGCAGGGGTCACGGCGGAGCAGGGGTCACCGAGGGAGCAGGGATCATGGCGGAGCAGGGGTCACCGAGGGAGCAGGGGTCATGGCAGGAGCAGGGCCACCAGGGAGCAGGGGTCACGGCGGAGCAGGGGTCACCGAGGGAGCAGGGATCATGGCGGAGCAGGGGTCACCGAGGGAGCAGGGGTCATGGCAGGAGCAGGGCCACCAGGGAGCAGGGGGCCCTGGGGCTGTCTCCTAAGTGCACGCAGCGAGGACGCAGCAGGCGGCGAGGCTGGGGTGACCAGGGATGAAGCCCGGCCCACGCTGCCTCTGTCACCATCGCAGGACGCCGGGTGCTGGAGCCCCGGGCCGGCCGGGCCCTGGGACGCAAGGCACCCACAGAGCCGCCAAGTCTAGACTCCAGATGTGCTCCGTCCCGGCCAAGGCCCACCCAGCGGGCAGATGTTCCCACCAGATGACAGTGGGCTCGGCACAGCACCACGCAAAGACAGAAACAGGAGCGGGGAAGGCCCAGGCACTCCTGCTCCGTGGGAGGCGACAATCACTCACACGCCCGCACACCCGCACACGCTCACACCCTCACACGCCCGCACACCCTCACACCCTCACACCCTCACACCCTCACACTCTCACATGCCCGCACACCCTCACAGGCATGCACTCACACACATACCCACGCTCACACACCCTCACACTCACATGCTTGCACACCCTCACAGGCATATACTCACACACTCACATGCCCGCACACCCTCACAGGCATGTACTCACACACTCACATGCTTGCACACCCTCAGAGGCATATACTCACACACTCACATGCCCGCACACCCTCACAGGCATGTACTCACACACTCACATGTTCGCACACCCTCACAGGCATGTACTCACACACTCACATGCTTGCACACTCTCACACTCACATGCTTGTACACACATTCACTCACATGTTTACGCTCACACACAGGCATGTACACAAACTCACAGAGACTCACACACACACTCACAGGCATATACATACACTCACACGCATGCTTGTACACACAAACACTCAGAAACTCACACACTCACAGAGACTCACACCCACACTCACTCTGACCCACACTCACTCTCACGCAGACTCACATATCCTCACAGGCAGGTGCACACACACTCACATGCTTGCACACACTTCTTCAAAATGCTATGATGTCAATAGGTCATATATCCCCTTATGTTTTCTTGCCATACTGAAAGAGATCCAAGATGAACTGAAGACTAAGTCAATGAGACATTTAAAATGAGCTGAAACTGGGTGCGTGGAGAGGACACGGGCAGCTCCCCCTCCGATGTTTAGCCTTCAGAAAGTGCCAGAGCTGGGAAAGACCGGACACTTGAAAGAATTTTAGAACGCAGGGCCGCGGAGTATCCACTGACTCAGACATGAGAGTTCCACAGCGCTCGGAGCGACAGAGTAGCCCTGCCCAACGGGACCTAAAATTAGGCCTTCTCTCCGGGCTCCTGGGCGCAGGCGCCCCTGCCCCCCACACCCTCCGCCTCCCTCCCCACAGCCCGGCCGTGGCGTGACGCCAGGGCTGGTTCCACACTGTGACTTACACCTGCCTCCAGCGACGGCAGGAAGGAGGTGGGTTTCCAGCCCCAGAGCTGGAACATCTCTTCTCTTCGCTGAAAATACACTGGCACCTGGCAGGAGGCAAGGCGCCACTTCCTTGTGAAATCGCAGCCTCCCTGTGGCAGAGGAAACAGTGGAAAGGGAACGAAGTGCAAGAATGTTTCACCACCCCTCACCCCCCCCCGCACCCCCCCCTCCCCCACCCCCCCCGCACTGGATCCGCAGCATCCAACCCAGGAGGCGCTCAGCCAGTGTCGCCTTCTGAGTTTCTTACTTTTCCTCTTGAGAGCGTAGGGTTCTGTGTGGGAGGAGACTTGACCTTCAACTGGAATGTAGGTCACCCCTTTACATGAAAGGCACCACCAGGGAGGGAATTTCACTTCTCATTCGATGACGATTCCCCAGACACGCCGCCTATTTTATCCCCGTATCTTCGCAGCAGCGACAGGCAGAGTAGGCTAATGGGTGAGTGATTTCCAGGTCACACGGAGAAGGGGCCGAGCTGGGACTGGACCACCCCGCCTGCTTCCAGGAGGAAAGCAAGTGTGCCGGACGAGGACTGGGACAGACAACTGCCACCCACCGTGGCTGTGGCAGCATTCATTTTATTTCTAAAACGGAAATTCCCCGCACAAGTCAATGAATCCACATTAAATGTGACGTCTTTTACTTCATTCACTTCTAGATCAAAATTAAAATTTGCCTCCCAGACTTGCTTGAGTAAAAAATTTATAATACACAGAATTTCAGCCCAGAAAAAAACAAAACAGACAGTGCCTGGAGGACTCAGCATGGCCGCAGGTCCTCGGATTGTGGTCGGCCAAAGAGTGAACTTACACTTAATAAAAGTCCGCCACCAAAGAGGTACTAATGGGTTAGAGTCCTTCCCTTGTTCCAGGGCCATAAAGATAGCACCTTGATTACTGTTATATTGTCTCCGAAAGTCAGTTATCTAAATTGTATTGTTTTATATTACATAAATGTATATTATAAAACAACATCTCACAGTGCTGCCTATTACTAAAACTCCTCATTATTTAGTGGGTCAGGCTGCCAACTTCTGCTTCATGTGGGAAAGAGGGTGTGGGACACATTTACGTTCAAAAGGCCTGGTCTCCCGTCGCCGGGCCACGTGGCAGGATAACGGGTGGACGTCATCGCGCCCAGCGCGAGAAGCGCAGAGATGCTATGGCTAGACAGTGAGCTGTGACTTACATGTGAGTACGCCATAGATATACATATAAACAGTACACACGTGTAAGAAAAATGAGGGGAAACGTTCACATTATGAGAGAATTCGTGGAAGCAGCAGATCCACAGAACCCTAGGGTCCTGCTGGACTTTAAAATGCACTTGATAGGCAGTGCTCAGGGACACACCTGCTTCATCACCTGGAAGGAATCCATGTTTATTTACATTTGAAAACCGAAGTGACTGCTGTCTACGGATGTGCCCGCAGACAGTGACACGCCACGGTGCCCGGAAACGGCTGGAACGCGGCACCACGAAGCGCGTGCCCACAGCAGGGTCACCTCAGGGAGAGCAGCGGCTCCTGATTCACCCAATTACCCCGCATCCTAACAATTAAGCGCTCACGTTTTAAAGTATTTTAGAGCGCTGGAAAGACCCCAACGCAATGGTGGCTCAGAAACATTAGACAAATCCATGTCATTTTAAGACCATGTCCATTGGCAAAAGGATTCAGACAGAATTTTGTTTGAATCAAAGTTTAAATAGGACAACTGACAATCAGCCTGGAAATAATTATTTGACTGGATGCCTCCCATGAACCTCCCATGAACTGCTGTGTCCACCCAAGTCCCTACGCGTCACTTCACCAGGACGGCCTATTGGTGCATATGCTCCTTCTGGGACGGAAATGGGCTGAAAGCTTGTTGAATCGGGACTTCCCAGCGTCCTCCCCTCACACCAGACTTTGCTTGTGTGTCTTCTAGGAACTTGCATCCACCAAAGGCCACAGCGAATGCCATTCCCCCCGCAGCGCAATCTTAGACCCCAAATCCCAACGCCGCTAAGCCTCCACCCAAGCTGCGTGAATGATGGACGTCCAGCCACCAATCCAGCGCCTTTCTCTTAGCCCGACTTCGTCCCTTCATCCTCCTTGGCTTTTACGCAGCCTCTCCTATCGATCGCTTTCCCCGGAGCTCACACTAAGAGGAGTGAGCCACCCCCTTCCCAGACGGCAGGGGTCCGGCCCGCAGGAGGCGAGGACATGAGGACAGAAGGTTAGGGCAGAGGCAGCCTCCGCCTCCGGGGCGCCCTCTCCTTTGTAGATTCTGCACCGGTTTCCTGCGCTATCTCCCCAACAGCTGCCTGCATGATCATTCTATTTCTATTCCCGCCGCCCCGAGCTATTTGCGGAGGAGCCTGCTGTAAAGAGCTTTGTAATTAGGCAAACAGAAAGATCTTTTTATAGGAGGCAGGTCTGGGGTGAAAGCACACACACACACAGCAACAGTCGCAAACAGTGCGGGCTGTTCCAGGGGGAGCGCCCCGCTCCGCAGCGGACACGGCTCTGCTCCTACCTGCGAGGGTGTGGTCCTTGCCGCACGACAGCGTAAACTGTCTTCTCCTGGTTTGGTTTTGTTTGTTTTCTTAAGCAAAGGCCATATTTTTCAGGGTGGGTTCTTAACATGTGTGTGCGTGTGTGTGTGTGTGCGTGTGCGCGCGTGGGTGTGTGTTTCACAAAACAACAGGGTCACAAGGAACACACACATCTCTGGCCGGGCAGGGCTTGAAATCTGCCTGGCACGCGGAGAGAGAACAGCAGAGACGCAGGGACGCACAGGGTGACAGATTAAATTAGTAGACACTATGGATTATGTGATGTTGCCATGGAAGTAGCTGCCAGACAAAAAGAAACGTGAACTACTAATCACGACATTAAAAAAAAACAACAAAAAAACCCGCCGGTGGCTCAGTGGGTGAGTGTCACCCCATGAACCAGGAGGTCAGGGTTCAATTCCGGTCAGGGCACACACCCGGGTTGTGGGCTGGATCCCCAGTAGGGGGCATGCAGGAGGCAGCCGATTGATGATGTTTTCTCCCTCAAGGATGTTTCTATCTCTTTCCCTCTCCCTTCCACTCTCTAAAAATATCAATAAAAACACATTTTTAAAAAAGGCTCAGGTTCCAGTCCAATCTGCCCAAAGCATGGGGCGTTCCCCGGGAGGGCCAATCTGTGCCCATGTGCTTTCAGTAACGCTCACCCCATCATCCTCATTAAAGCTGTCATTGGCTGGACATCTTTGCTCTGCCCTTTTGTAGACTTCCTCAGCCATCCAGGAGCCACGCAATCCCAGAGATGGATAGAAAACACAACTGTCATTGGCTGGGTTTCAGCCTGGCCACAGGAAGGCTCACACATCCCACGACAGTCATACAGCACGTGCCCGCTGCCATCCGCCCGAGAGCACAGGGGCAAGGCCGTGGGAACGAGCCACACACAGGCACACTGTTTATCACGTTGTTTATATTGGCACTAGAGGCCTAGCACGGGAGACCGTGTGCGGGGAGGGCCCTTAGGCCTCGCCTGCAGTCAGGGCCATCTTCCGCCCGCTTGCCAGTCCCCGGTCCCGCTGCCACCCCTGGTTCCCCATGGCTCCCCATTCGCCACACTGTGATCAGAGCCTGCGGGCGGGGGGAGGGACCAAGATGTCAGCCGTTCTGCCCGCTTGCCAATCCCCAATCCCGCCCCGCTGCCACCCCTGGTTCCCCGTGGTTCCCCATTCGCCACGCTGCAATCGGAGCCTGCGGGCCGGGGCGGGGGAGGGACCGAGAGGTGGTCAGTGCACCTCATAGCCACTGGTCGAGCAGTCGTTCTGGTCGTTGCACCATTTTGGTCGCTGGGCTTTTATTATATAGGATAATATAAGAAAAGCAATGTGCTTGCATGTCCAACAGTGAGGAAATGGTGAAGAATTCACAGTAGATGCTCTCAATGGGATGTCTTACAGCCATACTAAATTTGTTTTCTAAAATCTTACAGTGATTTAGGGAATGTTTACTATATAATGTTAAGGGACAAAAATATGATCTCAATCCTGTACAAACTAAAGCACACACAAAAAAGGAAGGCAATAATATTTCAAGACGTTAACAGTGGTTAAATTAGGGAGATGGGGTATAGATTTGCTGAATATTGTAAACCATGTGTTCATGGAACGTGTCTTGAGATCTGCTTCTCCTAATACAGAATACCATGTTTCCCCCTTAAAATGTGTACCTGGGTTCTCCTAGGATAAATCCTATTGCTGGTAGGTGTATAAATGGATTCAACTTTTTTGGAAAACAAGTTGGAAATTTGTATCAAGAACCTTAAAAAGGGCCCAGTGGATAGAGCGTCGGCCTGCGGACTGAAGGGTCCCAGGTTCGATTCCAGTCAAGGGCATGTACCTTGGTTGTGGGCACATCCCCAGTAGCGGGTGTGCAGGAGGCAGTTGATTGATGTTTCTAACTCTCTATCCCTCTCCCTTCCTCTCTGTAAAAAATCAATAAAATAAAATATATATTTTTTAAAAAGAACCTTAAAAAGGTCCTCTTGGTACAATAATAGCATTCACTTTACTTTATCTGAGAACATTACTCAACAGACACAGAAAGTAAAAACCTTGATATCAAAGATATCACCATGATGCTATTGATAAGAAACATCATACATGATCAACAAATGGTACAGCCACATGGTCATTTGTACTTTGATGTGCGCATGACATGAAGCAGGCCACCTGTATGCTAAGTGTAAGGTGGTTCTAAATTGTAGGTAAGTAATGCTGACCACGGTCAAAAAAGTGTGCACTGAGGAAGGTTTAATTAAATAAAAATGTAGTTGTATTTCTGTGGTATAATTATACTCAATTTTTTTCAACATTTCCATAATTAATACATTTTTTACAATGACCATATTTTTTTTATAATCAGAAAATAAATCTTTACTTTTTGGAGAGCTTTTTCTTCTTGATGTCATAATCAAAGGGGAATGGTGGACATTGACAGATATTCATTTTATAAATAAGAAGCAAGAGAAAGACACATTTCAAGGGAGACATTGAGGGCAGAAGTAGCAAGTAATCATGGAGTGGGAGTGGTCAGATGTTGGGAGGCTGAGTCTAGAACGACCTCCAGACTCCCTTGTAGCTTACAGGATGGGGAGCATCCCGTGGTTCTCAACCTTCCTAATGCCGCCACCCGTTAATGCAGTTCCTCCTGTGGTGGTGACCCCCAACCATAACATTATTTTCGTTGCTACTTCATAACTGTAACTTTGCTACTGTTATGAATCGTCATGTAAATATCTGATATGCAGGATGGATTTTCAGGGGTCGCGACGCACAGGTTGAGAACCGCTGACAGACAGTGAGACCTCCCTACAGAAATCTGGAAGCACAACTTGCACCTAAAATAAGAAGAGAGCTGGGAGGTGCAGAAATGTGCAGAGGCCAGAGGGACATCTGACACAAGATCATTAGAACCCCCAACGGGGGAGGAAGCTGTGACATTCGCCACTTGCTTTAAAAATAGAGTCATAGCCCGTTGGCCGGTTAGCTCAGTTGGTTAGAGCGTGGTGCTAAAAACAGAGTCACACAACGAGGTGAGACCTCGCAGCCACGTCAGACGGGTAAGGAGAGACCGAGAGTCGAGAGCGGGCGCTGCAGTAAGTACGTGTGTCAGGGGTGCTGCTCCCGCACGTCGCCAGCCCACACTGCGCTGTGTGAGGCCGCAGCTGCGGGGTTTGCGGGAGGCTCAGGCTCCAATGCTGAGGGGCGGGCTCTGCCCCTCCAGAATGAGGTCCGCCTCTTCCCATCCCCCCACCGGGCAGAAGGCACGCTCCTCCCGCCAGCAGTGACCCCGGCGCGAGGATGCTGATGCCGCGGCCCCGGCCACAGCCAGGCCGAGTGAAGGTCACCGATGAGGGAGCTTTTATAAAATGCACCTAAACCTCTGCCGGCACCACCACATTGTACTGGCCTGAAGCAATCCCACTGGACCATGCAAACGCCTCCCTGCACCACTGCCTGCTGTCCACGCTGAGGACACCGGACTCCCTCACTCAGTCCAGCCCTGGGTTCAGGGGAAGCACCTACTTTTTAAAATATATTTTTCTAAATTTATTTCAGAGAGAGGAAAGGAGAGGGAGAGAGAGAGAGAAACATCAATGACGAGGGAATCATTGATCCGCTGCCTCCTGCACGCCCCACGCTGGCGATCGAGCCTGCAACCCAGGCCTGTGCCCTGACCAGGAATCAGCTGTGACCTCCTGGGTCACGGGCTGACACTCGCCCACTAGCCCCGCCTGCGGGTGTGAAGCACCTAATAACGTGCATGTCCTCCAGGCCTGGTGCAGGGCCTCCGTGAGGCCCAGGGGTTTGCATCGCGGCAGCGTTTCCGTTCCTTATGACAGAGGGGACCACAGGTGTGACAGCCGCTGCGGTGCCTGCTTCCCAGGCAGCGAACAGCACTTGCTGAACTCAGGCCGGTTTCACAAATCAGGTGCAACCCAGGCATTCAGCCCGCAGGCCAGACACCCGCTCCCCATACAGCAGGGCTGCTGGGTGTGTGCTCAGCCCGTAACCAGGAAGAGCTTTATCAAAGGGTTGGATGTATTCGAGCTAGAAGATTCCATGTGTCTGGAGTCATCAGATGACACCAGGTAGAGAGAGACGCCAAGACATTACTGGACAGTTGGATCAGGACTGCAAAGGTTCTGGCATCCCTGTAAGCGGGCCAGAGCTCAGGAGGTAAAAATAAATACGCACAGAGCCAATTCTGAGTCAGAGGAGCATGGCCCCGGGGAGGGACCGGTTCAGGGGGGCACAGCTCGGGGGGAAGCGGGCTCACCTGGTGGAGGTGACCCACGCCACAGTTGGGGCTCATGACAGAGAAGGGAACGGCCCAGGGCACCCGCCCCCCAGGAAGCCACATCTGCAATCCGCTGGGAGCCCCAGTTCAAGGAGAAAAATGGCAAATGGAAGCATCTCCACTAGAGCAGACTGAGAGGGAAGGTCCTGGGAGCCATTCCACGGGAGGAGGGCGAGGGAACGGGAGGGTCTCCCTGGACAGGGCGGGGGTGGGGGGGGGGGCGCGGAGCGACGGTGCTGTCACATCTGCCCAAAGCTCTCGGGAAGTCCCCTCCTTTTGCCCCGGAAGTGACACCTAGGTCCCGGGCAGGAAGCAGCATAAGCAGCAACGCCCCTGAGAACGGGCCTGTCTGTCCTCCTGTCCTCTCCCCAGCTCCCCCCACCATGGCGCCCCTCCCTGTGCCCAGTTCTCTCTCAGTCTAATCGCGGGGCTCTCCCCTGGAACAGCCTCTCTTAATCGTGTCCCAGCGACACCTGCTCAACCCCGTGGGCCTGGCGACTCCTCCTCCGGGAGATCCTGGCCCCAGCACCCCCGCCCTGCAAGGACCCCGCCACCCAGCACCGTCCCTGCACCACAGGCCCCGGGCGCTCCTCCCTCATGCAGCCCCAGGGGCGGCTCAACACCTGGGCACGCCTCTCTCATTCCCTGAGCTCCCAGCAGGTCCTGATCCCCAACACAGACAGACCCTTAAGAAACTCGGGGTGGAGGGAGAGAGGGGGGGGGGGGAGAGAGAGAGAGAGAGAGAGAGAGAGAGAGAGAGAGAGAGAGAGAACCCATGGCTGATTGACCTACACCTCCCGGTGTGAATTTAATCAGGGGGAGCCCCAGACGAGAAGATCCCGCCTGGAACAGGCTGCGGGCGTGACGAATGACTTGCTCTTTGGAGAGATGGATCCAAGGAGAGGAGAGCTCAGTCTGACGCTCCGCCTGACCTCTCTCTGGATGAAAACCACATGGCGACTTGGCAGGAGCGCCGGCCGCGGGGCCGAGAGAAAGAATGGGGGTGGTGCCGCCTGGAATCCGCAGCGGCCGTGAAGCAGAAGCAGCAGAAGCGTGGTCGCTTGTTTCACTTTAATGCTGATTTCACTGCTGCTATTTCCAAAATAAGCTGGGATCTTCATGCTTCAAGCTGATCTGTCGGGAACCAGTGGCTTCTCATGACATGGAGACAATATTAAGAACAGAACTACCCTAATCCAGTATAGAAAACGAAGGCGTTCAAGCTGAAAGCTGGGCCATGTCATGCTGCCCTGGGCTCGTAGAGGACAGACCAGGCCTCCTCATGTAAGCGGGGATATAGCACTTATTTCTCCAAATGGAATCGGGGAGTCATAAAACTGACGTGCAATTCATCGTACCGTGACATGGTTCCCCAAATCTCCAGACTTGAAATGATTGGCCAATCGCCCTACCCTGGGAGGCCCCTAGACAACAGAAGTAAGCGTATGCAGAGTGCACCCCAACACACAAGCTCAACGACAGTGGGGCTTCTCCAAAGAAGGCCTGCCAAGGCCAGTGGGCACGTCGCCAGGATCAAATCTCTATGGTGCACCATCGCACCTTCCCAGGACGGCTGCAGTCAAAGACAGATTGTGACAAGTGTTGGCGGGTCGTGGGCAATCCGAGCCCCACCCACTGCCGGCGGGAGAGCAGGCTGGTGGTTCCTGACCTCGTCATCCATGCAGTTACCATGTGACCCAGCAGGTCCACTCCTAGATGTGCATACAAATACCCAGGTGAAACAAAAATGTGTCCACAGAAAGCATGTACACAAGTGCTCATAGCAGCATCCTATATAATAAAAGGCTAATATGCAAATCGACCAAACGGCAGAACAACCAGTCACTATGACACACACTGACCACTAGGAGGCAGATGCTCAATGTAGGAGCTGCCCCCTGGTAGTCAGTGCACTCCCACAGGGGGAGTGCCGCTCAGCCAGACGCCGAGCTCACAGCTGGCAAGCACAGAGGCCAGTTGCGAGAGCCTTTCCCACCTCCACTGCAGCGCTAAGGATCCCTCTGGGGATGTCCTACTGCTGGCTTAGGCCCGCTCCCAGTCGGGCATCCCCTGAGGGGTCCCAGACTGCAAGAGGGCACGGCCGGGCTGAGGGACGCCCCCCCCTCCGCCCCCAGTGCACGAATGTCATGCACTGGGCCTCTAGTTATTTATAACAGTGGTGGGAAGTGTTTCCAAAGGTGGGGGAAAAAACACAATTGACCATGAGAGATGACTGGAAAAACAAAATGCGGCATGTCCATACAACGGAGTCTTCCTCGGCCATAAAGAAATGAAGTGCACGCCACACTACACCATGAATGAACCTTGGAACTAAGCTCCGTGGAAGAAACCAGTCACAAAATACCACATGTTGTTGGTGCATGTATACGGAATGTCCAGATTGGGGAAATAACAGACGGAAACTCCGTGAGTGGCCGCGTGAGCTGGAGGCAGGAGTGGACTGGTGTGGGGGCGGCGGCTAAAGGGCAGCCTTCACCTTGGGCTGATGGAAATGTGTAAGATTGTTTTAGGAAAAGGCTCCATAACTCTATGAATAAGTTAGAACCAGAGAACTATGCACTTTAAATGGGCAAAGTGTATGGTACGTACATTTTACCTCAATAAAACTGTTACAAAAGATAATCAGCCAACTACAAGCAAGGGAAAAATGCAAGAAGATATTGTTTAAATATTGCTATTTTCTGGTTTTTAGAGGAGAAATTACTAGAGGAATGTGATTAGAAAAAGAAGGCCATGAACAACTTTGCTGGGAGCTTAATCTTAGCATCTGAGAAATGGGGCAAGTATCCCCATTGGAAAATACCCCACGCCCCAGATAGATGTTCAAACTTCTTTAAAAGCTAAAATTAATCTGAAATTCAAATATTAAGAAGAATATGTAAATTACCTGATAAACAATTTATAACAATTTTCCTAGAGAACACACACATTATATAATGGCACCAGAAATCCTCAGAGTAAAATCTCTGTAACGAGAAAATACGTTAGTGCCCATCCAGGTGTTGAAGTCTCCAGGATCCAGAAACATCTGTAAAACTAATAAAACCTTCTGGCCGGCGTGGCTCAGTGGTTGAGCATCAACCTATGAACCTGGAGGTCATGGTTTGATTCCTGATCAGGGCACATGCCTGGGTTACGGGCTCCATCCCCAGTGTGGGGCGTGCAGGAGGCAGCCAATCCATGATTCTTTTCTATCATTGATGTTTCTCTCTCTCTCTCTCTTCCTCTCCCTTTCTGTATGAAATCAATACAAATATACTGAAAAAGAAAAAATTAAACTAATAAAACCATCTGGGGGGAGGGAGGGGGAGAGAGACTCTGTCATCCTTGTGAGCATCGCTAGGTTTTAGATGCAGAGCCATCTCCATCCACCACACATTTTCTAGATGGTGACGCCGAGGTGGGCGTGGAGAGCTCCCGTTGCCATGGTGCCAGCCTGCAGGTGGCCGAGCCAGGACCTGGCCCAGCCTCCCTCCACCTCTCCGCTTCCCCTTCGCCTGGGCCTGAGCCAGGACATGTGAAGTGCGGGTTTGCCGCGTGTCTGCACAGCGTTACTGTGCACTGCGGCCTCGCCAGTGTGTGCACTCCCCTCTGCGTGCGCTGGGCGAGCTGGGACGAGGGGCAGGTGGCCCATGCTGTGTCCTTCCCTGGAGGCTTCCTTCTAGATGTTTCCCTTAAGCAGGAGCCCTCGGCGGGAGTTTTATCTGGAGACACGGGCAGCTCCCTCAGGGCCAGGTCCGCCATCAGCTGGCTAAGCCCCTGCACCGCCGGCCTGGGAATCACGGCAGGAGCGGCTCGATCGGCACAACAGATGGCTCTCGTTTCATCTTCAAACACAGCACTGAACCTGTCCCCACAAAAACATCGCGATCTGTAACGAAGCCAGAAAACTTAAAAGAAAGTAACGATTTTTTTTTTCTGTGAATTCAACTAAAGGGCTGTTAAGTGTCTGTTTCTCCTCAGATATTGTGCTCAGCCAAAGAAATACAGAACTGAATGAAGACACACGTGTCCTTTCCCCAGAGGACTCACAGCCCTGCAGGAGAAACACATGCACTACACACATGAGCTGCGGGAGAAACACATGCACTACACACATGAGCTGCGGGAGAAACACACACACTACACACGCGAGCTGCGAGAGAAACACACACGCGAGCTGCGGGAGAAACACACACACACTACACACACGAGTTGCAGGGGAAACACATGCACTACACACGCGAGCTGCGGGGGAAACACACACACTACACACACGAGCTGCGGGGGAAACACATGCACTACACACATGAGCTGCGGGAGAAACACATGCACTACACACACGAGCTGCGGGAGAAACACATGCACTACACCCATGAGCTGCGGGAGAAACACATGCACTACACACATGAGCTGCGGGAGAAACACATGCACTACACACACGAGCTGCGGGAGAAACACATGCACTACACACACGAGCTGCGTGAGAAACACATGCACTACACACACGAGCTGCGGGAGAAACACACGCACTACACACACGAGCTGCGGGAGAAACACATGCACTACACACACGAGCTGCGGGAGAAACACATGCACTACACACACGAGCTGCGGGAGAAACACATGCACTACACACACAAGCTGCGGGAGAAACACACGCACTACACACACGAGCTGCGGGAGAAACACATGCACTACACACACGAGCTGCGGGAGAAACACATGCACTACACACACGAGCTGCGAGAGAAACACACGCACTACACACACGAGCTGCGGGAGAAACACACGCACTACACACACGAGCTGCGGGAGAAACACACGCACTACACACACGAGCTGCGGGAGAAACACATGCACTACACACGCGAGCTGCGGGAGAAACACACGCACTACACACGCGAGCTGCGGGGGAAACACAAGCACTACACACGCGAGCTGCGGGGGAAACACACGCACTACACACGCGAGCTGCGGGGGAAACACATGCACTACACACATGAGCTGCGGGAGAAACACATGCACTACACCCATGAGCTGCGGGAGAAACACATGCACTACACACACGAGCTGCGGGAGAAACACAAGCACTACACACACGAGCTGCGGGAGAAACACATGCACTACACACACGAGCTGCGTGAGAAACACATGCACTACACACACGAGCTGCGGAAGAAACACATGCACTACACACGAGCTGCGGGGGAAACACACGCACTACACACGCGAGCTGCGGGGGAAACACACACACTACACACACGAGCTGCGGGGGAAACACATGCACTACACACACGAGCTGCGGGAGAAACACATGCACTATACCCATGAGCTGCGGGAGAAACACATGCACTACACACACGAGCTGCGGGAGAAACACATGCACTACACACACGAGCTGCGGGAGAAACACATGCACTACACACACGAGCTGCGGGAGAAACACATGCACTACACACACGAGCTGCGGGGGAAACACATGCACTACACACATGAGCTGCGGGAGAAACACACGCACTACACACACGAGCTGCGGGGGAAACACATGCACTACACACATGAGCTGCGGGAGAAACACATGCACTACACACATGAGCTGCGGGAGAAACACATGCACTACACACACGAGCTGCGGGAGAAACACATGCACTACACACATGAGCTGCGGGAGAAACACATGCACTACACACACGAGCTGCGGGAGAAACACATGCACTACACACACGAGCTGCGGGAGAAACACATGCACTACACACGTGAGCTGTGGGGGAAACACACACACTACACACACGAGCTGCGGGGGAAACACACACTACACACGCAAACTGCGGGAGAAACACGCACTACACACGCGAGCTGCAGGAGAAACACACACTACACACGCGAGCTGCGGGGGAAACACACGCACACTACACATGCAAACTGCGGGGGAAACACACACACTACACACGCGAGCTGCGGGAAAAACACACACTACACACGCGAGCTTCGGGGGAAACACACACTACACACGCAAACTGCAGGGGAAACATGCACTACACACGCGAGCTGCAGGAGAAACACACACTACACACGCGAGCTGCGGGGGAAACACACGCACACTACACATGCAAACTGCAGGGGAAACACGCACTACACACACGAGCTGCGGAAGAAACACACACACTACACACGCGAGCTGCGGGGGAAACACACACTACACACGCAAACTGCGGGAGAAACACGCACTACACACGCGAGATGCAGGAGAAACACACACTACACACACGAGCTGCGGGGGAAACACACGCACACAACACATGCAAACTGCAGGGGAAACACGCACTACACACACGAGCTGCGGAAGAAACACACACACTACACACGCGAGCTGCGGGGGAAACACACACTACACACGCAAACTGCGGGAGAAACACGCACTACACACGCGAGCTGCAGGAGAAACACACACTACACACACGAGCTGCGGGGGAAACACACGCACACTACACATGCAAACTGCAGGGGAAACACGCACTACACACACGAGCTGCGGAAGAAACACACACACTACACACGCGAGCTGCGGGGGAAACACACGCACACTACACTCGCAAACTGCGGCGACGAGGGACGCACGCGCACGGGGGACGCAGAGCCGGGAGCCCACGTGTCGGAGCAGCGTCACGAGAGGGGATGCCTGAGCAGGTGGAAAATCAAAAGTCTTGGTCTGTACCCCCCCCAAGGCCTCCATCGCCCCCGTAGGGGGTCTTTGGGTGACACGTGCTCACGGGCACCAGGAAGCCAGACCCGGGCCCAGCCTGCTTGCGGGCTCCAGTGGGCATTCGCCGCAGGACGGCTGCTCTCTGACGAGAGGATGGGAGGTTGCCAGCTCTCCACAGGCCTCCAAAGCGCCCGAGATGAACATGCTCCACCAATGACACGTAATGCCTTTTACCTACTCAGAGGATATCGTGTGCACGTTATTCAATGTCTAGCATGTTCTTGTTTAAGTTGATCATCAGCACACGGGCTACTGTGACGGCAATGGGGATCTTGTATTAAGTTTTCCAGTCGGTGGCTGATGAATAAGCATAGAAATGGTTTCACCGATCTTGTGTCTGGAGACCTAGAAAACTCTTTTATGAACTTGTATAGTTTCTTTGTTTTCTTTTTCTTTGTTTTTCTGGGGCTATAATCACAGCTTTGTTTTTCTAGGTCAACAACCACAAATAATTACAGTTTGGGATCCTGGCTATGCTTACTCTCTTGACATAACGATTAATCCTTTGAGAAATTGACAAGGATTCTGTATTTTGGCTATGATACCAATATGATAAAATTTTAGTTTTTTCCTGGACCCCTGGTCTAATTCAGAGGATGTGTGAATATCTAACATGTTTCCTGAAAGTCAAGCCCACACACGCGCACTTGTCCACCAGGAGTGTCAGTCAGAGAAAACCCCTTAAATAAGGAACCACGCTTCGCCACTTCACCAGGTTCACAGGTCAGGAACGGGTTCCCTATTCCTCCCCGCTGAGCACAAGAGCACATGAAAGCAACAGAGCAGTCCGTGGAGCAGGACGCCCCTCTCATCTTTAAATCAGCCGGACTTCGGCCACTGCTGTCGCTCTCTGACCCGCACAGGCACCCGGGACAGATTTAGGATGAGGTCATTCTGGAGACTAAATCGATGGCGGAGTTCGTTGGCTGGAACTCGTTACGATGGACAGCGCTGGCTGACTGTGCAAAACCCCTAAGGTTTTCCCTCCGTCTCCATCAGATTTCTGCTTTCCTGGGGACAACTGTTTGCACACTAATTTTTTTAACGTTACCAAAAGGACTTTTGTGTGTTGACCTTTGTGCACAAACCCAGCAGCCCAATCTCCTGCACACGTGTCCCACGCTCTTGGCAGACATTCCCCGGGAGCAAACGTTCACTCCGGGTAGTGTTTATGAAGCTTTTATAACACAATCGCGGTCATGGCGGCCCCTCACTGCTCGAGATACATGCTTACCCAGGCCACAAATTCATCAGTGCTGAGCTCCCCGATGGAACCTTGTCAGAAACCACTTATTTCGTGCCCACTTCACATTTTTAAACAAACGATGTGATTTCCTGTGGTTTGCCTTGCACCCTACAGGGACTCCCCAGAGCCCAGCTCACCTGCCTGCGTGTAACACAGAACAGCAGGCGTGGGACCCTGTGTCACACCACACAGGCACGGTGGCGGGGGGCTGTGACTTGGCTCCTTACCTGCCATCCCCAGGGCTGACCTGGACGGTATGGGGATGCTCCCAGGTAATCGGGGATTAGCCTGCTACTTCCTTCAACACGAGGTGGTGCGTCCCGACACGCAACGAATGCTCCCGACGAGGCGGTCCGGCCAGAACCATCCATGCGCCAGTTTCTGTGGGGACCTAAGTTTTCAGCTCCTTGGGGTGGAGAGCAAGGAGCGCAGCTGCTGGATCCTGAGGCGAGAGTGTGCTTAGTTTTGTAAGAAACCCCCAAACGTCTCCAAAGAGCTGGTTTCCCCAGCAGCCCCTCCATCCAAGTCCGAAGAGGAAGAAGCCAGGGTGCTAGTTGGCGCAGACGGGAGCCCTCACTGCAGCGCTTTGTTCCTCTCGGAGTCTCCAGCTGATTCGACGCGTCCCACCCACACTGGGGAGGCAATAGGCCCCATTCAACACTCATTCAAACGTCAGTCTCCCCCACACCCTCACAGGCACACCGACAACAACATCGAGCCGAATGTCAGGGCAGCTCCTGGCCCAGCCGGGTGGACATAAAATTCACCAGACAGACACCGAAGCAGCATGAAATGGAACATCCCTCTTATATTCTCAGACAAGCTCTCCCTCCCGTCCCAGGTCCACCTTTGGGTTGATTTCTAGACAAATGGCAATTCACTCCCTGCAGGCAGAGGAGAGGCAGGCCCCGGGAGGAGGTGGGCCTGCGTCCCCGGGAGGGGGTGGGCGGTCAGCGCTCTTTCCCAGCACCTGCGAGGGCTGGCCGGGGCTTTGCATTTCCCCGGGAGGTTACGCTTTCATCACAGGTGGTAGGTGGGTTTCTAAGTCTCTGGAAGGACCTCTAAGAATTGCAAACCCCTTTGGTTCCTAAGAGCTCTTTTGACTCTACTTTTCTCAAAGAATTTGCCTAAAGGGTCCAAATTACAGAGTCCTCGTTGCCCACTAAATTCTCTGTCATTCTAATCAATCCCCTTATGAGGTTACAAATGGAGGCCAAGTTCACACGTGTAATTTATTTGGTGTCAAGAACATATATCACCCCGTCGCAGACTTTATACGAAGTGCATGATTCATCACTGCAGCCTCGAGCTTCTGACTGACAATGTGCTGTGGACGAGCACAGCGGGGTGCCTGGGTTCCTAGCCCCCCTTCCAAACCCGGGCTGGGAGGGGTGACTCCGTGCGGCACAGCGCACGGGATGAGAGGCATTCCTGCCCCAGGCGCCAGGACTCAGGGGGTACAAGGCTGGGAGAGGGGAGATCGGAGGGCGGGGGGGGGGGGCAGGCTGCAGGACCCACCTCACAGGGGATCCTTTCCAGCCCACTCCTCACTGATGTGGCCTTGCTCTTGGGGTCACGTGACAAACTGCTCCCAAGAGCAATTCAGCTACAGCTGCAGGTGCGCATTCCCAGAGCGAGCAGCTGGACCCCATGAGCCTCTCAGGGCTCTGCCCCCGGAGGACGACCTCTCGCACCTGGGCAGGGAAGGACATCAAGCCGGCCAGCAGCTGTCTGCTCCCTCTGGCTCAGCCTGCCTGAAGGGGGAGGCACAGCAGGGCGAGCAGGAATTCACGAAGGCACCGTCCAGAGGAAGCGGCGACAGAGCAGCCCACTGTGACAGGCGTCAGGGTGTTTGACGGTAATCACGCAACAGGTCCCCGATACCCCACACAGGCATCTCAGAGCACCCCTGCAGGCGAGGACACTGAGCCCAGCGGGGCAGGAAGGGGTGAGGAGGCACCTGCATCAGACCCGGGACTCCTCGCCCCGCCGGGTGTGCCCGCACCTCGCCGGGGAGCCTGTCTCTTCCACCTCGATTGCCTCCTTCATGAGATAAGGAGCCAACTACATGGTTTCCATCTTCACTTTGATTTTTGAAATAATTACAGCCCTGGCTGGTTTGGTTCAGTGGATAGAGTGTTGGCCTGCGGACTGAAGGGTCCCGGGTTCGATTCCCAGCCAGGGCACATGCCTGGGTTGTGGGCTCCATCCCCAAAGTGGGACGTGCAGGAGGCAGCCAGTCAATGATTCTCTCTCATCATTGATGTTTCTCTCTCTCTCTTCCTCTCGGAAATCAATAAAATCATATTAAAAATAAATAAAGATAAAAAGTGTTACAATCAAAGAAGGCGAGAGGCTTTGCCCGAGCGAGCTGGCTAATGAGCGGCAGGGCCAGACCCGGAGCCCTGACCGAGGGCTGAGGCCGCGCATCCTCCACAGCTGTGCACGCCCCAGGCCACCCAAAGGCTCGTACAAAACGCGTAGGTGAAACTCACTCAAATCTTTGCTCTTGAGAAAGCAGATGTGCGCAAGACGGTGCTGTGACAAGCATCAACGAAACCCGCGCGCTTCCTGATGGGAGATTGCGGCTCCGGCCAAGGGCCCTGCAGGACGCAGCCTGTGTCGTGAGCATCCAATTCCAGCGGCGTCAGCGAGCTCTTATCTGCGCCGTTACAACTGCACTCTCGGTTCTGAGAGCAGCTGACTTGTCGGTACAATGCTGATAAGATGCAAAGCGACTGAATCTTGATAAGTTTCCGCCTCGGCAGACAGGGCCGTGGCTTCCAGGGCGCCTTCGTCGTCTCAAAGAGCACACAGCGAGCTCACAGCGTCGGCCAGCCGCGTGCACATATTGTAAACCTTGGGAATGCCCCAACACATGCCGCTGAAGAACAAACCCTGCTTGGCCGTCAGGTCCCCTCTCTGTCAGTTTGGTGCCACGTGGTCCTGGGCGCCTACTCTCCGTCTGACACATGCTCTTTCGTATCTTCCACCGGGAACACCCTTCCCTTCTCTGCCCGCGGGCACCGAGGCCCCCTGTAACCGGCTCTCGTCCAGCTGACATGTTCTCACCCACCCTGTGCAATTAGCATCAGGGCTCCCAGGAGCTCTCAGCCTCCTATCGATGCCTGGGACTTAATGCCCGCCCATGTCCTCCGTGGAGCTGCGACCTCCCAGAGGCGGACTGAGTGTGTCTGGCTCAGCGCCTGGCCCAGGACTCAGCTGCCCTGCGCTCCAGCTACTTGCCCGATGCCACCCTCTCTGCTAGGTGTTGGGCTCCATGAAGGCCAGGGTCAGATTGATGGGGTTTCCCTACACGGTGCAGAGTGGGTGCCTCAGGCGTGTATATGTATACAAATCAACTCTGAGTTTCTAGAGGGTAAAAGGTCTCAGTTCCCTGTGCACCCGCCAGCACGGAGCACGATGCCTCACGCGTCATAGGTGCCCGCCAACTGTCTAAAGTGGCCAAGCGAAGGCAGGCTGAGCCCGCGTGACCCATCCGTCCTGGCGGGACTCTGTCAGCCTCGGCCGCATCTGGCCTCTCCAGTCCTCCTCACTACGTAACTCACTGAGGCTCCTTGGCGGCCACTGAGCTCAACAAGCAGCTCGGCTTGGCCAGGCGGATGCTCTCATCTGTTAATAATCTCTTCTGCGCAAACACCGTGTCCCCGGGGTGGACCTCAGGGGCGGGCAGGCGGGGAGGGCAGGAGACCAAGGGCCCAGCTCCTGAAACACGCGCCGGGCGCTGGCCGGGGTGGCACAGCCTGCCCGCCTCAGTGCTGCCCCGTCACGCAGTTCAGGCACCGATCGCCCCCAGGAGAGATGGGTCGGGGACATTTCAGGTGGCCTCCCTCCGCCCTGTGGCAAGCCTCTCGGAACCGGCACCTTGAAAGCTCCCGTCTGTGGTTGGAACTCCTGCCTGAACATGGCTCGTTGGGATTTTCACTGGCAGAGACGCCTTCGAGTCCAAATTCCTCCATCAGCAGCTCTCCAAGTGCAGTCTGGGAACTTGTGCCCTCAAGGTCACGCCCGCGGAGGAGCCCCCAGTCAGGCAGCTCGAGGACCTAGAGGCTCCTCAGGGCTCTCTCCCCTTTGCTCACCCTGCATTGCCCAAGCTCCGCGGCCACCGGGCTTTGGCGCGATCCCCGCCTCTGCCGGACCCACAGGAAGACAACCAGGGCTCCAGGCAGAGTGGACACGCTGTCTGCACAGGCCGGGAAGGAGTAGTCCAGGCCTCGCGGGTCACAGATGGGCTCTGTCTCACAGTCTGTTTTGTTTTGCTTTATTTTTCCAAACCCTTTACGAATGTGAAAACCACCCCTAGCTCGCGGTTTGTATAAAAACAGGCGAGGCCTGGACCTGGCTGCCGCCGCATTGTGCATTGTGCTCATCCCGCCCTGGACAGCTCTCCCGACAACCACTCACCTGGGGAACCTGAGGCAGAAAGTCTGACTCCCCCTCGCCGACCTTTCACCTCTGCCCGTCTGCAAGTCTGTGGACGTCGCTGGTTCTCATACAAGCATTTGCTGGGCAGTTCAAGGGCAAGCGGCCAGCGGCGACACATGTGATGATAAGACCCCAGCCAGCATTTCGCCCACTGCCCCCTCCCCCCCGCCGCCCCCGTGCCCAGCGCTGCTCTGGCCCTGCCGAGTGGAGCTGTGCAGGCAGCGGGGTACCCGCTTTGCACTCCCGCTGCCGACTCACACCGCCTGCCGCACGGCCTGTCTCAGGAGGACACAGTGAGCGAGCTGCACGCGGAGGCTGACCCCCCAGGTGTGCTGGGCAGTGAGCCGCACCCCGGGACCAGCTGCCCGGCCCGTCCTGACTGCTTCCCGGGCGTCCTGCCCGACCAGGGGCCTGAATCAGAAACACCTGGCTCAAAGCCTGTCCTCTCAGATGCTGTGTGACCTCGGACGCGCCACTCCATCGCTTTAAGCTGCAGTTCCTCAAACTGAGAGGCGCTGCCATCGCCTCCCTGGCAGCCTCGCTGGGAAGGGCCAGGGGCCAGGAGGGAAAGATGCAGCACCTGGACGCAGAGAGGAAACGGAGCGCCGCCCCCCTCACCCCGACAGCCCTCTGGGGTGCCTCTCTCCCTCCCCCCTCCCTGACAGCCCTCTGGGGTGCCTCTCTCCCCCCTTTCCCTGACAGCCCTCTGGGGTGCCTCTCTCTCTCCCCCCTTTCCCTGACAGCCCTCTGGGCTGCCTCTATCCCTTCCCCCCCTCCCTGACCGCCCTCTGGGGTGCCTCTCTCCCCCCTTTCCCTGACAGCCCTCTGGGGTGCCTCTATCCCTTCCCCCCCTCCCTGACAGCCCTCTGGGATGCCTCTATCCCTTCCCCCCCTCCCTGACAGCCCTCTGGGGTGCCTCTCTCCCCCCTTTCCCTGACAGCCCTCTGGGGTGCCTCTCTCCCTCCCCCCTCCCTGACAGCCCTCTGGGGTGCCTCTCTCCCCCCTTTCCCTGACAGCCCTCTGGGGTGCCTCTCTCCCTCCCCCCTCCCTGACAGCCCTCTGGGGTGCCTCTCTCCCCCCTTTCCCTGACAGCCCTCTGGGGTGCCTCTCTCCCTCCCCCCTCCCTGACAGCCCTCTGGGGTGCCTCTCTCCCCCCTTTCCCTGACAGCCCTCTGGGGTGCCTCTATCCCTTCCCCCCCTCCCTGACAGCCCTCTGGGGTGCCTCTCTCCCTCCCCCCTCCCTGACAGCCCTCTGGGGTGCCACTCCACTGCCGGGAGGTGGAGCAGAATGAGACGTGGCCCCCGCAAGCCCTGCCTTCCGCGGCAGCTGGTCTAAAAAGGGCATCTTTCAAAATGCCAAGCAGGGCGTGGGGTGGGGTACAGGGATGGGAGCGAGTGCTTCCCGCCGAGGAGCTGGGGAGCGCTTCACAGCGACCCGGACCTAGAACCCGCGGGGAACAGGAGCTGACCCGCTGGAGATGGAGAAGATGGATCATGGGCAGAAGACAGTGGAGCCCGGAGAAGATGGGGAGCAGCCACCCGTGTGGGGGACGTGGGGGGGTGCTGGGGTGGGAGGGGGCGGGAAGGGGCCATCAGCTACATTCCCAGGCGGCTCCGTGGATTTTATCTGAGGCAGGTGACCCAAGCTTTCTTCCTCTATTTACTCCCAGGGAGGCGAAGCCCACTCCGCCAACACGGTCCGCCAGCGCGCTCCGCCAAACAGCACGGGCGTGGAGTCCACGGGGTCCTCCCGTGGGAACATAACTCCCTGCGACAGGGCATGCCTTTCTCACTCTGTGCCCCATGATCGTAGGACACGTTGCCTTGCACACCGGCTGTGCCGGCCCCGTCTCCACGCGTTTGTGAAAGGAAATGTAATTACAGAAACTCTGACAGCAGGTACTGGGGCTTCCCCGTCAAAGGCATCTTAGCCGGAGCGCTCTCCCGCTGGGTCCGCCTGCTGAGCTGTTCCGGACACTGCCCGGCACTCCGCTCCGCTGGACTCTTTCATAAAAAGGGTTTTTTAAATATATTTTTATTGGTTTCTAAGAGGAAGGGAGAAGGAGAGAGAAACATCCATGATGAGAGAGAATCACCGATTGACTGCCTCCTGCACACCCCACACTGGGGATCGAGCCCACAACCCGGGCCTGTGCCCTGACCGGGAATTGAACCCTGACCTCCTGGTTTGTAGGTTAATGCTCAACCCCTGAGCCCCGCCGGCCGAGCCATAAAAAGAGTATTTTATTTAATGCTCAAGCCCTTCTCCTCATTTTACAGGTGAAAAAAATAGGCTTTAAATAGACTCATATTCCCCTTGACAACACAGCTTTCAGGGGAGAGCGAATGACACCCGCAAAGCCTCAGGGGGCAAACGCTGACTTCACGCAATGAACGCGCACCGGTGAGAATGTGGTTCCCAAGAGACAGAGCAGCTAGCACTCTGACCTTTCTCTCCCTGTGATTCCACCCATAGCTGGAGGATTTCTGTTCCCCTGTCCATGTACATGTACATGCACATACACGCACATGCACACACACATGCATGTACGCGCACACATGATTCAAATTAGCAGAGGTGCCCATCAGACGGGCCCTCTTGGTGAGGAGGGCAGCAGGGCAGCGAGATAGTCTCCCAGCCTTTTTCCAGGGGGCACCCCGAGGGCAGTGCGTTTCCTGCTGCCAAGGCTCAGGGAGAAGGGCTCCCTGGGGCCAGGCCTCCCTGCTCCATCCCGGCCCCCAGCAGCCTGGCACTCCTGGCAACATCCTGGGGACGCTGTGCCCGAAACCCCCCCAGCCACAAAGCACCGTCAGAACGGACGGGGCCGCCCCAGGGTCAGGTGTCCGTTGGCCACCCTTCAGGGCTCCACATGGTCCTGGAGGGGGAGGGGGCATGAAAGGTTCCTGGTTTTGCCCAATCCGTTTTTTTAAATAAATATTTTGTTGATTTCAGAGAGGAAGGGAGAGGGAGATAGAAACATCAATGATGAGAGAGAGTCATGTACTGGCTGCTTCCTGCAGCCCGGGCCTGTGCCCTGACCGGAATCGAACCCTGACCTCCTGGTTCACAGGTGGATGCTCAGCCCGAGCCACGCCGGCTGCGCTTGCCCAACGCGTGCTAACCTGAACGCTTTGAGGAAACTCTCCAAGCGCCTCCGCGGGTGGACCCATCTGATGGAGGGAGGCCACCCACTTTCCCTCTGAGACAAGGTGCCTCCGGGAGGGGACACAGGGCACCGTCCCCACATCGTACCCGCGCCGTCGTGTTCACTGCACTGGACAGTAACGAGGCTCAGATCGCCGAGGCGTGTGTGGCGAGCTGTACGACCCGCTCCTGTGCGTAGCCCTGGCCAGTCAGGAAGTCCACATATTTGGTGTCAAGTCCTTTACGAGCGCCAACAGCCAGCCACCCTCAGGGCTCTGCCAGGCCCGGGTCCAACAGCGCCCCCTTCGGGAGACAGCCCAAACGTGCCCCTTGCAGGCTGGGAAACAGCCTTAGCCAACAACTTGGGGTGAACTTCTTCCTTGTGATTTTTTTCCTTGTCTTTTTTCCTTTGTGTTTTTATTTCCCTTTTCCCTCTCAAAGGTTCTCCTCTTTGAAGAGGCCAGGTGATAAGCAAGCAAGCAGGACCCTGTCTCTACCCCCCGCCTAGCCAGGAACGGGGAAGGTGAGTCAGGGTTGTGGGGGGCAGTGGAGGCACCCGGGGTTGGGGTTAGAGTGTTTGCACAAGGCCCGCGAGCTGGAGGGGGTCGGCATGAGGCCTCACACCTGGAGAGGCGGCCGCTCCGGCCCCGTGCCGTAAGCCTGGCTCCGCGCAGTCTAGCCAACATCTGGGACGGATACCAGAGGCGCGGCGGCCTGGCCCGCTGGCGCGGCGGCACCTTTGTACTCTGCGTTGCAAATTGAAAAGCAAAACAGACATCAAGGATGTATTTATATAACTGTCTTCGAGTTGCATTTTTGTACTCCCATCTGCTGCACATGATCAGTTTCAAGTGTTTCCTAATAAAAAAAAAAGAGCGGGGGGGAGCGTGAGCGTGGGAGGGAGGCCATGTGCACGCGGCCGAGGCGTGCGGTTCGGGTGGGGATGATCGTGTGCAGGCTCCGCTGAAAAGGGGTGAAACACGCGGCGTCTGGAGGTCCCGCGGGTTTCAGCTGTTCCGATGCTTTGCACGGCACACGTACGCACACATGTGCCTGGGATCGCTCCAGAGAAAAGGGGGGTCTCTTTCTCTCAGCCCCGCACGTGCACGGCTCGGGTGCGGGACGCTGGGGGGAGGAGAAGCCCACGTTTTTGTGGAAAGTCTTTGGAGAAGAGAGAAATATGGGGCGTGAGGTGTGGGCGAGACGCTGAGGGGACAGAGCAGCGGGCAGCATGCGCCAGGCGGGCCCCAGGTGACCAGGTGTCCACGTGTAAGTGAGCATGGGACCCGGACGTGGCTGCTGACTGTCCTCGGGCAAAGCTGGCAGCGCCGTCGGCCAAGCTCAGAGCGGAGGAGCTGCTCAGTCCGCTCACCAGCCGGGGGGGGGGGGGGGGCAGCCTCCTGCTTCATTTCTCCACGAACTGGGTGGCGGGCAGAACCGGAGGGGGGCGTCCTGCAGGGGCTCCCTCCCCAGGGCCGTGCACAGACGCGGAAAGTGAAGTGACCAGCCAGGCAGCAGCCCTGGTGCCGTGGCCTTTCCTGAAACAAACACACACCGAGAACATGGGCCTCGGGATCCACCGGCACAGCGGGCTCTCCACGCCCAGCCTGCTCACTGTGAAGAACAGAGGCCACGCCCTGGCTGGTGAGGCTCGGGTGGCTGAGCATCACCCCGTGGACTGAAAGGTCGCTGGTTCAATTCCCAGTCAGGGCACTGGCCTGGGTTGTGGGCTCCATCGCCAGTGGGGGCTGCAGGATGCAGCTGATCAACGTTTCACTCTCACATCAATGTTTCTCTCTCTCGGTCTCTCTCTCTCCCTCCACCCTGCTTCCTCTCTCAAGAAACAAAAAAATCAGTAAAAATCTTGTGTGTGTTTGAAAGAGGGGATCTACACCGGATACCCACAGAGGAGAGGCAGGAGGACGTCACTGTCCTGGCTGTTCCCAAGCTCGTATTTCTTCTGGGACTTTATGTCCGAGGGAGGATGGGCGTATGTGGGCCGGGAAAGGCCACGCCCCGGGTCATCCCTGGACACAGAGCCGTCGGCGATGTGCTGGACGCGCCCGCAGGAGCGCAGCTGGCTCCCGACCGCCGCCAGCAGAGCCTGGTGGCCAGAGCGGGATCGCCAGACGAGACAGACATGAGGTCAAACCCGGGCTCTGCCCCTGCACGGCCAGCAACTTGGACAGGCCCTGAGCTGCTCCTTCTCAGTGACCTCATCTGGAAAACGAACCGGATAACAAGCATCTAGCAGGGCGGCCAGAGAACTAACGGGTTAACAAATGTGAAACATCCAGTGTGCACTTTTTTCTTTTTAAATACATTCATACCGATTTCAGAGGGAGGGAGAGGAGCGAGAAACATCAATGATGAGAGAGAATCACTGATCGGCTGCCTCCTGCACGCCCCACACTGGGGATCAAGCCCCCAACCCGGGCCTGTGCTCTGACCGGGAATCAAACAGTGACCTCCGGGTTCACCGGTCCATACGATGCTCAACCACTGAGCCCGCCGGCCGGGCTGGTGCGCACTTTTAGTCCAAGTTAATCCACGCTATACCTCTCCCCCACCACCCTCCCGGGTCACATGGGCGCTGTGCCCCCTGCCGCAGAGCCTGCTCACCGTGAGGACACCCTTCCATCCTGGGCACCTGCCCTGAGGGCTCGGCCTCGGAGTGCTTGTCACCAAAGCCCTCCCACAACCGCTGCCGAGCGGGAAACGTCGCATCCACCGCATCTTCCTGCCGCCCTGGTCTCACCTGAATCAAACCTGTCAGCGAGGAGAAGGCAGTGAGAGCGCTGGTCGACCGCCTACAACGCATCCGGGTCACCTTCACCGTCCCAGGAGCCTCCAGGAGCTCGCTCTGACCCCGGTGGGCTCACCCAGACGCCGCCCCTCGGGAGCAAACCCGGGACAAAACCCAACCCGCTCAGGACTGTGATGACTGTTACTTATTCTGCACATGATGCTAACAAAGTGGTGATGAGAGCAAAAGTGGTTACTATTGGACGAATCAGTGGCCACGAGAAGCCCTATGGCTGGCATTTGAAAAGAAGTAGGTCTGTGTGCTCACAAGAAGCCATAAACAAGACACTTTATGGCCTCACTCTGCACCAGAAATAAAACGCTGGAACCAAACACGGATTTCAGATGATGGGGGCCCCTGACCTCCGAAGGGGAGCTCAGGGTGGCTGCAGAGCGGGATGGGGTCCCTGCTGCCCCACCCCCCATGCAAGGGAGCACCCACACCCTCTTCACTAAAACCCCGGAAGGTTTGGGCACACCGACACGTTGGTGGAGTCCAGAGTCTGTCTTCCCTCCCCTCCCAACGTCCACTGGACCGCGGCTCCGACAGGAACCTCACGCCAGCTGCCCCCGCGTCTCCCTCGCATCCCGCCTCCGCCTCGGCCGCCGCCCCAGCTCGCGCCCACGCCGCCCCGGGAAGACGGGAAGAGGGCTGCTCTGGAAGCCCAGCAATGCCATTCCTGTGACACCTACAAATCCAAGCAGGGCCGGAGCCTGTGGCTGCCAACAGCTGGGACTTCACTTCCATTTGGCAGAAACCGCGCTGCAGCTGGGGACGGAGCGCTGAGCTCCATGGCTGCGGGATGGACGTGCGCTCCCAGCAGCAAGGACGGCGCCGCCGCCTCCTGCATGCCTCGCTCCTGTTTACTAGGCTCACGCGGCGCCGACTCCGTGCAGCCGGTCCAGCAAGAGCTGCTCCTGAGGGAGGTACACTTGGACCCCTCGGCCCACAGGGTGCCCTCGGACGCCTCCTGGGCCACACTGACAGCCAGGAAGGCGGCCCTGCCACCAAACGCACCTCTTTTGACCATAATTGGAAGAAACGATAATTTTTTTAAAACATATCTTTAATATATATTTTTATTGATTTCAGAGAGGAAGGAAGAGAGAGAGAAACATCAATGATGAGAGAGAATCATGGATCGACTGCCTCCTGCACACCCCGCACTGGGGATGGAGCCCACAACCCGGACAGTGCCCCGACCGGAATCAAACCTTGAGCTGGTTCATAGGTAGACGCTCAGCCCCTGAGCCACGGGCAAAGCTGGAAGAAATGATTCTTGTTTTTCAACTCAAACTTGGCTTATCACAGTCTGTGCCCGACTCTGACGGAGCCTCTTTCTATCAGTGGAGATATTGATCACTATCATTGGCAGGCTGACGACGAGCTATAAATATCTCATCAGCTGCCACAGAGAGTTGGGGGGATGGGGGGGCAGCCTGCGCCTGTGCAGGGGCTGATGCGGGAAGACGGGTCCTCACGGCCACTGTCTGCCAGCCAACATGTGCCTCTCACGCGGGCGATGATGCTCACAGAACCCAGAGGCCAGAGAGCAAGGGGCCTCGGGGCACGCAGCGCAGCCTCGGCCAGCGTGGAACTGCTCTGCACAGAGGCTGCCTCCGTCCAGCGAGACGCACTGACACTCACCACCACCTCCGGCACAGGAGCCTCCGCGGGCTCAGAGGAAGAGGAGCTGTGACAGTACTGAAACCTTCGCTCCCCCCCAACAGCAGCCTTTCTCCGCTTATAAACACGCAGGACGGCATGCCAGCAGCTTATACGGCTCCACGAATTCCACCGGGACTGGGCAAACTCATCTCGAGGAGACTGGGATTTTTTTTTTTCCCCAAACAAATAAAAGGGAAGGGCTGGCCAGGAAGTTACCAAAGTTACATTTGATCTCATTCTAAAAGTGTTTCTCGCCCTGGCTGGTTTGGCTCAGTGGATAGAGCGTCGGCCTGCGGACTGAAGGGTCCCGGGTTCGATTCCGGCCAAGGGCCTGTACCTCGGTTGCAGGCACATCCCCAGTGGGGGGTATGCAGGAGGCAGCTGATCGATGTTTCTCTCTCATCGATGTTTCTAACTCTCTATCCCTCTCCCTTCCTCTCTGTAAAAAATCAGTAAAATAAAAAAATAAAAAATAAAATTTAAAAAAAAAGTGTTTCTCAAAGTTGAACTCCCAGGATTAAACGTGCTCTGTTGTGGGGACCCCACTCCATGTCCTCCTGCCAGGACCGCCTGGCCCCCGGCTTGCCGAGTCCGTGAGCTTCTCTGTGGAGCCAGCTTCCTGCCGCGGCGTCCGACAGCTCTCGCTCCCTGCCTCTCCCGGCCTCCCGTCCTGCCTCGGCGATCGGGGCCGCGGGAAGCGCCCTTGCCTCTGAGTGACCCGATTTCTAATTCAGATGCAGGCTCCTTTCTCGGTGGAACTCTTCCCTCAGGAAACCCGTGTTCACCCACGACCTGCGCTTGCGTGTCGACAGGAGGCGCTGCCCCATTCCCGGGAGCGAGCGCGGCCTTGGGAGGGCTCGCTTCTCCAAGGAGGTGGCCCCTTTGATGGTTTCCACGGGTTCCAGACCCAATTCTGCAAAGTTTCTTATGGGAACTTGGGCCTAACCACCCACGTGGCCTGCAAGGACCCCTGGAGTCGGGCGTGGGCACGGCTGTCTCTCTCCCCAGGGCAGAGACTGCCGTGTGCTCCCGTGCGTGGGCCGGTGCGTGGGGCGCCTCCGTAACGCACTCAACCCAGACAACGCGAGCTGTGCTGGCTGCTTCTGGGAGGTCCTGTGACAGGTGCCGCTGCATTCCACTTCCAACGGGATTTCCCAACCGAATCCACGTGGTCCCAGCATGTGCTCCAGCTGGGCGTCCACACCCACAGGCCGCCGCCCTCGGAAACAGCCTCAGGAGCCAGTGTCTCCCGCCCTCCCTTCTCCCTGCCGAGAGCCAGGCCCGGGGCCTCTGGGCCCGTCATGTCCTGTCCGTTTCCAGCGTTGCTGGCCTGCGAGCAGCGCTTCCAGGGTCAGCAGTCTTTTCTGTTAAGGCAGCGGTTCTCAACCTGTGGGTCGCGACCCCCTTGGGGGTCGAACGACCCTTTCACAGGGTCACCTAAGACCATCCTGCATATCAGATATTTACATGACGATTCATCACAGTAGCAACATTACAGCTATGAAGTAGCGACGGAAATAATTTTATGGTTGGGTCACAACATGAGGAGCTGTATTTAAAGGGCCAGAAGGTTGAGAACCACTGTGTTAAGGCCTTTGGCTGACTGGACAAGGCCCACTGTGCTGGGGAGTATAACCTGCTTCCCTGCAAGTCTAACACCGTAACCTCACCTAAGATGGCTTTCACCGCAGATCCGGGCAGATGTCGGACCAGATCCCGGGTAGCGCGGCCTCACCAAGTCAACACAGAAGCATCACCCTCATCTCCGTCGGCATCGTCACGTTCTCCCTGTGCGTGTCCGTGGCCAGGATCCCTTTTGCTGAGGACCCTGGCCATCCTGGGCTCGGGGCCCCCTCCTCCAGTGTGACCACATCGTCATGACACCTGTCGCTAAGGCACTGAGGCCCTGGGGCTTAGGACCCCACCCTAGACCCTTCGCAGACACAATTCAACCCATAGCAACGTCCCCCAGCACTGTGATCCCGAGTGACCCTGATCCACAGCTCGTAGCTCCCTCTTCTCGCCCATTCACATCCCCACTGTGTCCCCCGCCTGGACTCCCGCAGGTGCTCTGCACAGAAGAGCCCACCGCCCCCAGCCCCCCCCCCGCCCCCCCCCCCCCCCCCCGCGCAGCACAGCAGGACTCCCAGGAGCCAGCCGCTGTCCCCCTGCCCTGCCACCTGCACAGCGGCTCTGTCCCTTCCTGGACCCCGCGGTTCCCAAAGAGCCACCGCCCCCGCCGCCTCAGGGGAGGAGAGGGGAGGGGAAGGGAAGGCAGTCACAGACACAGCGCTGTGCTGCATGCGGGACAGGACATGGCAGCTTGGCGAGGGTGTGATCATTCCTCCAGGAGGACGCATGGTTGCCCGGCCGGCCATCGCCTGGTGCGATGTGAAGTGAGGAATCCCCATCCCGGGCGCAGTGCAGCATCCGAGCAGGAGTCGGACCAGCACGTCCCAGTGTCTCTGGCACAGAGGCCACGGCTCACCTGCTTGTGAGCTGTCGGCGCTTGGAAGGCTCTGCGTTCCCGTCTCCCCTCCACCCCCCAGCCCCCATCGCCCGTGACCTCGTGGGAGGTTTCCCTGGGTGAATCAGTAGAGGGCGAACGGGTGGGTGCATGGGTGGGCGAAACCCTGGGATCTTTACCTCCTGGTTCTACTTTTAATCATAACAACGTTTTGTTTGTTTTTAACTAGAAATGCGTCCCTTTTGTTCACTGGGATTCCACTCTCTTTCTCTCTTTTTTTAATCCTCCCCCGAGGATATTTTTCCATATTTTTTAGAGAGAGTGGAAGGGAGAGGGCGAGGCAGAGAGAGACACCGATGTGAGAGCGACACATTGCCTCCCGCACGCGCCGAACCAGGGCCAGAAGCCTGCAACCAAGGTCCATGCCCTGGACCAGAATCGAACCAGAATCCACTGAGCCACACCTGCTAGGGCTCTTTCTCTTCTTTCTCACTTACCTCCCCACAGGTACTGGGATACGCTGATGCCCAACTGTGCATCTAGGAAAACGGTACTATTATTAATACTAATAAAGAAAATGCAAAAAAAAGTGGAGTGTTTTGTTTTGTTTTGATTATTTTGCATTCCCACATTTATAGGTAAAATGTTCTGGTTGCATAACCTCTGGCTCAGGAGATGAGACACTGTAAGACTTCAAAACCCTAGTGTGAACCCTGCACGTCACCTGCCTCCTGGGCCCTGTCACTGGGGGTGAAGGAAAGTCCCACTGGGGGGGGGGGTGCTCCTCCCCCTCCCTCTCCTCCTCCCACCAGGCCCCTCCTCCTCCCACCAGGCCCTCAACATGCAGGGCGTCCCAGCGGCTCCCCGGAGTCTCACCTCCTGCCTCAAGTAACCTCCCTTCTCTCCCCAGTTCTCATCCCCTCCCTCTGGCCCCCCTCCCCTCTCCCCTCTGACTGCTGCCTCTGCTCCCCTCTGGATCAGCATCAGGCTAACGTCCCGAAACCCTTCACTCCATCCTGAGAAAGTGGACAGTGTTATAATGACCCTCCTTCCCCCAAAAGCGGAGCTGACCAGCTCGAGGTACACCAACCACAGCCGCGTCAGGGTCCCAGCAGTCACGAGGCGTCCAGGCCTCCTCCTCGACAGCCCCGAGAGGGGTCGCAGGACGGTGGGCAAGCCGACTGCTGGGCCTGCTGCACCCCATTCCCATGCAAGCGAAGTCCCAGGCCTCCCCCGTTGCCGGGAGCCGGTCCATGCTTGCTGTTTCAAGGGACCTGGCATATATGGCATACTGTTCTTAATATGTTTGCTCACCTTCTTGGCACTATGTGTTTTAACCAAGGTCACCTCTCTGAGAAAGGTTGTTTCCCCAGGTAGGGATTTTCCCCTGAAGTTAGGGAGGGAATAAAACCTCTTAACTAGTGCCAGGTGGGTAATTAATCACTTTAACTACGAACAGTCATGCTTAAGCTACATAATCTTTACTCCCTGGAATGGAGATAAGAAACGCCCTAACCTTTGAAATAGAGATTGATAGGATTGGAATCAACTGGTATAAATACAGATGTAAGAAGACAGAACACACACAGAACTAGAGACAGAAGAACTTCGCTGGAGAGAACATGACAAAAGATCCTGGACTGAACCTGACTACAGAAATGGGCAAGAGAACCTGACTAGAACCTGGTGACTGAACCTGGCTGGAGAACCTGGAGAACCTGGCTGGAGAACCTAGCAAGAGAACATGGACACAGAACCTGGCAGGAGATCCTAACCAGAACTTCGCTGGAGATCCAGACCAGAACTTGGCTGGAGATCCTGGCTAGAGATCCTGGCGAGGCTGCTGATCAACTGAACACTGTCTCCGTGTCCCTCCTTCTTCGCTGACTCCGTCTACACCTTTGGGCACCCCTGGACCTGCTGGGGTTGGACCCCGGCACCCCATATCTGACTCGGCGGCTCTTCCTGTCTGAGCTCTCTCTTGATTTGTGTCCCACATAAAATGTCCTAAACCAGTGGTTCTCAACCTTCTGGCCCTTTAAATGCAGTTCCTCATGTTGTGATTGTTGCTACTTGATAACTGTCATGTTGCTACTGTTATGAATTGTAATGTAAATATCTGATATACAGGATGGTCTTAGGCGACCCCTGTGAAAGGGTCGTTCGACCCCCAAAGGGATCGCAACCCACAGATTGAGAACCGCTGTTAAATCGTTCCTTTTCTCTCACATATCATTACATTGTATTCCTGGGCACATGTGCACGTACACACATGCACGCAATACACATATGTGCACACGCACGCACACACGTGTGAATGCACACGTGCACACACATGCACACACACCTGTCCTCTCCATCAGAGCAGAAATGCTCTCTGAAGTTCCTCATTTGAGGACTGAACACAGGTCAGCCACCTCCGCCCTCAAGAGAGACATCCCGAGGAAAACAGATGTGGAGCTGTTACCTAAGCCACGTCAGTAAATTATTGGGCTCTTCAGAGCAGACTGTATCAGTTAGAGTTTGATTTTTAAAAATCACGTATGTAAGTGCTACTTCCACAGCTCTGTGCAGCGATCGAATGCTGCTAAATGCCGCCTGCGCCACAGCATCAGCGCGCCCCCGGCCACCACGGCCGCGGCGGGAAGTGTGGTCACGGCCGAACAGTAGCGCAGGCTCCACTCCTGGGCGTGTAGGGTCCCCTGTCCGTGTTTAACTTCCAGATCCTCACTCTGGGCATTTCCAATACCTGCTCTGTGTAGACGGAGGAACTGAACTAAAGGTCACTGTACCCAAGGTTACAACGTAAGCAGCATCCGTCCACGGCTGCGATCACGCACACACCACCAGTCTGGCCACTCCAGGTGAGTGGTTACCTGGGGGCTGTGACGTCATGAGCTGCTTCCCCGGTGGAACTGACACTCTGGAGGGAGGGAGTGTGGCCCGGCGGGGCCCGACCCGGCGGGTGGGCACCCAGCCCCTCCTCACTTGACCTTGCACCTCGGGGTGTGGGCGTCATTAGGAAGTATTCATGACCTCGTGCTAATCAGCACAAATCTCCTCCAGACGTGGTGGTGGGTCCGTGTTCCCGTGTGTCCTTCAGAGGCATGGAGACAGTGGACTTGCTGAGGGAGTGGGCAGCTGGCGGCCCCTTGCTGGTGAACGGCTCTCAAAGCACGTGCCACGCACGAGGTCCCCTCTCCTGGGCTTTCTGTGCTCACACCCGAGTCCCAGGCCACTCCCTTGGCCCGAGGCCGCCCTGGGCTGGTGGGCAGGTGGCTAGGCCGTCCCCCAGCCCAATATGGAGCGTGCATTCACCCTCCGTCCTCCCTCCTCTGCCTGCGAGTAGCCAGCACAGGGGTGCTGACTGCGAGCCTTTTCTTTTTTAAATAAAAGCACTCAGAGCTGTCAGGACACCACACTGTGCGTGACCGGCAGCCTCCCCAGGGCATTCCCGGGAGGAAGGCTGTCCCAACACTCCTCACTCACGCCTCTTCCTCTCAACAAGCGTCCCCCCTCTCCCCGTCGCCACTCCCCCCGCCCCCCGGCCCCGCACACTCCTTTTAAGGGTCTTATTATTTTTTCAGAAGAAATAATGTGAGCATCTATATACAAACTCTCCTTGTTCTCTTGGATGTATATTATAACCTATAGACAAAAGGCTACCGTGCCAAATGTCTGACCATCGGGGATGACGTCACGCAGCAACGCTGGCTTCCTCCCCCCAGCGACGACTGGCCTCCTGCAGTTTCTTCAGCCCAGGAACACGGCTTGCTTTATAGCCAGGTGCAGACATTTCACACTGCAACCAAATGACTGGAAGCGTTTTCTGTGCCTCATCTCATTTAATCCTCACAGAAGTCCTGGAGTAGGTAGATAGGAGACTCAGTGGAATCCTATTTTCTTTTTATTGGCTGGAAAATGGAGATTTAGGAAGCTTAGAAACTTGACCTGACTGAAAAGAAGTAAAGAAATGGTGGACCTTGAAAATGACTTTAGGCTTTCTCACTGCACAGAATATCGTCAAACGCTGCTACAGTTAAATATTTTACCCTTTGTTCTCCCTTCGTGATCTACAATAATAATCTGTTCCATGTTGATATTTACTGCTGTGTTGCTGACAATTACCTGAAAGAGAAGTTGGGGTGCTTCACTGGGCTGGAAAAAGTTTAGCTACATCAGAAAGCAGGTCTAATTAAGCAAGTTTATTCTCTATCTATAAAAGGCTAAGTTGGCTCACGCATGCGCGATACACATAAAGCTCTCGCGGGCGCCAACCGCACGCGTGTTTCCATCTGTCATTGTCGACTGTGAATTTGGTTGACACTCCTATTATAGAGAAAGGGCAAGTACCGATATTAAAATATTTCTTCTAATATAATTTCCTTTGAATGTGCACGAATTCATGCACCAGACCTCTAGTTTTTTAAATAAATGGGATTCTTCCAGGCTGACCATTTCCCACCTGTACCCTGAGTGTGGAGGGTGACAATCTCATGAAGCCACAAAACCACCTTGGGTGGGGGGCACCTACCCCCCCATCCTCCCCACCTCGCAGGTCCTTCCCGAGCCCGCGGTGCCCTGAGCTCCCAGCAGTCTCAGCGCTGCCTGACCTTTGCCTTTCCTTCTCCTCAGCTGTGTTCCCAGCACACAAGTGCTGCATTTAAGAATAGAGCAAACGCCTGCCCGGGACAGACACACTAAACCACGGGGCGAGATGTATTCTGGGACAGCTTTGCACAGTCTGTCTGCAAACAGCCCGGATTAAACACGTCTGGGAGCCGGACTGGGATGGCACCAGCCGGGGCATCGTGACCCAGGCTGCCACCGCCCCCCCCAACCCCCATCAGGAGGTCTAGACAGCGGCCCCTCTGATCCCGGCAGTGCCGGCCTGAGCAGGCCTGCTGCTGGCCTCCTGGTGGCCATCTATTGTGGACACATTAGGTAAGTGGAATATATTTATGAATTCAAAACGGCTTAGTCGTCCTGTCAAATCCGAGTTAAAAGCCACGTAAGAATGATTCATGTTGCTTTGCCTTTTACATGATGAGGGTAGATATCGTGTGCAGGGTTGAAATGTGTTCTTACGAAGTGGGAAGAGATTTTCAGCACGTAATCAGCAAAGGACAGCACTGCTGTGCTCAGTCGCCTCTCAGAGACGTGACCTGACTGTCCCTCCTGCTCGCCGGGTCCTCTCTGTCCCGTGCTCCCGTTCCGAACCCTACTGCGCGCTCACTGGAATAAGGACCCTTCTGCCTGGGCCCGGCATTCTCTCCCAGCACAGGGTGGAGCCATGTAAAAACGGTTAAGATGCCCTGGCCAGTGTGGCTCAGTGGTTGAGAAATGACCTATGAACTAGGAAGTCACAGTTCAATTCCCGGTCAGGGCACAGGCCCAGGTTGCAGGCTCGATCCCCAGCGTGGGGCGTGCAGGAAGCAGCTGATCAGTGATTCTCTCTCATCATGGATGTTTCTCTCTCTCTCTCTCCCTCTCCCTTCCTCTCTGAAATCAATAAAAAAATATTTAAAGGTAAATAAAATAAAATAAATAAAAACGGTTAAAGAGCAGAAAGCCTCTTCTTCCCACACGTGTGTGCGTGGAGACAGCACTGCCAACTCTGTCTAGTTTTGGACGAGAGTGGGTGGAGGTGATACTTACTGCTGGCCAGGTCCTGTGGCTTTTTTCTTGGTAACTGGTCTAACCCAGGGGCGGGGAACCTTTTTTCTACCAAGGGCCATTTGGATATTTATGACATCATGTGTGGGCCATACAAAATTATCCACTTAAAAATCAGCCTGCTGTAGCTGGTCAAACATTGCATCAGCTCACCTCTAACGCCTTGGCAGGGCCGGACCAAATGATTTGCCGGGCCTTCTATGGCCTGCGGGCCGGATGTTCCCCACCCCTGCTCTAGAAGGTAGAGCCCGGTCCGAGGATCCGTACAAATGAGCTGGATGCGCGAGTGCACGTCTCTTGACTCCACAGGCAAAGTTCCGCCTCCCAGGTAGCCATCAACTCAAACAAACCGCCCCTCCTGGCCTGTCTGTGTGTGGTGCTTTGCTTTCCGTCCTTGGGAAAGTGGGCTCAGTGCAAGGTGCCTGGTGAAAAATACCCCAAGCATGTCCCTGTGGGACCGGGCCCAGCCCCTGGCCGGGTCTGCTCTGTGCCTCTGGCTGGTTCATCGGTGGCAGGCAGGGAAGCAGCCCCGGGAGAGGGAGCAGCGAGCACTGTAATTGTACAGTACGCAACAGTAATATTGTGACGCCCTGCTCCACAGTGTAGTTCGCCGCCTACGAACATCGAGTGTAGTGCTTCAAGAGCTAACACATGATTAGGGCACCCAGGGCCCCAGCCCCTACATTCGCAACAACTGTGTGTTAAACAGACAAAAGAATGCATGGCTGTGTGAGTGAATGGAAGCAGGGAGTATTTGAGAAAATCCAGGCTTTTAAAAAATATATATGTTTTTCAACAAAACTCTCTATATACCTGTTGTGAACTGTTTTGGCTACTTTTTTCCCCAAAATCTTTTATCCCCATCGGGAGCAACAAAGAAGTCTCAAGTAGACCTCTGGAGACAACATAAGAGGGGTTTTTAAATACATGTTTTTACTGATTTTTAGCTAGAGAGGAAGAGATAGAAACATCCATGAGAGAGAAACATGGATCGGCTGCCTCCTGCATAACCCCCTACAAGGGACCACGCCTGCACCTGGGCGTGTGCCCTGACCAGGAATCGAACCAGGAACTCCTGGTGCATGGGATGACACTCAATCCCCTGAGCCACACTGGCCGGGTAGGAATAGGGTCTTACAACAGAAGAAACCCTTTTTTGTTGTCGTTAATCTTCACCCCAGAATATTTTTCCATTGATTTTTAGAGAGAGTAGAAGGGGAGAGACACAGAGAGAAACATCCATCAATGAGAGAGACACATCCACTGCTTGCATCCTGCACATGCCCCTCCTGGGACCCAGGATTGAGCCTGCAACCGAGGTACATGCCCTTGACCAGAATCGAACCTGTGACCCTTCAGTCTGCGGGTAGATGCTCTAACCACTGGCCAAACTGACTAAGGCCAGAGGAAACCCTTAGTAACGTACATTTCCCCAAATACTCTTCACTAAAGAAAGTGGAGGACAGCACTTAGAAGATTGCTAGAAGATTCCAAACGCAGTGTGCGTTCCTGAGAAAACTGAGTGTACTGCTACCTGTCCGCCCTTTCCCCGGTATTCTCCGGAGCAGGGGTCCGTGGGCACAGCCTCTGGCATGGAAGTTGCAGTGGTGTATGAAGCAGAGAACAAAGAGGGCACTGGGGGCCTCAAAACTTTTTAACTTGATTTGCGCGCGCACGCAAGGGGGGGCGGGGGGGGCATCGATTTGTTGTTCCGCCTATCTGTGCTTTCATTGGCTGCTTCTTGGAGGTGCCCTGGCTGGCGATCGAACCCACCACCTCAGCATATCGGGATGATGCTCTAAGCCACTGCGCTCCGGCCAGGGCGAGAACTCGGTTCACGTTAAGCGTTTCCTGTGAAAAGCAGCAAGACTCAAGCAGCAGGAGCCAAAGCGCGCTGCAGAGCAAGTGAGCTTCGAAGCCGGCACCTCGGCCGAGGCTGCTCCTAGGCGTCACTGAGAAGCACTGATAGCGGCTCTCCCGCCAGATCACTCAAACGAGGGGCCGGAGAAACCCGCTGCAGCCCCGCGGTCAAACAGAACAACACGACACCCGTGCGAAAGCTCTCTCCGGCTCTAAAACAAGAGACAGGTAAGTGCCCGTCCCCACACCGCGGGAGCGAGGACACGCACGGCAGGAAGCCCTGGCTGTTTACATAGGAAATGCCCTCGAATGGTGGTCCTCCCCGACTATGACCATGCCGAATCAGCCCGGCACTTGTATTTCCTAACCGTCTTCCAGAAAGTACCTTAAACCACATTAAAACAGGCATCAGCATCGGAGTTCGGCGCCCTACAGCAGCACCAGTGACATTTCAAATCCCCCCAATCCTCCGTCATCACAGGCCTGGCCTCTCCCCCGAGGGACCCAGGTTTAGGCGGATCCCAACTCCACACACGAAACAGGAGATTCCTCTCTAACTGTTAAAATGTGCCGAAACCGGTTTGGCTCAGTGGATAGAGCGTCGGCCTGCGGACTGAAGGGTCCCGGGTTCGATTCCGGTCAGGGGCATGTACCTGGGTTGCGGCACATCCCCAGTGGGAGATGTGCAGGAGGCGGCTGATCGATGTTTCTGACTCTCTATCTCTCTCCCTTCCTCTCTGTAAAAAATCAATAAAATATATTAAAAAAAATAAAAATAAAATGTTAACACCCCCTGGCTGGTGCTGCTCAGTGGATAGAGCATCAGCCTTCAGACTGAAGGGCCCTGGGTTCAGATTTGGTCAAGGGCACATGCCCAGGCTGCAGGCTCAGTCCCTGGGGAAGGTGGGGGGGGGGCGTCAGGAGGCAGCCAATCAATGAGTCTCTCTCATCATTGATGTTTCTATCTCTCTCCCTGCTCCCTTCCTCTCTGAAATCAATAAAAATATATTTTTTAAAAATCATTAACACTTCCTCTCATTTTCAAAGTATGTTACTGCCCTTGTGAATATAATCCCTTTTCCATGAGAAACTATGGAAAACACTTCCAAAAGAGCTTTTATTTTTTTTATGAGCCAATAAACAGTGAGAATCCTAGACTGAGGGTCCAATGTGCCCCCACGCAGCTGCAGGGGGTGGATGCCTGGGGGGCTGTGGGAACGAGGGGGTGCGTGTGCTCTGACAGGAGCCAGGGGCCATAGAGGAGCTGGGGCCTCCATGAGAGCTGGTGTGCAATGTGTCACCCTTCCAAGTGCCAGCTGCCGCCGCTCACCTGCACAACCAGGCGTCTTCACACACATTCCAGTCATCGCAATCTATTTTTTAATTGATTTCAGAGAGGAAGGGGGAGGGAGGGAGAGAGAAGCGTCAATGATGAGAGAGAATCACAGTCATTTTAGCTATGACCAACAGGCCCTTCAACACAAACCCGTCAATGGGCTCAGCCGGGAGCAGGGATCGCCGCCACACGATCCCTAGAGACTTTCCACAGGCTGCTCGTCCACTAAGAAGGGAGGGCATTGCAGGGGCTTACATGGCCAAGCTGTGGGATCGCTTCCTGACTTCCTGTGCAAAACATCAAGTTTTAAAATGAGAGCCACTGTTTGTAGACGGGGAAACATTCAAGGTGCACAGGTGCACCTCATGTCACTAATTCCCGCCTCGTGTCGCTAATTCCCAGTGCACTTGGGGCAATGACCCAGCCGCACAGCTGTCTCCCAGGCCTGTCCCCTCGCAGGTGCCAGTGAGAGGAGCCCACATCCCCGCAGACACAACCTCTGCGTGTGGACAGGAGGCCGCTCCCGTGGCTCCGGCCCAGAGCACCTCTGACTGCGCTGAACAAGAGGCAAGCGTGTGTCTGAAACGAGCACGGAGGAAGCCGCCCACAGGGCGAATCAGCGCCCAGCCACGGGGATGGGTCTCCTGTCCAGGCAGCTGTGGCCTGCCCCGCCCATCAGCGCCTGTCAGCCAGGCAGCCAGGCCCATCAATGGCACCACCTCACAGCTCAATCTCAGGGGGATCCCACAGCTCAATCTCGGGGTGATCCCACAGCTCAATCTCGGGGTGATCCCACAGCTCAATTCCCGAGGGGATCCCACAGCTCAATTCCCGGGGTGATCCCACAGCTCAATTCCCGAGGGGATCCTACAGCTCAATCTCGGGGTGATCCCACAGCTCAACTCTCGGGGGGATCCCACAGCTCAATTCCCAGGGGGATCCCACAGCTCAATTCTCGGGGTGAACCCACAGCTCAATTCCCAGGGGGATCCCACAGCTCAGTCTCAGGTGATCTGGCTCCATTAGCTCTGAGAGGCCAGGCACCCGCTGCTGGATCCTGTCCTTTTCTCCTTAAATGCAGACGAACAACGCCTCCTCCTCTAACCACGGGCACAGACCCGTTGATCTCCTGGTGTCACATCTGCTTTGCCCTCCGTGCAGTGTGTGTCAGGAGACGGACGGCAGGTGGAAATGAGGCGATTCAGATTAATTCCAGGACCTGCCCACTCAGGCTTGGAGCCCTCTGAGCTGGCACGAGCCACTAGAAGTGATCACGGGATGGAAATAATGCTCCGGGGACGGCGTCAGCTGGGAGGTGGCCACAGCCCCCGTCGGAGCTTCCCCAGGGCCACTTGCTAAAGAGAGGGCTGGGAGAGCCCAGGTGCTAAAATCCCCTTCTCTCCCTCCGTTTGCCTCTCCTCTCCCCTCCCTCCCCGCCTGCCTCCCTCCCTCCTTCCCTTCCTCCCTCCCCGCCTTCCTCCCTCTCTCCTTTCCCTCCTCCCTCCCCGCCTTCCTCCCTCTCTCCTTTCCCTCCTCCCTTCCCGCCTTCCTCCCTCCCTCCTTTCCTTCCTCTTTCTTTCCTGCTTTTCTTCCTTTCTCTCTTGTCTCTCCACCCTCCGTCATTTCCAAGTGGAAGTGGACACCTATTGCAGAGAAAGCTGAGCACTGAGGGGTGAGATTGAAAAACACATGTTTCTGCTCAGGGTCAGAGTTAAATGTGTTCACAGCCAGAGGACTCAGACCAGGGCCAGGCCGGGCCGGGCTCATCTGTCGCTGTCGGTCAAGCTGCTTTAGAAATGTCTGTGTGTCGTGTGGTAAAGGGCCAGAGAGACTGACATCTTCCAGAAATCCATATGAGCTGAGCATTTTTAAATATTTTTTCTTTGTTAATCCTCACCTGAGGATATTTTTTCCATTGATCTTTAGAGAGAGTGGAAGGGCATGAGGGAGGGAGGAAGAGAGAGAGAGAGAGAGAGAGAGAGAGAGAGAGAGAGAGAGAGAGAGAGAGATGAACATGGCTGTGAGAGAGACACATCCACTGGTTGCCTCCCACATGCACCTGACAGGGACCAGGGATCCATCCAGCAAGAGGCTGTAACAGCCCTGGATTTGAGCACCCCTGACAGCAAAGCCTCGGATGTGTGCATTTTAAAAGTCAGAGAACCGCAGCCAATCACAGGGTCAGTCCACGGTCCCGGGTGAAGAGGTAATGCCCTCCTCAGTCACTGAGAGAGCCGGCACCTGGACTGTCCGTAGAGACCGACAGGTGAGCAGTACCAGCAAGTGGTGCCATGAGCACATGGAGAACATGGCCCGCACCAGGGAACACACTCTCTCCGGTGCCTTGCTCCCTCCACCAGGGGAGACTCCGGAGGTGCCTCCGGCCAGCCCCAGGCATCATGGAGAGCCTCCGCTGTCGCCGTCGCTGTCGCTGGCTACAACCTGGACCTCTCGTGCCATGGAAGCGCCAAGAATTATTCACCTTACACCTTCCCAATTCTCCTGGAATTTCATTTTGTTGTTGTTGTTCCGTGATGGATGACCTCCTACCCACGTGAAGGGGGAAGCTAGCACTGCGTGTCCCTCTGGGGTCACTCATCCGCCCACAGCGCCCCAGGGTCGGGTGTGGCCGTGAGCAGGACCAAGCTGGCTGAACCCTGCCCCACGTGAGCTCCCTCCCTCACCGCAGAGCAGCACAGGTGCACGGCTTCCTGCCCGAGACGGCGGGCTGGTGAGATGACTCAGACCGTGTGTCACGGTGGCTGGCACCGGCTTTGCGGCTGAGCCTGCAGGTCTCCAACCACAAGCAGAGCCGATGGGCCAGCCCCAGGCTTCCTGCTCTGAGCCAAGACTCTGGACTCACAGGAACAGCAGAGGGCGGGGGTGGGAGGGTAGCTGGGGCGTGAAATGCTCTCTATTGTTTTTATTCCAATCCCTCTTCATTTCCCCACTGCAGCCGTCAGTCTTATTTTTTTAATATATTTTTATTGATTTCAGAGAGAAAGGGAGAGAAAGAGAGACAAACATCCATGATGAGAATCATTGATCAGCTGCCCCCTGCACACCCCCCACTAGGGATCGAGCCCGCAACCCGGGCCTGCACCCTGACTGGAACCGACCCCTGACCTCCTGGTCCCTTGTTTAATCCCATCGTACCCATGGGAAAATGAGGAGTCCATTTCCTAGGATCTGGGAGAGGGGGAGGGATGCGGTTTGCACGCAGGCGGCTGACTCCAGAGTTCCCGTCTGGCCCGTCTCCCGAGTCCTTCCCGATAAAACACAGCGCGGGATGCACTGCAGAGAGCAGCGAGTTGATGTAGGGCGTCCAGGACGGCGCTTCTTAGATTCCTCCTGAGAGGAACCGTCCCACCCACGATCACGCTCATCATTCACTGCCTCGGGCAACTGCAGGTGACAGCACCTGCCCTCACTGGTCCCCGGTCCCCTAAGATTCCTCCTTCCACGCGACCGGCTCCTCCTCCCAACCCGGGGTCAGAGTGCGAGGACCCTTTGTGCCAAGTGACCTCAGCCCTTCGTCCTAGACGTCTAGGGTCACAATTTCCAGTTTCCAGGGAGGGTACATCCCATCTTCAAGAAAAACCCCAAAACAACCTGTGTCTCCTCCAGGGACCCCAAATAAATCCAAGGCTCACTTACGTGGGGAGCACACACATTGGTTGAGCACCCACCACGGGACAGGTACTGAGCCACGTGCCAGAATATCAGGGCGACCTGACCCATAGGCCTCTCGGTCCAGGAGGAAACGGACAAGCAGCAGGAACAACCAGAGGTGGGGAAGGTGCTCCTGAGGGGGAACCCCGACACCGCATGGGGGGACCCCGACACAGTGGTTGGGGTGGGCTCAGGGAATGCCTCCTGGAAGAGGTGCCCTCTGAGCTGACAGAGCCTGGGAAGGAGGCTGGGGACCAGAGGGAAATGCGAGAGAAGGAAGCCCCGTGGGGAAGGTGTGCGTACAGACGCCCAGGGCTAGCCCTCAGGACGAAGGACGCAGGCTGAGCACCTGCAGGGGGAGGGCAGAGGGCAGAGCTCAGGGAGGGGGTGCAGCTCGGAGACCATCACCCCACAGTCCCAGCTCAGGAGGGAAGGTCCTATCGGATCTTCCATAGCAAGATTCTTATTGCGAGTGTTTACCCTTTTCAAACAAAGAGCAGGAATGAGGGGGAGACCGGCAGGCAGTGACCACACGTCTCACCAAGACCAGGCCTCGGCCATCTCCTCAGCAAGTACCACCCTCCCCCCACCGCCATGTGCCTGCCGTGCTGTTAACACTCTGCGACGTCCCCGTCAGCACGGAAAGCGGAAAGGCTCAGCACAAAGTGGCGACACAGCTCTCTGCCCTGGACGCCACCCGATTAGAAACAGACACGCAGGCTGAGGGTGAAGCAGGAAAACACGTACAGATGACCCCATGGCGCCCCATGTGCTCTGCAGCCAAAGGCAGGAAGCTCCCGTGCCCTCTGCTTTCTCTCCCCCAAAACCCGACCCAGGAGAAGGTCTGCTGCCTCCCAGACGATTCTGCAGGGAGCCCGTGTGGGCCTGCGTGGCGCTACACATGACGGGGAGCTGACCGGCAAGTCCACGGAAGCGCTCAGACACCTTGAGGGGAGGGGAAGCAAAGAGGAAGGCCTTCCCTCCCCTCTGACTGGCGCAGTTATTTCCACGGCGGACAAGTACTTGTGAATAACTCCGGATGCGCCACGGGACTTCCCGAAGGTCTCGTTGAGCGCTGAGCCCCGAGTTCTCCTTTTCCCTCCAGCCCGGCGGGTCTTTTATCTGCCATCTCGCAAGCACCCCGTGGATCTCGCCAGAGAACAGCCTCGTCATTTGAGAGGAGCGTTTAACATGACGCCGACTGTTTGCACAATTACAGCATCTCCCTGCGCGGCAGTGTTCCAAGCCGGCGTGTGTGCCGGGAGATAATTCTCCCTCCGTTTCTCATTTGATCAGAAAACTAACCTTCATTTCAAACGCGGGGCTGACGCACTTACAGCTACACCCTCTGCTGTCCGCGGGAACTGGGACTTTCAATCTGCCAGCCCAGCCCTGAAGGGCTGACTCTCATTCCCAGACCTGAGCCAGCCCCTAGGAGCGGAAGGTGGTCCCGGAGGCCTAACCCCAGCCCTCAGGCCCAGCCCAGCCCCGAAGCTGCACCTGTCCTTCCCGAGGACCAAGGAGCCAGCTCCCTGCGAGGGCGAGCTCCTCGCAGCCTCCTCCCCGAGAGCCAGGGCCCTTCCGACCTCAGGCTCCGAGGCCACGTGTGCGCAGGCCTTTGCGGGCAGTGGGTGACGTCACAGAGGGACGGGCAGCGGGACCCGCCAAGGCCCGGTGTGATGTGCCGGAGGGCACGTCGCGCCAGCCACCAGCCGCCAGCCCTGTGGCCAGAGGCGGGACCGGGGCACAGGCGAGCCCGGCCGGGAGGCCTGTCAAATGCTCCGTGGGAGCTGCCTTCTGGCTCAGCAGGGCCTGCGGGGCCGGGCTGCCTCGTCAGGAAACACTTCCCCGGGTTTCCCCCGGGTCATCAGTCTCACCCCTCTCGTCGGCGCTGAGATAAAAGGAACAAACACGCAGGGACCTACCCCACGCTGGCCGCACCGTGGCCGCTGCGCATGTGTAACAACCGGCGGAAGCGCTGATGGTAGCAGGGGTACTGGACACACACAGACCCTGAGACGCCTCCGTGACGGTCTCAGAAAACCCAGTGTTGTAGCTGAACCTCCCTGGCTCCTGAAGCCGAAGACCCAGCAGCCACACGTGAAATGGTGCAGCCCTCCCTGCCCGAGAGGACGCCCAGCACAGCCACGGGGCACCAGGAAGCATGCCCAGCGGCCCCCTGCCCGAGGCTCCACCCCTGCCCTGCCCACGGGGCGAGTCCAGCGGGGAGGGCAGTGCAGAAACCAGGACCACAAGCAGAGACACGAAGACGCTTCCGATGCTCATACACAAATTCAAATGCAAAGCCGCTGCGGCTGGGATCCTCCCGGCGCCTCTCGGCCGTCCCTACAGAGCCCGGCTTACGCCCTAGACCCGTCGGTGCCCATCACAGTCTCAAGGAAAACACACAGGCCCTCCCATGTCCGTCACAGCCTCGGCCTCCCGCTCCCCAGGCCACGGGGAGACGGGGCTGGGAGAATGCCTGGGTTGCTTTCCCTCTTGGCGTCTCCCGCTGAAAATAAAAATCCTAAAAGCTAATGAAGCCGCAGGGACCAACTTGTGCTCAGAGACTTGGGACAACCCCCATCCTGGTGACAAGAGGCGCAGGAGCCGGGGCAGCGCCTCCGGGGAACCCCAGCGTCTGCTTTTCCACAATGAGGTGTCGCAAAGGTCAGCCCACAGCGGGAGGGGGGGGCCTGCCCCCGCTCAGACCCCATTCCCAGGCCGGCACCTGCGGGGAGGCCGGCACCCGCTGCCTCCTGTGCCGGGGCTTTGTTCCTGGACCCCCGCGACCTGAGGCTCGTGCCCCGACTCACCGCGCTCAGCGTCGTGCCCGCGAGGCCTTGTGTCGGCGGGACGTCCTCGGGGCCGTGGCCGCCTGCGGATCGACGCCGGGGGGACGGCTGGGCCGAGCCGCGGGGTCTCGGGCGCCAGGCCCCTCCGCGGGACCAGGCTGCACCCCTGCCGCTCCGAGGCTGGTCCCCGGTGTGTCCCCGGTGTCCGTGCCTCCCAGGGTCACAGCTGTCGTTTCGGCGTCCCCTCCGCGCTGCCCTCCACGCCGAGGCCCTGGTTCCCAGGGTTTGCTCGTCGGGTTCTGGTGGAGGGGGAGCCGGAAGGCAGGGCCGGACCGGTCCACAGAAGGCCCAGCACCGCCTCCACCCAGGGCCGCGGGCCACCGAGCCCCACGCCCCGCACTGTGGGCCAGACCTGCCCCTGCGTTTATAGGGCCTGTCAGCGCTGCGCATGCGCAGATCCCCGCCGCGGCTTCCGGACCGCAGATTCGCCACCGCAGATTCGGGACCGCAGATTCGGGATCGCAGATTCGCCACCGCAGATTCAGGACCGCAGATTCGGGATCGCAGATTCGCCACCGCGATGGCGATGCGGAATCTGCGGGTGCGAGACCAGGGCACGGATGGCCAGCTGTGTATTCATCACAAAACATCTACCCACGTATAAGCGGACACGTGCAGATCCAACCCGTGTGTTCAAGGTCAGCTGTCATTCTCAACTCTGCAGTCCATGCCCCCCCACCCCCAGGCTTAACGGGGAACCTCCCCACCTTGTAAGGCGGAGGTCAAAGGTCATCTCTCTGCAGCCACCGTGGCCCTGGGCCCCTCCCACGCTGACATTTCCCGAGGCCCTGCCTCGCCAGGGGCTGCAGCAGGTAAAGGCCGGCTGGGTCCTGCCTCACTCTCGATGCGTCCTGCGGGGCTCACGGTACCGCCTCTTCCACAGAAATCCCTTAGGAGCCAGAACCCCAAATCATCATTTAAAAGTCTCCAAGGTTTTATTTTTAATATTTTTTATTGATTTCAGAGAGGAAGGGAGAGGGAGAGAAAGATAGAAACATCAACGATGAGAGAGAACCATGGATCAGCCGCCTCCTGCGCGCCCCCACTAGGGACTGAGCCTGCAACCCGGGCCTGTGCCCTGACCGGGAATCGAACCCTGACCTGCTGGTTCTTAGGTGGATGCTCAGCCACTGACCATGCGGGCCGGCCTGAATTTTTGTTAAATAATTAAGTCTAGATGGTTTCCTGGTTCCCCTCAAATCCCAGACATGCTCTTCTTCCCACGTTTGCTCTCCCACTTTCTCCCCTTTGCCCAGTGCAGCACGTGAAACGACTGACCCACAAATACAGTGGGGCCTTGACTTACGAGTGTCCCGACTAGCGAGTTTTTCGAGATCCGAGCCGTCTCTCGGCCGACTTTTTGCTTTGAGTTGCGAGCTAAAATTCGGGTTACGAGCCAGCTTCAGATACCCCACCGCTAGTTGGCGCAGCGAACGTCACAGTGAACGCCACAACATCAGCCCAGCATCACGTGTCTCACTCGTTCACTTTTTGATTTGACATACGAGTAATTTGAGTTACGAGCTCCGTCACGGAACAAATTAAACTATTAAGTCAAGGCCCCACTGTATGGGGCTCGTTTATCTCTAGCAACAGCTGCACTTAAAGTTAGAGGACAGGGAACCCATCAGAAGGGAAAAGGGAAGTTAGGGTTGAAGGACTGCATAGCAGGGAGGTGGCCGGGTGTGCGTCGGGCAAACAGACACGGGGACGGAGCCGTGGCATCACAGGAAAGCCTGGCCCTCGGCGGGGACATCGATGGAGTTTCCTCCCAGGTGGGCAGTCCTCCCTCCTTTCTCTCTCCCCCCCTTCCCAGCGAGAAACAGCCCGATGCCAACCCGCTCCGCTTGGCCCCCGCGTCGGGGGCGCGTTGCTCACGATGCTCTGAGCAAAGGCTGCGTGTGGCAGGTGAGGGCACACACACTCCAGTCTGCAGAAGCAGGAGGACATGGCAGCGAGTTCCTCCGGACCTTGGTGTTGTAGGACAGGGCTCTTTCCACATCCATCTTCCTATGCGTTCCCTCCCTGCCTCCCCCTCGCCCAGCTGCTATCACAGGATGTATTCCGCTTCCCAGGTCGGAAAAGATGTGAAAAGCCGGAGCTGAGAGAAGCCGGGGGCATTTGTGAATTCCCGCCCAGGCCCCCTCTCCACTGCTATTCAATCAGTACGTTTGGAGGACGAGAGAGAGAGACGGGCAAGAGAACAGGAACTCATGTGAAGTTAAAAAAAAAAAAATTAGATTGACTCATACCTCTATTATGAACGTGAAGAATCCTCCCAATGCAGCTCTTATAAAAAGAGTTATTTTCGGGGTCATTGTGAAGAAGAATATGACTTTTTTTTCCCTGTATCCAAGGATGCCACAAATACAGCTTCTGCTCAGGGCCGGGGGGGGAGGGGGGGGCGGGCGGTGGGGACGGGGGGAGGGCGATAATGCTGCCTCTTTCTCTGGGGAGAAGGCAGCTTCTTATTTGGATGTTACAGGCTTGTCAAGACACTTATATTTTTCATAGCATTAAAAGTTATTTTTTATGCTGTTTAATTGTTCATTGAGATTTCAAAACCAAACCGGCCTCCTTGCCAAGTATCTTTGTAATATGAACATTTCCCACTGGCTCCTTACAATAGGTTTTCCCGTGGGACCCAGCCTGCTGGCACGGGCTTCGTCATGATATTATAACAATAATTAACATTTAGCATGTGCTGTATAGCCAGGCTTTGATCCATATTTTTCACAAAATATAGTAACAATGCTCTCTCACAGCATCCTTCACCCGGGCCTCAAGGCCGTTGGCAGCACCCTATTATAGCCGAGAGGGTGTCATTCTCTCCTGAACCCTCCAACGCCCGGGTCTGCGAGCGGCAGGCGTCCTCCCTGGGGACGAGGAGGAGGGACGAGAGATCGGGGAGCCGCCAGCGTGCAGGCGAGGGGCAAAGCGGGGAATGAAACCCGTCCTGTCTTCTTGCTCAGCGAGCCAAAGCTTCCGTGCACCTATTTTCATTTATTAAAAATATATTTTTATTGATTTCAGAGAGGCAGGGAGAGGGAGAGGGAGATAGAAACATCAATGATGAGAGAGAGTCATGGATCAGCTGCCCCACACTGGGGATCGAGCCCACAACCCGGGCCTGTGCCCTTTCCGGGAATCGAACCCTGACCTCCTGGTTCAGAGGGTGATGCTCAACCCCTGAGCCACCTTGGCGGGGCTCAGTGCACCTACATTTAGACAAAGGGGAGGAGGAGGAGCCAGCGGCGCGAGCAGATGATGCAGGCATGTGGGTGGGTCCTGAGGTCCTTCCTCGTTCCTGGAGTGAGTCCTGGAAGCAGATTTCTGATTCGACTGTGAGACGCCTGCTCGGCAGGTGCCGGTGAGTGTCTGCTCTGTGCCCACTGAGCGCCAGGTCTCCACTGAGCCCCTGCTCTAAGGCGGGGGGACCTTGCTCTGCCAGGGGCCATGTGGATATTTATAACATCATTCACGGGCCACACAAAATTATGCTCAGTGGTTAGAGTGTTGGCCCTCAGACGGAAGGGTCCTGGGTTCAATTCTAGTCGGGGCACATGCGCAGGTTGCAGGTTCATTCATAGCCCCGCGTGGGGCAGGTACAGGAGGCAGCCAGTCAATGTGTCTCTCTCACACCAATGTTTCTCTCTCTCTCGTCTCTCCCCCTCCCTTCCACTCTTTCTAAAAATCAATGGACGGCCCAAACCAATATGCTCAATTAATATTTGACAAAGGAGGCAAGAACATACAATGGAGCCAAGATAGTCTCTTCAATAAATGGTGCTGGGAAAATTGGACAGATATATGCAAGAAAATGAAACTAGACCACCAACTTACACCATACACAAAAATAAACTCAAAATGGATAAAGGACTTAAATGTACGACAGGAAACCATAAAAATTCTAGAAGAATCCAAAGGCAACAAAATCTCAGACATATGCCGAAGCAATTTCTTCACTGATACAGCTCCTAGGGCACTTGAAACTAAAGAGAAAATGAACAAATGGGACTACATCAAAATAAAAAGCTTCTGCACAGCAAAAGAAACCATCAACAAAACAACGAGAAAACCCACTGTGTGGGAAAACATATTTGCCAATGTCATATCCGATAAGGGCCTAATCTCCAAAATTTATAGGGAACTCATACAACTTAACAAAAGGAAGATAAACAATCCAATCAAAAAATGGGCAAAGGACCTAAATAGACACCTTTCAAAAGAGGACATTCAGAAAGCCAAGAGACATATGAAAACATGCTCAAAGTCACTAATCATCTGAGAGATGCAAATCAAAACAACAATGAGGTACCATCTCACACCTGTCAGACTGGCTATCATCAACAAATCAACAAACGACAAGTGCTGGAGAGGATGTGGAGAAAAAGGAACACTTGTGCACTGCTGGTGGGAATGCAGACTGGTGCAGCCACTATGGAAGACAGTATGGAGTTTCCTCAAAAAACTACAAATGGAACTCCCATTTGACCCTGTGATCCCACTTCTAGGAATATATCCCAAGAAACCAGAAACACCAATCAGAAAGGATATATGCACCCCTATGTTCATAGCAGCACAATTCACCATAGCTAAGATCTGGAAACAGCCTAAGTGCCCATCAGTAGATGAATGGATTAGAAAACTGTGGTACATCTACACGATGGAATACTATGCTGCTCTAAAAAGGAAGGAACTCTTACCATTTGCAACGTCATGGATGGAACTGGAGAGCATTATGCTAAGTGAAATAAGCCAGTCAATGAAGGAAAAATACCACATGATCTCACTCATTCATGGATAATAGAGACCATTATAAACTTTTGAACAATAATAGATACAGAGGCAGAGCTGCCTCAAACAGATTGTCAAACTGCAGCAGGAAGGCCGGGGAGGGTTGCGGGGCAGGAGGTAGGGGGGTAAGAGATCAACTAAAGGACTTGTATGCATGCATAGAAGCATAACCAGTGGACATAAGACATTGGGGGATAGGGGAGGCTAGGGGACTGTCTAGGGCGGGGGGATAAAATGGACACATATGTAATACCCTTTGTAATACTTTAAGCAATAAAAAAAAATAAATAAATAAAAAAATAAAAAAAATAAAAATCAATGGAAAAATATCCTCCAGTGATGATTAACAACGACGATGAAATAAATACAAAAAGAAATTTTGTAAGCAAGCAAAAAGAAAACTAGCCTGCTAGTTTTGGACAAACATTTCATTAACTCACCCCGAACGCCTTGGCAGGCCAGACCCAATGACTCCGAGGGCTTGTACGGCCCGCGGGCCGGACGTTCCCCACCCCCGAGGGAGAGGGGAGAAGAGGGCCTAGGAACGACTTTCAGAAACGTGGTTTCGACCCCGTTGGGGCGACCACAGCCCGAGCTCACAGCCAACCAGGACCAGTCACCTCAGCTCTTCTGCCGTCCTCCCGCGGGTCCCGGCCCTCAGCTCCCAGGCGTCTTTCCAGGAAACACCCTGTGAATCCGGGGGAATAACCGGACGTGACGACGACCCAAAAGAAGCCAGTTGTCACTCACATTGAAAAGGATGGGCCTGCCCATGGCCGAGACATGAACCGTCTGTGGCTCATTAATGCCTGGGGGTGAGGAGTGGGGGGTGGGGGGTCAGCAGTTCCATCCCATCTTAGCTTCACTCTGATTTGCAAAGTCTCAGGTCCAGGGGCGGTGTTGGTCGAGGTCAGAAATGGACAGAGTGAGTGAGGCAACAGCTCGCCGCACAGAAGACACGGGGCCACCTCTGCGCGAGTCCCAGGAGGAGCCACCGACTGAGAGGGCGTGACCGGTGCCTCCAGTGCGGGTGACACGGCACTGAAGCCACCCCGGCTGCCCTGGCTGGTGTGGCTCAATGGATAGACCAAAGGGTCCCAGGTTTGATTCCAGTCAAGGGCGCGTACCTTGCTTGCAGGTTCCTCCTCGCCGGGACTCGTGTTTCTCTGTTTTTCCCTCTCTCTTCCACTCTCCCTAAAAATCAATGGGAAAATAGCCTTGGGTGAGGATTGAAAAAAGAAGAAAGCAGTTTAGAAACCACCGCAGCTAACCCACGTGGGCATAGCCCCGGACGGGCTACATCGCTTAATGGGCCAACCGCCCCCTGGGCAGGAGCTGTCCGAGCTCCGTCTGTGGGTGAAGAAGCCGAGGTTGACAGAGTTAAGTGACTCCCCTGAATCCAGAGCCAGCGAGGAAGGCTGGGCACCGATGCCCTTGGAGACCCCGCTTATGCAGCTGCTGTTGCCAATGTCCGCGGCCTCCGGGAAGCAGGGAGGTGAATTAGTGACACGATGACCAGTGGTCACAGCAGCAGCAGAGCAGCTGGCGGGTGTCGAGTGCCATCGCTGTGCCAGGCACCGTTCTCAGCTCCACATCTGCCCCTGAGCCTTAAAACCCCCCTGCAGGCCTCTGACTGCCCCCCTACATGGCTGATGGGACGACGCTCAGGCCAACACAGCTCGCAGGGGTGCTTCCCAGCAGGGGCAGGAACGTTCTCCGGCCAGGGACCATGGACATTTATAACGTCCTAGAGGCCGGAGCCCGGTGCACCGGGGGGGGGGGGGGGGGGGGGGCCCTCAGCCTGGCCCGCGCCCTCTCGCAATCCGGGACCCCTCGGGGGATGTCCGAATGCCAGTTTCGGCCCGATCGCCACAGGGATGTAGTAGTGCACGAAGCGGCAGGCGGCGGGGAGGAGCCCGAGCCCGGGCCAGGCGCAGCACCACTGCCGCTCACCCCAGCCCCTCATGCCTGCCGCTGTTTGGTAGCGCTGCCACGGAGATGGGAGAGGCTCGTGCAGCTGCAGTTGTGCTTGCCAGCCGTGAGCCCGGCTTCTGGCACCCCTTGGTCAGCTGAGCGGTGCTCCCGCTGTTGGGGCGCACTGACCACCAGGGGGCAGCTCCCGCATTGAGCGTCTTCCCCCTGGTGGTCAGTGAGCGTCATAGCGACCGGTCGACTGGTCTTTCGGTCATTTGGTCGCTTCGGCTTTTATATAGAGAGATGGTGGAATTCACTTACTATAAATGCATGTTGCTCTGAGAGAAGCTCCCAGGTTTATGTGTTGGATTTTGAGCCCCAACTGCGGCTGCCGTGGCAGGGCCAGACCTGGGGATGCCAAGGCCTGACACACAAAGGCGTTGAGTAGGGAGTTCCCGTGACTTCGTGCCAGAATCCCGTACTTCACGAAAAGGTCAATGTGATTCAAGATGCCGTTATTGATCATCTGCCGTGCACAGGAGATTCTAAAAAAAGACACCTGGGCCTGGCAGAGGGAAGCTGGGAAGTTGTTAGAAGAGGAAGAACACAGAAATGTCAATGGAAACGCTTCTCCCCATCAGCCTGCAGGTCTGTGAGAGCACCCGCCACGGCAGCGGGAGCCAGGACAGAACCAGTGGAGCTGCAGAAGGGTCAGGACGCTCCTGCACTGCCATCGCAGGGGAGGCAAGGGAGGGCGTCCCAGGGGCCAGTTCGTCAGCAACGCCGGCTAACACGTTCTAAATGCAAATTCCAAGGGACGAGTTAACTTCTTAAAACTAAAGTGTAGCAAGTGTCATGGATTAAATTGTGCCCCCCCCAAAAAAATATGTGGGGGTCCTAACCCCCAGTGTCTCAAAATGTGACCTTATTTGGAAATAGGGTCTTTACTGGGACGATCCGTTAAAATGAGATGATTAGGGTGGGCCCTAGCCAATACGCCCTGGTGAAGGGGTCAGAAAGGGGGGATCTGGGCAGAGACCAGCACGCGCAGAGGGAGGGCGCTTTGAAGATGAAGGCAAGATTCGGGGTGACTGTTCTACACAACAAGGAACACCGGGGTGCCAGCCAATCCCCAGAAGGCGGGGGTCAGGCCTAGAACAGACTGTCCCTCAGGTCCCTCAGAAGGAGCCCGCCCTGCTGACCCCTTGACTGCGGATGTCCAGCCTCCAGACTCTGAGGCCAGCGGCTTCCATGGTCTGAGTCCAGGGCACTCTGCCGTGGCGGCCCTAAGACACCAGGGGGGCCACTTCGGAAGATATTCTCCAAGGTCTCGGGCTAGACCAGTGTTTTCCACACCTGCACATCCACTGAGATTCAGGCAGAAACTTCCAGAACCTCTATGCTTCTCATTCATTGAAGACCTCGGTTTTGGCATAGGATACAAGAGCATTATGTAGTCACACAATCGTACAGCATACCGTTCACAAATAAACAATTGTGCAAAGATGGGGCTCTTGTTCAAAGATCGCTTCCTGCCCCGGCCCGTGTGGCTCAGTTGGTTGAGCATCGTCCCACGCACTAAAAGGTCGCTGGTTCAATTCCCGGGCAGAGCTCGGAGTGCGGGCTCGATTCCCAGGACGAGGACGTGCAACAGGCAGTTGATCAATGATTCTCTCATCATTGATGTTTCTGTCTCTCTCCCTTCCTCTCTGAAATCAATAAAAATATATGTTAAAAAAAATCACTTCCAAATAGCAACACACAATCAATCAAAACATTGTGCAACTGTTAAAAGTGACAAGAATCCGGATCATCGTAATTATGAGATAGCTGGTTCCCCTAAATGTTTGGTGGATGAAATACAATCCCGGGTGGCAGGGTAATGCGGCTTTCAGCACCCCAAAATGGCAGGCATGATGCCATCCCCCTCGCAGTCCTGGGAAGACTTACCTTCGTGGCAGCTTGCAGCTCCTGCACTGCCCCGTGTGAGCCAAGGCGGAGGAGGCCTGTCTCCCGCCCCGGAATCTTCTTTCTCTGCAGGTCAGAAGCCCGGCGCCGTAGACACGGACGCACTGTGTTTCACCCTATCTTGCCACTTTCCCTCCCCTGCCTTCTAACCAGCCAGCACCGAGCAGGCTGTGAACCCCTGGGGGCTCTTCTCGGATAAAAGTCCTATGTGCCCCCTCCCCTTCATATCTGGTTCTGACGTTCCTGCTGCAGCCAGCAGGTTCCTCGGTTGTAAATCGCGGCTCACCTGCGTCTCTAAGGAACTAGCGCAGCGGTTCTCAACCTCGGCTGCACCTTAGAATCACCTGGGAATCTTTAAAATCCTGATTTCTGGGCCTCATTCTCCGGAAATTCTGTTTCTTTGTTACTAATGTTGTGGCCTCACCCCATCACAAAGAAACAGAATTTCCAGAGGATGAGGCCCAGAAATCAGGATTTTAAAAAGATTCCCAGGTGCTTCTAATGTGCAGCCAAGGTTGAGAACCACTGCACTAGTGGAAGGTCTAGTTCACGTGAGGTTTTCCTCCCTGGCCCGTGAATTCTCTGCACCTGCACCTTCCATGGCCCGAGGTTCCCCACAGACACGCTGGACCGGGCTCACAGAGGCTGTGGGGTTCGAACGTGGACACCTTGCCAGGCTCCCCCCTAAGGCAGGTCCCACTCTGCCACTACCACCCTGGGAAGTGTGACTGGGTGTGTAAGGGTGCGATCCTTCACTTTCAGATCAGTGTGTCAACCTAACCACTTTCTGCAGAATTACTTCCAGCCAGAATCTACTAAATGTCCCCCAAAGAGGCTCCGTTCACAAACGCTTAACGAATTTAACATCAATGGAACCTTCGGGTGTGGGGAGGGGCTGGCTGGTTGTCACTGCACCTCCCATCTCCCCCTCCGCACCCCCCTCCCCCGCATTCACCCTTTCGCCCTTGGAACAGCCGTGGGAGAGAAAACAATGGTCAGGGAAGATTGAAAACACCCCTCTCGCTTCTTGCCAGCGTATTTGCATTTTTGGAAGAGGTTCTGATTTCTTTTTCAGGCTCAGAGTGAGGAGCTTTTAGAAAAGCTAAAAATATCTGCTCAAGAAGAAGGAGGAGGAAGAAATGGTCCGGCGAGCCCCTCTTTCTGTGCAAAAGGCTTGGGACACAGGGAGGTGCAGAGCCAGCTGTCGATTCTCGTCCCTGAACACAGGGCGGGAGGGGGTCCTGGCACCTGGGGCCCAGGACCAAGGCGCACGGAGGCGAAGGTGAGAGGCGTTCACGAGCGCACAGTGGGCGCGCAGAGGCGGCGGCTGAGAGTGGCCTGTGGAGTTCAGTCAACACAAATCCTCCTCTCACCACTCAGAGAACCAAATGCACACACATGGCGTGGCCTGCGTGCCGCCCAGAGCCGAGTCCCGGCCGCCGTGAGCAGAGAGGACCGGCCGCAGCCCCGCCCGCCGCAGCCCCTGACTGTCCGCCTCGCCCTGGATCACTGTCACATCACATGCTTGTACCTGCAACCCCGAAAGTGGCTCTCACGGATCTGGTCCAACCACTGCCTCCGTGGGGGTGCCAGTCCCATTGAGGGCGGAGGAGCCTGGCCAAGGAGCCCAGCCAGGATTCCATGGATGTGCCACCAACTGGAGGATGTGTCCCCCAATATCCGTATGTTGAAGCCTAACCCAAAAGTTGATGGTATTTGGAGATGGGGCCTTATGAGGTCAGGAGGTCAGGAGGGGGGAGCCCCCGTGGATAGGGTTAGTGTCCCTCTTAGAGACCCTGCAGCACCCCCTCGCCTCTTCTGCACAGAGGAGAGCAAGGAGCAGCGCCCATGAACGGGAGGTGGCTCCATCTCGGACTCCCGGAGCCCACGCGCTTTATTATGGCTGCCGAGCTGACTAAGAGACGCCCCCTCGCCCGCCCCGGCGTGAGGCGCCATCTTTGGCTGCTGTCCTGGAGCCCGTTTCTCCCTGCCCGTCCTCAGAAACGTGACAGCACCCACCTTCCGCTGAGCACAGCGCCCCATCCACACGCATCACACGTGACTCAGAGACCCTCCACCTCACGATCCCGAAACGTCCACAGGACCTGCTCCCACACACGGTCACACTGCCGACCGCCAGCCGCGTCCACAACAACAGAGACGTATGTAGACCAAGCCCCCTTCCCGCTCCCCACCCTCCCAGGAGCACCGGGACCTCGGCCGTTAGACCATCCCCCTCCTGTGAAAGCACCGTCTCAACACTTAGCAGTGACCGCCGCCTCGCACCCACTGGCCAGCCCGCCCCCCGGTCCCAGGAGGGAAGGTCAGGAGAGACTGACCCCCTGGTTGCTGCTCCTGCTTTGAGGGGCAGGTCAAAGGCAGCCTCACAGAGGGAGGCCCACTGTGCCGCCCTGGCCGCCGGCCAGCACCCGGAGCGGCTGGCGGGCACTCCCCTGCACCCTCTGACCCCAGCTCTTGGCGGATGCCAAGCTCAGAGAGCCCCCCCGCCCCCCATCCCCGAAACGCAGCCTCTGGTCCAGTTTGCCCTGGACCCTCAAACTTAGGAAGAAGGAAAGGAAAAGGCCAGGAAAAAGCACTTGTGTCAATACAAAACAAGTATTGACACAATGTGACATGCGTCGCTCACTCAGTGTCAGAGCTTGTCATATACCAGCTCTTCACGGCTGACCTGGTGTGTGGCCTGTGCACTCACATGCACACATATGCATGTACACACGTGTATATACATGCACACACATGCATAAACGTGTGCATGTGCGTGCACCAAGGCAGGTTAATCCCTGTATCATTGGCTGCCACTGACGCTTACCAGGGCATGTTTTGACTTCAACAGTGACCTGCGACTGGTCTGCCATGTCTCCCGGTGTTATGAGCATCCTGTCACTCGTACCTCCTCATGAAACCAGGGCACCCAGGAGACGGCAGGAGCCGGAGCGGACGTAAAGCCAGGCCCGGGGCACAGGGGCGTGTCGCCAAGCCACGAATCATCACCTGGAAACCAGGATCAAACCTTGACTTTGGCGTGCAAACATGAAGTCGCAGGTCCCCTGGCAAAAGACACGCTCCCCCCACTTCTCTTCAGGAGCTCGCCCCGCGGAGCCGCGTGGCCTCGCTCACTGGGGACCCGTTGCGGAGCCTCAGCGGGCCCGTGCGGCCGCCGGAGCGCGCTCTTCTCCCCCTTCCAGTGCGTCCGTAGCCACACACACCCCAGCTTCCAGTCACCACCCGGCTTTGCGCTGGTTTTTAAAGGGCGTGTCCTTCGGTCTCTACGTTCATCTTCTCCTCCACGTGGCAAAGCCACCCTCTGCCCTACGCTCCGCTCGGTCACCCATTCTTTGTGCAAAATAGGGCACTGCCCCCTCTCTCACTCTCCTCTTCCACACCAGGCGGCTATCCCAGCGAGAGCGCTGTTCGCGGCACAGCCCTGCCGGCGCGGCTCCGTGGAGAGAAGGTGGTCCTCTGACTGAAGGTCCCGGATTCCGGTCAAGGGCATGAGCTTCGGCGGCAGGCTCGATCCCCGGCCCTGGTCAGGGAGCCGGCAGGAGGCAACCAATCGATGTGTCTCTCGCAAAGCGATGTGTGTGTGTGTCTCTCTCTCCACTCCTCCCATCCACTCTCTCTAAAAATCAATTGGGGAAAAATATCCTCACGTGAAGATTGACAAAAAGAAAGAGAGAGAGAGAAAGGAAAGGGCACCTAGTCCCGAGAAGAACTCACGCTGTTTCCTTAAGGGCAGGCAGGTCTCCGCGAGGCCTTTTCCCCTCTGATCAGCGCGTGGGCTGGAGCGAGAAGCACAGGCCACCTGTTCTACTCATTTCTGGGCTGGAGCGGCCCGCGGCCCCAGCACTTCTGTCACGCGCCCAAGTGCGTCCCCTGCGTGGGAGCCCGCGGACGGGTCTGTAACCGGGACCTTGTCAGCTGCCGGCGGCTGAGAGGCCAGGACCCGCGCCGAGACGGTCAGTGCTTGGCCCCCGGCTGAGTCCCCTCTCGGGCCGCTCTGCCTCCGCTCACTCAGGGTGTCCGGCCTGGTCCCCCGTGTCCCGCGGTCGCTCACCAATCAGACTCGCGGGGAACGCCGGTGCGGGAACGCCGGTGCCGCCCCCTGGATAGCAGCCCATTGCTTTCTCAATGAAAGGCAAACCGTCCCCAAATCAGCCATGTCACTAGAAACTCAGGGACCCGCCTCCCCGTCCCCGCACTGAGCACACCTGTCACCGCGCTGTCCGCGTGGTCGGAGCTGGGACCGCGCAGTGAGCGAACAGAGGCCGCAGCCGACACTCCCGCCGCGGGCGGCCGCTACACACGCCTCTTTCGTCTTCTTTCCCAGTTCACAGTGCTCAGCCCTCGGCAACACGGGGACACTCGCTGGCGGTCCCGTGACGCTGCAACGACCGCTAGTTCCAGACCAGGGGTGGGGACCTCTTCTGCCCAGGGCCACTTGGACATTTGTAACATCGTCCGTGGAATATAACTCACTCGGTATTCTAGTAGGTGAATGTTGCTATGAAAAAGCTCCTAGGTTTACTGAACTTCGAGTCCCGCCCGGGGTTGCCTGGCAGGGCCAGACTAAATGATTTCACGGGCCTTACGGGTGTGGCCCGCGGGCCAGGCGTTCCCCATCGCTGCTCTAGAGCATGCAGGGTTTGCAGGAGCTGGTTAGGTCTATGGCAGTGCCTCCAGGCTGCCCTCCAACGCCCCGCCCCCTCCTTCCCTGGAACAGAGCTGAAAGGTTAGGCTCCCAGCCTCTCCGTGGCCCTGAGCCCCGGCCAGGACGGGCAGGGTGGACTGTGTGGGTGGGTGGGGAGGGCAGAAAGGCTGCTGCATAAACTCGAAAGGGAAGGGAGGGGCGCCTCAGCCTCTTCCTCTTTTCTCTGGAATAGGGACATGGCATCTAGAACGTCCACATATGCCTTGACCTTGAGGTGACCTTGCGGTGACCTTGAGATTGCAGCAAGCCATGCGCCGCTGGGATGAGAGACAGTGAGACAGGAGGCGCATGGGTCCCGAGTGACAAGTGGCAGCCGCCCAGACCCTGCTGCCTGCCCCGCACGCCTCGGCGAGAGAGACCCGGCCCGTGTCCACGGGAGCGCTGGGGCGGGGTGTCCCGTGATGCGCTATGGATGCCACGCTTCTCACACGCTCTGTGTCCGCCAGACACGCGTGGGCATCGACACCCAGAGTTCAAGGACAGCCCTTCTTCAGCAATGCTACGAAAAAAGGCCCCTGGATTCACTGGACTTCGAGTCCCGCCCGGGGTAGCCTGGCAGGGCCAGACCGAAGGGTTTCAGGGCCGCTGGCCTCCCACTGGTTCCTTCAGGAAGTGGATGCCGAGGTTCTGTTCCTACAAAAGGCGACGCTGCCCCTACGGTTCCCGGGGTCGCGTAAGGATGAGCAAGTCCTGCTCTCAGACTTAGACGCTCCAGGAGAGTCATTCTTCGGGGACCTGTTGCCTCAGATTCTAACCAAGTCAGGGCTGATTTCAGTCCTTCGGTCTGACCTGGCGCGTGCTGCCCCAGCCAGAGCCGCGGTGCGAAAGGCTGGTCCCGTGTCTCAACATCCGTCCCTGTAACTCCAGGCGCCGAGAGGCACCACGAATAGGACTCTCCCGGGAAAAGTCACTGCCGATGCTCATCACTGAGCTCACAGTCTCCTTAAAAATACAGAGAAATTTTAAAAATCACACGTTCACATAAGAGCCCTGCGAACAATGACAGCCCAGCAGGAGTGGCCGCCACCGGGAGCTGGTTCAGAGGAGAACCACCAGGCCCAGACCCCGCCCTGAAGTCCCGGGGGTCCAGGGCGTGATGGCCTCGGCCTGCGGGAGGGGGGCCCTGCTCGCTTTTCCAGAAACCAAGATGACAATCATTACCAGGCAGCTGCTGCCCCGAAACACAACAACCTCCCCGCCCCCGGAAGGTGCTGGAACCCCCTCCCTGGGCCCAGAACTCCAGTGAGCTCCTGTCGATCAGGGAATTCTCAGCTGTGTCCCCACAAGGGCAGGAGCTGGGCCTTCGCAACTAGTTCCTAAATCCACAGGGAATGACATGATTGGCCAGCGGTGCGGATTCCTGAAGGCACCTGTCGGGAATGATGCCAGGAGAGCCGGCGCCTTTTCAAGTCCCGGCCTCGGCCTTTGACCCAAAGCCACACCTGGTGTGACTTCACACGGGGAAGGTGAGCGAGGGCACCCAGGTGGGGGGGACAGCTCAGCCAGGCAGGGGGAAAGGCAAAGCCAGGGTGGGACACACACACACACACACACACACTCTCACAGGTACTCTCTCTCATGTACACACTCACACGTGCACATACACCTTCAGGGTTGCTGGCTGGCTTGCAACACTAACACACCGGGTTGTAAGACACAGGGCACCAAGTACAGCCCAGTGAACACGTGTGTATTGTCACCGGTCCCTGCACACATTTCAGGGGCAGGAAACACCTGAACGGATCGGAAGAGGCCCTTCACCTTTGGGGCGTGGCGATGCCTGTGTTGCCACCCACAGGGTCTCGGGTCCCCCAAAAGCAAGGCAGCCTGGGAAACTCCGTGTTCTGCCGCATCGAGTCGATTTAATTCAAGTGGGAACGCAGGCCCTGGGTGGCGGGTGGCCTGGGGCCTGTCACGTCTGCCCAAAGCTCAGGGTTCTCACCTACAAAACAGTGACTCCTGCTCCCGGACAGGAGGGCCCTGCCCCCACACGGCTTGGCCTGCGGCTGAGGGCTGTCCTTCGTCCTGGATCTGTCCGCCCAGTAAGTGTTCACTCTGACCCAGGCTAACCCTGTTCAGAAAGAAACTAAAAAAAAAGCCATTTCGAATAATTATTATCTTAAATATTAAATAGTCATATGGAGACATTCCGCCTAAAATACTGTATAACCCTCCACTCCAAGCTCAACAAAACCTGCTCTTCAGACCCTCCTAATTCCTGACAAAACTGCGGTTGCAGGTGATTCCACAAATAAAAACAAGAGGTTTGTCACCACAGGGCACCGCCCGAACCATCGGCGCCCATTTCATTGCCCTTTCAAACTAGGCCTCCCGTGTGCGATGGCGGCAAAAGGCACATTCCGTTACTCGGCGTCTTTCACGGATATTACGCGGAGTTGGTCACGCCGGACTCCCTCGTCCTTGCAGCGGCAGGAACGCATCCTCCTTTCCTAGATCCTCAGGGTGTGCGAGCCCCAAGCGGCCAGCTCTGCAGCTTGAACGAGGGTCCCTGCTGGGCCCAGACGCCGACCGGGGTGTGACGAGGCCACTCCCACTGGGGAGGGACGGAGCTGCCTCGATGTTTCCTGCAAGAACGCGGGATCACAGAGCAGACGGAGAGCTGAGAATGGGTCTCGTTGAAACCTGGCCCTGAGACGGCAGAATGGAGGGACGCTGGTTCCCCAAATAGTCCCGCCCCCACCCCTTGGCATAGAGCAGTGATGGCGAACCTTTTGAGCTCGGCGTGTCAGCATTTTGAAAAACCCTAACTTAACTCTGGTGCTGTGTCACATAGAGAAATTTTTTGATATTTGCAACCATAGTAAAACAAAGATTTATATTTTTGATATTTATTTTATATAATTAAATGCCATTTAACAAAGAAAAATCTACCAAAATAATGAGTTCGCGTGTTGCCTCTGACACGCGTGTCATAGGTTCGCCATCACTGTCATAGAGCAAACCTCCCTGCCCCGCTGACTGTGGATTGGCCAGCAGCTGGGCCAAGGGGGTGTGAGCACAGGGGATGGAAGGAAGGTTCACATGGGCTTGTGTGCTTGGTCTGTCCTCTGCACTCCTGTGACCCAGCAGGAGAGGAGCACCGCCCACTTCCCACTCACTGTGATCCCCGAAGAAACCCACGCAGCAGCCCGAGCCTGGCCGGAGCCCGGGGCCACACCCCACCAAGATCAGCAGAACCTCAGCCCCCACAGACTCAGGTCTGCAACACACACATGTGTGACAGTCACTGAGATTGTCCGGGTGTTTGTCACCAGCACCAGCAGGCCAGTGGCAGAATGGTACATGGGCAGAACCGCTGAACGGTGCGTTCTGTCTCCCTGTGGCCGTAGGCGATGAGACAGCCCGAGGTTCGCTCTGCAGTGAAGGCCCCTGAGGCTTGGGAAGGCTAGCAGGGCACCCGCCGTGGCCACCTCACTCCTACGTGGCCCTGCGATGTCAACGCCCACAAGCTCTCCACTCCCAGGTCCCTCTGTGTCCTATTAGTGTGACTCCTCATATTAATATTAACTTGCTAAGTTAGCCTGGAGACATAACGGCTACTTTCTCTGGTACAGTATTAGGAGTGAACAGCAGATGAAAGAAGAAACGGAGTTCTGGCCGGTGCTCAATGGTTAGAGCGCCATCCCACAGCGGACTGAGGGGCGAGGGTTTGGCTCCCAGTCAAGGGCATGTACTTTGGTTGCAAGCTTGATCCCCAGCCCAGGTCAGCGCCCATGTGGGAGGCAATAAAGCAACGTGTCTCTCTTACATCCATCTCTCTCTCTCTCTCTCTCTCTCTCTCTCTCTCTCTCTCTCTCCTCTCTCTCTCCTCTCTCCCTCCCTTCCTTCCACTCTCTCTAAAAATTAATGAAAAAATACCCTCAGGTAAGGTTTAACAAGAAGAAGGAAAAAAAACCAAGAAAGATTAGCGGAGCCCACACCTCCCACAGAGAAGGCCAGGCCCAGATCGATGGTGGCGGGATTTTTTTTGAGGCTGATAAACAGGAAAGGAGTTTGGTTTTGAGAAATCAACCGATTTCCTTGCTGCAGCCGTGGCTAGGCTGTGCGTCGAAGAAAACAAAAATAGTTCTGGGCACCGAAGGCAGATGGAATATCTCTGCCCTCAGCGCTGGGCCGGCCTGGCTTGCGCCCAGCGCCGGAGAATGCTGCCGGCCCCCCTTTAAGTAAAACATGAGATAAAGCGGGTCAGCCCGAGGGGTGGCAGCCGCGCAGAGCAGAGGCGTGGGCGGCTGTGTGAAACCTTTCGCAATTGCCAACAGCAGCCTGTTGTGCAGCAAACAGCTGGGAGGGAAGCGGGTGAGCTAACAGCACAGCTCCCACCCCCGCCCCCACCCCGCCCCGGCGCTGGCCAGCATTGTGCAGCCGCAGCTGACCACAGGGAGACGCCGCAGGGCAGGAGGGGAGGTGGCAGCAGCTCCTGTCCCATCCACCCCAGCACCCAGGCCCAGGGCTCCTATCCCATCCACCCCAGCACCCAGGCCCAGGGCCCCTGTCCCATCCACCCCAGCACCCAGGCCCAGGGCCCCTGTCCCATCCACCCCAGCACCCAGGCCAGGGCCCCTGTCCCATCCACCCCCCAGCACCCAGGCCCAGGGCTCCTGTCCCATCCACCCCAGCACCCAGGCCAGGGCCCCTATCCCATCCACCCCAGCACCCAGGCCCAGGGCCCCTGTCCCATCCACCCCCCAGCACCCAGCCCAGGGCTCCTGTCCCATCCACCCCCCAGCACCCAGCCCAGGGCTCCTGTCCCATCCACCCCCCAGCACCCAGCCCAGGGCTCCTGTCCCATCCACCCCCCAGCACCCAGCCCAGGGCTCCTGTCCCATCCACCCCCCAGCACCCAGCCCAGGGCTCCTGTCCCATCCACCCCCAGCACCCAGCCCAGGGCTCCTGTCCCATCCACCCCCCAGCAACCAGGCCAGGGCTCCTGTCCCATCCACCCCCCAGCAACCAGCCCAGGAACACAAGCTCTTGGCTGCAGCCTCTGGAGAACCCCGGCTAGAGGAGCAGGGAACTCGCTCTGGGAAGGCAGCGGCTTGGAGGGCGCCACCCGGGGACTCAGGGCGCAGAGGCGGCAGCAGGAAGAGCAGGGACGGTGTGTCCCAGCTCCGCGTGGGTCTGGCCCCACAGGGCCTGCGTCCCCAAGGCCAGGCCAGTAACACGGCAGGTGCCAGGGAGGTTGCTGGCGACTCAGCAAGTGACCGAGAGGCAAGGACCTGCCTTCCCCCCACTCACACCACCCCCCCCCGAACCCCATCGGCACAACCAGGCTCCCACTTTCTAGGAATCAAGTCCAGGGTTCGATGCTAAGCTCAGGGGACCACAGGGTGACTGGCGGGTGAAAGGCCCCTGGGGGGCGGGGGTGGGGGGGGCAGGAGGACAGGAACGAGCCAGCCCTGGGACCTGCCACAGGCCTGGGAGCCCGAGGGTTATGGATGGAAACAGCCTGTTCCTCTCGGAAAACACCTGCGGTCGCTTTGGTTGCCCAGCGGCTCCAGCCCGGGGCGCGGCACTGTCTGCCTCTCCTCGTTCCCTAAACCACTCCCGACAGCACGGGGGTCGCGCCCCCAGGTCAGGCAGGGTCAACAGCCGGCGGAGGGGGGACAGGCTCCAAGCCCGCGCCCTCCCCCGCTCACGCTCACTCCCTGGTCCCCACCCACCCCCACCCCACCCCCTCCCTGGCGGGCGGAGGCCCCTCTTCACGGGGGGACTCCCCCTCCACTGTCTGTTGCTTCACTGGCTTCTCTTCTTGACAAAAGTGTCCCCGTGTGAACACAGGGCGGTTGCTCAATGTTTTGAAATCGGAAACTATATTTTGAAAATTTCAGAACCATGACCCAGCGTAGAGCGACTTCCTGGACCCGGGCCCCTGGCCGCCCCTGGGCTGGAGTCGGCCCCAATCTTGCACGTGACCTGGGGCCGGAGACATTGGACACGGGCTTGTGGAGTTGCTGCCGCAGCGCATGTATGACACTTGTAATATATACATGCAGGTGTGACGTGTGTAATACAGACCAGCCTGGACACAGAGACGGTCTGTGAGCTCCGTGAGGGCGCGCCCAGGGAGCACTGCAGTCCCCGCTGAGAGCCGGAGCCCGCGGGCACGGACATGAGGGCGCCACCAGCTCGCCCTCCTCCTTGTGCGTTTGATCTACAGTCGCTACGTGACTGGCAGGTGCCCAAGGCGAGCCCGGCCCCGGCCCTGCTCCTCCGGGCCAGGCTGCGGACCACACCTGCCACCTGCTGCTCCAGACCTTCCTGATGAACCAGCACCAAACGCATGGCTTCGGGATGTGCATGAGACCACGGTTTACACCAGCGGTTCTCAGCCTGTGGTCGCGACCCCTTTGGGGGTCGAACGACCCTTTCACAGGGGTCGCCTAAGACCATCCTGCATATCAGATATTTACATGACGATTCATCACAGTAGCAACATGACAGTGATGAAGTAGCAACGAAAATAATGTTATGGTTGGGTCACAACATGAGGAACTGTATTTAAAGGGCCAGAAGGTTGAGAACCACTGGTTTAGACAGAGGAGGGAAAGGGGCGCTCACACAAGCAGAAATATGCAAAAATGTAGATTATTTCACCAGAATGTCTAGGACAGGCGTCTCCCTGAGGAATGTCCCTCCAGGATGCAAGCGAGTTCCCACTGAACCCCATCAACATCTTGTCAGATGGACCCCTGGGCCCAGGGGCCGCTGGGGCAGAAAGGGCGGTGGGGCAGGGGGGATGGAGAAGTCTGGAGGGACTTCTATGCCGAAGGAGAGAGGAGACAGGGTGAAGCAGAGCAGTCTTGTCAGGTCGTGAACAAGCCATTTCCTCACAGTCGTGGTGGGATTCTGTGAGTCAGCATTAACGATGAGGAAGCAGAAGAAAGAAAACTAGAAGAGATGGACTCTCAAGTAAACATTCACCAGCATTTTGTGAACACCTCCAAACCTAGGAAGAGACTAAATTGGGCCTTTGAGAGAGAGAGAGAGAGGGGATGCAAATTAAAAAATAAAATAAATAAAACTTTAAAAAAATCAGCCTCTATTTCTTAACATGGATCCCTCGGGCCCCTCACCGTTATCGGCCTTTTTATTTCCACGCGTCATCCTTTCTTTCTCTCTGATTCACAGATCAGCCGAGCGTATGAAGACATGGTTCCCACTTCCTGCCCACACACTTTTATCTACATTTCTTCAAGGTCTCACAGCTGCACACAGGCACCTTCTGTCAATGCCAGTGAGATCCTCCCAGCAGCCACCGACCATCTCTGACTGTCATTCAAGGACAGCTCGAGCCCCTCCGCTCCTTCCACCGCGTCGGATGGAGGTTCGCTGTCCACACCAAGGATCCCGATCGGAACGACGCAGGGAAGGGCCCGGCCCTCGGGTGGGGCTTGCCTTCTCGTTGAAAGAAGGCAGACAATAATGGAGAAAACAAGAACTAAGATACTGTAGCAAGAGCTGTGTGCCCTGAAGAGGCCGACACGGGCCTGCGTCAGACTTGACGCGCGTCGGACAGGACTGCGAGAACCATGGTGGTGAGAAGGAAGAGGCCTGGTGAGGCTTTGGGCTCAGAACATTCTACAAGGAATTCATAATACCAAATCTCTGGGAGCAAGAAGAAGCATGGCCTATTCAAAAAGAAAAGAAGAAAAAATAAGGTAGCCCAGCCAGGGTGGCTCAGTGGTTGAGCACTGGCTTATGAACCAGAAAGTCACAGTTCGATTTCCAGTCAAGGTACATGCCCAGGGTGGCAGGCTCGATCCCCAGTGTGGGGCGTGCAGGAGGCAGCTGATCCACGATTCTATCAGCATTGATGTTTCTCTCTCTCTCTCCCTCTCCCTTCTCTCTGAAATCAATGAAAATATATATTTAAAAAAAAAAAAAAAAAAAAAGCAAAACATGGCTAAAATGGCTGAAGACCAACAAAAACAAGATGAGGGAGAAAAAACGTGGCGGGCTTGCTAGGCCATCGCAGAGAAGCTGGAATTCGCTGCAGGGGCGACGGAAGGCCGCGGGAGCTCTGCCGCAGGGCGGTGATAAGGAGCCGCTGGCCGTTCAGAAAACGCGGCCAGTGCTCTTGAGAAACACGCACCCTGGCGCCAAGCTCTGCCCGACGCGGCGGCTGTATTGCCACACGCTCCCTGGCGATGAGGGCGGCCGTGTGGACATCCATAGACACCCACCTTCAACAGCTTCCCGCGTCCACCCCAGGAAGCAGCTCCCGGCTCTTGGCTGCCGTCTATTCGAAATCTGCTTCGAAGCAAACTGCTTCCAAAGTACCTTTGGTTTTAATTAGTTTAGCATTTTTGTTGTAAGAAAAGATGAGAAACCTTGATAAGAGGCATTTCCACGTGGGTGTTTAGATCCGTACCACGCTGTTCCATTACACTCGTCTCTGGTGCTAATTAATAATTATCTGAGGAATGCCGCGAGCGGAGAGGCCACGGTGACTCACCAGGCCTCCTTTCAGCTCCTTCTGCCTTAGAATCCGGTTCGTCCCGGTTACAAATGGCAAGATGGCTTCCTTCCTTCCGTGCGGCGTTCGCATTACACACGGGCCTGTGATCCAAGTGGCTGTTGGCTGAGACAGGCCCTCAGTTCATCTTGGTTTTCACATGCATCTTGTCAAATATTGCTCCTGTGCCTAATTCGATCCATGTCTAGACGTCAAATAAATCTCCGTCTTTCTCCCTGCCTCCCCCCCGCCCCCCCCCCGGGACCCCGGGAGCCTTCCCTTTGGGCCGAGCCGGGGGTGAGAGCGAGAAAGGAGGGTCGGGTCTGGGCTGTGCACGTGCGTTCTGCCATCACGGCCAAGGCCGCCGCGTGGATGCACGAATGGGGGCCCAACCACGAAGCCTGCCCCATGAGGCTCCACGTGTGTGAGCGGAGCTGCCTGGACGGTCCAGGCCAGACCGGCCACGGAGGGCAGGCCACTGAGCCACCCCAGGCCACCCCGAGGGAGACCCAGGAGCCTTCGGCCCAGCCAGGCCGGACATCCTGACGCACATCACAAACCGTATCAACCGGTCATCGTCCTTTGTCTCCACACGGCCGCTTGGCTCACGGTGCAGCAAGACGTCGCCAGAACAGAACGGAAGAGAGAGGGGGTGGGGCAGGGTGAGCAGCGGGGGTAGTAGAAAGAAGAGGCTGGCAGCGACTTTTTTCATGTCAAGTCCACATTCCTGTGGACGATGCCTTACTTTTTCCTTCCTGCCGCTCAGCAGGGGACAAATGACGTGAGACCCGCCGTACGCGCGCCTCGGGCGCCCACGCTCCGGGCAGTTTCACGCTGCACATCGAACTCCGAGACTTCTTTCGGGAACCCCCCCGCGATGGTGTGGGCCACATAGGGATGCAAAACAAAGAAGCCACGTCGGCAAGACCCAGGAATGGCTTTGCGTGGAACCGGGTGGCTTTGATGGGCAGTAAATGCTGTGCGTGATGTTCGATGGACGGCTTCCGGGGCGCCCTCTCTGCGGGCAGTGTCCTGGCCATGACCCGGAGAGCCTGACTTTCACGGCAAAACGCTTTCCCTTTTTGCAAGTAGCCTGTTCATGAGCAGAGGCCTGTGCATCGATTGACACCAGGGACCTGGCATTGATCTACGAAATGGCATTCAGAGGGGGCGGGGCGGGAAGCAAGAGAAGGATGATGCTCCGGGAGTTGTATCCGGCGAGAAGAGAGCTACCTGTCCCTGCTCTGGGGCCTCGGGCCCCCACTGTGCCCACTGCCACTGCTGTCATTCCACTCCACGCCGCGTGCATCCGTCTGACTTACCCCTCGCGCTTGGCCAGGGCGCTGACTGTGGGAGCCAACGGGGGGGGGGGGGGGGGGGCAGCCTGCAGCAGCGGAAGTGCGCGCGGAGGTGCAGCCTCGGGAAACAGCAGCATCACTCATCAGCACGTTCGACACAGTGAGCGGCCGGTCCGGCCCGTCTGTGACACGAATGAGGTGACCAAGCAGAGGGCAGAGGAGGGGGTGCGGGCAGCTGCGGATGAAAACCTCCTCCCAGATTCTCCACCTGCTGCAGAGGCAAAATCCGGCGCTCGACCACTAAGCCAGACCTGCTGTCTCCCTTTCTCTTTTCAGTAGTCACCACGCACGTTACCATGTTTAAAGCCCGTAAGAAGCCCTTGGATCTAAAAAACCATTTTTAATCGTGTTTGCCCCATCGTTGTTCAAAAGCCCTGTTCTGAATGAGCACTTAAGAAAGGCGGATAGAACACCGATGTCCCATGAGCTGCCAGCTGATGCAATTGGACATAAGGGCCATGGGAACCCAAACCATCCATTGGAACTAGTGATGGAACAGGAAACTGGCTCCCCATTAAAAAAAAAAAAGCCCCGATTTGCAGTGTCTGCCGATTTCCGTGGTGTAAATGCACCCGTGTCTGATCTGAAGCAAGGCTGTTTCACAAGCAAAGGAGACCTCAAGGAACTGGTGTGGCTGATTCTTGAAAGTTCAAGGTGCTTCTGCTCTCTGTCGGGCGCCCGGCTAGGAAACACGGTCATAAAGCAACAAAAGGCATCTGCCGAGCTGCACCGCTGGCACAGTTCTCAAGAATCAAACAAGATCAGATCAAACCTTCGTGAGATGATAAGCGAACTCGCCTTCCCCTGAAACGCCCATGCTGTGCTGATGGTATCGCCACGGGGAGGGGTCAGAGAGCTAGAGGAAAGGCACCAACCCCAGCGAAAAGCTGAGAGCTTCGAGGGACAGAGCGCGCGGACGTGTGAGGACTGAGGAGTTAACTGAGCGAGGCCCCAGGCACTGAGGTAATCAGAAAGGGGGACGATGAAGAAGCTGCCACTGCTGATCCTTTCTATGTGCTAACTGGATTATATGCACATACACACATATACATGTATACATACAGACATACGCATGCATGTGTACATACATGTACATATATATGTAGCTGTCAGGGAAGATGACTACGATCTAGCTGTGGGGCTTCTTTTAGGAATGAGTACTCCTTTTTTGGGTGTACAAAGGAAAAAAGGACATTTGAGACAGAGAGAACCCAGGAAAATCCCAAAGATAGAAAACAACCTGGTTCATATCTACTGCAGAAAGAAAGGAAGAAAGAAAAAGAAAGAAAGAAAGAAAGAAAGAAAGAAAGAAAGAAAGAAAGAAAGAAAGAAAGAAAGAAAGAGAAAGAAAGAAAGGCCTCCTCCTGTTAAATTGCTCAGAACAGATCTGAACTCCCTCCCGGCCTTGGGTCAGCCACACGGGCTGAACGAACAAGAAGTTGGTGCCACCTGCCCTGTGGGGGGATGGCCGACACCACACCACAAATGACAAGAACTCAGCGTGTCTGTCCGAAGTCCAGGCCCACGCCGGGCGGCACAGCCCACAGGAGGGCCCTGAGCAGACAGGGCCAGCCTTCCACAGCTGGGGCGACCTGAAGGCATGGAGGCCTTGGCCGGTCCCCAAAAGCCGAGTGTGGGAAGCCTCAGCATCGTGTCAGCCTGCCAGGCCTGAGAGCACCCCCCCCCACCCGGTTCTGGAGGGTGTAACAATGAAAGCCCCTTCTTTCAGCCCCACTCACCCACCGTCCAGCCTTAGGGTTCGGGACTCCGGGAACGGGAACGTCTAAAATCACACCACACGGCGGGCGACCTGTCCCCTGACGGGTGCGCAGGGGGAGCCACCGGACAGGACGGCCTCCCACAGAAGGACAAACAGTCCTGGGCCTGCGTGGTTTTTCATCGGGAAAGGGATCCACGTTGTCAGGACCTGCCCAGCGAGATCCCCACGTGGACACGGTTCACGGGTCATGCGGTCCTCGGTGTCGCGAATCCGCCAGGGACCCGCCACACATGACACAAAATGTTTGGGCAACACAATTAGAATTAAGTGAGCATGTGGCAGAAAGAATCTGCCCACAAGGGAGAATGAAACTAATATCACACACGCCACGCCCTGCCCTACCCTGCCGTGCGGATGGGGGCACAGGGATGTGCCAGCACCGCTGGTGGAGGACGCCCATGAGGCAGGCGCCTTCGTGTTTATCGATACAGACGCATCCCTGTGTCTAAACCCTGTGAGGGGCCCTGGCTGGTTTGGCTCAGTGGATAGAGCATCAACCTGTGAACTGAAGGGTCCCAGGTTCGATTCTGGTCAAAGGCACATGACCAGGTTGCGGGCTCGATCCCCAGGAGGGGGTGTGCAAGAGGCAGCTGATCCATGATTCTTTCTCATCATTGATGTTTCAATCTCTCTCTCTCTCCCTCTCTGAAATAATAAAAATATATATTAAAAAATAATAATAATTTAAAAAAATAAACCCTGCGAGGGGGTTATGCGTGATGTGTGGGATAACACTGAGCAGAGCTAAGCTAACGGGACTCACCCAGGCACCGAACGCCCCGTCCACAGCCAAGCATCGCCCAGGGCTGCGGTCACCACGGAAAGTCCAACTCCACTCACCCCTCACCCCCACGTAAAACAGAGACAACACAGAAGGCCAAGGCTGTCGAGACACTCAGGGAAGTGGGTGCAGCTGAACTATGAGCAGGTGGATGGATAGATGGGTGGATGGATGGATGGATGAATGGATGGATGGGTGGGTGGATTGATGGATGGGTGGATGGGTGGATGGATGGATGGATGGATGGATGGATGGATGGATGGATGGATGGGTAGGTGGGTGGGTGGATGGATGGGTGGGTAGGTGGGTAGGAGGATGGATGGATGGGTGAGTGGATGGGTGGATGGGTGGGTAGGTGGGTGGGTGGGTGGATGAGTGGATGGATGGATGGATGGATGGATGGATGGATGGATGGATGGATGGATAGATGGGTGGATGGGTGGATGTGTGGATGGATGGATGGATGGATGGATGGATGGGTGGATGGGTGGATGGGTGGGTAGGTGGGTGGGTGGATGGATGGGTGGGTAGGTGGGTAGGAGGATGGATGGATGGGTGAGTGGATGGGTGGATGGATGGATGGATGGATGGATGGATGGATGGATGGGTGAGTGGATGGGTGGATGGATGGATGGGTGAGTGGATGGGTGGATGGGTGGGTAGGTGGGTAGGAGGATGGATGGATGGGTGGGTGGATGGGTGGATGGATAGATGGATGGATAGATGGATGGATGGGCAGATGGGTGGGTGGGTGGATGGGTGGATGGATGGATGGATGGATGGATGGGTGGATGGGTAGATGGAATGTCTCTGGCAGGAGACGTGGTTAAGGGGAATGTGGTTCATTTCACCAGCGGTCTCTGAGCCGCGTCATGCAGTGGCCCACATGTGCCGAAAGTCCCCTGGGAGAGGCCCAGCTTTGGAAAGCGGGGGGCGGGGGCCTCCCAGGTCCCCTGCCTGGGAACGCCAAGCACCCATGTCTGTGCCGCTTGATGCTTTGGCCCTAATTCCCTGTGCGTGGCTCCCTGTGTGGGAAGGTGAGGAGATGGGGAGCCGGGAACCTGCACTGCGCCTCTGCCTTGGGCTTGAGGGCGCCCACAGCGCGTGGACTTCTCATAGTCTGAAGTTCTCCCTCTCAAAGCAGCGCCAGCCAGTTTCTGTTGGGTCAGGAGGCAGCGGACGGCGTAGCAAGATCACCTGCCCCCTCTGGCATCGCACCGATTCACGCGGAGGAACCCGGCTGCGGACGCCGTTCTCCTTCCCGGGACTAAAGCTGCCCCAGCCCCGCCACGCAGTCCACCGCAGTCCCACCCGAGGCTGCTTCTCTCTCCTGCCACCGATCGCTCAGAAGACATGACGGAAACACAAACTTAATAGGGCAGCTGGTTCTGCCACAGACACGCCAGGCAGCAGTGCCCACGGTTAGCTCTGCCAACGGGGTGCCGGGGTCACGCTTGAGCGACTCGCTGCTAGTGCCTCCTCTGATGTGCCAATAATCGGTGCCTGGAGATCCAGGCGGGTTTGAATTTTGTATCATCTTCATGTTTCAGCAAGTGCAGCTCCCCCGAACATTTTCTCTCTAAGCTCCGGGTCCACCTGCAGCTGACGCACCCTCCCCAGCGCTTTGCCTGGAGAACGCCTCGCTCACCAGCTAGTCCCGTCCCCACGCCCCGTCCTCCCTGTCCTCTCCCCCGGCACTCTGGGGGATTGTCTCCAGCCCTGGATGCATCTCTTACAACAGCCCCTGTCCGGGGAGGCCATGCCCCTGCAGACCGGGGCTGCATAGCCCCGAGTCTGAACCCTCAGCACTGAGGCCTCGCCCCTGTAACGGCTGCGGAAGGAATGAACAAGCAGTCCCAGCAGCCCTCTGACTTCCCCTCTCCCAGCTCAGCCTGCTCCCCTCCAGGGTTGGCATGGCCTGGTCTCTGTCTTAGCTGGACCCCCCCATCCCACCCCGAGGCTACTCACAGGTAGCAGGACGGGGGTCCCCTGCCAGCGACTGGGACAGTCTAGAAAACGCGATGGTCTGCAGGCTGTATCCACATCACCCTTCATAGATGTACAGGAGACCCAACAGCTGATTAGAAACAGAACATTCTGACTGGCCAGCGTGGCTCAGTGGTTGAGCGTCGTCCTATGAACCAGGAGGTCAGGGCTTGATTCCCGATCAGGGCACAGGCCTGGGTTTCGGGTTCCATCCCCAGTGTGGGGGGTGCAGGAGGCAGCCGATCCATGATTCTCTCTCATCATTGATGTTTCTCTCTCTCTCCCTCTCCCTTCCTCTCTGACAGCAATAAAAATATATTTTTTAAAGGGGGGGGGGGCGAAGGGGGACATATGTAATGCTTTCAACAATAAAGATTTATTAAAAGAAAACATGATGATCTGCAGGGCTTGAGTCCACATCACCCCTAATAGATGCAAATGCGGCTCCAGCATCTGATTAGAACCAGAGCATTTGTATCGATTTACAAGCTTTTCTTTCAGAGCAAAAGGGGTGAAAGCCTCCAAGATGGTGCACACCGGCCGGGGCCCCTGCAGCCGACGGCCGGGCAGTTCCTGTCAGTGGGGGAGGAGGAATCCCCTTCTGTCCTTGAAAGAATGAACTGCTAAGTCAACCTGAAACCTGACGTGAAAGCACATGCAAACGCAGAGCGGGCCTGTCCCGGCTGCGCCGCCACGCCGATCGGCTCTGCGATTGGTAACGCCGGTCCGGGCAGTCTCACAGGAAACGGCCTCGAAGGAGCGCTCCGTCCCCGGGCGCCTCCCGCCTCCCGCTGCGGTGCCCCCGGCCCTTTGCCCCTCTTCCCGCCCGTCATTGTTTGGCCCCTTTTCTCCATCATTTCAGTACCAACAGGAAGGCTGGGCGAGGCAGACGGCGATGACGTCATAACCTCCTTTTCGTTTCCTTCTGGCGTGTTTATGATAAGAGGCCTGCGGGGAAACCTGCGAAATTTCACAGCGAAACCAGAGCTGTGAATACCCCGGGGTTTACTTGTAAATCCACCTCGGGACCTGGCCCCTGTGCGTTTCCAGTTCTCCTTTGAACTAGCTGTGACATGAGTTCCTTCTTTAACTCAGGAGCTAAGGGCCATCTTGGACAGGCATTCATCCGCATTATCCTAAGGGTCCTGATGTGCACTCTTTTTAAAAATTACACTTTCACAGAGGTCTGTTTTTTAATGTAATTAGAAATTCAACATTCATTTTTTTTAAAATTTCCCTACCCTGGCCAGTTTGGCTCAGTGGGTAGAGTGTTGGCCTATGGACTGAAGAGCCCCGGGTTCGATTCTGGACATGCGCACGCACCTCGGTTGCGGGCCCCTCCCCTGCCCGGGCCCTGGTCAGAGCTCGTGCAGGAGGCAACCAATCGATGTGTTTCTCTCACATCGATGTTTCTCTCTGTCTTCCCCTCTCTCTAAAAATCAATGGAAAAACATCCTCGGGTGAGGATTAACATATATATATTTATGTATATCTTTTTCCCCAAACTTTGAAGGATTTGTTCTTGTGAAAAAGAACTTAAATGTTAGAATCTCCGATATCTGAACAGTGTGGAGAGGCGAGGGGTCCCGAGCCCACCGTTCAGAAAGCTGCTTTCACGCCCTCACCTCTGTGCTTCCGAATCTTTTGTGCCTGAACGTCCAAATGACCTGCTACCCTCCCAGCCTAGCGACCCTCACACAGGCCCCTTGTCGGGGGGCACACCCCCCACTTCAGAACACGCTCCTTCGCTCCGTGATGCCTCCGTCAAGGTCTCCCTCGGGACCCCGTGAACATCGCACATTTGAACAGAAGGCAGCACCCCGCTCGCAGGAGGCCCTGCCGCTGAAGCTGGGCCGAGTCTGTACAGAAGCCTGAGGCCGAGGGAGAGAGTGACACACAGAGCCAGGCCCTCCAAGTGAAGGGCCGGTCGGGCAGGCGTGGTGGCCATCGGGGTCCGGAGAGGAGCTCGCAGGAGGCCACAGGCTCTGTGTTGGCTCCGGTTGGATTCAGGTCTAAGTCTTGTTGGGAAGGGCTGCTCGGGCCCAGCCTGAGCCGGTGACTCCTCAGAGCAGGCGCCCGGGCACCCGCCCCGGTCCGGGCACAGCCTGTCCACGCCTGCCCACGTGGACTCAGCGAAGTGTCCCCGGGAGGCCGCCCCGCGCCATCCGGGCCTGTGGGCGGTGAGAACCAGGACACCCACGATGGGCGCCCCCCCCCTCAGCCATGCAGGGCTGCCCTCCGCCGGGGGAGCCATGTGACCGTAGGGACAGCTGAGCCATGTCAGGTGCCTCTGTGGCTGACGCACAGCAGCGCTGGCTGAGTTCCGGGACTGAAGGTCCCTCCTCCCCAAGGTCGCGTGCGGGTGGAGGTCGCCGAGGGAGGCGGGCGCGCTCGCGGGGCGCACTTCGGCGCACGAGTGAGCTGGGAACATGAAAGCGGTTTGACCCCAGTTATATCGGCCGCGGTGGAAGCCGGGGTCAGTTCCACGGGTTTTCTCCACTCAGAACCCACGCCTTGTTCTACATGGACTCAGCGGGACCATCCAAGTCAGAGCGAATGAGCCAGGAGTTAAGTCTCTTCACAGCTTTCCGGCCTTTCTGAAGGAGGGGAGGGGCAGTCATCATAGGTTTCTGTTTGTGTCCGTGGTGACCCAGGTAACGCTGGGGTGTGGTCTGACCCCCCCACCATCAGACACCCCTGGCCCCGCATCTTCAGACTCAGGCTGCATCCTGACAGCAAGAACTGGACTCAGTTCTGCCCCGGACCCGGAACTCAGGGCAAAACGCCACTTACAGAAAACGGCCAAAACGCCAGCATCAGAAAACAGCCGTGGAAGGTACCGGGTGCCTCCCGCCTGCAGGTCTCCCGGGGACGACTGGGACACGGCTGCAGGCAGAGGCTTCCTGGCCTGTAAAGTCCCCCACGCGCCCGCTCAGCTGGCCCTTTAAGGAGGCGAGAGGACTCCCAAGTCAGAACCCCAGAATGGACCCCGGGCCGCCCTGCGGTTCTCACTTCCAGGGCCCAGGTTCAATTCCAGGTGGGCCTGTGGGGCTGAGGGGCCGGGGCAGAGGTCACGGAGCCAGGCCCTGCGGCACCTGCAGGCAGAGGTCACCCGCACGAAACCCACTGGGAGCAAGAAGTTCCCACTGAAACCATCGCCCGCTCCCCCGGCCCCTGGGTTTCTGTGTGGTTCCCGCCGGCCTCCGACCTCAGTCTCTGTGAGACGGGAGGTTTTAGGGGGAACCGCAGCGCACCCCAGCTGCCCCTGTTCCTCTGACACCACAAAGCCTGAGTCTCGCAGGGACAGACGCGCTTTGTTTAAATGTTTTTATTGGTTTCAGAGAGGAAGGGAGAGGGGGAAACATCAATGATGAGAGAGGATCATGGATCGGCTGCCTCCTGCACGCCCCACACTGGGGATCAAGCCCACAACCTGGGCCTGGGCCCTGACCGGGGATCGAACCGTGACCTCCTGGGTCATAGGTCGATGCTCAACTGCTGAGCCACACCAGCAGGGCAAGGGTGGCTTTTTTAAAAATTTGTGTTTCGGCCAAAATCGTTGCTATACGTGGCCCAGTTTCTGAAGCTGCCCTGCGAGGCTGGCTATCCGCAGCCCCACCCACAGCCCACTGTCCTGTGAGGTTCTCTGGGCGTCCAGGAGCCCTAACCCCGCCCTGCCATCCCTCCTGCGGCCCTGCCATGCCAGCCCAAGCCCACTTCTGGCCGGAGGCCTGCTGCCCATCGGGCCACATGGCAGGACTGCCCGTGGCCAGCTTCATGCTGCCCTCCAGCCCGCGGTCCCGTCACTGCAGTCACTGCTCCATCTCCTCCGTCTGGCATCCACATCTTTCCCAGGACGGGCCCAGGCTGCCCGGACGAGGTTGTGGCCAGAATCACCACCGGGCCTCCAGTTCCCGAAACGGCCGTCAGTGCGAGCAGCTCCCTGGCCCCGAGATGGGACCTTTATCTGAGCCACAGGTAATGCCACCTCCCCGCCCCCCACCCCCAACCCAAGTGAACCTCCAGCGCCCCCACCCTTCACACAAAGACCCAGGCCAGGGCCGATCCAGGCGCCGGGGAAAGGCTGCCCTGCGTCAGAGTTCCGCAGGCGCGACACCGAAAGCCAAGAGGTGTATCACGAAAAGCGATTCTTATGTGCTGCCCCGTCCAGCTACCGCCCCCCGCCTGCACGTGGCACACGCAGACCCGGGCTGGGAGCCCCTCACGGACGCCTCGCCGGCTCCCCGGAGCCACGCTGCGCGGTGATGGGAATGCTCGGCCAGGGGCGCTCGCGGAGTCGAAGGCCCATGAGCTGAACTTCCAGCTGCCCGCAGAGTGGCCCTGAGAAGTCCCCGCCGACATCATCGCAAGAGAAAGTCACCTTCAAAAGCCCCTCTGGCTTAGGCAGTAGCTCACAGCCCAGCAGGTGGTTTCACAGCTCGCAGATGAGCAGGCGGAACTGAGAACCAGTACCAGCCCCAGTGAGAAGAAAAAGCTTTAAAACGGCAGCCCCGCGGGCGCTGAGTCATTTTGCAGAAGCTCGAGGCCGCGGAAGTCCCCGAGCGAGAGCACGGAGGGCCAGGCCACCGCAGCCTCTCCTCCCGGGCCTCATGCAGGCCTGCAGCGGGCGTCACGGGCTGTGCAGGCGGCACTGCCCTGGGATGGAAGACGCCCGCCTCTGATGTGGGCGGCGGGCTGGATCGAAACCGTGTCAAACCCCATGAACCCCACCAGGTGAGGGAGATGCACTGGCGACTTCCACACGGGGTGCAAACACACGGGGGGCAGACACACGGAGTGCAGATACACGGGGTGCAAACACACAGGGTGCAGACACACGGGGGGCGGGGGGCGAGACTCCGATGGGAAGGTTACAGACGAGACCGTCCTTGGGGCCGAGAACCCAATCAACGGGGCCCAGAAGTGAAACTGCCGCCACCAGGATGTGAAAGTCGCCGGCAGACGCTCCAAAGAAAGTTCAGAAAGGCCTCTCCCCCGGCCGCAGGCCCCGGCCTCTGGGTCCCCCTCCGCCTCGGACTCCGGCTTTAGCAGCCCGGCTGCACCATGTGAACAGGCACTTTCTGAAAGTGCTGGGGGCTCTTCCGAGGGTCCTGAGGTTCCCGGAGCAGCTGTTGCCTCCGTCCCCTGGCCGTGGGGGGACACTGGGCACAGTGGGGCCAAGCTGCCGGCGGGCAGGTCACGCTGCCCTGCTGCCGAGAGAAAACCCAGGAGCACACAGTCCCGCGGGTCCCGCAGAGACAGGCGTTTCCACCCGCCGGGAGCCGGTCCATGCTTGCTGTTTCAAGGGATCTGGCGTATATGGCATACTGTTCTTAATATGTTTGCTCCCCTTCTTGGCACTATGTGTTTTAACCAAGGTCACCTCTCTGAGAAAGGTGGTTTCCCCAGGTAGGGATTTTCCCCTGAAGTTAGGGAGGGAATAAAACCCCTTAACTAAGTGCCAGGCGGGTAATTAATCACTTTAACTACGAACAATCATGCTTAAGCTACATAATCTTTACTCCCTGGAATGGAGATAAGAAACGCCCTAACCTTTGGAATAGAGATTGATAGGATTGGATTCAACTGGTATAAATACAGATGTAACAAGACAACAGGACACAGAACCTACACACAGAACCTAGACACAGAACCTACACAGAACCTAGAGACAGAAGAACTTCGCTGGAGAGAACATGGCAAAAGATCCTGGACAGAAACTGGCCACAGAACCTAGAGACAGAACCTAGCGAGAGAACCTGGCTGAAGAACCTAGAGACAGAACCTAGCGAGAGAACATGGCAAGAGATCTTGGACAGAACCTGGCTACAGAACCTGGCTGGAGAACCTACAGAACCTGGCAATAGAACCAGGCAAGAGAACCCAACCATGCTGATCAACTGAACGCTGCCTCTGTGTCATTCCTTCTTTGCCGACTCCATCCATACCTTTGGGGACCCCTGGACCTGCTGGGGTTGGACCCCAGCATCCACCGAGAGCCGCAGCCTCGGGGCGCGCTCGGGAGGTGGGCCTCGGACACGAGGGGCAGAAACACCCACGCTCCCCTCTCCCTCTCCCCGCCTCGTCCTCCTCTCTCGGTCAGAGGAGAGGTGCGGGCAGGAGCCCTCGCCCACAGCAAGCACCTGTCCTCCTGTGTGCCGCATCCATCCCTGGGGAAGCGAGGTCCTGGCTGTGACCCACAGGCCCTCATCCCTGTCTGCAGGCCCCGCCCACTGGCTGATGGCAGCTCAGGCCTCAGCTGCAGTTCTCGGCTTTGCTCGGAGCTGAAGCCTGGGGCCTGGGTCCGCAGACACCGAGCAGAAGCGCTGTGGGGCACGGGCGGGGCGGGGCCGCCTGCTCCCGCCAGGAGGGGATGAAGCAGCGCGGCTGGCGGCCCAGGGGAATGGGGTGCGGTGGGGAGGGCAAGGGGGTGCAGAGCGGCATCCAGGGGATGGCAGCCACCCCCTGCTGCCCTGGATGTGGCACCTGGAGAGGAATGAAAACCGGCCCTCAGGGACCAGGGCCTCCCCGACACCGGGAGATACGGCTGTTCCGAGAGATGTCGGCGGTGAAGGCGTGCGTGGGGCAGTCACATTGCAGAACGGCCACCGGGGCAGGACACGGGGGCAGCTCCGCTCTGCACCGGGCGACACGGCCTTTCTCCCAGGGAGAGCCAGGCCGCCCAAACCCACCCGCCGCCCGGTGTTCCAACGCCCCCCTGTCTCCTTAGAGGTTTCTGCCCCCCCACCCCGCCCCCGCGCCGGCATCTGGGGCGCGAGCATTCGGGTGGCACACGTCCCCGCTTGAATTTATGGTTGAAACTGCTCAAGAGGCACCAGGTACGTCTAACACTTTTCTTTTCCGAAGGAGCCAGGGGTGGGGTCACTACAGCGTGAATAACGGAAGGAAACGGGACTGTTTTTCCTCCGGGGCCGCTGAGAAGCTGACCTTCCAGACGCTGAGCCGGTGCGAGAGCAGAGCCGGGGGGGGGGGGGGGGGGGAACGAGCGTCCGCCCTGCGAGCCAGCGGCGCCGGGGTGGCCCTGAGCAGGCTGCGGTGACGTACTGACCTTGTAGAGCAGAGAGATTGCTGGTGGCTGCCCCGCCAGCTGGGCACTGACCTGCCCCCCACCCCCAGGCGAACCAGAGCACGGTCACGCCCCGATGGTGGCGCTGGGACTCAGCCTCGAGTGAGCGGGCGACCTGGGTGGCAGAGGCCAAGACGCACTGTCTCGCTAACGAAGCTCTCGCTGCACTCAGCTTTCGCCTCTTCCCTGGCACCGTTTCACCCCAAATGGCACAGGCCTGGCTTATCCGCAGAAGCTGGTGATAAAATACGGGCGGACGAGGAGCGGGCGGGGCCCTGTGAAACCCTGGCCGCGCCCAGCTCGTCCTTGCAAACAGGAAAGCGTGTAGCAAGAAGCGTGCACAGCGAGTGGCGGGCGTGCCCAGGTGATTGGAAGGTGGCAGTCGCCTGGCACATCTGCCCCTAGAATGAAGCGCTGCCTCTCACGTCCAATCAGGGACGTTGGAAAGGAGGCGAGAAGCCAGTCCCTGCAAAGCGCCCTCCGGAACGCAGAACTGGCCCCGTCCCGGCCCGTGACGCGGGGATTACAGACACGCTCCCTTCCAGCCAAGCCCCAAAACAGAGCGCCCTAAAAACCGGAGGTCAAAGTGGCCATAACTTATTTCTTTAATATATTTTTATTGATGTCAGAGAGGGAGAGGGAGAGAGGGAAGCATCAATGATGAGAGAGAGTCATGGACCGGCTGCCTCCTGCACGCCCCACACTGGGGATCGAGCCTGCGACCCAGGCCTGTGCCCTGACCGGGATCGAACCCTGACCTGCTGGTTCCTAGGTCAATACTCAACCACTGAGCCACGCCGGCCGGGCAAAGTGGCCATAAGTTAAATTGTAAAAAGAGTGAACCTTGTCACCGTCTTTGCATACACCGGCCGATTATTTACTCCTGGGTCCTTCCTGAGGAAATCACAGGCCCAAGTCCTCTGACCCAGCCTGCAATGAGGGCTGGCAGTGGGAGGGGCTCCCGTCCACTTCCCCCTCTCCCCTCCCCCTCCTCCTCAGTGCACCCCCTCTGATGCCCCCACCCCCCTCCTGGGCCAGAGCCTCCTGTGGGTGATGGGGAAGGCACAGCGGAGATGCGCCAGGAGGGCACGGAGGCGCTGCCTCTCTCTGAGGGCACCGCCTGGCCAAGCTGTGAGCCAGGCACCGCTTCCAGGCGGCCCGCCGGGTGCACGCGGCCCTGGTGGGCAGCTCAGCCTCAGCTCAGCCGATCTACGGATCACAAGTCCTGCATTCCCTCAGACGAGGCTCTGGCCTGCTGCTCCTTTCAATCCTCAGCCTGGGATATTGTTCCACTGATCTTTAGAGAAAGAATAGAAGGGAGGGAGGAGGGGGAGGAAGAGAGAGACACTGATGTGAGGGAGATACAGGGATTGGTTGCCTCTCGCACATGCCACCACTGGGACCGGGGATTGAACCCACAACCGAAGGACATGCCCTTGATTGGAATCGAACCTGAGACCCTTCAGTGCCTGGGCCGGTGCTCTAACCCCTGAACCACCAGCCAGGGCCGGGCTGCTCCTCCTCAGAGGGGGAGCCCTGCCCCGAGAGGCGGGAGAGCTGGGCACACGGGGTGCACCTCGCACGCAGGCGCTCCGTGCACCTGAGGAAGGCCCCAGCTTCCTGCGTGGTCGCCGCTCGCTGCCCCACGAGACCTGGTCCTGCACACGCCGCCTCCGCGGCTGCCTCCCCGCACATCTCGCACGTGGACAGAGCGAAGCCTCTCAGCAGCCCTGAGCACGGCTCCCGGCTCAGACGTCACCGATGGCGACGGCGGGGACCAACCAGGCTGAGCTCCCTCTGCCCAGAGGCCCTTCCCTTCCCCACATGACGTAAACGTACAAGCCTGGAGGGCAGCGGTCAGAGGACGCACTGCTCCCACACACCCTCGGGCTCGCTCACCAACAACCGCGCGGGAAGGGGTCCTTGTTAATATCCACTCACAGCCCCTGGGAGGCGACACTTCTGTCCCAGCCGTTACCGTGAGCTTTCACACACTCCCAGCCGCCTGTCCCCTGAGAGTCGCAAAGGAGCGTCATGTCACTCACCCTGAAGTGAAAGGGTGCCCCCAGGAGACGTAGATCTAAGGGGGGGTGGGGAGCAGGACTAGAACGAGGAGAACAACTGGATCTCTGTTTCCATGGTACTGAGTCCAAATGAACCAGAAAGTCTCAGAAAGGCGAGAGGAGGAGCAGGCTGCATCCCTGAGCCGGAGGCTGTGTGGAGCCTGCGGGACATGGCAGGGGCCAGAGGACTCTCCCCTCCTCGCCGGTGACCCCGCGGCCTCGGGCCCCAGCTCAGAGCTCCTGCTCAGGGCCTGGGCTGGCCCTCGCCTTCTAATCACAGCACCTGCACCTCCAGGAGCCACCAGCATCTGCCAGGAACCGGCACAAACTAAACTCTCCATCATGCTTTGCTGAAGGCCGAATGAGTGAGTGAGTGAATGAGTGAGTGAATGAGTGAATGAGTGTGTGAATGAGTGAGTGAGTGAGTGAATGAGTGAGTGAGTGAGTGAATGAGTGAGTGAGTGAGTGAGTGAATGAGTGAGTGAATGAATGAATGAATGAGTGAGTGAGTGATGAGTGAATGGAGTGAGTGAGTGAATGAGTGAGTGAGTGAATGATGAGTGATTGAGTGAGTGAGTGAGTGAATGAGTGAGTGAGTGAGTGAATGAGTGAGTGGAGTGAGTGAATGAGTGAGTGAGTGAGTGAGTGAGTGAGTGAGTGAGTGAGTGAATGAGTGAGTGAATGAATGAATGAGTGAGTGAGTGAGTGAGTGAATGAGTGAGTGAGTGAATGAGTGAATGAGTGAGTGAGTGAGTGAGTGAATGAGTGAGTGAGTGAGTGAAGGAATGAGTGAGTGAATGAGTGAGTGAGTGAGTGAATGAGTGAGTGAGTGAATGAGTGAGTGAGTGAATGAGTGAATGAGTGAGTGAGTGAGTGAATGAGTGAGTGAGTGAGTGAATGAGTGAGTGAATGAATGAATGAGTGAGTGAGTGAATGAGTGAGTGAGTGAGTGAGTGAATGAGTGAGTGAGTGATGTGAGTGAGTGAGTGAATGAGTGAGTGAGTGAGTGAGTGAGTGAATGAGTGAGTGAGTGAGTGAGTGAATGAGTGAGTGAGTGAGTGAGTGAGTGAGTGAATGAGTGAATGAGTGAGTGAGTGAGTGAGTGAGTGAGTGAGTGAGTGAGTGAGTGAGTGAGTGAGTGAGTGAGTGAGATGAGTGAGTGAGTGAATGAGTGAATGAGTGAGTGAGTGAATGAGTGAATGAGTGAGTGAGTGAGTGAGTGAGTGAATGAGTGAGTGAGTGAGTGAATGAGTGAGTGAGTGAGTGAATGAGTGAGTGAGTGAGTGAATGAGTGAGTGAGTGAGTGAATGAGTGAGTGAGTGAGTGAATGAGTGAGTGAGTGAGTGAATGAGTGAGTGAGTGAATGAGTGTGAGTGAGTGAATGAGTGAGTGAGTGAGTGAATGAGTGAGTGAGTGAGTGAATGATGTGAGTGATTAATGAGTGAGTGAGTGAGTGAGTGAGTAATGAGTGATGAGTGAGTGAGTAATGAGTGAGTGAGTGATAGTGAGTGAGTGGTGGAGTGATGAGTGAGTGAGTGAATGAGTGAGTGAGTGAATGAGTGAGTGAGTGAATGAGTGAGTGAGGAGTGAATGAGTGAGTGAGTGAGTGAATGAGTGAGTGAGTGAATGAGTGAGTGAGTGAGTGAATGAGTGAGTGAGTGAATGAGTGAGTGAGTGAATGAGTGAGTGAGTGAATGAGTGAGTGAGTGATGAGTGAGTGAGTGATGAGTGAGTGAGTGAATGAGTGAGTGAGTGAGTGAATGAGTGAGTGAGTGAGTGAGTGAATGAGTGAGTGAGTGAATGAGTGAGTGAGTGAGTGAATGAGTGAGTGAGTGAATGAGTGAGTGAGTGAATGAGTGAGTGAGTGAGTGAAATGAGTGAGCAAATGAATGAGTGAGTGCGTGAGTGAATGAATGAGTGAGTGAATGAGTGAGTGAGTGACTGAGTGAATGAGTGAGCGAGTGACTGAGTGAATGAGTGAGTGAGTGAGTGAATGAATGAGTGAGTGAGTGAATGAGTGAATGAGTGAATGAGTGAGTGAGTGAGTGAGTGAGTGAGTGAATGAGTGAATGAGTGAATGAGTGAATGAGTGAATGAGTGAGTGAGTGAATTATGACTTTTTCCTGCCTTCAGCCTCGTTGTGGGAACTTCCTAGCCTCCTGAGTGACAGTCGATCAGGCTGCCACGCTGCCCGCGGCCCTCCCGCCTCAGCTCTGCACGCCCGCGGGGCGCGGACATCCTTTTTAAACGTCAGCGGCAACAGGCGGCGGCAAAGGTGCCGTCCCTCCCCAGAGCGGAAAGTCCCGGCGAGTGGACACGGGCTCCGTGTGGTTTCCGTGACCCACATCTGCAGCGTCTCAGGCATCTGCACTCGCGCAGGGCCGCGCCCACGTCCGGGGCATCTGTGGGCATCTCCATGGCAACAGCACTCTGCGGTACCCCTGCTCCTCACCTCGGTCTCGTCTTCAGGGAACAGGAGATCCGACGTCATCCGTGTTGCAGCATGTTCCCAGGGGGAGCGCACGCCGGGGCCTCTGAGGCCCGCAGGAGGCGGTCGGCACGGACGCGAGCACTGCCGGCTACACGCGGACAGGTCCCGGGCCTTCTCGTCGCGTGTCTCGGTGGCCCTGCTCATCTGGACCACACAATCAGCGGGGCTCCCCTCCTCTCACTCAGCTTTCCTGTCGCGGCCCCGACACATCTGGGGCCACCGCCCCTGGGCCCTGCCTGACTCTGTGAGTCTCGTTTCCATGGGAAACGCAGGCCGACACCTTTCAGAACTGCGTGGGGCCGGTGCCCTTTTCCCCAAAGTCTGAGCCTCGCCTTCACCTCGACCAGGTTCTGACGTTCCATCTTCTGATTCCACTGGAGTCTCGCCCGGGGCCTCGCTTCTCAAATCGCCTCTAAGCCCCTCGCCCCGCCAACACGTGCTCCCAGTTAACAAAGGAGGGGGGCGCAGTGCCCGGACCTCCCGGTGCGGCCCCCCAGGCGGGAGAGGCAGCCCTTCCCCAGGGCCCTGTGGATCGGACACCCAAGAAGTCAGCTTCCTCCCCCCCAGAAAGACCGAGCCTCCGATGGCCCCCCATTTCCGTGGTGCCTGCCCCCCTCACTCAGCGTCTACCCCGGTCGACTGGTCTCCGCATCCTGGAGGAAGGACAGAGACGAGCGAGCTGAACGGGGCACAGACGCCCAGAGCCACACGGCGCAGGGGCCCCGGCTTCAGCCATCCGGCCGGCCGAGGTCGGGCTCTCCCGTCTGGCGGCCTGTGCTCCTGGGTCACTTGTCACCTTTCTGGCTCCGCCACTCAGATGAGAAAAAGCAACAGGACCAGACCCCTGGGAGGCGCGTGTGAAGATTCCCGGCGACAGCGTCCGCGAGGCCTCAGAGCCGGGCAGAGGCCAACACCAGCACCGCCCGCCGCCCGCTCCCCCTCCACTGCCACCATCTTCCCTGTCAGCCCGTCAGCTCCGCTCCGTGGGAGCAGGTTCTGTTCCCAGCTCCCCTCTTCACCGCGGGCCGGGCCGCTGCGGACAGCTGACGGAGGCTGCGTTCACCCTGAGCCACTGTCTGCCACTTGGAAATACTCCCCCAGCGTCGCGCACGGACACGGCGCCTCTCCGCCTGGCGCGCCGCTTCCAGGACTTTATGTTTTTAACTCTTTACAGAATCTACTTCTTGTGGAAACATCTGCAACCCAGACCCACACGGGGCCCGAGGACCAGCCCGGCAGCAGCTGCCATGTCACGCATGCAGTGTCACACGCATAGACATGCCAGCACACATGTCACACATGCAGTGTCACACACGCCAACATATGTCACACATGCATAGACATGCCAACACACATCACACATGCAGTGTCACATGCATAAACATGCCAGCACACTCCGGGACGGGAAGGTTGCCGAGTGGCCTGCTGATATAGCAGGTGCACATCCTATTTGGGGTGCTCCTCACAGCTTCGCCCACAGACCACATGGGGCCTGGAAGGCCCAGGACCAGGGATTTGGGGGCAACACGAAGGGGGGGTGGTTACCCAGATGCCTCAGGTCACACACACATTTTGCCCTAAAACTGGCGACGGCTGAAGTCCAGGTGTGCTTCTGGGCTTGAAACGGCCGGAAATTGTGTGAAGCAGCTCATGGGCACCACGTGGGGAAGACGCCCTTAAAGGTTTTCAGATCTGAAGGTGCCTTCGGCCAAATGCCCATGAGCCGACTCCAGCGAAGCTGTGAGTGTCCAAAGGTGCCCCTGTCTCTAGATATAGACAGACACACACACATTGATTTCAGGGAGAGGAAGGGAGAGGGAGAGAGAGAAACGTTGATGAGAGAGAATCACTGATGAGCTGCCTCCTGCACACCCCTCACTGCACAGCCCACACCCGCACGTGCCCTGACCAGGGCTGGACCCAGCGACCTCTTGGTGCCGGGCCGAGTCCCTGTCTTACCTGAGGCCGCCGTGTGGCAAGGACAGTGCCCTGAGCCTGGGGTGTTAGCGCTTTGATGGACGCGGGACAGTGCGGGCCTCCGGGGGGAATGGTCAGTTTGAGTTTGCAGATGAACCCCATGAACGGGATGCATTAAAAAAGCTCATCACGTAAAAATTCAAGTTTACTCTAAGCCACGCGGAATGGTGTCCAAAAGCTCCCAAGAGGACGAGCCGTGCGAACCCTGGACCATGTACCAGACACCCCCCTCCCCTCCCCCGCTGCTACGATTATCGGGGGGCTGGCGGCCCCAGAGTCAGGGTCTGGCCCAAGAGTGAGTCGCCTGGTCTCCCACCCGCTCAGCACAGGAGGGTGAGTCCCTGGGGGCGGGACAGCTCCTGTGGCAGGAAACTTCCCTTCCCCAGAGGCCAGTCCTCCAGGAACCCCAGGAAGGGGCCCCCAGGGGGGGCGGTGGGGGGCATGGGCTCCCCCCCCGCAGTGCTGTCTCACCCCAGGGCGCCTCGGTGAGTTTCCATCCACTGAGCAAACCCTCTCGGGGCCGCCCGGCAGCATCAGGTTCCGGAGACAGCAGCGCGAGGGCCCCGCCCCAGGACGAGGTCCCTGAGTCTGATGTGAGTGTAAGTGACACCCCCCAGGACAGGCCAACGCAGGGACAGAGGTGACGGACAGCCCACAGGCCGGGCTCTTGGCCCTCTGCCCCTCCCCCCAGCCCAGCCGGGGTGTCCCCGGGCCTCTCGGGGTCTGGGCTCTGTGGTCCTTCGTGCCTGAGCTACAGGGGCCGCTGCCTCTGCTTGGGACGCCCCCTCCCCCCCCACCCCCCCCACCCCCGTGGCCGCCGCCTGCTGTCCATCAGGGGCAGCTCAGGATAACATTAGCATCCGCACGGCTGCCACGACCTGCAGAAGAGGCTTTTGCCGAAAGCTTTTTAAAAAGCAGATTCCTCAGAGCGCTTCCCGACACACGGACCCACCTTCCACAGAGCCAGGCTCCGGGCGCGGCTGTGCCTCGCCCTCTGATACACTGTCCCTCCCCGCTGCCCGCCGCCCGCCACGCACACCGGCCCCAGGCCGCCGCCGCTGTTCCGGGACCTGGACTTCTGCTCCCGCCGAGGAGTTAAAGCTCACAGGATCGCCCCGCTGGGTAGCTCAGTGGTTAAGCGTCGACCTATGAACCTGGAAGCCATGGGTCAATTCTTGGTCAGGGATCGATGAGAGGGACTCATTGCTTGGCTGCCGCCTGCACGCGCCCTCCCCCCCCCCCCCATGGGGATCCAGCTGTAACCTGGGCGTGGCCCTGACCGGGAACTGAGCCCAGACCTCCAGGTGCCCAGGTCGATGCTCAGCCACGGATCTGCGCCGGCTGGGCCGTAGTTTGTATTTGATGCTGACGTCAAAGAAACCCCGCTGCCCTGCCCGAGGCATTTGCTCTGCAGAAACCCCACCTTTTCTCACCCACAGCCTCAGGAGGCTTCCAGAGCAGGGGGCCTGGAGCCAGGAGAGTCTGCAGCTGTGACTGACAGGTCTGCCTGACCGGTGGGCGGAGCCCCCAGGGCTCAAGGTGCTTCAGGAACCAAAGGGCCTCCGGTGACTGAGCCAAGGGTCAGAAGAGGTCACACCCGGCTGCCTGGTCCCCGGACGGCCGTCGGAGCCCCCAGCGCTGCAGCCGCCCTGGGTCGCAGGAGCTGGTGGTGTACCAGAGAGGAAGGCTTAGGGCCGAAAGCGACAGCGAACTAACCACAGCGGCCTGAACAAGGGACTCGTCTTTCTGGTTCGGTGGCCCCATTCTGAGAGTTCGTGGCCTGTCCCTCGTGCTCGCCCTGCGGAGCCGCCCGCCTCGCACATCTGTGTTTGTTTTAGCCGGAGGAGGAAGCCAGCCCACAGCCGTTTTCAGAAACTCTAAGCAAAGGCTGCTTCCTCGTCGCCTCGGGCCCGCGGGGCCAGGGGACGGCTGCCGCTGCTGGAAGGGAGCTCCGTGTGGCCAAGGGGGCTTGGGAACGGCTGGGACCTCCAGCCTGGAGTGCCCCCGCCCGCCCTGGGGAGGCCTGTACACAGGATCGGGGTTCAGAGCCCAGGAGCTGAGTCCTCCCAGGGACGATGGAGCCGTGCCCGGCCGGGTCCCCCTGCAGCGGACGCCCACCCAGGTGGAATGGGGCTCTGGGGCTTGAGGAAAACTGTGACCTTCGGCACCCGAATCAGCCAACTGAGGGGTGGGATGAGTACAAGACCAAGTGAGCATTTGCTGGGCAGTGAGTTAAGAATTTATCTGTGGCCCTGGACAGTGTTGCTCAGTGGTTGAGCATCGTCTCATGCACCGAGAGGTCACAGGTTCGAGTCCCAGTCAGGGCACAGGCCCGGGGTTGTGGGCTCGACCCCCAGTGTGGGGCGTGCAGGAGGCAGCCGGTCAGTGATTCCCTCTGATCACTGATGTCTCTCTCTCTCTCTCTCTCTCTCTCTCTCTCTCTCTCCCCCCCTCTCCCTTCCTCCCTCTAAAAGTCAATAAAAAATATATTTTAAAGTCAATGTATTTCCAGCACCAAAGGCACCATCCAGGACAGACCTCACCCAAGAAGACCTACAGATGGCAACAGACACGCGAAAAGACGCCCACACCCTAGTCCTCAGGGGAATGCAAATCGAACACCCCATGAAGAGGGCGAAACTGTAAAGCTGATGCACCAAGAAAGAGAGGAGCATATTCCAGTGTGAAGCCCCCAAACCCTTCACAAATACATCATCAGCCCAAGTCGACATGTGAAGGCGTTCAACCCATTTCTGTCCCAGTTAAGTTCAGCACACTGACCCAAGCTAGCTGAGCAGGATGCAGGGGTACAAACAATTCAAGGTGAAGCTGCGGTCGGTGGTGATGTCCAGGAAAATTAAAAGCATAAGTGCTCGTCCCGGGGCACAGGGGGCGGAGGACGGGGGGAGGGGGGGTGCGGAGGACGGGGGGCTGCCTAGAAAGAGAATTGTTTCTGTTTGGAACCCTCGCTGCTACTCAGATGCTCAGGAATTTTCTGTTAATAATGTGCATGAGGGCTTTTGTCATTTAAAAAGCTATTTTTGAATCATCAGGCGTTTTTCTGTTCGGGAAGAAAACAGCTGACAGAAGAAGTCCGTGGAAATGTGTCTAAAAGCCTCATAATAGCTGCGCATCACAAAGCATCGCTGACGATAATGAGTGTCCGCGGCCCGGAATGCCCCGAAGTCGGGTGCACATCCTTCGCCTTCCTCAGGGCGCCCCTCGGAGCCCTCCTTGCCGGACGCACCGCCATGTTCAAAGGAGAAAGCCACACCTGGACCGGGAGGCAGCTGCCGCCGCTCTGACAAGGACTGACTGCCGGTAATGACTGAAGGCGTGAACGTGAACCCACCGGCCACGGTTCTAAGGGGGGGCTCTCGGCGCTCTCCCTGGGAAGGCCTTCGCCTTTGCTGCTGACGTCCGCACCCTCCCGTCACCCGTTCGCCATCAGCTTCCCAAGCGGCAGCGTGTTCACTAGCGCCATGATGTGCAGGTGGCGGGACAAGGTCTCATTCAGTGGCAAGGGGGTTCCACCTAACCTGTCTCCATGGGCGACGCTGGCATGAGCTTCAGGCTGAGCTACGGCGGAGAAAGGCAAGCGGGGCAGGTCTGGCTTTGTTAACTCCAGGCAAACGGAGAGTCAGCACTTGGTTAATGTCAGGGACTCCGGATGCTGCCGTGGGGTCAAACCACGACCTATGAGGCAGTCTTTTCCTTGCTGTACGTTGGGGGTCTCTGGGGCTGCAGACCTGGGGCTGGGGCTTGTGAGCTGTCTCCTGCACACTCGGCACCCCGTTCCTCGGCCTGCATCTGGTCTCTCGGTCTTTCTTTGTGCATATAAACTTCCTACAAGGAAAGTGTCGTAGTTCTCACGCCTTGGTCCTGCTCCACTACGCCAGCTGTTGGGCCGCGCCCCTCTGCCAGGGACTGGACCCCTGGGACATTAGAAGACAGAGAAGGCCTGAGAAATCGTGGGCGTATAAGAGCGTCTTCATTGTAGCCCAAGTAGCCATTGCTAACAAGGAGCACTAGAGAAAGCAGTTCTTCAAAGCAGTCGTTGCTGACACAGCAGCAAACACAGGAGCCAGACCAAGCCAAACAGCCAGCACCCCAGTCAGTACACCTTCCCCTCAACGCAGCCCGAGCACGGGAGCTGGGGTCTGAGCCCCCAGCATCGGAGCTGTGTAGACACAGAAAGAGCCTCACATAACAGCAGCCTCTCCCTGGCTAGCCAGTGGCAACTTATATACAAGTTCAAACTCAGACAAAAGAGGCGTCATGCCAAAGAGCGAGCTCAGTGTTTGGCGCCGGAAGGCGCGCTCGCGCGGCGTATAGCCTCCTGCGGCCTTGCTTCTGCACCTGCGTAAAGCGAATGGGCCTTAAACAGGCCAACTAGGGTTCCCACGCTCAAACTGGCCTTGACCATCAGGCGTGCGCTGATCAGGGTTCCCACAGAAGCTATTTCACTTTCATGTTAAGAGACAAAAAGGATGACTTTTTAAAATATATATATTTTGTATTGATTTCAGAGAGGAAGGGAGAGGAAGAGAGAAAATCAGTGATGACAGAGAATCATGGATCAGCTGCCTCCTGCACACCCCACACCGAGGATCGAGCCCGCAACCCAGGCCTGTGCCCTGACCGGGAATCTAACCGTGACCTCCTGGTTCACAGGTCGCCGCTCACCCACTGAGCCATGCCGGCCGGGCAGGGATCACGTTTTTAAAAACAATAGATGACTCCAGTTCACAGAATCTCAGTGTAATGTCCTCCTACCCCAGTGATGGCGAACCTTTTGAGCTCGGCGTGTCAGCATTTTGAAAAACGTTAACTTAACTCTGGTTCCGTGTCACATATAGAAATGTTTTGATATTTACAACCATAGTAAAACAAAGACTTATGTTTTTGATATTTATTTTCTATATTTAAATGCCATTTAACAAAGAAAGATCAACCAAAAAAATGAGTTCGCGTGTCACCTCTGACACGCGTGTCGTAGGTTCGCCATCACTGTCCTACCCTCTCGCGAGACTCGGGACTGATGGAGAGAAACAGCCGGGCACTCAGGGCGCCCTGCAGCCTCACAGCACCCTGGGACTCGGACGGACCTGCCACAAGTCTCTCCCTGTCCCCGCACACAGTAGGCAGTAGGCGCTCAGTGAGCATGGGGGGTGCACGCAGGCGAGGTGAGTCTGCTCTGCGCCAAGGCCTGCTCTGCTCCGCGGGTGGCGGGGCATCAAGCGCTATGACAGCGCGACCCTCCTGGGGCTTGGGGAGGCCTCCCAGAGCGTGGAGCCAGCGGGGAGGAGGGAGCCCACCACTCCAGCCCCGGGAAACCGCCCAGAACTGGAAACAGGCACCAGAAATGCCCGTGAGCTGGGGAAGAGGCTCCTGTGCTAGGGCTGCAAGGCCTGAAGCCGGCAGATGCCGAGTCAGGAGACCGAGAACAGACGTGCGGCCACCAAGCTCCACTCTTCCACTGTGTCTACACCTGCGGGCCCAGGTGGCTCCGGGAGAAATCACTAAGCTGGATGCTACCTGGTGGATCGCTGCCTGGCAGGTCGCTACCTGGTGGATCGCTGCCTGGCAGGTCGCTACCTGGTGGATCGCTGCCTGGCAGGTCGCTACCTGGTGGATCGCTGCCTGGCGGGTCGCTACCTGGTGGATCGCTGCCTGGCGGGTCGCTACCTGGTGGATCGCTGCCTGGCGGGTCGCTACCTGTTGGATCGATAGCTGGCAGATTGATAGCTGGCGGGTCGCTACCTGGCAGATCGATAGCTGGCGGATCGATAGCTGGTGGATCGATCGCTGGTGATGGCTTCATGGGTTTGCCTGTCCTGCTAACACCTGCCCTTTCCCTGGGCCCGTGCTGCACGCGCGCACCTGAGGATGCGGGTGACCAGCAGGCCGGGCGGGAAGGGTTGTCAGGTAGGAAGTGCGTCTTAGCCCAGAAAGTCTGCTCTCGGACCCCTGGCTTCCTCACCCCCCCACCCCGGGACCCCAGCCCGGGAGACTGTAAAAGCTGACCCACCGCCTCTCCGCCAGCAGCCGGGCCAGCCCTCCCGCAACTCAGAGTAACGGCTCCCAGGGCCGAGTGAGGATGGACTTCTTTGCCCTTTAAAGTGAACCCCGTGATCCTTCTCATCGGCTCTTGTGCCTCTCGCGATCTAGGCGAGGCTGAGGGTCCAAAACCAGCCACTGATTCCCCGAGACCTGACTCCCACCCCCAGGCCCGTCTGCACGCGCCGGAGACGCTCCCTTGGTGCTGGGGACCACGACTTCCCGGGGGGCTGGCTGGGTGTTTTGATCCGAGCCATTTATCACCCGGCGGAACCAGACCGCGGCTCGGCCAGGAGTTATGGATCCCTGAGCTCCGGGAACGAATTTAACTCCCAGGGGCCGACATGGTATTAAAAGCTCTGGCCGCCGCACCTGTGGCATTTGACTGATGGCAGCTAAGCCTGGCCGGGGGAGGGGGGGGGGACACAGCTGAGCCCGGAAACTGGCTCGTGCCCCGCGCACCCCCTGTCCCCCCCCCCCCCCGCCCCCGCGTCTACTGCGCTGGAACCTCTTGGCCGCCCACGCGTGGAGGGAGCTTGGCGAGTTTGCGTGTGAAACCCAGTTCCATGGGTTCATGATGGATTAAAACCACAGCATGGACTCCCCGAGCATTTTCAGCCAAAGGCCATTTCTGGGTGCAGGCCCCCGGAGCCCGCAGCACCCGCGGCGTTCCTCTGGCCGGGGCCAGGCGTCAGCCAGCAGCGGCGCCTGCGTCAGAACGAAGCCTCCGACCAGAGGCACCGGCTGGGCTCGGGCAGGGCCGCCCGCCTCCAGCGCATCCAGGGCTGGGCCACAGCTGGGAGCCGAGCGCGGGGCCAGCCCCCCCCAAACCTCGTCCCGGGAGACACCAGGCGGGGGAGTCCCCTGCCGCCCCTCCAGGCTGTAACCACCGCGCAGAAGGGGCACCAGGACGGGGGCGGGGGTGAGGGACGGTGGCGGCTCTGGGACCCTCCATCCGAGTCGCCAGCTGTGTGCCTGCGGCAAGGGGACCGGGAGGGGCCAGGCTCCTGGGAACCCAGGGGGCACATTCCCGTTGAGCACCAAAGGCCTGTCTTCATGACGGACTCATGAAGCCCTGAACAGAGCCCGTCCCGCCTGGACCCAGATACTAATGCAGCCTCCCGCGGCTCAGCCAGGCTCTCGCGCCGCCTGGAGGGGGGGGGGGGGGGGGGGTGCTTCCTCACAGGACGTGTGAGCGAGTCAGGGCAACTGGTTAACGGGAGCAGCCTGAGGCCACACGGCCCATCTGAGGAGGATGCGGGACACGGTCCGGCTCCCCTGCAGGGCCCGATGGCACAGGGAGGGAGTCACGCCGCCCCCAGGCCCCTCCAGGCCCACGTCACTGGATCCCTGGCGCACAGTAGGGCAGGGATGCCAGCCACCAGCACCTCACCCTTTCGAGCCCTGGGCAGCGGAAGAGACCACAGCCACGCCTCCCAGAGCTCCACACAATCAGCAAAAACGAATTGAGGGCGAAGGGTTCTGGGCAGGAAATGTCAAAGGATGAGCGATCTCCACGGCAACCAGGGAACCGGAAGCCTCAGGGCTGAGAGCCCAGCCACCCTGCACCCCAAAGCCCGCCAGAACCCCCCGGGCAGGCGAGCCTGTGGCTTGGACATGGAGCCCCATCTCCCCTCCCCCAGCACCAGCACCCTCCCTCCCAGCAAAGCCAGGGCAGGGGCCACGGAGACAGCTGGTGGTGGTGAAGCGGCAGGTCCTTGAGATTCTGGGATGTTCCACCGCCAGCAGCTCCTGGCGAGCCTGTTCCACACACCAGGCGGAGCACTGCCAAGGGGGGCTGCGACCTTGACCTTGACCTCTGGCCACTGTGTTGCTCATTCTGAGATGGGCAATGGGCAGGGTGACTGCTGAGACCCACGGAAGGGGCCTGAGTCCCTGGTGCTGGCGAGGTTTGCCCCGAGTCACCTGTGCACCTACCTGGCTGGCGTGGGTACTCCTCCCGCTCCTGCCGTGGGGTGGGGTGGGGCGTCCTGCGATGTACCTACCTGGCCTGGAGGTCGTTGTGGGGCCAGGTTGGGGGGCGTGGGGTGCTTGTGGGATCCAGGTGGGGTGGTGGCGCCTCTCCAGACTGCACCCATGCCTGGGTGACCGCAGCACCCAAAAGGCAGCTGGGCGCCCTCCTCTCTCTCCACACCACCCCTCCCCCCCTTGAACCCCCAAAACACCTCCTCCCGCTCCCTGCACTGGGCTCAGCCTCCCCACCTGCCTGGCCCTCCAGGACCCTGTAGCAGCTCCTGAGGGCGGGCCAGGAGGGCGCAGGTGGGGGAGGGGAGGCCAGGGCAGGGCGGGTGGGGGAGGGGAAGCCAGGAGGGGGCGGGGCGGGCGGCGCTGGAAATCAGCACAGTCACAGCCCACGCCAGGCTGCTTCCTCGCGCAGGTGAATCCGTAGCGTGAAGTGAAACGGGAAAGCAGAGCCTGTGGCCGGAGAGGAGGCGGCAGCCGGCCCCCACAGGCCATGCGCCCCCAGCAGGAAGTGGAGAAACGGGTTCAGGTCCCCCCCTGAGGGTCAGGGAGGCAGCGCCCACCTGTCCTCACTCCCGGCTTCATCCCAGGAGCGTCCTCCTCGCTCACCTGGGGCTGGGCCTCCTCTCCCCTGCTTCCTGTTGGTCTTTTTTGGGGGGCGGTTCCCTTCCTTGTTGAGATAAAGGTTTCATCCAGGTGAGGCCTGTGGACCTCCACCCACCGCTGGCCGCTCACCCGGTGAGGTCGGCTCTCCGGGGACTGGTCAGCAGAGCAGCTGGGAATCAAGTGCTGGGCTCGCCGCAGGGGAACAGTGCCTTGGGCCTGGCCGGCTGTAGTGTCTGCACTTGTGGTGGGCGGTGTAGACGCGGAACCCTTCCAGGGCGGGGGGGGGGGGGGGGGGGGGGGGGAGGGGGGGGGCGTCCGATGTGCCGCGGGCCCGGTGGCAGCAGACGCCCTGCCGTTAGCCAGCCGTGGGCAAACTACGGCCCGGGGGCCGGATCCGGCCCGTTTGAAATGAATAAAACTAAAAAAAAAACAAAAAAAAAAACCGTACCCTTTTATGTAATGATGTTTACTTTGAATTTATATTAGTTCACACAAACACTCCATCCATGCTTTTGTTCCAGCCCTCCGGTCCAGTTTAAGAACCCATTGTGGCCCTCGAGTCAAAAAGTTTGCCCACCCCTGCGTTAGCCACTGCTCCCTCCATAGGTCCGTGTCGTATTAGCGCACATCTCACGCTGACGGGGTGGCCGTGCTCAGCCATCGCTGGAGGTCCCCAAGGAGCAGAGGAAGGGCGTGGGTCTAGGAAGCTAGTGCTCACACCCGAGCCCCTCACTCTGCAGGGACCCACGGCCCGCGTGCGACCCTCCTGCCCCGACCAGGCGGCACGATGGAGTTCAGACTCCGAAACACTGTCAGGGTCCCGCCTCAGGCCTCCCGGCATCACAAGGGGCCTTACACCCCCCCCCCCACCCGCCTCGCCCGAGCCCAGCCCTGAGCACACGACATGTGAGCAGACTTCACACCGACCGCTGCGAGCGGGATCGGCCGAAGGAGCCACGTCAGCCCCCACGTGGCGCGTTCAGAAGCCACGCGTCCCCGAGCTTCCACGCGGCTCTGGACATCGCATGGGCCTCATCCACCGTGGAACTGCCCCGCGCTGCCCCCCCCCCACCCCGGTCACAGCCTTCCTCCCAGGACTGGGCGTCGGACACACCAAAGGCTCCACGCGTCCTCAGCTGCGATTCCCTAAGGCGGTCAGACAAGAACGTGGCTGTGGACCACTTCTGGTTTTTGGTCTTTTAAAAAATATATATATTTTTTAATTGATTTCAGAGAGGAAGGGAGAGGGAGAAGCATCGGTGATCAATAAGCATCACCGATCGGCTGCCTCCTGCACGCCACCTACTCAGGATCAAGCCCACAACCCAGGCCTGTGCCCTGACCAGGACTCGAACCGTCACCTCCTGGTTCAGAGGTCGATGCTCAACCACTGAGCCACAGGGGCTGGGCAGGACTTTGGTCTTTAAAACACTGCTTGTCGGGGAAGTGAGCTCGTTATTCAGGGACCTGGGCTGCCCAGGGCGTCTGCTCAGGCTGGGCTCAGGGAACACGGCGAGTGCGTGCTAGGGCCTCCGTGTCCTGCTCCCTGGCACTGGCTGCCATGGGGTGTCCCTCAGGGAACTGTGTGTCCCAGACGCTCTCCCGTCCCTGCTCCCCCTTTCTCCAGGCGCCCTGCCCTCTGAGGGCCCTGACACACACCCCTGAGGCTGGGAGGGGCTTCCCCAGAGGCCCGCCCACTCCCTCAGAGCCACCCAGCCTGAGGGTCACCCCACAGAACAGGACTGCCCCCCCCTCCCGGTCTCCTGCGAGCCTGCAGTGCTCAAATTAAATAAAAACGCCATCTACAAGGCCAGCCATGTGCCCCCAGGACACAAGCCAATAAATCGGAGGATGAGCAGGGCCTCGCCACTGCCTTCCTTGCTCTCTCCCCCGTTCCGAGGTCAATGGCTCAGACCTGCAGGTTTCATTGACTAAAGCCTTGAGCTTCCAGTTTTCAATTGAATTCTGATGCATCGACTTAGCCCTTCAATTCAAGCAAACACCTGCCAAAGACCTAGCCCAGTGGTCGGCAAACTCATTAGTCAACAGAGCCAAATATCAACAGTACAACAATTGAAATTTCTTTTGAGAGCCCAATTTTTTTAACTTAAACTATATAAGTAGGTACACTGTTATTAACTTAATTAGGGTCCTCCTAAGGCTTAGGAAGAGCCACACTCAAGGGGCCAAAGAGCCCCATGTGGCTCGTGAGCCACAGTTTGCCGACCACGGACCTAGACCCTTCGGACCCCAGGCCTGGCCGTCCCTGTGACACTCCTGACACCTGGTGTGACCGGCCAGGTCGTTCCACCATTTGAGTGAACACTGAGTCTTGTCTGGCAGCGACGGCAAAGGCCGAACGCAAACACGGCCGCAGGGACGCTCCGTGTCTCCCGCGGGAAGAGGGCCGTGCTCCACGTGGCTTGTTTTCTGGCTTGAAATGCCCTCTGCCTGCCTCCAGGTCCTGCTCCTGGTCGTCGCTGAGCCCGGGTCCCCTCCCGGCTGCTGCAGGCACCCCTGCATCTCCCCCGCCTGGGGCCCAGCCCCACTTCCCGTCCCTCCAATTAGCATTCAATTACCAGGCTGCCCTCCGGCTCCAGGGTTTCCGGGGCTGCTCTGGGCGGCCTGTGGGACCTCGTGGGTGGGGCCCTGTCTCCACGTCTGCTGCTTTTCCTGCAACATGAGGTCCTGCCCACGAGAAGCAGGTGTGACCTGGACACCAGGAGGGGCTCCCGTGTCCTCCGCGATCGGTCACCAGATCTACGCCGACCCAGGCTCCCGGCAGGGTGGGCCCCGGGTCAGAGACAGTCCAGGTGAAGGTCACGGTGCAACAGCACACAGCGCCCCAGCGGCCGCCGCCAGGCCCCACCGAGCCCAGCCCCTCTGGCCGCCGCAGGAAGAGAGTCGCATCAGCAAATGGAGGCAGCGTCCCTCCTCCGGCCTCTGACCCCTGACCCCTGACCCAGCATCTGCGCCCAGCCTCGCAGGGCCGCCCGCTCCGCCCACGATCGTGCCTGGGAGCCGCGGCGCCTCCTGCGTTTCTGACAGAGCGCGGCGGCCTTCTGATGAGCACCCCTTCGCGGCGATGAGCAGGCCCCGCTCAGAGCGGCTGTGGCTGCGCGCGGCCGAGAAGCGTCTTCCGAGAACGGCCAGGTAAAGACGGGACCCGGGAACACGGGACGGACTGTTCTGCAGCCTCTTAAAGGGAGGTCAGCCTTCGCAGCAGCACAGGTGCACGTGGAGGACGTGGCGCTAGTGACACAAGCAGGCACAGACGCAGGGACATCCCGTGACCTGACTTACACGGGGAATCTTTAAACACATCAGATACCGAGAAGCAGCGAGCAGAGCCGTGGTTCCGGGGGGGGGGGGGGGGGGAGATGTAGGTCAGAGGGACAGAGCTGCAGTTATGTGGGGCGGACAGGGCTAGAGACCTAACGTACGGCAGGCACTTAGAGTTGATCAGCCCCTTGAATACCTGAAATGTGCTAAGAGACTGGATTTCAGGAGCTCTCATCACAAAAGAAACAGGTCAGCCCGGCCCGTGTGGCTCAGGCGTTGAGCGTCGACCTATGAACCAGGGGGTCACGGTTCGATTCCCGGTCAGGGCTGGTGCCCGGGGTTGTGGGCTCGATCCCCAGTGTGGGGCGTGCAGGAGGCAGCCGGTCCATGATGCTCTCTCATCATGGATGTTTCTCTCTCTCCCTCTCCCTTCCTCTCTGAAACCAATAAAAACATATTTAAAACACAAAAGAAATGCGCTCGCTCTGCCAGGAGGCAGCTCCGCGAGGAGGCTGTGCTCGCTGGCTGGGCTGTCAGCTTGTCGCTGGTATGTGTGTGTTGCACACCTTAGGGATATGCAATGTTTTTTTAATGAAAAGAGGAAGAGGCATCTATCTCCGGGCAGCGAGCGACCCCCGAGGCGGCCGGGGCGAGCAGGTTACCGTCCGCGTCGGGAGGACGGGCAGAGCCGCCGTCTCCGGGGCAGCTGCGACCCGCAGGCAGGGCCCGCGGAGGCCGGGGAGCTTCCTTCTCCACCCGACGTCCCCAGTGTGGCCGGCACTTCCTGTGCTCGTGGTTCCCGTGGCCCCTCACCACTCGGCAGTCCTCTGTGCCACGTCCTGGGCGGCGCAGGGGCCAAGCTGAGCCGGCCCAGGACCTGCCCTCGGGGCTCCCACGGGGGGTGCTGAGTGGTCGCTGCCGGGCAGGCTGCCCAGGTGACCAGGGGGCTCGCTGACCTGTGGCCGGCGGACTTCCTGGTCGGGTCACCCACCGTGAAATGGGAGGAAACAGAGACTTTCCACAGTCACGTCCTTCCATACAGGCCGTTGGCGTGTCTTTGAAATGTGTCCCGGATGACAAAGCGTGTCAGACATATGACTGTCACCCAGTAATGTAACAACAGCCGGGAGGCCTGCAGACGGGGGGGGGGGGGGGGGGGCCTCACTCCACGGTCCTGCTTCCAGAGACGCCCCGAGGGATTTGCGCACAGGTCCAGGCACCGAGCCGGTCCTCGGGCAGCAGCCCGGGTGCCCAGCCTCGGGCTCAGGGTGGGGGCCGTTCTCCTCGCCACCTGCCATAGGTGTAGCCGTGGGGGCCGAGCTCAGGCCAGAGCCATCCCTGGAGTTAAAGGCAGCTCCCAGCCGAGCCCGGAGTGTGTGGCCAGAGCCTTGGGCGAGGCTGCAGCTGTGGGGATCGAGGGAGGGCTCTGCCCAGGGGGGCAGAGGCCGGGCCTGTGAGAACCAGCCTGACTCACGCTCACACCCACAGGAAGCAGGGTGAGCGCCCATGATCGATGTGCTGTTCAAACAAGACGCGGCCGCCAAGGGCACCGGCGCTTCCTTCCACGGCAAACCTTCGCCCGCGCAGGCAAGTGGCCCGGGAGCCGGATCCCAATCCGACGTTTGCTGGCCACCTCGGGGGAGGGGACAGGGGCTGGCTCAGCCGTGTCCTGTGTGAGGCCTGCCGTGCCCACAGCGGGGCGGGCGCTGGGGGGAGGACCCGGCTGGGCACCGTCCGCGCCATGGGCGACACCCTGAGCCCCTTCCCTCTGCTCCCAGGTGACCTTGCTCCTTCGGAAACAGGCTCACCGTTGGACGTGGCCTCGCGGGTGCGCCTGGCGTCGGGCGGGAGTGTGGGGAGCCGGCTCCTTTCTCCTCCGCCTGGAATTAGTCTCACTCTTCACATGAGTTCTTGCCAATGCGTGGGGCCGAGCAGCCGGTCCAGGGGCCAGCAGGGAAACTGAGGCTCAGAGGAGGCGAGGGGCCCGCTCAGCCAGGCCTGCCCAGAGACCCGGTTTCCCCGCCGTCGAAGGGGGCGTGTCTGGAAGCACAGAGCCCGGGAGGCTAAGCGGCTACCCTTGGTGCCGAGCCACATCCACTCTGAGGTTCAGAGACCCGGGGGCGGAGATCCCGATTGTGACTTCCCCCGGCACCAGGTCCACCATGTGCTCACACAGGCGCGTCCATGGCGACAGCCGAGCCCCCTCCGTCCCAGGTGGTCCCAGCCCGCCCAGGCGCTCAGCCCCCTCCTTCCTAGCAGGTCCCCTGTGACCCACACAGGGTCCACCCCAGGCAGCACACAGGGTCCCTTCCTCTGGGGCCCCTGCCCTCCTCCCTGCCCCACCTGCCTCCGACCTTCCTGACCCCTGGACACCACCCAGTCGCTGGGGGTGGTGACCATTCTCTCCGCCGCATCCCCAGAGGACAGGCGGGCCTCGCCCGCAACTGGGCCCTGCGCCTTTCCCTGCCTTTCCCTGCCCAGGAGGGCGGGGTCTCTGCGGCGAGCGGCTGTGCCTCCCGTGACCGCAGACCCCTCCCTGCGGGACCTTGGAGCAGAAGGAGGTCATGGGATCAGAGGAAACCCCACGAGGCCACACGTCTCACGGATGCGTCCTGAGTGGCCGTGGGACAGGCGTGTTGCGATGGCCTGAGCCCTGAAGAAGTGGGGACACTGGGGTTCTCGTCCCGGCTCCGCCACCAACTCAGCAGGCAGCTTCGCCTCGGTCTCCCCGTCTGCAGAGTGGGGTTTGGGGAGAATCACCTCCGATCGCCCCGAGTCCTGTGCGGAGCATCTGTGAGCATCACAGGCCGTAGGACATACAGAGCGTTCAGGGACCTGCACACGGAAGCTCCTCCCGCGGCGAGGCCTCCGGAGGCGCAGGATGGTGTGTGCCCGGTGCTGGCGTCTGGAGGCCCCGCCGTGGCTGTGAGCTCGGCGCTGCCCTGCGCATCACACGCCAGGTGAGGGGCCGGGCAGTGAGTGTAAGGGAGACTGACTGCTCTCCGTGGTTCACATTCTGGCTGTTGGGGGGAACCGTGTATCTACCTGCGGAACGTTCCCACGAGCTGTCCGTGTCCGCGGGCGTCAGTGATCACTCATCGCGGGGTCACGCAGCCGCGCCCTGTTAAGCTCCTTCTGTTCGAGGCAACAGACTGAGAACCTGTAGGCTGAGCTGACAGCTGTTTTCCATCTGCTTCTGATGGGTCCCTTCTTTCCTGGCGCCCTCTGGCCGCCTTTGTCCTCCTCTGGGGAGGTCCTGGCCTGGGCCCATGGACATTAACACGTTCAGCGCCATGGCAGTCACCGGTGACTGACACCATACTTTCCATCCGGACCGGTCAGTCCCTGGTGCCGCCAGCACATCAGTGACATCGGATATCGCAGGCTAAACGGAAAGGAAGACAAAACAGGCTTGGCGCCTAACGTATTAAGAGGCTCACTACCTGGGCTCTGGGACCCCCAGCCTCCTGTGCTCTGGAACCCTCAGCCTCCTGTGCTCCGGAACCCTCAGCGGCCTGGGCTCCGGGACCCCCAGCGGCCTGGGCTCCGGGACCCCCAGCGGCCTGGGCTCCAGAACCCCCAGCCTCCTGGGCTCCCGGACCCCCAGCCTCCTGGGCCCCGGGACCCCCAGCGGCCTGGGCTCCGGGACCCTCAGCGGCCTCGTCTCTGTAAACGCACGTTGTTGGAAGATGAAGCGACTCCATAACTGAAGCTGTGCCACCTTGTGATCATTGGACGGCAGACCTCATGCTGCTCAGCGTGCGGGAACCGAGCTGCCTCGCCATGTGGCTCCCAGGCCCCAGCACCCGGGACCTCACCTCCCGGGATGGCCCAGCCCAGGTCAGCCATGGGGCCTCCAGGAGCTCCGCTGCTCTCCGGGAGCGGCTCCTCTGGGTCCCCGGGGTCCAGGGCTGCCCGTGCAGACGTTGTCAGGGACCGAGGGCTCCCAGGCCGCCCACCGCCTCGCCGCCTCCTTCCACCTTTGCACAAAGCCACTTCCCCGTCCATGAGGCACCTATGGGTCCCCCGGTGCTTCCTCCTCCACTTTCATTTCCCGTAACTTGTCCCGAGCCACATTCTCTGCGCCAGCAGCTCCCACTTCTGCTAACCTGCACCACTTCCTCCACCCCCACCCCCACCCCCACCCCCGTGCCAGGAGCCTGGCCCCACACCTCCAGCCGCCGACCTGCAGGGCCCGGCTGGGGAGCCAGCAAGGGGTGGGCTCCCCATCGAGTTGGCTGCGTGCTGGAGGCCAGGGGCCTGGCCTGCCCCTGGGACCTGCTATTCCCACCTCCAGGGAAAGGCGACAGAACTCCCGTGGGCCTTCCGGGGAAGCAGAGTTAGGGACAAGCTTGGGCCCCAAAAGTGCATACGCAGGTGCACTTCCCAGGGAAGTTCCTGAATCAGCCTCCACAGGCAGCACCTCCCAGCTCCCTGCACTGGCAGAACCCAGAACCCAGAACCCAGAACCCAGCGTGAAAGGATGGTTCTGTGGTTTCACACACCACCAGCCTAGCAGGTCTCCTTGAATGATTGACAGTCTCCATGGCAACTGCTAAAGCCCAGCTCACCTGAAAGGCCCGCCCCCAGGACCAGGGCCCTGCTGGCAGATAGTCTGACCGTTCAGGCTTTCAGATCCTGAACAAGGTGGTTTTGAAATGGCTCATCGCAGGAGGTGAAGGCATTGTTCCTAAAACCAGGTGGCGTGATGACACATCCTTCCCCGTGCGGTTGGGCCTCAGCAAGCGGGGCCTGGGCCTGGGGAGCACTAGGTAGTGAGGGGGGGAGGGGAGGTGTGAAATGGAGGCACCTCAGCCAGGCCGCCTGCATGCGCTTCCTGGAGGAACAGGAGCCAGGGGAGTGGCCCCGGGCCCCCCAGGTGGCCGCTGGTTAGGACAGCCCCACAGGAGCGCCCCTGAGAGCACGGCCGCCTGTTGTCAGGGCTCAAAACGCTCTCGCCTACGCCCTGGCCCATTTGGCCCAGTGGACAGACCATGGGCCCGAGCACTGAAGGTCCTGGGTTCTATTCCGGTCAAAGCACCTACCGTGGTTGCAGGTTCCCTGGCCCTGGTGGGGTACATGTCAGAGGCAAGCAACTGATGTTTCAGTCCCTCCCTCTCCCTCCCACTCTAATAATCAATGGAAAAATATCCTCCGGTGAGGATTAACAACAACAAAAAGCACCTGCCTAAAATTAGGGCAGCACAGCCAGCTTCCCGCTGCCCCCACCCCCACCCCGCTCGCTGCGGGGCCCTCGCCGGAGCCCCTGTCCATGTTCAAAGGGTTGTTCCAAGTGCATTTGAGCAGGAAAGGGATTGAGGGAAAGTCACAGCGACGAGGAGTGCCGGGGGGTGGACCGAGCGTTCCCAACTGCACAGCCCTGCCAGATGCACAACAGTGACAGGAAGGAATCGAAGAGAAGGGACACGGTGCCCTTCGTTCCCCCCAGGCAGGTCCTTTCTGTTCGCGCAGCACCGGCCAGCCCCTCCCCGGGGCCCAGGAGAAACGGCTTTAGCGAGAGGGCTCACCCTCGCTCATCGCGGAGACTAGAAATACACGGCAAAGAACCCCCCAACATCCCGAGTGAGTGGCTGTGACCCGGGACAGGCCCGCTCTCCATCACGCAGCCAGCGTTGGGAGACTGCTACCTGCACACACGTGGGGCTCCTGGGCTGTGGGAATGGATAACTCTGGGTCCGTGCCCTTTAGAGGAAACAGGACAGACAGACACAAGGCAAGCAATGACCTTCCCTGGGACCAGCGGACAGCAGGGGCCGGAGCTGGTGGGGGGAACCAACTCCTCCCTCTGGGGCTCAAGGGCGGGGAGGTCTACAGGATAGAGAGGAGGGAGGAGGGGAATAAGAAAAGATGTCACTAGCGCCCTGGCCAGTTTGGCTCAGTGGATAGTGTCAGCCTGCAGACTGAAGGGTCCCGGGTTCGATTCTAGTCAAGAGCACATGCCTAGGTTGTGAGCTCGAACCTCAGTGTAGGGTGTGCGGGAGGCAGCCAAACGATGATTCTCTCATCATTGATGTTTCTATCTCTCTCTCCCTCTCCCTTCCTCTCTGAAATCAATAAAAATTTAAAAATAATCTATATATATAAAAGGCTAATGTGCTAAGTGTCTGACCATCTGACATGTTGCTATGATGCGCACTGACCACCGGGGGCAGACGCTCAATGCAGGAGCTGCCGAGCTGCAGTGACTTGGCAGCAGCGGTTCTTGGGTGATGTACCCCGAAACCAGAGAGGAGGGAGCCTGATTCCTCGTGGGGCGCATCAGCCGTGGGCTATGTTGTTGCTGGGGCACCATCAGTCCTGAATCTGGTCACTGCACACTTGTGTTTGCGTTCCACACCCAGTACAGCAGCAGCTTTGCAGAGCGCCCTCTCCCACTCCGGGACCCCTCGGGGGGGAGTCGGAGAGCCGGTTACGGCCCGATCCCCACAGGCCAGGCCGAGGGACCCCACCTGCCGGAGGGACCCCCCTCACTCTGCAGACGCCGGGGAGGGACCGCGGGAAGTTGGCTCCAGGGCGTGTCCAGCCCCTCTCGCCCAGTCCCGCCTCGTCAGCCACCTTCTAATTAATTTCCTTTCAATGTGCACGAATCCGTGCACCGGGTCACCAGCAATAATAATAAAAAGAAACGGTGACACTGGAAGCCCAGAAAGGGGAGCTCTGGCCACATCTGGAGGCACACGCTGACCTCCATGGTGCCTTGTTAGCAAGCCCGCCACCTCCATGCAGCCCAGGGCAGAGGGTCATGGCAAGGAAGGGGACTCTGATCTGAGAAACTTCAGGAAAGACCCTAGAAGCAGGACGGCGGGCAGCGACCGCGTGCTCAGCCAGACTTTCGGGCCTCGCCAGCCGATTCCCCTGGCGCCGTTGTTGTCACTGATGAAGACCCACCGCTGTTTTACAAAGGAGCCCCCGCTCCTGAGAGACCGTGGAACACATTTCTGTTTGAAGCCGTCACGGCGTGTTTACCGAACACCTCCCCGCGCATATCCTGTCGGCGGCTATAAATACACGAGAAGCTGCGACTCAGCAGGAGCCGAGGGAGGCTCCACCTTCTGGTTTTCCTGTCCTTGGTCGGTTGGTGCTCGGTGAGAAAGTGCACCTTCTTCTTCCAGGACGGGCGCAGCCGCGTGAGCTGCCGCGGGTTTAGTTTCTGCTCAAAGAGCCGCACTGACACGAAGAAGGTGGACAATGGCACTCGGCCAACGTTCTCTGTGGGAGCTGGGGTCGCACCATCCCACACGTGGCATCACACACCCAAGTCCAACCTGAGCCACACGTCCATAAGGTTTCCAACTGGGACAGATGGGAGGGCACCTGCTGGCCGGCGGCACCAATGGGAGGTCAGCAGCTACGCCCTGGCCTGGTGGCTCCGTGGGCGGGAGCATCGTCCCGTCCCCCAAAAGGTCTGGTTTCATCCTCCATCGGGCCACACATGGGAGGCAACCAATCTATGTTTCTCTCTCCCTCTCTCTCTCTACCTCCCTTCCTCTCTCTAAAAAATAAAAAATCAATTTAAAAAAGTTTCCTTGGGCCTGACCAGTGCAGTTCAGTGGCTGAGTGTCGACCTATGAACCAGGAGGTCACAGTTCAATCCCCGGTCAGGGCACAGGCCCGGGTGTGGGCTCCATCCCCAGTGTGGGGCGTGCAGGAGGCAGCAGATCAATGATTCTCTCTCATCGTTGATGATTCTCTCTCTCTCCCTCTCCCTTCCTCTCTGAAATCCATAAAAATATATTTAAAAAGAAGCAATGAAGATTTCTATGAAGTTAGCTCTGTTTTGATGGGTTTATCCCTAAGAAAATATATTTAAATGAATAAGTAAATAAAGTGTCCTTGGGTGAGGATTTTTTTTAAAAGCTAGCAATTCATCGGGGAGCCCAGGCTCCCCTGACAGCCTGCAGCCCCCCCACACACACCCATCACCAGGCCGGGGCAGCGCGATGGGAGAGGACAGCGCCTCGTCCTCCCGCCCTGTCGGGGCTGCGGGCACTGGGTGTGCCGTCAGGGGCAGGAGGGAAAGGCCGGCACCGGTGCTCCCTGAGTGAGGCACGCCGGCCAGCAGGGCCCCGACACCACGAAGACCTTCAACAAAGCAGAAAGCAGCCTCGGCCTGGCCTCGCGTCCCGGGAGCTGGCTTGTCTGGCCTGTGTTTCATTTCTAACACCGGTGACGACAATGGAGCGCGTGGTTCCATTGCTTACACCCACCTCATTTCAAGACCGTCGGTGTAGAGGGAAGAGGTCAGCAGGCACCCGGAGGGGGGCGGGTAGGGGAGCGGGTGGGGATGGCCCTGGGAGAGAAGACGGCAGCCACGGGCCCAGGTCCCACCCTGCATGGAGGGGCCTGGCTGCCGGCCAGTTCCCACGGGAAGCCGCACCCTCGGGCTGTGGGGGACAAGGAGTAGCGAGCAGCTCCCAGACCAAGGCCGCCTCATGTGGGTCAGCCTCGCTCACCGAGCCCTAGGGGGGTGGGCGTGGACGTTCCCAGCTGCAGACAAGGAGAGAAGCAGGGGCGGGCCCCTGCTTGGCCCCCCCTAGGGTAGCTCCCAGGACAGGGAGCACCCGCACTGAGAGGGCCTTGTGTCTGGGACACAGCCCCCGTGGGACCAGCCCGGCCCTGGCCGGCCACGCGCTGCTTCTAAAACCCAAGCTCTCCGTGTGCCCCCCAGCGTGTCCTCGTGGCTCCTTGGAGCGAGCCTCACATCACATCCGCAAGTGCACCAGGCATGCTGAGCAGCTAAGGTGGGGCCCACCCACTCAGGTCGACTCTAAAGAGAAGCCCGGCCAGTGCGGCTCAGTGGTTGAGTGCGGACCTAGGAACCAGGAGGTCACGGTTCGATTTCCGGTCAGGGCACAGGCCCGGGTTGCGGGCTGGATCCCCAGTGCGGGGCGTGCAGGAGGCAGCCGATCCATGGTTCTCTCTCATCATTGAAGGTTCTCTCTCCCTCTCCCTCTCCCTTCCTCTCTGAGACCAATAAAAATATCTTTAAAAATAAAGGTGCAGAGCCACATTCACAGAGGGCACGAGAGCGCACAGACCGGAGGGTCCAGCGTGGCTTTGGGCAAAGCGGCTAAAATCCACGCGGCAAACAGCTCAGCTCCGAGGCCCGCTCTGCGGCAGCGTCCCCGGGCGGCCCCGGCGGCTGGGAGCGGCGTTGTCGGTGGCGGCAATCAAAGCGCACGAACTCGCTCTCTGCGGACGGGGAGCCTCCGGCGCCAGCTGAGCCAGGCTGGGCCGTGTGTTGACAACAGTTTGCACTTGGCCCTGTGCTCCGCTCTGCTTGCCCGCATCACCCCCGGGTGCCCGTGTGGGGCGGTCTGGAACGGTGTCTGCGCCCCGTCGCAGCCTGTGGCTGGCAGAGAGCCGTGCTGTGTGCCCGCCCTCCCAGCGGCTCGCCTGCCGGCCACAGCGTGGCTTTGGGAAAGGGGTCCGGTCAGATGGACAGAGGGCAGTCCCACGGAGGGACCCCACGGCAGAGGCAGGCGTGGGCCCCGTGGCTCAGCTTCCTGGTGACGCTGCCCCTCATCCTCATCCTTTCCTCGGGTTGGCATGGCGATGGCGATGGTGTCAGTCTCCCCTCACATACATCATCCCACATGAAGGGGCGTCTCGCCGTGGGAGACCCTGGCCCAGCTGCGTTTCTGGGAAGAGAGTGGACACCAAGGATTCTAAGGGATGACCAGCAGCCCCCCACTTCTCCATGAAGCGAGACCACAACCCTGTCCCCACGGAGATGCTGAGCGTCCTTCCCGTGGCCCCGGCCCTTCTCAGTCCAGAGACCCCTGCCCCACCTGGCGTGGGTCCCGGGGTCACACAGCTCTCTTCCTCCATCAGCGCCTCCAGAGCTGTAAGAAGAGCCAGAATGACCTTGGTCCAGTGATCAGGTGAGAAAGCACACCCACACATACACAACAGGACACATGCGCACACATGCACACACGCATGCATGCTATGCACATGTATGTTTTCATGTGGTGGGGCTCACACCGTACCTACAGTGTTACAGGCAATCGTGTACCCTGACATCACAGCATCGACACCTCTGTAGCATTCACTCCTCGTCAAGGTGATTTTCAATGTGTTCTTGTTGCTCCCAGGAGCCTCTGCACCACGGCCCGCTGTGGGGAGGAGGGAGGCCCCCTTCTCAGTCCCTCCTCCGTGTCGGTGCCCTTGGCCGCAGGCCGGCGCCTCCTCAGAGCGGCAGCGTGAGGCCGAGACCACAGGAATTGAGAACTAGGTCGCTGTGGGGGGAGGTCGCTGCGGTTCCATCTCACGGGGCGCTGGAAAGCCCCCGGTCACCAGTCCCAGGAGTCTGTAGGTGGTCAGGGTCACAAGTGCATCCACGTGGGAAACGGCACCGTGCAGGGCAGGGCTCGGAGTCCACAGATCCCTTCATTCAGCCACGGTTTCCTGAGCCCCTTCCAGACCCCGGGGCCGCTCAGGCGCTCAGCGCCTGCTGAGCACAGGGCCGGGGGGGGGGGGGCCCAGAGCATAGAACCGGGGGGCCCAGAGCACAGAGCCGGGCCCCTCCCCGCCCCCCAGCAGTAGCCGGGTGAGCCAGGTGGAGGTGGGGCGGGCGGCGGGCAGGGAGAGCCCGGGCCGTGCACCGGGCCAGCGGAGGCTGCAGAATGAGGAGGCTCTGGGAGCTGAAGGATTTGATCTGCTGGTAGGTAGCCCAGCCCCGCATTTGGTAGGAAAGCTGAGCCTCAGGGAGGGGAGGCCGGCCCAGGCCGCAGGCACCGGCTCCAGAACCTGTGGGCTGGCAGCACCGAGCCCCCGCCGGGCACAGGAGGTGACAGGCTGCATCTGGGGCCCCAGGTTCCAGGTGACGTCGGGGCACGAGGCCAAGGCCCTGGGTGGGTGCAGGCCCCGCCACGAGGGAGTGACACGCGGAGGAGACGGGGTCTCCACGCAGTGCAGGGGAGGAAAGCAGCTCTCGCTCACTCCCACCAAACGGAAGAGGATGCCCAGGGTCAGCGAGTTCACACACCCAGGCTGCTCCCAGGCGGCAGGGAGCCAGGGCCGGGACAGAGGCCCACACGGCTGGGCAGGGGCAGGACGTGGGAGGCGGGATCCCGCTGAGCTGACCAGGAAGGCTTCCTGGGAGAGGAGAACAGTGATTCTTTCTTATTTGTATTGATTTCAGGGAGGAAGGGAGAGGGAGAGAGAGAGAGAAACTTCAATGATGAGAAAGAATTGTAGAGCGGCTGCCTCCTGCACGCCCCACACTGGGGATGAGTCCACAACCCGGGCCTGGGCCCTGACCGGGAATCCAACTGTGACCTCCTGGTTCATAGGTTGAGGCTCAACCACTGAGCCACGCCGGCCGGGCAGAGCAGTAATTCTTAGGAGCCAAGCCCCACACGAGGGAGAGCTAAGCCACGGAAGGGGATCACCCCCTCGGAATGACGTAAGAGGATTCTAAAGGAGACGAAAGCCGGCGTTACGTGTGTGAGCTGCTCTGTCGGGGCTAGAATGGAAATGCCCACAGAGGGAGGGACGTTCTGAAAAGGTGCCTGTCAGTGGTCCTCATGAGGTGGCTGTTTTTACTGAATCGTGAACTATGGAGAAGCTCTGCTTTTATTTTAAAAAACAAGAAAACAACGCAAGAGATGACACAGAAATAGGCCACGTGACGTGTGTTCCTTCCCGTCGGTGTCACCGGCCAGAGAGAGGTGCGGCCCCTCGTTACCCGCGGGCTCAGCGCCTCTTTGTGTCATCTACACACAGCCCGGGTTTATTTTGCTGCATCGCTGCCGCCGTTTTGACCATTTCAGAGAACTGCTCCCACAAGTCCAAGCAGAGTTTAAAGACATGAGACTTGGCCGGCCGGCGTGGCTCCGTGAATGAGCGTCACCCTGTGAACCAGGAGGTCAGGGTTCGATTCCCGGTCAGGGCACGTGCCCGGGGTGTGGACTTGGTCCCCAGTGTGGGGCCTGCAGGAGGCATCCGATCCATGACTCTCTCATCATTGATGTTTCTCTCTCTCTCTCTCTCTCTCCCTCTCCCCTCCTCCTGAAATCAATAAAAATAAATTTAAAGAAAGAAAGGAGCCTTGGGCCCGGGGATGGAGTGTCATCGCCCCGAGTCCACTGTTTCAAATCCAAGGCGTCGCTTGGAGGAGAGCTTCCTTAGCCAGAGGCGGGCGCTGAGCCCCTTGACTGCAGAGTCGCCCACGATCTCTCACCTGCAAACTGTGGCCTCTCATTACCGCCTCGCGTCGTAAAAGGGGGGACGCTGTTAAAATGGCTAATAACGTCATCACCGAGCTGATGGCTGATCGGGTGTCTGGTCAACGACACCTTACTTCGTGGACCCCCTCTTCTGAGTTTTGAACTTGGATAGTAATTTGTTAGGGAAACACTTTCTCTCCCGAAACTGCGTTGATGTTGGGGAGGCGCTGGGTTGTTGTTTTAATCCCATTCTGTGTCTTTTTCTTTCTTCCTTGTGAGGAGGAGGGAGAGAAGCAGCATTTAGAAGCCCGTCCTTTGCTGCCTGAATGTCTTCACTTCCCAGAGGCGAGAAACCATTGTTTCCTGTAATTGGGCGGTTTGATTGGACGCAGGTGGCGCCCAGCCCAGGCAGCCGGAGCCACGAAGCCAATTTTGGCGTCAAGCGCGTTTCCTCCCGTCCCGACTCCAGCAGCAAACATGTAAATCGGCGCCGCAGAAGCCAGCGACAAATTTAGCTCCCGTTCCCCTAACGAGCACCTGGTCTGCCCTGAGATGCCCGGGCTCGCTCCCCAGTGCTCCTGCGGCCACGGCGCGGGAACCTGTGAGCAACCTGGAAGCATGTGCCGTCCCTTTAAAATGTCATGAGAATGACCTGGCCGGTGTTGCCCAGTGGTTGGTGTCCACCCACGGGCACTGCACACGGGTGGGCGGGGGAGGGCACAGGATCACTTTGTCCTCTGCCCTCTGAGGTCGGCAGCCTTAGCCCATTTCACAGATGAGCTAATAAACGCCAAAGGCCACAGAGCACCGAGCTGTCTGCACCTGAGCGCAAAAGAGCTGTGTGTCTGTTCTGGGGGGGAGGGCGCGGCTGCTGGGGACCCTCACAGAGCCGGCGCTTTCCCACCCGCGAAAGAGCGCCCCAGGGAGGGCAGGGCTGAGAGTCTGCGGGAACCTGTCAGTTCTCCACATCCCTGTGGAACAACCCAGCAAAAGCCACAAGCAACAGAGAGAGAGGGGGCGGGGGGGAAGCCCTCATTGGCCTGAAGGCAGATGATCTCCGCTTACGCTGCCCTCTGCTCTCGGTCAGCTCGGGCCGCACAAGGCGCAGCCACTGCGTATAGATGGTGTCTCACCCGCCTCCCGCACAGAGGGCGGAGGGCGGAGGACAGAGGGTGGAGGACGGCGCCCTTACCTGCACACATCTCAGGGACCCTCGGCCCAAGGGCACTCTGGTGGGAGAGCCAGGTTTCCCAAGCGCCTTGGGGACAGTGCTCAGGCCACCCTGCCTGCTCCTCCTCCTCATTCCTCCTCATCCCTCCTCCTGCTCCCCCTCCCCCTCCTCTCACTCCTCCTCCCCTCCTCCCTTCCCTCCTCCCCCTTCTCTTGCTCCCTCTGCTCCCCTCCAAGGCACTTCCGGCCCCGGGTGGGCAGTGGCGCCCAGCAGAGCGGCCGTCGGTGAATGTTATCAGAGGAAACACTTGAGAGCCCAGAAGCAAACAGGGCCCCCCGCACCTGCCGGCACCACCTCCGCGCCCGCGCGTCCAGGTGTCCTGGGAAGAAAGGGCCCTTTCAGGACCCGCCGGCGGCTCCCGGGCCAGGTCCCTCCAACAGGCGCAGAAAGGGAGACGACGGGGACGGGAGCTTCCTGGGCTCAGAGTGGGGCCAGCCCGCGCCCTGCAGCTGTGCCCGGCTCGGGGGCCGGCAGCTGGCGTGGCCTCGGGCAGAGCAGCTGGGCCCGGGTCACCAGGAACCGTGGCTCCTCGCGGGCCCGTGAGGGTGAACTGAGGCGGAGCCTGAGCCGCACGCGTGGCTGGGCACTCGGCTCGCAGGGCTGCGGGCTGGGACATCCCGGGACCCACCTCGCCGTGCACCTGCGCCCCTGCCCCTCACAGCCGAGACCCTGAGCAGTGACGACCGTCCGGTCTCCTCTGCAGACGGAAGCCCAGGCTTGGGGGGCGAGGCGCCTGCCCGTCACAGAGCCGGGGTGACCTGGCCCGCAGGCCGCCTGGGTTCAGTGCCCTCAGCATCCTCCCCGGGGCCCCGAGCACAGGGGTGCAGGGGGCACGTCCCCCAGGTCAGGGGTGGGAGACGGGGGCATCACGTGCGCTGGCTTGTCTCCAGGAAGAACATGTTGGGAACGTTCATGCTTTCTGTCCAGGCCCAGGGTTGCCGGGGTGTGTCCAGGTCACTCGGCCAGGGGCTGCCTGTCCCCAGGCGCCGGCCGGCCCCTGCGGTCGCCTCTCCGGTGAAGAAGGGGTTTCACCGGCGGGTGGAGCTGTGGGCCGCCTGCACGGAGGTCACAGCCCGGCCGGGGTCAGCGTCAGAAACACGCACACCTGCAAAGAGCCGCCGTGCGCTTGTTTGAGCCGAACTGTTGACAATCGCCAGGAAGCGGGATCGCAACAGAGTGGGAGAACGGCGGCTTCGCCTTGTTTTATAATGACAGTCACAGGAGGAGCCGCGGTGGGTTACCTGAGCGCCATGGGCGACAGATTAGGGGGGCGGGAGAAAGCAAAGGCAGGGGCCTCTGGGACTGGATAAGCCAGCGGTTCTCAGCCTTGGCTGCACCTTAGAATCACCTGGGAGTCTTTTTAAAATCCTGATTTCTGGGCCTCATCCTCCGGAAATGCTGTTTCTTTGTTACTAATGTTGTGGCCCCACCCCATCACAAAGAAACAGAATTTCCGGAGGATGAGGCCCAGAAATCAGGATTTTAAAAAGATTCCCAGGGGATTCTAACGTGCAGCCAAGGTGGAGAACCTCTGGACTAAGAAGTGAAATGATAGGCACGTGTTTCTTTTGCACCGGTGGGTGCAGGCAGCTAACAGCCAGCAGTGAACAGTAACGATACAACAGGAACAGATGACGATGCCACTGAGGGAGTTTGTGGTCTCTGCCCTGAGGGGCCAGAAAAAGGGAAGTGGCCCTGACATCTCACCACCGAGGCACAAAGGCAACAGGCTCGGTTCAGATCAAAGCCGATCTGTCAGGGAGAGGCCGGCCAGGACCGGCCTACCCACCATGAACTGCTGCTTTCATTAGTTTCCATTTCAGACCCTCCTGTGGTCCCCGAGGCCTCTGAGTCCCCAAGGCCCCCGCAGGCCGCCCCTGCGAAGCCGGGTGAGCACGTGGCCCCTCTGTCCGATCACTGTAGCCAAGGTGAGCTCCGCCTCCCCACGTGCACTCGGTGCTGGGGGGGGTCAGTGGTTAGACACTTCCCAGCATCCCCCTGGAGCCCACGAGGGATGGGCAGGGTGGCATCTCATCCCAGGGCACCGCTGCCTCCCAGTCTCCTGCTGGGACTGAGCTTCCCAGGGACGTGCCCTTTCCTGTGGCCGACTGAGTACATGGTCACAGGACCCGGCCCCGGGCCAGGTGCTCCCTCCCCAGCCCGCCGCGCCCGTGGTCTCTACAGCGCCGCCGCGCCCAGGGCAGAGCCTCTGCCGGGAAGAGCCAGAGGCGGCCCGGAAGCCGCACAGCCCAGCCCTCAGCACCGGACACGCTCCGTCCATCCACTGGGCAGCCGTCCACTGTGCTCGGGCTCCCCGCGCTTTCCGCCTCCTCCTTCGCTTTATCCTCGAGGGCCCTCAGAGCGCGCAGCCAAGGGCCCTCGAGGCCGGAGGCACCGGAGCAGAGGGCTGCTCACAGGGGTGTTGACACGGCCCCGCTCCCACCCAGCCCGGGAGCTGGACGGCGCCGGAGGAGCGGCCCGAACCCCCTCACTCCCCCCCACCCGGGGCAGCGGAGGCTCGTCCAAGGCCACACGCACACTGTGGTCGGAGGCCAGGGGACACTGGGACGCTCTCGCTTCCGGATTTTTTTTTTTAAGAGACAATGTGCCCGGCTGGCGTGGCTCAGTGGTTCTTATGAATTTGAAAAAAAGACAGACATGGTAGAAAAGCTTATGAATGAATGAATGAATGAATACAGCGCGTCTGGCACTAGCCAGTCCCGGTCCTCATCTTTGTACTTGGGGGTGATCCGCATCTGCAGCAGCTCTCTGGGGACCAGGAGGAAGTGAACGTCAAGACGAAAACCAACCCGGTTCTTGGAGGCGGCATGGGAAGCGGGGAGCCTGGGAGCCTGGTCCCTGGGAGCCGTGGTCAGCAGCAGCTGCTTCTCATGAGAAAAACAAGCCACTGTTGTCACCAGTGACAGCCTGTTATTACGGCAGGAGACCATCCTAATGACACCACGGAACACGCATGCTTTGCCTGCTCACTTTTATCCGAAACATGTGCTTTCCTCCGGGCTCTGCTCTCTCACTCAGCAGGGTGCAGCTTTCCAAATTCAATGTACATTTTATTTATACACACACACACGTATACACACATATATACACACATATATATGCACACATATATATGCACGCACATATATATGCATGCGCACATATATACATACACATATATACACACATACACACATATATACACACACACATATATGCACGCACATATATGCACACACATATATGCACGCACATATATGCACACACATATATATGCACACATATATACACACATACACACGCATATATGCACACACATGTATACCTATACACACATATGCATACACATATACACATATATACACACACGCACATATACACACACATACATATACACACACACATATACACTAGAGGCCCGATGCACGAAAATTGTGCAAGGGGCTTGGGCCTTGCAGCCGTGGCGGCTTGCCCCAGCCCTCACAGCCCCGGCTTTGTCGGTAAAGTTACCTGGCTGTCCGGTCTAATTAGAATATTATGCTTTTATTATTCTAGATTATTGATTTCAGAGAGGGAAGGAGAAGGAAGAGAGAAAGAAACATCAATGATGAGAGAGAATCATTGACAGGCTGCCTCCTGCACGTGCCCCCCACTGGGGATCCAGCCCACAACCCGAGCCTGTGCCTGACTGGGAATTGAACCGTGACCTCCTGGTTCATACCACTGAACCACACTGGCTGCGTTTCATTCAATGTATTTAACCTGAACAAAACCAAACGGCTCACCCACATCTCCCACCCCTACCCAGCCACCACTCTGCTCCCCGTACCCATGTGCTCAGTGCGTGTGTCTGTTTATCTGCACGATGTCCATATCAGGTTCCCACGTAAGGAGCACAGGGCCCTTGTTTCTCTCTGACAGACTTCACTTCGCAGAACGCCTGGAGGTCCGTCGTGTCGTCACAACGGTGAGCTGTCCTCCTTGCTTGTGGCTGCGTGATGTTCTGTGTACACATCTCCCTTCTGCTCTGTCCATTCTTCTATCAGCGGACACTGGAGTTTTCACGCGTGGCGACTGTGATAACAGCAGCGCACAGGGTGCAATTACCCTGAGTGTTCTTCAGATAAGCACCCAGGAGTGGACTTGCTGGCCGCGTGGCGACCGGTTTTAATTGTTTAGGAGCCTCCGTTCTGCCCCCGCCGTGGCTGCAGTTCACACCCTCCAGCAGCGCACGAGGGTCCCTTTCCTCCAGGTCCTCGCCGGCACGTGGTGTTTCCAGCCTTTGCTGTCGGCCGCTCCCACAGGTGTGAGGTGACACCTCGCTGTGGTCTTGGCCGCATGTCCCTGGGGAGCGGGCTGAGCACCTGTAGGCCCCGCATGTCTCTTCAGAAAATGCCTCCTCGGGTCTCCTGCCCGCCTGGTAACCAGGGGCTCGTCCGCTGCTGAATGTGGGAGCTATTTCTGTCTCTTGGACGGGAGCCCTACGGCTGTGCGGCTCTCTCCCCTCAGCTGCCTTTTCATCCTGTTGGGGCCTTTGCTGGGCAGAAGCCTCAGTGTGACGCAGTCCCGCGTGTTTGTTTTGTTGCGTTTGCTTCGTGTCAGATTCAAGCAGCGTCCTCAGCCCTCACGGCCCGTCACAGGCAGCTGCTCCCACAGTCCGAGCAGCGGCACCCGCAGGGACTCACCCGGACGCGATCCGTGCGGTGCGCAGGCCTGTCCCCTGGGATTCGTTTTTGCTGCCTCTCACCCCCGAGACGGGCCCTCAGAGCCCCTCGGCCTGCCAGGCCACCTTCCCCAGGCCCCCCTGGAGTCCCTTTTCCTTCACTCACTCCCTGCCCAGCCCTGAACCCCGGGGCCTCCACGGCCTGCGCCAGCCTGGGCTCCCACAAACGGGGAGCTGGGTCTGCACCTGTGACTTCCTCCAGCCTCCTGCCTCGGGGACCCAGACCCATGGCTCTACGCGGGCCTCCCTTCAGCCCACCCCCACCCGCCCCCACCCCGGCTGGAGGAGAGGCACTGTGGGCAACAGGCCGGCTCCCCCGCCCGCCCTCCTGCCGCCCCTTCCTGCCCTGGTGAGCGGCCACTCGGCTCCCACAGGAAGCGCAGCGAGGCCACACCCGCCTGCAGCCAGGCCTGGCCCCCGGTTTCAGCACCTGTAACCAACCTCGGAAATGCACACCAGGCCCCAGCCTCACACCCCAACCCCAAGCCTGCGCTGACAGAGCGACAAACACCTCTGCTGGGCAGAGGGACAGACGGACGACCAGGGACCTAGGACCTGGGACAGGCTCAAGCATCTGCGGACCAGGGAAGGCAGAGGGTTAACATCCCACCGGGGGGAACTCTGCCTGTGCCCTCCAGGCATGCTGGGAGCTGAACCCCCCGGGGGAGGGGGTCTCCCTCTTACCTGGCACATGACCACCACGCCCGGGACAAGAGTGAAACTCTGAAAACCGTGGGAGAGAGAGGAAGCGTGCTCATGGAAGGACAAGGAACGAGTCGTTATTATTAAACAACAAAGATGCAAGGCCGAGCCCAGCACAGAACCAGCAGATCAGGCATCTGGTTCCCAGAAACCCATGGGGATGTGGCTGCGGGACACGGGAGCAGCTCCAAAGCGCCCCTGGGGCAGGAGCTGATCAGTGTGAGCAACAAAACAAGCAATGCAAGCCTGGCTGGTGTGGCTCAGTGGTTGGCCGTCGACCTGTGAACCAGGAGGTCAGGGTTCGACTCCCAGTCAGGGCACATGCCTGGCTTGCAGGCTCCATCCCCAGTGTGGGGCGTGCAGGGGCAGCCGATCCATAATCCTCTCACATCATTGATGTTTCTCCCTCCCCCTGGGATCAATATCTATATAAAACAAACTACAGCAAAGCACATTTAAAGAAAAATAGAGGCAGAGACGTCTGGCTCTCCGTCGGGCACTCGGCAGCCTGATGGGAGATGCTGGTGTGTGGAGCCCACCTCCGGTCAAGCAAAGGAGAAGGCCTGGGCGGGGCCTGAGCATCGAGCACTCCTGAGTTCCCACAATGCTCCGGGGCGGTGGGGGCCGAGTCCACGAGCCAGGTGCCACCTGAGTGAATCCACGGGGCTTCCGGGAGTCCGCCGGCCAGCGTGTGCACACATTCTAGCTCTGACAGCACGAGCGAGAGCTGCAGGCTGGCCCTCCCAGCCACGCCTCTAAAGCTTTCATTGTCGCGGGTCCCTGCCCTCCGGCTCTGGGAGGCGGGTGTAGCCAGGTGCTGGGGGTTCACATTTCCTCGGGGTGTGAACATGCAAAGCGGCCTGGCCAGCTGGGAACGCAGGTGTCCACTCCCTCCAGCGGGGGTCACTGTGGCCTCAGGGCCAAGCCGGCCTCCCAGCCGACAGGACACTGGGCAGGACTTGGCTGCGCCCCGGGCGGCCGGTCCCCCCAGCCGCTCTGAGGCCGCAGCGGGCCCAGGATGACCTGGCCTCCGGGCCAGACGGAGGGGACGGTTTCCAAGGGGCGGGCTGGCCCCCCGCCAGCGGGTCCCCGGTCCCGTGGGACACACCTGCGCAGGTGAGGGGAGAGGTGTGTGTAACAGTGTGTGAAAGAGAAGCTGCTGCGCCATAAACAAGCAGCTGCTAACACAGGTGTTTACAGGCGGAGTCCTTTCCCGGCTGCTCCCTCCCAACCCGCTCTGTCCGCCTCCGGTGGCGCCCGCGGGACCTCCCTGTTGGCAGAGCGCGGGAACGGCCCGTCGGGGTGCACTGCACGAAGCGGGGGTCACAGAGGCTTCAGGTGGCTCGCCCCGGGTTCCCGGCTGGAGTCACGTTCACGTCTGTCACCTGCTCAGACGGCCCGGCTACTGGCGCCTCCTGCTCTGCTAAGGCTGCGTGTGGCCATCGGGGGCTTCCCAGCGGCACTGACCTTCCGGCGGCCATTCTCTCCCTCCAGCTTCTCTCCCCGGGAAGGTCACCACTCCCATGTGAGGGTCACTGGTCCGAAGTCACAGAGCTTGTAGGAGGTCACCGGGGCGGGCAGCACCTGAGCGGACACGTCCTCGTCCTCGGAGACCTGCTCTCGGATCAGCCAGGAACCCCCAGGATGGGGGGGGGGGGGCTGAGGGGCAGGGACAGAGTGAGAAGGGGGTGGGTGGGACCCTCGTTTGTGGGGAGAACAGTCCTGGCCACACGAGGGACAGGCGTAAGGAGACCAGAGGCCAGCACCGGACCCCGAGCACAGGCCAAAGCGACGGTAGCCTCTCCCTTGGCCTGTCATCGGCCTCGGCCAAGCCGGTGACCGTGGCAGCTTGGGGGACACGGGGGCTCTGTCCCCCTGGATAGGGCAAGACTGAGCGAGCGGCCAGCAGACACTGTGACCAGCGGGCAGGGGCCACTAACGGGGAGGCCTAACGGCTGGGGCAGCGGGGTGAGCAGGAGGGGGCCCCTCATTCCCAGAATTCTCAGGGGAGCCTGGGAGGGGCTGGGCTGCCCGCAGGCACAGACAGGCTCAGAGGGAGCCGCTGGGCACCCAGGACGAGGGCCCGCCCGTGGAGAGTGGAGAACTTGGGGCATTTGCCTTTTGCAGCCTTGAGTGGCGCTCTCTCTACAGACCAGGGGGAGACACTGTCACTGCGTTCGGCGGCAAGCTCCCCACCACGCCCCCCACGCCCCCCCAGTCCAGCTGGGAGAACTCGGTTTCCAGACGGCGGAGGAGAAACCACTGGTCAGCCTTGCCGCCCTCTTTGCCTCACTCACCGACCAGCCCACTGCACAGAGGAAGAGACTGAGGGTCAGAGAGACCCCGGGACAGTCACGGGCGCGCCTCCATCGTGAAGGCTGTGCAGGGTGGAAGGTCAGGGGTCTTCCATCTCCGCTGCACGCTCTCCGGGCAGGAGAGGCCCAGTGAGCCGGGGGAGCTGCCCCTCCCTCCCTCCCTCCCAATCCCTTCGCTCCTCCTGGGCCGGCTCCACCGCTGGCAGATGGGCCACGGGGGCACGGACACCCACGGAGCTCCCCGCCGAGGCTGAAAGGCTTTCCGTTTGGACGTGACAGGATCTCTGATGCGCCTCTGGAAGATGGATGGTGCCTAATTAGACAGTATTTTATGTCGTTCCAACACGATGACCTCATGTAATCACAGACCTGCTGCAGGACTGGAAGTAACTGGGACGCGGGAGGTTCTCTCCGCCCCCCACGCTGGAAGCTCCGGGCTTCACGCTGACGACCTCCGCCTCGGGCGCCTTTCGGAGGGACAGACAGCCCAGCCCAGGGACAAGCGGCCCGTCCAGACGCGTCTCAGCCAGCGAGCGGCTGGTCACGGCCCTGTGCCCCCCAGGCGCCTCCGGCCAGGAAATGACCCTCCAGGGAGTGCACCAGCCCTTGAACTCTATCTGCTCAGGGACACACCGATGAGCAAACACCCACACTCACGCACGCACAGGCTCATGCACGCACACGCTCACGCATGCACACTGACACACACACTCATGCATGCACACGCTCATGCACGCTCACACACACTGACACACACATGTTCACACACAGACACACACATGATCACACTCACTCACACACGCTCACACACACTGACACACACATGTTCACACACGGACACACACATGCTCACACTCACACACGCTCACACACAGACACACTCACACATGCTCTCACACACACGGACACACATGCTCACATGGACACACATGCTCACACACACATGCTCATGCACATGCTCACACACGGACACACGCGTTCACACATATGGGCACACACACATACGGACACTCACACACGCTCACACACAGACACACTCACACATACGGACACTCACATGCTCACACACACACACGGACACACATGCTCACATGGACACACATGCTCACACACACATGCTCATGCACATGCTCACACACACGGACACACACATTCACACATATGGGCACACTCACACATACGGACACTCACACATGCTCACACACTCACACACACTAACACACACTCACATGGACACACATGCTCACACACGCACATGCTCATGCACATGCTCGCACACACAGACACACACGCTCACACTCACACATGCTCACACACGGACACACACATACGGACACACTCGCACATGCTCACACACACTAACACACGCTCACACAGAGACACACAGGCTCTCACACACACTCGCACATGCTCACACACTCACACACGCTCACACAGAGACACACATGCTCACACACACACTGACACATGCTCACACACTCACACAGGCTCTCACACACTGACACATGCTCACACACACGCTCACACACACACTTACACACACATATGCTTACATTCACTCACACTCTCATGCACACACTGACTCTCACACAGGACAGGAAACTCACTCCCAGGGGCGAGTGTGACATGAGCTGGTGTCTGGTGTTAAACTTAGACCTGCACTCGCCCGGCCGTACCCTCTGGCCGATGCTCCGTCCCAGGGCCAGCGGGAGGCCTGGCGACCCCGGGTCCCTGCGGGCGTTTGGAAACAGGTAACACTGCAGGGCCAGGCGCCTTCCGGGTGAGGGTGCGTGACCAGCTCGGACTCCGGCGCTGAGGGTCTCACCTGAGCTCCCTCCTGAGCAAACACCTCCCTGCCCTGCGACCCCGAGACGCCCCCTGGGACCTGGGGCCGCAGCCCAGGCGCTGGACGCAGCTCAAGAGCCCGGGCCCTGGCCACGGCCTTCGCTCCCCGGGTTCGGGTTCCGGGTCCCTGGGCAGCTAGCTGCGCCCCAGGCTTTTTCTTTTCCTGCCGCCGGGTGCTGACTTCTCTCTCCGCGCCCACGAATGACCCGGCAAGGAAGGGAGGTGGCTGACACTCGGCTTTGCCAGGGGAGGCAGAGCGCCTTCCAGGCCCAGGGCTGTGGCTGTCAGCTGGAGGCCAGGGCCAATGAGACTCACGGCGGAGACGCGAGGACCCCACACGCAGCTCCTCAGCTCCAGTGACTTCCAGCGGGCCGCCCGCACATCTGGGCTCCGAGGGCCGGGCCGGGTCAGAGCTGCGGGCCTCCCCCCGCCTCCGAGCCTCTCCCAGATCCACCCTCAGCTGCTCTCAGTGCCCACACGCTTCCCACCCAAAACGGCCACCATGTCGCCCGTGCGCTGCAGGACAAGGCCAGAGCCCTCGGCACAGGGCCCAGGCGCCACCCTCCGCTCCCCACTGGGCCCCAATTCCTGCTCCTGCAGCACCCGCAGCCCCGCCCACACAGCTGCACAGGCACGCGCGTCATGCTCACGTACAGACACGCACACGCACAGGCGCACACCTGTGTGCGTGGACACAGACACACAGAACGGGGAGCGCATCCCCCAACAGCCCTTCCTGGGCTCCCGCGGCCCTGCCCTGACTGCAAAACCCGCCACCAGTCACCGCACCTTCCTCAGGTCTCGGTTTGCTCGTCTGTAACATGGGACGATGCAATCCTACCCATCGCCCGGACTCAGGAGCTCCACGTGGGAGGGTGTGGCTGGCGTCCCTGACAGTCCCGTGTTGGAGAGCTTTGCAAAAAGATAAACTGAGGCTGTTCTCTCTGCCGTTTCCTGTTTGGGGAAAAATACCGTTCATTTGATAAAATATGTTATTTAAGTAAATATGTGATGGCTTTGTGAGCTTTATTTTTAATGACTTGATCAATATTTTAAAACAAGTGCATTAAAAATAACATTTTAAAAACGGGTCAGTTACAACTTCTAACGCCGTGAGAGCGACAGCCACAACCCTCCACACAGACGCTCTCGGGCCTCAGTGACCGGCAGGCGCACAGCGGTGCCGGACCGAACCCGGGGACACGCGGGTCCAGCCACTCCCCACTCACCGCAGCCGGCGGGCCCCCAACGCGTCAGAAACGCAGACCTCAGGCCCCACCGCAGGCCCCGGACCCAAGGCTCGATCCTCACGGCCTCGCTGCGGCTTGACTGGAGCCGGGCTCTCCCGTGGAGAGGGCGCTCGCCAACATGGACGCTGTCCGCTCCGGCGACCGGGCCTGCGGGGCCAACACCCAGCGGGACGTCCCGTGAGGCCGTCTGCTCCCACCACGCAGGCGCAAGAAGTACCGCAAAGCATCATGGGTCACGCCCCAAAGCAAAGCATCATGGGTAATGCCCCAAAGCAAAGCATCATGGGTCACGCCCCAAAGCAAAACATCATGGGTAATGTTTCAAATCAAAGCATCACGGGTAATGCTCCAAAGCAAAGCATCATGGGTAATGCCACAAAGCATCATGGGTAATGCCCCAAAGCAAAGCATCATGGGTCCAACCGCAGGGCAGGTCTGGGGAGCACAGGGCCCGTATGTTGGAAGCGCTGGGGGGACAGAGGGCCTCCCAGCAGCGGGGTCTGTGTCAGGCCTGATCCCATAAACCGCTGGGGGTGAGAACCAGGACCCATACACGGGGCCTGCTGCGGCCTCCTCCTTGGTGGTGGTCTTGGCGCCCCAACCCCGCCCACACACACCCCCGCCCCGCCCCTACCCGCCCCTTGCCCCGCTCCGCCCCAGCCATACTCTGCAGGCCCCTGACAACCGCATTGCATTGCGGCCGCCCCTGGACTCGCAGCCTGGACAGTCTGCACCGTCCGCTGTGTCGCCACCCACACCCTCGCTCCCCGCCTCCAGCTCAGCGCGGGGCCGGGGCTACCAGGAGGCTGGGGAGACCGAGGAGGGTCCGGACGAGGGGGGCGGACAGAGGGTGTGAGAGCGGGGCAGGGGCACCGGGCCCGGGGCAGGTCAGGGCAGGGGCCGGAGGGGCCGCCGAGGCTGCTATTGAACTGACCCCGCACATGAGGCGAGAGCTCGGGGACCCCAGCCGCTGGGGACCCGCCCGCCCCGCCCTGGCTCCAGCCTCCCTCCGGGAGAGGCTCAGTGAGGCCGCTGGTCCCTGGCATTTGTCGCGGCAGCCGGAGCTGAGCAGCCCACCTGCCGGGAGACGCGCTGGCTCCTGGGCGCGGGGAGGACACGCGGGGCTGCGAGACGAGGAACTTGCCCGGCTGCGGGCCGGCCCTGTGGACAGCGGAGCTGGGCACCGCCCTGCATGGGGTGGACCCGCCCACCCTGACCCCGTGAACCCCCTGAACCCCGGCCCAGTCACCTGGCCCTGGACCCCCGGGGCAGGAGGCATCCGGTCCAGACCGGCTGGGACTGCGCTGACCCCGGCCAGGCCCCCGCAGAAGGCGCTGAGTCAGGGGTGCGCTCTCCGGGCGGTGCGGAGGGGGCCCAGCCAGGGGCCCGCACGTCAGCGGAGAATCGGGAAGTGGCCCAGCTGCCCGGCCTGTGCGATTTCTTAAACTGCTTCCACTTCTCCCTCTTCCCTCCTGTGGCCGCCCTCCCCGGGGTGCTGGCAGCAAACCCCGCCCGCCCGGAGAGGCGGCCCTGGGGCCCGCGGAGGCAGCAGCTGCAGGAGGCTCCGCCCTCCGCCCTCCGCCCTCCGTGGAGCCAGGGCCTGCAGAGGGGCTGGGGGCGGGAGGCCCAGGCCAGCGGCCCTGCACGCGGGCGAGGAGTGAGGGCACCCTCCGCGGTGCTGCTGAACGCGCAGTCCGGGCTGCCCCAAGGCGCCCTGCGGAGCTGCCGGTGGAGGGGACGCGGCTCAGAGCCGGTGCCGGTGGGGCGCGCTGGTTACTCTCCCCGCGCCCCTCCAGGTCTCACCCACTGAGTCCTCCTCCCAGGGGGACGGAGATCAGGAGCCTGGAGGGATGTCCCGGCTCCTCTGTGCCCGGATCCCGCCGTCTCAGCGGGCCCGGTGGTCTCGCTCTGCCTGGGGAAGTGGGGGGCGGGAGAGGTGGGGAGCCGCCCCCAGCACCCAGCGCCTCAGACCAGGGGCGCTGTGTGTCCGCGGGGCGGTGGCAATCCCGTAGTGTCTCCGAACTGGACACCGTTTCCCAGACATTATCCCCTCTGCGCCTCCCTGCAACCCCACGAGGTGGAAACTGGTGGACGCACAGGCGGGGAGCTGACATGTAGACGGCCGGGCCGGCTGGCCTGGCTCAGCGGGTGAGCGCCGGCCTAGGAACCAGGAGGTCGCAGTTCAACTCCAGGGCAGGGCGCGCTGGCACTGCGGCTCCATCCGATCCCCAGTGCGAGGTGTGCAGGAGGCAGACGATCCATGGTTCTAATCACTGATGGCTCTCTCTCCCTCTCCCTTCCTCTATGAGACAATAAAAGATGTAACTACACACACACCCCAGCTCTCTCCACGCTGTGCTTTTAGCTTTGAGTCTGCTGATCAGAAGCCGGATTTACAGTTTTCAGAGACACTGCAGCCCGTCCCTGGCGCATGCTCTCCCCCCTCGTTCTTGCTCAGCCAGCCATTCCGCATTTCTCTCTCTCGCTCCCCAGCCCCTCCCTCAAGTTCTTGTCTCTCCTTCTCCGCCCCAGCCAGCTCTGCTTTTGCAGCCCCCTCCCCGCTCTCCAAATGACTGTCTCAACATAAGAAGTTATTAACTTCATTAATTTGGGGGAAACGGGTTCGTGCCAAGGTTAATTGTCTTTCCCTGACACGTTTATCGAGTCCACCGGGTGACAACATTAATTTCCTCATTAGCTATTTCTGAAAGTGGAACAAGCTCAGGGGGGCATTGGGGCAGCGGCCAGTGCAGGGGAGCCGCTTGGCCCAGGTCCCCTCCCAGGGGTGACAGAGGCTCCAAGGACAGGGGTCAGGGGTCAGAGGACAGAGGGACTTTGGAGGGGAGACCAGAGGCCTGAGTTCCGGGGCAAAGACTGGTCCCCAAGGTCCCAGGAGCTGCAGGGGGTCCACGCCAGGGGGAGGCGCCCACCCCTCCCCATGAAGGAGTGCTGCCTCCTCCTGGGACCCTCAAGTCACAGCTCTTCGGGGCACAATGAGAGCGGCAGGTAGAAATGGACACCTCTAGAGCCCAACTCCCAGGCCTGCCCCGCGGGGCCGGGAGCCAGACACGTCGGCCCGAGGGACCGCGAGGCCAGGTCCGTCCTCAGGGCCCCAGCAGCCAGGCCCACGTGTGTCTGTGATGGACACTGGCCTCCAGCCCAACACCCCAACTCGAGTGGCCCCAGAGCCCCTCCCCCTCCACATGAGGAGCGGCCGGTGAGTAGGGGAGGGGAGCAGCTCCGTCCAGACAGGTGCCAGCCTGGAAGTCAGACTGCGGCGCCACCTAACGAGAGGCCACCCCGTGGGGAGGCTGGTGCATACGCAGCTGGGGGACCTGGGCCGGGCTCTCCCCGTCTGTGGCCTCGGGGGCCTGGGCTGTGAGGCAGCGCTGCCCCCCGCCCCCCCAACCCCCTGCCTTACGCCGACTCCCTGGCTCCCAGGAGCCTCCAGCCAGCAGGCCCCGGCCACCCAGCCCCTCCCCCCACGGCGACCCTCCTCCCGCCAGGGCACCCTTCCCATCACCTAGGCCAGTGGTCGGCAAACCGCGGCTCATGCGGCTCTTTGGCCCCTTGAGTGTGGCTCTTCCACAAAATACCGACTTCTGCGCATGGGCCACGAAGTTTCCATCGCACTGTCCATGTGCCCACAGGTGGTATTTTGTGGAAGAGCCACACTCAAGGGGCCACAGAGCCGCATGTGGCTCGCGAGCCGCGGTTTGCCGACCACAGACCTAGGCCCATGCCACCATCAGTGCTGACCGCCCGGGACAGAGCACCAGGCCTCGGAGACCCGGCGAGACAGGAGTCCAGAACTTTCCCAGCCGAGCCCCCTCCCCAGCCAGCTGCTTCCAGACTGGCAGGCGAGCGCTGTGGGCCCGGTTCTGGTGGAGACAAAACAGCTGCCCGGGGCCCAGGCCGGTCACACCGGAGCCCCTTCCTGCCGGCCCAGCCCCACCTCTGGGCCCAGGCTGGTCACACCGGAGCCCCTTCCTGCCGGCCCAGCCCCACCCCCGGGCAGGCGGCCTTGAAAACGGAACACGCTCAGGGGGTCTGGGCGGAGGCCCCCCTGCAGCTCCTGGACCTCAGAGGCCAGGCTTCCCTCCCCCCAACCCAGACCTCGCGTTTCCCCCGGCTCCCCCTCCCTGAAGGCCCCTGACCCCTGACCTCTGACCTGGGGCGGGAACCCAGGTGGGTGGAGCCTGGCACCTGGATGCCAGGACAGCTGTCAACCCCACGCAGCCAGGCCCCCTCCTTTCTAGGGAACGGCAGCGTGGGGCTGGGTGCTGACCCGAACCCCGAACTTCCTGTTTCTATAAACGGAGCTATCACACGGGGCGGGGCCCCCAAACCAGTTCTGACCTGGCCCGAGAACAGGGCAGGAGAAACCAGGCCCAGGGCCGTGAGCGCCCCACCAGCCGTCAGCCCTCAGCCCTGGACGGGATGGATGCGCTCGGCCGCCTCCCCCTGGCATCTCGGGTCAGGCCTCCCCTTTCTCACGCCCGCCCCACCTGAAGGCGCCGCTGGGCTGGGGCGTGGGATGGGTCCCCTCTGGCTCTTCCCTAAACTGCTGCTCCGGCTACCAGCCTCCCGGGCGGGTGCTGAGATGACGGAGCGGGGCCTCCGGGGCCCCGGCCGTCCCGGAGCGATGCCTGGGCTCCAGCACAACCAGGAGGTGGCCCCACGCCAGGAGCCCGTCACCTCCTTCAAGTGGGTCTCAGCCCAGCTCCAGCCTGCACCTGGCTCCGGGCCTGTGGCAGCGTCCCTCCCTCCCTGTCCCCGACTTCCTTGTGGGGTGGGAATAGGGCAGCCGGGGGGATGAGCCCTGAGGACACCTCATACCTCCCCCCTGCCCCCCACGCTGAGCCTGAGGATGAGGGACCTCGGAGCTGGGTTCTGAAGGGTGAAGAGGAGTTTGCTGACGGGAGGAGGGGGATGTGCAGTGAGGCAGCAGCAGGTGCAGGGGCTCCGTGCCTGGGAAGGAGCCCGCCTGCCTGGGGCGCTGGAAGCTGCTGTGCACTGACACCCACACATGAGGGGGCAGGTGGGCAGGAGGGGGGAGCCAGGCCGGCTCTGCGGGGTGACTGGGGGCAGTTAAACAGAAGAGCCTCACAGCCTGAATGTGGGCTGGAGGCCGTGCAGAGGCCGGGCCGGGGCCGGGGGGACGCTGTGGTCACCTTGAACCAGGGGCGCTGCAGCTAAGGGGGTCGCTTTCTCAGAAACCGAGTGCAGACCTCGTCGGAAGGGCTCTCAGAGCCTCCGGCGCCTGGCCCCCGGGCCCCAGGCAGGCAGGTCCCAGCCGGTGACGTGGTTGGCCCGTGCGTTTCTGTGAAACCAGAAAAGGTAGGCCTTGCCCGTGTGAGCGGTGGGGAGACCGAGATAGAGAGAGGCCGCGGATCACGGTGAGGCAGCGCCGCGCCAGGAATAGCTCCGCCAGCGGCCTGGACTCCCACACGGGCCACACGCCTTTGATGTGGGCGCCACAGCTGCACGCGTCACAGCTGCACGCGTTTCCTGCGAATGCACCTGGGCTGCTGCGGTGCCTCCCCCTGTGGGCGTCTGGTGCGAGGCGCCAGGCGCCCCCCCAAAATGCGCCACCCGCCCTCCGAAGCCAGCAGACAGCCATGCACAAAGGAAAAGGCCTGTGCAAAAGTGAAGGCCAGAAAGGAGGCGTCACAGGGAGTTGATTTCAGAGGAAGGGAGAGGGAGAGAGAAAAACATCAATGATGAGAGCATCACTGACCGGCTGCCTCCTGCACACCCCACACTGGGGACCGAGCCACAACCCGGGCCTGTGCCCCGACCGGGAATCCAACCCTGACCTCCTGGTTCCTAGGTCGACGCTCAGCCTGAGCCACAGCGCTGGGCAGTCGGTGTGTCTTATGCTCAGCAGAGCGCCTGTACTGGCCAAATGTCCAGGAGCCTTTAGGGTGATGACAGTGTCCGCTCCTGTCACTCAACCAGCTAAAAGGCCTTGAAACGCTGGCAGTTACGATTGCTGCCTGTGCTGTTTCCCGGGCTCGCTGAGCACTCTGCAGTGCTTTGCATGAACAGCAGACGCTTGACCAGCTCCGGGGTTAAGGGTGCCCACTCCCCACCACTGTGTAGCAGGGGCCCCTCATCCATGAGTTCCCAGCTGGGAATCCAAATACAGTTGCCCCATGAACAGCAGGGGTTTGAACTACCAGGTCCACTTATACGTGGATTTTTTAAAATTGGCGTTGTTCAAGGTCAACTGTATCACTTCATGTCCGTCTAAAAGGTTGCGGGTTTGATTCCCAGTTGGAGCGTGTGCAGGAGGCAACCAATCGATGTTTCGCTCGCTCTCTCTCTCTCTCTCTCTCTCTCTCTCAATGGAAACCACCATTGTTGTAAAAAGAAATGTCATTAAACCCATTACACGGATGAGAAAACTGAGGCTTAGGGAGGGGCAGGGACTTGTCTGAGCTAACTGTGCTGCTAGTACACATGGTCAGAGCTGGGGCGAACCCCAAACCTACTGAGGCCCTTTCTCCCTCACCCTCACCTGATTCCTATGGAGGATTCGAGGATGCAAGAGTTCAGGTTTCACCGACCGCTCCAGGGAGCCCCCTGCCCACATCCCTGTGTCTCCTTAGGGGTCTTCTCCCAATTAGGCTGCATCCTGGTTGTCCATTTGGTCTGCTTCCCGCAGACGGGGACCCTGAGGACCGCTGTGGGCTCCGGTGCCAGGCGGCCCCTTGCTGTGTCTAGCACAGAGCCCGGTACCCACGGAGGGGGCAGCCGATAGGCGCAGAATGAGTCAGCCCGTTCCTCCTGGGGTGTCATTTTTATTCCTCACAGACCACGCCTAACAAGAAAAGCCACCAGCCCTGACCAGTTTGGCTCAGTGGATAGAGTGTTGGCCTGCGGACTGAAGGGTCGCAGGTTCGATTCCGGTCAAGGGCATGTACCTTGGTTGCGGGCACATCCCCAGTGGGAGGTGTGCAGGAGACAGCTGATCAGTGTTTCTCTCTCATCGATGTTTCTAACTCTCTATCCCTCTCCCTTCCTCTCTGTAAAAAACAAATAAAACATATTTAAAAATAAATAAATAAAACGCTCTTTTAAAAAAAAAAAAGCCAGGAAACCTGCCACTGAAATCCAACGCGTCCTTCTCACCTTGGTGCCGAGGCCAGACCACCCGGAGCGTCAGCTGAGCACCAGCCGCTGGGCCCCGGCCAGGCCTCACCCTCCAGGGGCACCCGCTTTCCAGGCAGGGACCCGTCCCCACAAGTGACAAGATAGACAATTAAAGACACTCAAACCTGACCGGCGTGGCTCAGCGGTGGAGTGTAGGCAGACCTATGAACCAGGAGGTCGGGGTTCGATTCCCAGTCAGGGCACATGCGGGAGGCAGCCAATCAGTGGTTCTCTTTCATCATTGATGTTTCTCTCTCTCTCCCTCTCCCCCTTCCTCTCTGAAATCAGTAAAAATATATTTTAAAATAATCTACACTAATAAAAGAGAAACATGGTAATTGGTGTACGACCGCTACCCTTCCCATTAGCTAATCAGCGAGATATGCAAATTAACTGGCAGCCAAGATGGCGACCGGCAGCCAGGCAGCTTGAAACTAACATGAGGCTTGCTTGCTTCAGTGACGGAGGAAACCAACGTTCCCCGCCTGCCGCTGCAGGCCTCTGAGCCTGCAGTTTGAAACATAGTTACAAAAATAGAAGCTAAACAAAACCCCAGAAACCAGCTTTCAGCTAGCCGGGATCTCAGACCTGGAGTTGATACAGAGTTTCGATTGTAGAACCTAAACAAACCAGATACCTGCTTTCAGGAGCAGAGGCCTAAGAGCTGGAGCCTCAGAGCTAAAGCTGGCTCAGAATAAAATAAAAAAAAAGAAAAAAAGGAGCAGTTGGGAGCTTCAGTCCCAGCCTGAAAACAGCCCTCAGCCCCTCACCCAGACTGGCCAGGCACCCCAGTGGGAACCCCACCCTGAAGGGTGTGTGACCAGCTGCAAACAGCCATCATCCCCTCATCCAGGCTGGCCAGGCACCCCAGTGGGGACCCCCACCCTGATCCAGGACACCCTTCAGGGCAAACCAGCCAGCCCCCACCCATGCACCAGGCCTCTATCCTATATAGTAAAAGGGTAATATGCCTCCCAGCACCGGGATCAGCGGAGCTGAGAGGCCTCCTGGTACCGGGATCGGTGTGACAGGGGGCAGCGCCCAAACCCCCTGATCGCCCTGCGGCTCTGTGTGTGACAGGGTGCAGCACCCCAACCCCCTCACCCCACGGGCCCTGCTCTGTGTGTGACGGAGTAGAGCCATAACCTCCCCATCGGCCCTGCCCTGAGTGTGAGAGTGGCGGCGCCCCAACCCCCTGATCGGCCCTGCTCTGTGGGTGATAGAGGGAGGCACCCCAACCCCCTGATCTGCCCTGCTCTGTGTGTGACAGGGGGCGGTGCACCAACTCCCCTATCGGCCCTACTCTGTGAGTGACAGGGGGGAGCTCCCCAACCCCCTGATGGGCCCTGCTCTGTGCGTGACAGGGGGAGCTCCCCAACCCCCTGATTGGCCCTGCTCTGTGTGTGGCAGGGGGTGGCACCACAACCTCCCCATCGACCCTGCCTTGAGTGTGACAGGGGGCGGTGCCCCAACCCCCAATCGGCCCTACCCTGAGCGTGACTGAGGGTGGCATCGCAACCTCCCAATCCGCCCTGCTCTGTGCATGACAGGGGAAGGCGCCCCAACTCCCCAATCGGCCCTGCTCTGAGCCCGACCAGAGGCTGCACCTAGGGATTGGGCCTGCCCTCTGCCACCCAGGAGCAGGCCTAAGCCAGCAGGTCGTTATCTACCGAGGGGTCCCAGACTGCGAGAGGGCACAGGCCGGGCTGAGGGACTCTCCCCCCCCCCCCCCCCGAGTGCACAAATTTTTGTGCACCGAGCCTCTAGTAATAATAATAATAAATAAAGACACTCACCTAACCCACTGCCTAACAACATTCTGGGCAACTTTGAACCTGGGCACAGGTCCTGCCCGTGGGGAGATGCTATCCGAGGCGTCACGGGCACGCGGGCTTTTCCGTGCGCCTTTGGAAATGGCCGAGAACAACATTTCCATGCGACTCCCAGGCCCCGACCCGGGTCCCGCCAGCTCCCCGCGGCTGCCCCATCAGAGAGCCCCCGGCCCCCCCAGGCGGCCGCGCCCAGCCGGTGCCACTGACTCAGGCTCGGTGCCCCCAGAAACTCCCTCACCCCCAGGCCCGGCGCACCAGCCGGGAGCTTTCGGTTCTCGGTGAGTGTGCGGGTTTTGGGGTCACCCGGCGGGAGGCGGGGCCTCGCAGACCGAGTCAGCACCCGGCGGCCCAGCCGGCGGTGAATCACGCAGCGCGTGGCCCTCCCGTCCCATCGGGAGCCAGCAGCAGCTGCAGGAAGTGCGAGCGCGGCGACCACAGAGCAGCCGCAGGCCGGCGCCGCGTGGAGGCCGGGACAGGAAGTGGCGTGGGGGCCGCTCCCGGCCACCCCCAGGACCCTCCCAGGAGGCGCCGGGTCAGGAGGAGCCAGGAGCACCCCAAGGCGCCGCCCACAGCCCTGGGGCCAGAGCGTCCCGAGGGAGAAGGGCCGGGAAACCCCTGGCTGGGGGGCCGGCTGCGTCACGGTCCCCATAGCCTGGCCTGTGCGGGAGGGACAGCCGCCGGGCCGCGCTGACAGGCATTCCCTAACCCTGGTCCCGCCGGGGACATGACCAGCCCGGGTGGCGAAGGCACGCGGAGCCGGTGAGGTGAGGTACCGCTTCGCGGCTCAGACCCCCTCACACCCGAGGCCGCAGCGACGGAGAGAACAATCGCCGGCAGGCGCACCACACCCTCCCACACGGCCCTGGAGCGCAAGGCTCCCTGGCATGGAGGTCGGATCGGCCCCGTGTCCCAGGTGAGCAGACTGAGGCTCAGGGCTGCTTACCCTTCTGGGGCACAGAACGCATGGGGCGGAGCCCAGACTCTAGGTCTGACTGCCTCTCTGTGCACCCCGAGTTATACACCCTCTCTGTGCACCCCGAGTCATACACCCTCTCTGTGCACCCCGAGTCATACACCCTCTCTGTGCACCCCGAGTTATGCACCCTCTCTGTGCACCCCGAGTCATACACCCTCTCTGTGCACCCCGAGTTATGCACCCTCTCTGTGCACCCCGAGTCATACACCCTCTCTGTGCACCCCGAGTCATACACCCTCTCTGTGCACCCCGAGTTATGCACCCTCTCTGTGCACCCCGAGTCATGCACCCTCTCTGTGCACCCCGAGTCATACACCCTCTCTGTGCACCCCGAGTTATGCACCCTCTCTGTGCACCCCGAGTCATACACCCTCTCTGTGCACCCCGAGTCATACACCCCCTCTGTGCACCCCGAGTCATACACCCCCTCTGTGCAACCCGAGTCATACACCCTCTCTGTGCACCCCGAGTTATACACCCTCTCTGTGCACCCCGAGTTATGCACCCTCTCTGTGCACCCCGAGTTATTCACCCTCTCTGTGCACCCCGAGTCATACACCCCCTCTGTGCACCCCGAGTCATACACCCTCTCCATTTGTGCTGGGGAGGAAAGAGGGAGGTGAGCAAAGCCAAGAGCTGAGCGTGTGGTCGGTGTTTAGTAACATCCTCCGTGGCCAGGGCGGATGCCAGCTCGAGCAGCCCCATGAAAGGGGAACCCCCTCTTTGCACCCCAAAGCAGGCCCAGGGATCTTCCAGGGGCAGCCAGAGCAGGTGGCCTGCTGGCACTCACTCCTCTGTGACACGCAGCATCTGCACGTGAACCTGGCACCGCCCCGGGGGGGCGGGGGGAATGGCTGAGGGGGCCCCAGCGGGCCTTCCCCGGGCTCTGCGCTGAGGGGGTCCCCCTCCCGCCTCTGAGAAGCCGGCGGGGCCCCCGCCCCAGGGCGGTGCTGGCTGCTGGCGGCCACCTCGGGGGCAGCAGGAGGGGTCGGTGGCGCTGATTCACCGGTTCCTGGAACTCCGGCGAGAGGACGCTGTGGGCAGGCCCTGACTGTACCATCGGGCCGGCCGCAGCAGATGGTCCCGTTTGAAAAAGCACTTCCACGTGGGCTGGAAATAGCACGGCCATCAGCTGCGCGCAGCGGCCGCGTCACGTGGGGGCGCCGGCTGCAGGTCGGGGCATGGGGCCCAGGCAGCGGCCGGGCTGGCGGGCAGAAAAGGGAAGCCTCCGGCACCCACTGTGCGCCCGGCCTCAGGCCAGGCAGGTGGCACCGCTGGCCCAGGAAAGCCCCGTGGCAGCCCCGGGCATGTGACCCCGCGCAGGGGGGCTGGCGCCCGAGACACGGCAGAGACGGGACGCAGGCGCGCGGCTGGAACCTTCCATCGGTCCCGCCGTCGCTCAGCTCTGCCGCCACCGTGGGCGCCGGCCTCAGGCCTGGCTGGGAGTGGAGTGGGCACAGCAGCCCGGGGGGGGGGGGCGCCCCACACAGGCCGCTGCCCCAGGCAGGCCTCTCCCGCAGGCAGGACACAGCCCTGGTGTCTGCGTGTAAAGCAGCTCCATGTGGGCAGGTAGAGGCCGGCCCTGAGCGGCTGGGTCTGAAGTCACCACGGGGGAAGCTGCGGGGACGGTGACCACGGAGGTCCCTCCGGCCGGGGCACCCCCAGGCTCCAGCCAGCAGCCCCAGCTCCCTCCTGCCCCCCAGAGCTCAGCTAGTGGAGCCCAGGCCGCGTGGCCTGAGCGCGGAGGACCGAGGGGGGCACTGCAGGGGAGTCAGGACACCTCGGTCACTCGGCCGAGACGAAGGTTTGTCTGGAACGGAGGGCTTCTGGCCAGGGACCCCGTGTCCTCCGGGATGACCAGCGAGCTGTGCGGCAACCGCGAACCACCGGCTCTGCTGGGAGCCCAAACGGCTCCGATTTGTGCCGGGCTGCGTGGAGGGAACACCCCGCTGCGGCCCCCGTTCCAGGCTGCGTGGAGGGAACACCCCGCTGCGGCCCCCGTTCCAGGCTGCGTGGAGGGAACCCCCCGCTGCGGCCCCCGTTCCAGGCTGCGTGGAGGGAACACCCCGCTGCGGCCCCCGTTCCAGGCTGCGTGGAGGGAACACCCCACTGCAGCCCCCGTTCCAGGCTGCGTGGAGGGAACCCCCCGCTGCGGCCCCCGTGCCGGGCTGCGTGGAGGGAACACCCCGCTGCGGCCCCCGTTCCAGGCTGCGTGGAGGGAACCCCCCGCTGCGGCCCCCATTCCAGGCTGCGTGGAGGGAACCCCCCGCTGCGGCCCCCATTCCAGGCTGCGTGGAGGGAACCCCCCGCTGCGGCCCCCATTCCAGGCTGCGTGGAGGGAACCCCCCGCTGCGGCCCCCATTCCAGGCTGCGTGGAGGGAACACCCCGCTGCGGCCCCCGTTCCAGGCTGCGTGGAGGGAACCCCCCGCTGCGGCCCCCGTGCCGGGCTGCGTGGAGGGAACCCCCCGCTGCGGCCCCCATTCCAGGCTGCGTGGAGGGAACCCCCCGCTGCGGCCCCCGTTCCAGGCTGCGTGGAGGGAACCCCCAGCTGCGGCCCCCGTGCCGGGCTGCGTGGAGGGAACACCCCGCTGCGGCCCCCGTTCCAGGCTGCGTGGAGGGAACCCCCAGCTGCGGCCCCCGTGCCGGGCTGCGTGGAGGGAACACCCCGCTGCAGCCCCCGTTCCAGGCTGCGTGGAGGGAACCCCCCGCTGCGGCCCCCGTGCCGGGCTGCGTGGAGGGAACACCCCGCTGCGGCCCCCGTTCCAGGCTGCGTGGAGGGAACCCCCCGCTGCGGCCCCCATTCCAGGCTGCGTGGAGGGAACCCCCCGCTGCGGCCCCCATTCCAGGCTGCGTGGAGGGAACCCCCCGCTGCGGCCCCCATTCCAGGCTGCGTGGAGGGAACACCCCGCTGCGGCCCCCGTTCCAGGCTGCGTGGAGGGAACCCCCCGCTGCGGCCCCCGTGCCAGGCTGCGTGGAGGGAACCCCCCGCTGCGGCCCCCATTCCAGGCTGCGTGGAGGGAACCCCCCGCTGCGGCCCCCGTTCCAGGCTGCGTGGAGGGAACCCCCAGCTGCGGCCCCCGTGCCGGGCTGCGTGGAGGGAACACCCCGCTGCGGCCCCCGTTCCAGGCTGCGTGGAGGGAACCCCCAGCTGCGGCCCCCGTGCCGGGCTGCGTGGAGGGAACACCCCGCTGCGGCCCCCGTTCCAGGCTGCGTGGAGGGAACCCCCAGCTGCGGCCCCCGTGCCATGTGATGGGGCACCAGAGCTGGGAGGAGCCCGCAGGGTCCACTGCCAGGAGCTCCGGCGCCCAGCGCCTCCCTGGTGATACCAGCCCAGCCCTCCCAGGGGGACGCGCCCGGGGTGGAGGGGGGCCGAGCCAGGACAAGGCCCAGCTGAAAGGCGGCGGCCCAGGGGGGACTCGGTCTTCCGCGGGGCTGGCCAGTGTGCCTGTTCCCTACCCCGCTCTGCTCACGGCTGCGCGGCCCAGGGACGCTGACGCCCCCTGTGAGCCTCCTGGGGAGGGAGGGAGGTCACCCCCACCCCCCCCCGACACCGACCGTGTGGTTGGAATCACCCCTGGGCACATGGGCTCGTGTTTTAGGTCAAACACGTGTCTCTCCTCGCCAGCGCGCGCTCCTGGCCCGCAAGGAGCCTGGCCCACCCACACTCAGACCAAGGCGCCTGCCAGGCCCGCACCCCAAGGAGCGCCGTGTCTCTCCCTCCCACTTCCCCAGGGCTTGTCCGGCCGCCGCTTCCTCTCCTGCCCACGTCCACCCACCGCCGCCTCGGTGCCCAGCAGCTCACCACGGGCGCTGCCCACCCAGCTTGGCAGCCCCGCGGCCTCGGCCTCCGTGACAGCTTGTCTCCCGCTGCCCCGCCCTCTCGCCCCTTTCTCCCCCCTCTCAGCCTGGGCCCTTCCCTCCCTGGGTGCGGGGTCCTCGCCTGGTGCCCCGAGTCTTAGGTGGGGCCCTGTCTCCCTTGCTGAACTCCTGGAGGCGAGCTTCCTCCCTGCTGTGGTCTCCAGCATCCAAATCTATCCGTTTCTCCCCAATCTGACCTCCACCCCGACGCCTGCTCCGCCTCCCACAGCGACACAGCGGAAACTCTCCCACGCACCCCGCGGCGTCTGAGGCCCCTCAGGCTCAAGTCCAAAACCACTCCTGACCCTCGCAGCCCTCTGCTCCGGAGCCCGCAACGGACGGCGTGGACACGCCACCTGGTGACCTCGCCCCTGACCTGCCTGGGCCCTGTGCTCCCTGGCACCTGGAGAACCCGTCCCCCGTGCCCTTCACCCCTTCGCAGAGCAGGACTGCCCCCCCTGGGACCCAGGGCCGACTGGTGCTCCCCATCTCAGCCTCCCCTGGTCCCCTCCAAGTCCTCCCCATCCCAGGCGGGAGGAGGTCCCCTCCAGCAATACTCCGGGGACACAAACGGCCTCCCACGCGGCTCCTTAGGCCCACATGCCAGCCGCGGACTCCCTCTCCCGGTTCCATTCTCTCTCTCTCTCTCTCTCTCTCTCTCTCTCTCTCTCTCTCTCTCTCAATGTTCTTGAATCTGCACCCCTCGCCGCACAGGTCTGCACACACCTCTTCAGCCCAAGCTGTCCTCCTTCCCTGCCCCCCCACCCCCACTCCCCACCCCCGCCAGAAGATCCTGCATCACCCCCCTCCCTCCCCCAGCTTCCCCACCACTGTCCTGAGTTAACCCTGTTTGTGCCCGTTCACTGTCATGTGGTTAACTGGTTGGCTCTTAGCTCTCCCGCTGGGCTGGCCGGTGGAGCGGGGGACAGCGAGCAGAGAAATGCTTCGCCCGGGCAGGGGCCTCATCTGGGCCGCGGGGCCGCCCACCTGCTGGACGCCCGAGGCCCAGCCACGTGACAGCGTCCAGGCCTCCTGCGTCTCCACACACCCTGGGGTGGGGCTCCAGCCCCCCAAGCCTCCTGCCCAGGACAGAGCGCCACCAGCCAGGGATGGCCTGAGGCCAGGCGTGTCCACCGCGGGCCTAGGAGGCCCCGCGCAGAGGAAGCTCGGAACACACGTGGGGGATGCGGGCAGCTCCCGCCCTTGGTTCTGCAGAAGCTTTTTCTGACCACGAGGGCAGGCGAGCGAGGCGCTCGCAGCTGGGGGCCTGCCTGTCGTGTCCTCGGCCGAGCTCCCGGGCAGGACTGGGAGTGGGTGTGCCCTCCTCTCGCTGTGTCTGTGAGGCTCGGGGCGGGCGAGAAGGCGGAGATCCCTGATCCTGGGCCAGGGAGGCGCTGCTGGGCCTCCCTCTGCTGCCAGCATCTCCCCCGCCCCCGCCAGCCTCCCCCTCAGGCTGCCGGGGAGTGGGCTGCACAGAGACACCGCCTCCAGCGTCGGAGCCAGGACCTCAGGACACAGAGCGGGCTCCCGCTTCCAGCTCCCGCCTCTGGCCCGGCTTCTCTCCCAGCGGTGAGCCCGTCCCCACCACCCAATGCCAGCACTCTCTCCAAGGTCATCTCTCTCTCACACACACACACACACACACACACACACACATGTGCGTACACACATGCATGCACGCACACAGAGAGATACACGCATGCACACTTACACACATACCCACACGTGCACATATGCACGCACGCACACATACACGCATGCATGCACGCACACAGAGATACACGCATGCACACTTACACACATACCCACACGTGCACATATGCACGCACGCACACATACACGCACACCGACGCTGCATTTGAACGCTGTTCCCCAGGAACTCGAGTAGCGAGAGGAGGAAGATCACTGGGGACAAGAAGCGAAGCAGCGTAATTCCAGAACGCGCTGCAATGCCCGCCGCTCAGGAAAATGGCCGCAGGGGGCCTGGAGGCCGCCTCCCGGCAGACAGCTGCCGCATGGACGCGCCCTCCTTGGAGAGGCGGCTGGGGGGCTGGGGGCGGGGGTGGGGGGCCTTGCTCCTCTGCTTCTCGCAGGAAACAGGCTCGGCGGGGTGCGCTCACTCTCAGGTTTACTCATTCCACCGGGAACCAGCCCCAGAGGAGCCAGATCCACAGCCCCCCAACTTTTAGCCACTGTCCCCCCCACCCCACCCCCATCTGCCCCTCTGGTTTCCCTCTCCATTGGGGACTGCAAGGCAAGTGCAATCCCAGGGGCTCCCCCTATACCCGCTGCTCCAGCAGGTGGGGTCTGTGGTCTCCTTGGGCCCCTGGAACAGAAGGCCCCCGAGTCTGGGTGGGCCCTGAGCTGTGCGGGGCCTGGGCCTGCAGGCCTGGGAACCCGGTGGGGGCACTCGGGGCAGCTCAGCGCGCGGGCGGCCGACCGCATTCACGGCAGAGTCATTGGCAGCTCAGCGCGCGGCCAAGTGCTCGGGACACCGCGCCTACCGGAAGCCCAGCCTTCCCTTCAGCGGACGAGCGCCAGTCGGCACCTTTCACTGCGATGGACGCGAGGCTCTGGCAGCGGAAGGAGCGCTGACAGCTGAGCCTAACCCTTCACGGCCCACAGCCCACGGCGCGGCCAGAGGCCTGAAAGGAAGGAGGCAGGGTGCAGCGAAACCACAGCCCAGCGCTGAGCGGGTGATCGGCACTGTGTTGTCCCGCCTCTATTATTCTTCACCCCACTTAAATACGTACATGTCGATGTCAGAGAGAAGGGAGAGGAACATTAATGATGAGAATCGTGGATCAGCTGCCTCCTGCACACCCCCGACTGGGGATCGAGCCTGCAGCCTGGGCCTGGGCCCCGACAGGGATTGAACTGTGACTCCCTGGTTCATAGGTCAACGCTCAACCACTGAGCCACACCGGCCAGGCTTTCACCTGACCTGTAATTCCTGCTGTAGTTCTCTCTTCTATATGCTTAGCAGCCGCCTGGGACCCTTTCCTGACAGGGAGGGACACAGGGAAACACGTGAAGCAGATGATATGAGAGGAGAGGGGAGGGGAGGGGGAGGAGAGGATGAGCTGAACAATGAGCTGGCGGGCGGTCCCCTGACTAAGGGGGAAATCTGACCCCACCCTGATGTCCCTGGGCGTGTGCCCGTGTGTGTGCCCGTGCAAATGTGCCCGTGGGCGCGTCCCCAGCCGCCAGCTAAGAGGCTGTTTGGACAGGGCCTCCTGGGCTCCCGCAGAACCGCAGTCTTAGGGATCTTACAGGGTCTCGGCTCCCGTGGTCCCAGCCCCGAGAGAAGTGTTTCTGCTCCGACGAGGGCCCCCAGCGCCAGGGTTGCTGGTGCTGAGGACACGCCCATCCCGGGCCCTGAGGATCCCCCGTTGGGAAGAGCGAGGCTCTGCTCCTACCCGGTCCCTGGCTCCGGACAGGCTCGAGGACGGTGCCTGCAGACCTCGGGCACCTGTGCGGGTCCACACGGCGGGTCCGGGCCCCCCCAGGCACCCTGCGCGAAGGGTCCCACATCCCCACATCTGCTCCCACAGCTCCCTCCCTCCGTGTAATGCCTGCCCGCCCCCTCAGGCCGGCGCCCTCCTTTCTGACTCTCACCTGACACCCCCTCCCCACCTGACTCCATGGGCCTTTCCACCAGCCCACCAGCACCCCTCCCCCAGCCTCACGTTGGCCTCAAAGAGGGTCCCTGGCAAGTCAATGTCTGTGAACAAACAGGTAAACATTTATGACTTTCCCTGGGAACTCGCTTGCCCCAAACACACGGCTTGTGACAAAGCAAAGCCAACCTGCCCTCTGGCTTGGTCAGAAGTTGGAGGCTGCATGCATTTCCACGTGTCTGTCCAGCCCCCTCCCCATCCCCTGCTCCCCGCCTCTCTCCCTGGGCAAGTGTGACTGATGCCCTAGCCTCAGCTTCAGCGCCACCTCCTCCAGGAAGGCGTCTTTGATTTCCTCGCTCATTCCATAAGCATTGCCTGAGTGTGCATCCTGCCTCGGGCATGTGACAGGTGAGAACAGGCAGAAGCGGCCCTGCCTGGACCCCGAGGGGCAGGTAAAGGCACCAGGGTCCACACCCCACACATCTCTCACATGCACGCCACACGCGTGCACACACGCACAGCACACCTCCAACCGACGGCGAGTGGGGCTGAGACCTGCTGGTCAACCCCACACTGAGGAGGAAAACTTCCCCTGGGAAGGTAAGCAAAGCATGGAGAAGCCAGGCCACGCAGCGGAGTCTGGGCAGGGCTCAGAATGAAAACCAGCACCCACTCAAACGGAAGAATCCCGGCCGGCGGGGCTCAGGGGCTGAGCGTCGACCTAGGAACCAGGAGGTCAGGGTTCGACTCCCAGTCAGGGCACAGGCCTGGGTTGTGGGCTCGATCCCCAGTGTGGGGTGTGCAGGAGGCAGCCGACCCGTGATCCTCTCTCATCATTGATGTTTCTCCCTCTCCCTCTCTCCCTCCCCCTTTCTCTCTGAAATCAATAAAAGTACATTTAAAAATAAATAAATAAATAAAGGCCTACCCCAGGCTCTTACCCAGGCTGCAGGCTGTGGGAGGGTGGCCACCCCCCAGCTCACACCCCTGGGAGCCCCACACGTGCGGCTCCCTCTGATGCCAGCTGCACGGCAGCCAACCCCAAAGACAGGCATCGCGAGGGCGGCGGGGCACCTGCCCGGTCACTGGTCACTGTAACTGGGGGAAGCAGCGTAACTGGGGGAACCTGGGCCTTGGCCACCCTGGGGCAGAGCACCTGCCTCGGCACTGAGGACCCCAGACGCCAGGGGACTGACAGCCCCGAACCACAGCTGTGTGTCCAATGACCGGAGCAAACTCCCGCCTCCGCAGGGCCGCCCGCAGTCAGAGGCACAGACAGGCGCGTGCGGGCGGTCAGGGCCCGGAGCTGAGGCCGCTGCAGCTGCAGCTGGGGAGGCAGCCAGGCGCCCGCCTACCCCTCTGTGAGTGCCGATGCCCCACCGCCCAGGTGGCCGCAGAGGACGGACAAGGAAGTGCGGGCGGCAGGCCAGCCCCGGCCAAGGCCAGGCCCAGACCAGCTGCACAGAGGCGGCCAGAGGCCTGCAACCCGGGCGGACACAGAGGCAGGTGGGAGCACCGTCCAGAGGCGCAACCACAGGGCGCTGGGCAGAAAGCCTGCGCCTGAGCACCCGTGGGCGTCCCTGCAAGGGTTGAGCGCGCAGGGGTTCCGAGGGAGCAGCCCTCGGCGGGGCCGGGCTGCAGGGCCCGGTCTGGGTCAGCCTCACGGCTCCCCAGCCCCAAGAGGGCCCAGAACATCTGTCTCCCTCACCTGCAGGCCCTCCCCCAAAACAGCTGCGTACGGGCACCTCGCACAGGCACTGCTCAGCATCGATGTCTCTCCCTCTCCCTTCCTCCCTGAAATCAATACAAACACATTTTAGAAGAAAGGAATGTCCTGTGTGGATATCCACACGCAACCGTCCAGGCGCCGCGTGGCCTGGCAGCACCTCCGGGGACACACGGCCGCTCCCGGGTCACGCCTGGGGCTGGGGCCCAGGAAGAAAACTCGCCCTCTGTGAGGAGTCATCACTTCCTAGTTTTATGAAAGGAATGAGGAGGGACGCACAAACAAGACGCAGTCGCCATGGACGCATCCTGAGAAGCGGCTTCATCGGCTGGTACAGCTCTGGCAGCAGCCGAGCGGGTAAACGCGGAGCGTGCCCCTGCAGGGAGGCCGGCCGCCGCCGTGCTGTGAGGCTGGCTCTCCGGGAGGAGACCCGCGGGCCTGGGGTCCAATCCCGGCTCAGCACGAGCGGCCCCTGTGTTACTTGTCTCTGGAGCTTCGTTCCCTCGTTCCCTCGTTCCCTCGTTCCCTCGTTCCCTCGTTCCCTCGTTCCCTCGTGGGTAAAAGGGAAGGGCAGGGGCGCCCGTGAGGTCCCCTGAGCTGAACTGAGCTCCAGGCCCCCATCGCACTCTGCCTGCCTCCCCTCCTTGTACGAGGAGCAGAGGGAAGGGAGGCTGCATGGCAGGCCGGTCCTCAAGTGCCCTCTGCCTTCCAGCCCTGCGCTCCACCCTCCACCCTCCACCCTCCTCCCAGCGGCCCAGTTGAGGGGCAGGGGGGAGGGACCGGGGCAGGCCACCTGGAGGCGAGAAGTCCTGACGACACCGGCGCTTTTAGCACCAACACGAAGCCGACCGAGTACGTCCAGACACCCAAGGGGGTTAATAATAAGACACTCCCCTGTTGTGCTAAAAATATGGCAATAAAACTATTGGACAGTGTTTTTTTTTCTTTCTCAGGAAAATGCATAAAAGCCAAGAATGTAGAGACACGGCACCCCCAGGCTTGCGCAGGAGCGTTTAAATAACCCCGGGTGTCGGTGAAGGTCAGCGACTGGCCCGGTCACGGTGGCCCGCCCGGTCAGGAGAGAGGACTCCCGAGAACTCAGGTCCGAAAGGACGTGCGGACATGAGTGACCCCGAGCACAGGGGCCTCACGCATCTGCCCGGCTTAGTGGCCAAAGGCCGACCAGCCCCACCTCTCCGAGGGCCCCACCACCTCGCCCCCCTCCCACCCCCACCCCCCCACCCCCCGCAGGACCCTGGGAATCGATGACTTTAGCCAAAAGGCCCAGGTTCCTCATCTGTAAGGAAGCGGCTCTTCCTCTGGTTGGGAGGATTCGATCAGATAAATGTGATGAGCTAGGAGCTCCCAAATGCTGATGGTGGCTCCTGTCCCCGGCCCCTCGGGGCTGGGGCTGTTCCAGGGGCAGATGAGCTGTCTGTGAGATGGTGGGGGCTGTGAGGGGCTGGGCACATAGGCTGGAGTCGCTTACGGCCTGTGGTCACCTCCCAGGAGCAAGTGGGGTCCCCAGCCAGGCAGAGCCCTCCCCCACCCCTCCCCCCGTGCTGGCAGGGCAGCTGCTAGAATCCTCCCGGCCACTAAAGGGCCTGTCTCCACCTTCCTCCACGCCTGGACCGGCTCCCGCGCCTCGGCTGGCCGACCTGACCTCCAGGCAGGCCCCCGCCTGCCCCCTCCCTGCCCCCAGAGCTGTGTCTCTCCTGTCCTGGGCCACCCAGGGAAGCAGCCTGGGGCCTCCCCAGGAGGCGTTCGAATAGCTCACGAGGCAGCTCCAGGGCCCACGTGTCCTTCAACCCAGTGACCAGTGGCCGTGCCTGCGAGTCCGCCCCACAGCGGACAGGACCTGGGAGCCTGGCTTTGATCAGTGAGTGAGTGCCCGCCTCATTCCAGGGCAGGTGACCTGGCCCCCAGCTGCGGGGCGAACGGATTCAGGCCTGGACTTTCACCTTCTCGCACTCAGTGCAGAGCGGCTTCTCTAAGCCTCTCCCCATGTCGCTCTGGGTGAGAGCGTTAACCATCTTTAACGCTGGGAATAACTGCAGACAGTGGAACAGCCGCACTGGGTCCGTATCTCCCGGGTCATGCTCCCTCCGTGCAGAGGGTGGCAATATTTTTAGACCCTATTCACGTTCCCCACCCCGGTGGCAAAGGAAATATTAATTGAAGGTTATGCTCGCAGCTTCGGAAAATGATTACTCAAGATAGCAATTATATTTCCCTCCTCCTTGGGCAATGAAACGGCACCTCGCTGTGCAGCAGGCACGGGCAATGCCGGCCCTGTTGGTAGGGAGGCGGCACCAACACGGAAGCGAGGGCCTGCCCAAGAGACACAGACACATCAGCCCTGCAGAGAAAGTGGTGACTCAAAATAGCAGGACTCTACACCCAGGGCGGGGGCCGCCCTCAAGGTCAGGGACTGCCCCGCCAGCAGGAAAGAGGGGCAGAGACAGAAGCAAGGAGACTCGGGGTCGCTGAGCAGCAGTGCAGGCCCGCAGCCTGAGGCACCCAGAGCCTGTGGCACCAGGAGCCCATAGGCCAGCTCCCCGGGACCCTTCTGAGGGCTCAGCCACTCAGGACAGCCCCCTGATCCAAGAGCCAGCACCAGAGCAGCTTCCCAGGCAACTTCTGGGGAAGCCACCGCATCCCTGGAGAAAAAAGAGGACAGTGTATCGCCTGAAAAACAACAGTCCTGGCTGCCATTTATTGAGCACCTACTGTATGCCACGCAAACTCAGTGAGGCAGGGATTCCCGCCTCCAGGTGACAGACAAGAGCCCTGAAGCCCGGCCATCTTAAACAGCTTCCCAGGTCACACAGCAAAGGGCAGAGCGGGACTCAACTCAACGGGCCAACTCTCCCACGAGGGCCGGCTGTGTCCCCAGAGTCTACCTCGCAGGGCGCTGGCTCCTAGGATGCGCTCAATCAACTGTACTAATTCCACACAAGAAGGAGAGGGGTGAACTCCTGGAATGACCATCCACGCAAGGAGGGCAACGCTCCACCACTTCGCAGCCTTAAAAAAAATTAGCTGTGGCTTGGACTGGAATGCAGATAAGCATCAGTAATGGGCACAGACAGCAGGGGGATGAGGGCATGTGCTGGGGGCAGGGAGAGGTCAATGGGGGAAAGGGGAGACATGGAATTCTTTCAACAGTAAAGAGTTTTAAAAATATCGCGGTGACTGTGAATGAGTCGGGGCCTGGAGGGGAGCAGGACACGTGGGGGAGGGCAAGCCTCGGGCCGCAGGTCAGGGTGGCAGGCCCCGCCCCCAGCCGGGCACGCACTCAAAATCTGTGGCACTGACCTCAGCGGAATACGGTGGGTCTGGGACAATGGAGGCTTATTTGGTGCTGCGACCACGTGAGAATCAGGCCCTTCTCACCAGGCCGCCCTGGAGGGGAGTGACGAGGCGCTGGCCGCAGGGCGCACTTCCACCCGCTGGCCTGGAGGTAACTCCCGGGCAAAGGAGAAGAGCCGGGCGAGGCCTGGCTGCCGGGCGAGGCTGCAGGTTGCGACAGAGCAGAGCAGAGATTTGGCGGCTGTGACCCTGGCGCCTCCAGACCACGTGGCCTGGAGCCAAGGCCCAGCAGGACCGGGATCTGCTGAGCCCACGGGGTGGGAGGAGCTGCTGAGGAGGGAAGAACTGTGCCAGGTCACAGGCAGGAGGCCTTCCCCTCGGGGCAGGGCCACGGTGGCTTCCCCAGAGCCGGGCAAGTGGAGAGCAGGGTCCCAGGGGCAGCCCCAGTGAGGGCTGGAAATTCCCAGGTGCAAGGATTGTTCCGGAAACTGGAGAACCTGGGGGAGGCGGGGACTTCCTGATCTGAAACGAGGAGAAGCAGGAGGGAGCCCTTGGGGACCTCACTGGCCCTTGGAGCAGAGGTGGGGGGGCCGGTGGGTGTGTTCCCTGCAGCAGCAGGCAGAATACAGCCGTGCAGTGAGGGTCAGAGCCAGGCTGGGAGGGGCTGGCCGCGGCCATAGTGGGCAGAGGGCGGGCGCACAGGCCTGAGTGTGCAGTGTGTGTGGCGAGCTCGATGCTGACATGCACAGACCCGGCCCTGCCATGGAGATCAATGCCTCCCGTGGGGCCCAGGCCCCCCACCCCTGACACCCGCCCCTCGCTGATGTCCCCCCACCCCCACATGCACACACAGAGCCCAATGCCTCTCCTGTCCTTCCTGGACCTCCTGCAGGGGGCGCTGGTTCACCAAGGGCTCCGATAACCTGCACCAGGGGTCCCGGAGATTCCTTCCCATCCCAGGGCCGACCAGATCCTCTAGGACAGTGGTTCTCAACCTTCCTAACCCTTTGATACAGTGCCTCATGTTGTGGTGACCCCCAACCATAAAAGTATTTTCGTTGCTACTTCATCACTGTCATGTTGCTACTGTTATGAATCGTCATGTAAATATCTGATCTGCAGGATAGATTTTCACTGTTGGCGACCCACGGGTTGAGAACCGCTGGGTGAGGGGCCCCTGGCGGGAGGCGGGGCAGACACTGAGGCGGGGCAGACACTGAGGCCGGGCACTGCGAAGGGACGGGGGCAGGGCAGGGGGGGGGGGGGTCCTACCACCTGCAGAAAGGGGACTCTGGGCCCTGCTTTTGCAGATGCCACATGAGTGCACTGACACTCATCCTTCTTGGGGACATGAGTACGTGGGCAAACAGGTCCCAGAGCCAGAGATCCACGCCCGCGAGGTCAAGGCCGCCAGCCTCCTCCTGCCCTTAACCCCCACGGCCCCCTGCTCAGCGGGCTTGGCCAGAGAGGCCTCCCAGAGAGAAGGCCCAGACACGGGAGAGAGGGTGAGGGGTGGCGGTGGCCGGAGTCAGCCCCGAGGGACTCATTTGCAGCTGGCAAGGCCAGGCCCAGAGTTCCCGGGAAGCCCTGGGGCCCTCACCGGCCTCCTTTAGGGGTCCCTGAGGGGTCCAGGGATCTCAGGACACACGGGAGAGAGCGGGAGATCCACAGAGCGCGCTGGAAGGCAGTGCTGCTGCGGGCTGAACCCGGCAGGCTTCCTGCTGGAGGTGCCTTCCTGGTGGCGATCGCACGGCCCTGAGACCTCTCTCGGTGCAGAGGTGGGTGGCGAGGTGGGTGCTGAGGAGGTGGCAGTGAAGAGGAGGCAGGAATGTCCCTGGGAAGAGGAAGTGGAAATGTTCCAAGAACTGGATCCCTCTCCTCTTCCAGCAAATGGAGACCATTTCCCAGGAACGCTGATGAAATCAAAGCTGCTTCCATAGCCCTGGGTACAGGGAGGAGGCTCTGCACCGCACCCCCACCCCAGATTCCAGCCGGACTCGGGCCTCTGAGGGCGGCGGGCGCCCCGGCCAGGAACCCGAGAGGCCCGGGCAGAGCTGCCTCGGGCCCAGGGAGCAGCGCCCAGGCTCCCCCAGGACCAAAGCCTGTGGGCAGGAGCCCTGTGCCTGCTTCTCCCGCCCCTGAGCCCGCCCAGCACCTGAGGCCCGGCCAGCATCTGAGCCACCGCCCAGCACCTGAGCCCATCGCCCAGCACCTGAGCCGCGCCCAGCACCTGAGCCCACCGCCCAGCACCTGAGCCACCGCCCAGCACCTGAGCCCATCGCCCAGCACCTGAGCCCATCGCCCAGCACCTGAGCCACGCCCAGCACCTGAGCCCAAGCCCAGCACCTGAGGCCACCGCCCAGCACCTGAGCCCACGCCCAGCACCTGAGCCCACGCCCAGCACCTGAGGCCACGCCCAGCACCTGAGGCCACGCCCAGCACCTGAGGCCACGCCCAGCACCTGAGCCCACGCCCAGCACCTGAGCCCATCGCCCAGCACCTGAGCCCACGCCCAGCACCTGAGCCCACGCCCAGCACCTGAGCCCACGCCCAGCACCTGAGCCACCGCCCAGCACCTGAGGCCCCGCCCAGCACCTGAGGCCACGCCCAGCACCTGAGCCACCGCCCAGCACCTGAGCCCACGCCCAGCACCTGAGGCCCCGCCCAGCACCTGAGGCCACGCCCAGCACCTGAGCCCACGCCCAGCACCTGAGCCCACGCCCAGCACCTGAGCCCACGCCCAGCACCTGAGGCCCCGCCCAGCACCTGAGCCCACGCCCAGCATCTGAGCCCACGCCCAGCACCTGAGCCACCGCCCAGCATCTGAGCCACCGCCCAGCACCTGAGGCCACGCCCAGCACCTGAGGCCCCGCCCAGCACCTGAGCCACCGCCCAGCACCTGAGCCCACGCCCAGCACCTGAGCCACCGCCCAGCACCTGAGCCCACGCCCAGCACCTGAGCCACCGCCCAGCATCTGAGCCCACGCCCAGCACCTGAGCCCATCGCCCAGCACCTGAGGCCCCGCCCAGCACCTGAGCCCATCGCCCAGCACCTGAGGCCACCGCCCAGCACCTGAGGCCACGCCCAGCACCTGAGCCCACGCCCAGCATCTGAGCCACCGCCCAGCACCTGAGCCACCGCCCAGCATCTGAGCCACCGCCCAGCACCTGAGCCCACGCCCAGCACCTGAGCCACCGCCCAGCACCTGAGCCACCGCCCAGCACCTGAGGCCACGCCCAGCACCTGAGGCCACGCCCAGCACCTGAGCCCACGCCCAGCACCTGAGCCACCGCCCAGCACCTGAGCCACCGCCCAGCACCTGAGCCCCCGCCCAGCACCTGAGCCCACGCCCAGCACCTGAGCCACCGCCCAGCACCTGAGCCACCGCCCAGCACCTGAGCCACCGCCCAGCACCTGAGGCCACGCCCAGCACCTGAGGCCACGCCCAGCACCTGAGGCCACGCCCAGCACCTGAGCCCACGCCCAGCACCTGAGCCACCGCCCAGCACCTGAGGCCACGCCCAGCACCTGAGGCCACGCCCAGCACCTGAGGCCCGCCCAGCACCTGAGGCCCCGCCCAGCACTGAGGCCACGCCCAGCACCTAAGCCCCCTCCAGCACCTGAGCCGCCCCGGCACCGGGTGGGAAAAAGGACGCGGGAAGGACACCGGAGGGGAGAGAAGCAGAGGGGCCCCAGGTGGGAGGAGGCGCCCTCCGGCCCTGACCGCCCGGCGCCGGCTCACCGAGCGCATCCCTAACACTGAGGACCCGCACTGGGCGCGACCATCCACCCGAGGCCGCAGCGCCCCGCGGCCAGCGCAGACCTGGCGGTGCGGGTGACGGCAGTCCAGGTCGGGACAGGCCGCGCGGGGCAGGCACAGGACACAGGACGGGGCGCGGAGGGAGGGGTGCGCGGCCGCGGTACCGGCCGGCTGCACAGCGCCCTCCCCGGAGCCTGGATTGAGGACGCTGGGGTCGGAGCCCACACCGGGGTCCCCTCCAGCATCGGGGCCCAAGAGGAACACACGCCAGTCCCGTGCGCATCCTCCCCGGGAGTCAGCAAACGCTCTTTTTCCTGGGCGGCCAGGTTCCCCTTCAGACCCCGCGCACGCCTGGTGGCTGTGGCCAAAGAAGGGGGACATCCGAGGCTCCGCCCACCTCCCCCCCTCGCCTGACCACGCCCCCTCCTCCGGGCGCCTCCTTCCGGCTCACCTGTCCCGCCCGGGGGCTGGCACCTTCCTCCTGCGTCCAGCGGCGTCACTGTGCCTGTCGGCATCGCCTCTCTCTGCTCAAGCCCCTGCCATTGCTTACGGCCGCCTCGGGCGCAGCCTTTCGGGAATCACCCCTCTTTCCCGAACCAGCCACCCCAACCTCGCAGCTGGTGCTGCTCAGACTGGGGGCTTCAGGCCGCTCCCCGCTCCCTGCTCCCTGCTCCCTGCGCTGCGAACCAGGAGGCCTGGGAGGTGTGTGGGCCTGCCCTGCCCTCCCTGGCCGGCGGCCCGGGGACCCTCCTGCACCAGACAGGACCCTCCCAGCTGGCCTTTGCCTGGGGGGGGGGGGGGGGGGCGGCGGGGGGTGGCGGGGGGAAGGCTGAATTCTCAGCAGTGACTGAGCTGCTCTCCCCACCAGGCAGAGTGGGGGTAAGGGCATAACCTCTGACCCCTGATCACTCGTTTCAAACCTGCTCTGCACGCGTTTGTGGTGTGACCTTGAGTGGCTTTCCTCACCTTTCCATGCGAAATGGGGATCCTGTCCCTAACAGCCACAGAGCTCTGTCGCGGGGAACGGAAACATTTCGGAAATGACAGGGGTGAGGGCTGCACACTGTCAGTGAAATTAGTGTCACTGGATGGGACACTAAAACAGTGAAAGCGGGAACGTTTGTCACAGACATTCTATTGCAATTCTGCAAAGTTAGTAATGTCACATACCAAGAAGCAGTGAATTGGACACTTTTAATGGGTAAATTGGATGATATGTGAATTGTACTTCAATAAAACTGTCTTTTTAAAGTCACAATAAATGGAGACAATAATGATGCCCACGGGACAGGGCTGCGGGCGTTGAATGAGCCTCTATGTGCTCAGAGGGCTCAGCACGGTGCCCAGCACCCGGTAAGCACTGAGCCGGCGCTGGCTGGCATATTAAATACACCTCACCCTTCATCTCATTCCATCTTTATAAGAACCCTGCAGGGTTCAAAAGTATAGTCACTCCTGTTATGGGTCAGAAGATGGACAACCAAAAAAAGCAGCAAAGCCAGGACTCACACCCAGGTGCATCTGGCAGGGAAGTCGGTGGCCGCAGTCTTCGGGGTGGGGGTGGGGGAGGGGGGTTGTGTAGAGAAGGCTCCTGATTGGGTCTGAGCGATGGGCCAGCGGATGGCCTGGGGCTGCACACCTATGAGGCAGTCTATCCGGGCAGCTCCATCCCCAGAAGGGAAGGAGGAAGGAAGCTGGGCAGCGGCTGATAAGGCCCCGCCTTCCCCAGGGAAGGTGACCTTGCCTGCAGCAGCCCTTCCCTTTTTGAATAACCTTCCGGTCCTGCCCTGTCTGCCTCCGCCTTCCACACTGCTCAGCCCCTCGGGGACCCTACCTGCCGGGCGGGTGCTTTGCGCCAAGGCCAGAGGCTCTGCACACGGACTGGCTGGTTTCCGCTTTAGCACAGCAGGTAGCAGGGCTGTCTCCGGCCAGAGGCAGCAGACTCCACGGTCAACAGGACAGACTTCTCTCTAAAGTACTGGGTGCTGCCCGGCAGGCGTGGCTCAGTGGCTGAGTGTTGACCTAGGAACCAGAAGGTTCGATTCCCAGTCAGGGCACAGGCCCAGGTTGCGGGCCTGATCCCCAGTGTAGGGTGTGCAGGAGGCAGCCAATCAATGATTCCCTCTCATCATTTATGTTTCTCTCTCTCCCTTCCTCTCTGAAAACAATACAAATATAGTTTAAATGAAGTGTTGGGTCCTAACTTGCCTTTCTCTTCGATCAAACCCAGGACTGGCTCTGGGCGAAGGCCCTGTGTCAGTCCCCGAGCCGTGGAGGTGACAGTGGGAAGTCCGAGGGCCGGAAGCTCTGAGACGGACAGAGGGACGAGCATGCAAGTCAGAGTCCAGCTTCCCGCCCTGCCAGGTCTGGCCCGGGAAGCGCTCGGGGCGGAGGGTCCTTCAGGCCCTCGAGGACACCCCGTGTGGCCGTGGGCCCACTCAGCACCCCACAGGCAGCTCGCCCAGCTTCGGGGCGGTCTCCCCAGCCAGCTTCTCTCACACTGGGCTCCAGCCCCCACAGAGCCCCCAGCCTGTTGCTCGAAGCAGCACGTGGACCGAGCCCCCCTAGCTCACAGACATCTCCTCCGGACACGTGAACGCAGACGCCAACCAGCGCTGGGCCGCGGCTCTGGCACCAGGAGCCGAGGGAACCAGGGAGCGAGGCTAAGAGGTGCCACCCTCTAGCCCAGGTCCCCACCGCCCAGCCTGTGGGACTTGGGGCCACGTCTCGACGCCCACAAACAAAACACTGAGCCCGTCCTCACAGTCCTGCGGGGAGAAATGCCTTCAGAGACCCGCAGGCGCAGCGCAAATCTCCCTCCTCTTTTGATTTTGTTGTTTTGTTTTGAGAAATCCCGGTTGGATGCTTCCAGGCTTCCATCCTGACTGTGACCAGGGCAAGTGGCTAAACCGCAGCGGTTCTCAACCTGTGGGTCGCGGCCCCTTTGGCGGTCGAACGACCCTTTCACAGGGGTCGCCTAAGACCATCCTGCATATCAGATATTTGCATTATGATTCATAACAGTAGCAACATGACAGTGATGAAGTAGCAACGAAAATAATTTTATGGTTGGGTCACAACATGAGGAACTGTATTTAAAGGGCCAGAAGGTTGCGAACCACTGGGCTAAAGCTTCCTCATGGTTCCTCCCAGCCAGCAGGGCCCGGCACAGGCCCGGCATTGGGACCAGGGCCGTCCCCAGGGTCTGGAGCAGGTAGGGAGGCCGGCGAGTGACAGCCTAGAGGTGAGGGATGGAGCTGGAGTCGCACAGAAGCTCAGAGTCCTCCCCAGAGGAGGGGGCGAGCTGCCTAAGCACAGAGCAGGGCAGACGGAAAGGAGGAACGCCCGACCTGCGCCCCTAGGCTGGGTCAGCTTCTGCGTCAGCCTGGACAAGGTCACCAGCTCAAGGGCACTGAGCGTGGTGCCCGGCAGCGGCGATGGCTGCTGGGAGGAGGGCGCCTGGGGTCTGAAGGCCAGAGCCAGTGCTGGGCCGCATTTAGCAAAAGGCCACCCACCCTCCTCCGGGTCCCCTGGCCCCGTGGCCTCCCAGAGCCCTGCTTTGCCCCCCCACCCCCACCCCCGCCCTCAAAGCTCCTGGAAACAGCCTTCAGATGCTGGCGGCCTTCACACCTCATGCTGGTCTTTCTTCACATACACGGATGTCAGCCTCACAGACACCCTGTGGGCTTGGTATTATTGTCCCCATTTTCCAAAGCAACTGAGGCTGAAGCAGGTGGATTCGCCTGCCTGAGACCAGCAGCGAGTGGGTGGCAGTGCCAGGCGTCCTGCAGGCCCCTCAGGGTTGCTTCCCTCCACCCCTCCCCCTCCCCCCTCCCACCCCCCTCAGCCGCAGACCAGGGGAAACACTCCATTCCCCCAGTGAGCAGGGCACCTAGAAAAGAGGTGAGGAGCCCTCCTTCTATTTTAAATCTGTTCTGAGCCCCCTGAGGGGGAGCTGATATTTTCGGAGCCTCACGGGGCTGGGCGGGGTCTAATTTGGGCAGAGCCACCCCTGACCCCTCCCCGACAAGGTCTCTCTCATAACCTTTTGTGACTCACAGACTGATCGATGGTCGCCCAAGGGCACCGGCCACCATGGGTTGCCGCCCACTGTCCGCCCATCCTCTGCCCATTCGGTCACTCACTCATCCACTCACCATGGCCGTGGCGTGGCCTTGGCGTCCAGCTCAGGGGCAAGCAGAAACCACCCCGCAGCATAGCGAGGAGCCAGCGGTTTCACAGACAGCAGTTCATCCAGTCCCCTCGCCGTGATCCTCATTTTCCATCTAAAAACAGGGAGAGGGTGAACACCTTGGCTGAAGCCGCCCACCTAGCCCGGCGGCGTGGCTCAGTGGTTATGCGTTAACTAGGAATCAGGAGGGTCCTGGGTTGACTCCCGGTCAGGGCACAGGCCCGGGTTGTGGGCTTGATCCCCAGTAGGATCGGGGTCAGACGCGCCCGCTGGGCCTCCACAGGCTGCACAGTGTTTCCCCCACCCCGAGGATGTTCCGGCCCCCGGGCCCCCGGGAGCTGCCCTTACCGTCAGCAGTGACTGTCAGCCCCGGAGAAGGGTTTGGCCCGACAACACAAAGAGATAACAGCGTTTGTCATCAAATATTGAGAAACCTCAGACCCCTGGGCACTGGTGGCCTTGGGCGCTGCAGGCCTGTGCCTGAGCCGTGCACCGCCCTCTGCAATGCTGTTACAGGTCATCCCGGAGCTCGGAGGCCTAGGGACTCGGCGATCTAATCTGACCCTGTGCAGGCGATAAGGAAACTGAAACCCAGGGCTGGGGGGGGGGGGGGCTTCACCGAGGCTGGGCACGGGCTGAGGGTGCCCCCGGGCTCAATCAGTGCCTGTGATGTGCTAAACTGTGCCCCCAATTCCGACCTTGAAGTCTTAACCCTCAGGACCTCCCAATGCAACTGTGTCTGTACCAGGCCCTGGCTGAGGAGCTCAGAGAATGAGGCCCTTAGAGTGCGTCCCCTCCCAGCACGACCTGTGTCCTGGTGAGAAGAGGCACTGAGGACACAGAGGAGCCAGAGGGGCGCCGTGTGAGGACACGGCGAGGCCGCCGCCTGCACACCACGCGGAGAGGCCTCCGGAGAGACCAGCTCCACCCACACCTGGACCTCCGACCTCTGGCCTCCAGCACCGAGACACTCAGGGTCTGTGGTCTCCACCGCCCGCTGCGGTGCTCTGTCACTCACCCGGGGCCTCTCTGCCTCCCCGAGACACGGCAGCCATGTGGAGAACGAAGTTGTGAAACACCTCGTCTGTGCAGGCCCTGAACTGACGCTATGGCGAGCCCAGCACCGAGTAAGGGAACGCGTATTGGAGGGACCCCCGGGCCGTGGCTTGTGCTGACAGAGGCAGTATGAAGCCCTGTGTGAGCCGCCTGTGCCACCAGCTCCCCCGGGAGCCCCCCAAAAGGCTCCAGGCAGTGACACTGCTCCTGGGGTGACCATGTGAGGGGGTGGCAGTGCTCACGTTGATGGATGCGATCAAGTTCAAATGCACAGTCACACCTCCCCCACGGGGCCGGGTGAGCATCCACACAGAACTGTTCCCGTGGCGACGGTGCCCAGGGCCCTGCTCACCCTCCACCCAGCCGGCGGGGTCAGGCTCCCTGAAGAGAGTGTAACCAGAGGCGTGCGACGGGCCCTGGAGGCCACAGAGGGAGCCCGCGTCCCGGCCCCGCTGGGGTGTGCAGACGGGTCACCCAAGGCGACTGAGCAGGTCCCGGCACGCGGACGGAGACGGTTCTGGAAGGAGGGCGCCTGCAGGCAGCCAGAAGGCTGCGATGATACCCGGGTCAGGGAACTGAGGGAGATGGTGTGGCGGAGAGAAGGCTGCTGGGAGGGGCTGGGGAGATGACGGACTCAGACCAGGGAGGGAGAAGAGTGACCGGCGGCGGCAGGAGGTACCTCAGGGAGGGGCACTTGGGGCAAAGCAAGGGAGTGAGCGTAGCCGGGATGGAGACGGAACCAAGCCCCCGACCTGCCAGGCAACTTCCTCCAGGTCCTTCGGATTCCCACGGTGGCAGCCGGCCGGGGTCGCTGTCCCGTGTCCCGTGTCCGTGCACCAGCGGCGGTGCAGAGCAGTGCTCAGCCCCGTAGTCTGGGGAGGGTGTCGGACCCCAGGTGGCGGCCCTTAGCTGAATGATAACCCGGTGTGGGGCCCTCGCTGGGCACGAGGGAGATAGCAGGTGGTGGTGACGGGGCACCCAGAGGCCTGGGGATCCAGAGGAGATAAGGCCGCTCAGAAATAGCCCAGAGGAGGCAGACAGAGTGAGGGCCCGAGAGGAGCCGATAGCCGCCCAGGAGGGTCCCAGCGAGGGTCCTTGCAGCTGAAGATTAGGGACAAGGCGCCGGAGGCAGGCCCGCGGGCCCTGGGCCCATGTGCGCCTGCCATCGCCACTCTGGGTTCCGGAGACACGGTCTCTCCTTCATCTTGCCTGTGCCCCCTTCTCATTTGTTTTTTTAAATATTTTTATTGATCTCAAAGAGGAAGGGAGCAGGAGAGAGAAAGAAACATCATTGATGAGAGAGAATCATGGATCGGCTGCCTCCTGCACGCCCCCACGCCGGGGATCAAGCCTGCAACCTGGGCATGTGCCCTGACCAGGAATCGAACTGTGACCTCCTGGTTCCTAGGTCAACGCTCAACCACTGAGCCACACCGCCGGAACCCTTCTCGGGTTAATCAGCTGCTGCTGCCACCGCCGTCACAGCAGACGTCCTCTCACTGACTCGCCCTCCTCCCTGGATTTCAGAGCCTCGAGAAGCAGCGGCAGTGGGAGCCTCCACAGGCACCGCCGGGGTTGCGGGCACAGGTGCCTGAGCAGAGCCTGAATGGCGAGGGTCTGCATCTCCTGCAGGTGCCAGGCGGGTGAAGACCTTGGTGCCCGCTTTGCCAAACACAGACCTGCGCCTTACCTCAGCCTGTCCGGCTGCCGGCAGAGAATACCACCGACCGGGCGGCTTAAGCAACATCACTATTACCCCCCAACCCGCTGGGCGCCGGGCGAGGTCAGGGTTCCCCACGGCTGGGCTCAGTGCGAGCCGTCCCCCTGGCTGGCAGACGCCGTCTCCCGTGCCCACACACGAGTGTCACAGCCTCCCAGGGCCTCCTCCTCTGAGGGCGCTGAGGGCGTCTTAGGGCTTCTCACTCATCATCCAACTCGTTTCCAAAGGCCTCACCTCCAAACACCATCCCATTGGGGCTGGGATCCTGGGGGACATGAGCCTTCAGAGCTGATCAGCGAGGAAAAGGCACCCGTGGGCGAGGCAGCCCGTCCCGCCGGCCCCTTGGCGGGCACATGGCCCGCTGTCCCTCCGCGGGGAAGTGACTATTGGAGCGGCACCAACAGGTTTCTTTCTCATTAGAGCGGAGTCTGGTTTTCTCGGGCTCTGTGAGAGCACACGCACAGAGTCCCAACCCACAGGGCGCAGGAGGCCTGCTCGGAGGTTTGGGAGTCGGGAAGGTCTGCCTGGCACGGTCTCGGGGAGCCCTGAGCACCCCTGAGCTGGCAGGGGACTGGTCCCCAAGGATGCAGCCCCCGGCACCCCTGACCTACAGGAGGCTGGTCCCTGCAGATGGAGCTCCAAGCATCCCGGACCTGGGAGGGGGCTGGTTCCTGCAGGTGGAGCCAGCGGGCCCAGGACCCTGGAGTAGCCAGGAAAGGTGGCTGCAGCGAGGACACAGGCCTGGAGACAGGGGTCCCGAGTTCATCCTGTGACCAAAGCAGCGCCTTCCTCCCTCCCCCCTTGCTGAGGCCCTCACCTGTGACGTGGGGGGGGCGGGGGGGCGGTGCCGAAGCCGCCTCCTCGCACACAGAGCCAACCACAGGCTCGTCCGGCTGGGCCACAGCCTCCTCTCCTTTGAACTCACTGCTGCCGGGTTAGTTCTAAGATCTCTTTGAAGTAAGAGCTGTGAGAGATGCTGGGTCAGAGACGACAGGGGAGCACACCCTTCAGCTCTGCCCCCTCCTCGGTCCCTCTAAAACAGTTTTGCTTTACGCACGGAGCTGCGCTCTAGAGGTGTAAGCTGCACTTACACTCTTTTTTAAAAATTGATTTCAGAGAGGGAGGGAGAGGGAGGCGGAGAGAAACATCCATGATGAGAGAGAATCGCTGATCGGCTGCCTCCTGCACGCCCCACCCTGGGGATCGAGCCAGCAACCCGGGCATGTGTCCTGACCGGGAATCAAACCGTGACCTCCTGGTTCCTAGGTCGACGCTCAGCCCCTGAGCCAGGCCGGCTGGGCTGAAGGTTTACTCTGATTGAGTAAATTCCAAAGTTCCGTTCCCAGGCCCCACAAGCCACATCTTCGGTGCTCACTGGCCACACGTGGCCGGCGCTGGCACCCGGAACAGCACAGGGAGGAACGTTTTCATCGTCGCAGGGCATTCTACTGGGCAGCCTGGCGCAGGCCCCCAGGCAGCAGCGGGAGAGCACGGGGTGCTGGGAGCTGGGAAGGGCAGAGGACAGGCCGCTGAGCTGAATCGCACGCCAGAGCTGGGGAGGGCAGAAGCCAGCTCCCCTGCCGAGGGTAAGGTCTCAGCAGGGGGCCCACGCAGCCACGTGCCAGGAGCCACGTGCCCTGCGTCTGACACAGGCCTACCACCAGACAGTGAGCTTTACGGGAGGATTAGAAGCAGACCCTCCTCCACCTGCCTCAGGGCGGCCAAGTGCCCGGGAGGCCCAAGGGGAGGCTCAGGGGGAGGCAGGCTGTGTCTCTGCAGCATCCACAGAGCCGCAATGCTCCCCAATACTTCCTTCTCTCTGGAGGAAAAGGCGGGGTGCCCGTGGGGCTGGCTGGGGATCAAGACTCGTGGGATCCGGCAGAACTAAGGAAGCCCCTCCCTGCCCATCAGCCGGTAGAATGGGTCTGAAGCGGCAGAAACATCACTTGGTCCTGAAGGCGCTTCCTTCCGCTCATGAGCTGCCTTACGCATGGTCATGGGACTTGGTGGCGCTTTTCTGGTGAGAGACAACAATGACCCCATTCACATGTCTCAATTCCTTGAGACCCGAGTTAATTCCAAATCCGGTCTCAGTGCCAAGCTAAATGCAACACAGCCCACGGCTTTCTCCCCCTTCCCTCCCTCGTGGATCCTTGCACATGGCTCACTTTCCATTTTTATAAATTTTATTATAACTGACAAGAGAGCAAAGATCAATGAAACGGTTAGATGGTCTCTCCACAGTCCTGTGGTTCTCAACCTTCTGGCTCTTTCAATACAGTTCCTCATGTTGTGACCCAACCGTAAAATTATTTTCGTTGCTACTTCTTAACTGTAATGTGGCTACTGTTATGAATCGTCATGTAAATATCTGGTCTGCAGGATGTATTTTCATTGTTACAAATTGAACATCATTAAAGCATAGTGATTAATCACAAAAACAATATGTAATTATATATGTGTTTTCCCATGGTCTTAGGCGACCCCTGTGAAAGGGTTGTTTGACCCCCAAAGGGGCCGCGACCCACAGGTTGAGAACCGCTGCTCCACGCCCTTTCTTGATCCCAACTCATTTATCTTCTCGCTACAGGTTCGGTTCTGAATGAAAGAACAAACGAGTGAAGAAATAGATGACTTCATCAGAGCCACCGACACGAAGCCAACTGGCCGCCCTCGCTCTCCCCGCTCTTCCAGGGCCGCGGCGGGCACCCAGGGGCGGAGCAGCCGCCCAGACGCGGGCATCAAAGGGCCAGAGGGAGAGGGACCCGGGACCCAACCACCAGATCCATCAGCCGCGAAACCTCAGGAGGGCTTTCTTCCTCGTAACGTTTTTATAATTAACCTACAAACCTAAATTCTGTGGCAAAGAGCCCAGCGCAGAATCCCCGAGCAGTCACAAAGCCCCCACTTCCCAGGCCGCCTCGCAGCCCTGCGCCCACGGCTGCTCATTTCCGCTCCCGGCGCTGAGGAGGAGGGGGACACAACCCATCTTCAAGCCGCGGCCTCAAATCTAAACCTGCTCTCCAGGGCCCTCGCGGCTTTCCCAGCCCGGCCTCCGCATGGCACAGATAAGAAAAGCGAGGCCCAGGGAGGCAGCGACCTGCTCAAGGTCACACAAGGTCAGAGGTGCAGCTGGGACCACACGCCCCTGCTCCTGCCTCCAGGAGAGGTGAGGGTGTGCCCGGCATGTCTGCAGGTGCCTCCTCCATGCAGACAGACACCTGGTCCACCCCCGGGCCCCTGGTTTTGATCCTGCACAGCGGGGGGCAGGCAGGACGGGATGGGCCTTGTCCCTGGGAGTCCAAGCCCAGCCGTGTACCTGGCTGGGGCCCTGGCTCCCTGACCTGCCCAGTGACCTGCAGGAACCCTCTAACACTCCGGGGAGACCCCGCAGGGAAAGTGCCCCTGGGACAGCCCAGACTTGCTATTTCCCGCCCTGACTTCACGCCCTGACCAGCCAGCAGACTGGACTTTCTCAGTCCAGCGGCCCCTTGGTCCAGCTCCTCCTGTGGGGCCCAGGCCCACCTCTCCTCGATGCTGCAGCTCATTAACCAGGCCACGGCCATGCAGCAGCCCAGTGCCAGCTCTCCCGTCACACTCACGGCCCCAGGAACCGGGTGGGGGGCTGAGGTGGCCCCAGAAAGTGAGGAGCACAGTGGGGTGGACGGGTGGATGGAGGACAGACAGTGGTCACAGGGGAGCCGGCTGGAGAAGAGTCCCGAGGGTTCTGGGAAAGCATTCTGAAGAGGCAGGTCCCTCCCCTCCCACAGCGCCCCACTCCCCACCAGCCCCCAAACACAGCCCCCAGGCCCAGCCCTCAGTCCCCTCGCCCCTCCCTGCATCGGGGTGTGAATGGCCCTGCGGCCCTGGCCCTGGCCCTGCCTGTGAATGTCCTATAGCCTTAGAGTCATTTGTGCCAAAGAAAATGCCCGAGGTGCTTTATGGACAAAACAGAGAGGGAAGCTGGTGGGGCTGCAGGGAGCGCTGGCCAGCGCTCACCCCGCCCAGTCACCCGCTGCCCTCGCCAGGTGGCCCGGGCTCACACACCCACACCTGGCGCTCTACCTGTGAGCCAGGGCTCCAGAGCGGACGGCCCAGCGCCAAGAGGCCGTGGCTCAGCCTGGAGCCGGGTTACAGGCCCAGCTGGGAGGAGGCAGCTGGAGACACAGGGACTGGAATAGATGAGTGTGTGAGTGTGTGTGTGAGTGTGTCTGAGTGTATATGTGAGCGTGTATCTGTCTGTGAGTGTGTGTGAGTGTATGTGTGTGAGTGTGTGTACGTGTGTGTGTGTGAGAGAGTATGTGTATGAGAGTGTGTATGAGTGTGAGTGTGTCTGTGAGTGTATGTGTGTGTGCACGTGTGTCTGTGAGTGTGTGTGTGTTTGTGTGTGTGAGAGTATGTGTATGAGAGTGTGTATGAGTGTGAGTGTGTCTGTGAGTGTATGTGTGTGTGCACGTGTGTCTGTGTATGTGAGTGTGTGTGTGTGTTTGTGTGTGTTTGTGTGTGTATGAGAGTGTATGAGTGTGAGCGTGTCTGTGAGTGTATGTGTGTGTGCACGTGTGTCTGTGTGTGTGTGAGTGTGTGTGAGCATGAGTGTATGTGTGTGTATGTGTGCGTGTGTCTGTGAGTGTGTGTGTGTGTTTGTGTGTGTGAGTATGTGTATGAGAGTGTGTATGAGTGTGAGTGTGTCTGTGAGTGTATGTGTGTGTGCACGTGTGTCTGTGTGTGTGTGAGAGTGTGTGTGAGCATGAGTGTATGTGTGTGTGTGTGTGCGTGTGTCTGTGAGTGTGTGTGTGTGTGTTTGTGTGTGTGAGAGTATGTGTATGAGAGTGTGTATGAGTGTGAGTGTGTCTGTGAGTGTATGTGTGTGTGCACGTGTGTCTGTGTGAGTGTGTGTGTGTTTGTGTGTGTGAGAGTGTGTGTATGAGAGTGTATGAGTGTGAGCGTGTCTGTGAGTGTATGTGTGTGTGTGCGCGTGTGTGTATGTGAGTGTGTGTGTGAGAGTGTGTGTGAGCATGAGTGTATGTGTGTGCGCGTGTGTCTGTGAGTGTGTGTGAATGTGTGTGAGAGTGTGTGTGCGCGTGTCTGTGTGTGAGTGTATGTGTGAGTGTGTGAGAGTGTGTGTGAGCGTGGGTGTGTGTGAGTGTGTCTGTGAGTGTATGTGTGTGTTTGTGTGTGCGTGCGTGTGTCTGTGAGTGTGTGTGAGTGTGTGTGGGGGGGGGGGGAATCTTGATTAACGTATAGTTTAACTCTTCAGCTAAACACACAGGCCGTCAGTCACAGCCATTCCACCAATGGCCATAACCCAGAAGATGAATAAAGGGGAAACCGCTCGGTTGGGGGTCTGAGCAGGGAGCGCTGTGATAAACCGCTATCTGGCCTGCGGCGCGGGCTCCCCCAGCAGCTGCCCATCCAACGCCCCAAGGCCAGAGCAGCTCGGGCGAAGGGCACGGCCTCCCCCCTCAGGGCCTCCGTGAGCCTCAGCCTGGCCTGGGGGTGGGGGAGCGCCCTGGGCCACTCAGCACAGGGGCTCCGACCTCAGGTGCCAGGGCCCAGGCCCCCACGGTGCTGCCCTCCAGGAGCCCAGGCCTGGGAGCTGCCTCCCGGCGACCGGACCTCCCGGCCCAACCAAAGGAAGGAAGGCCAAGCGGCGCCCTAGACGCCACCCGGGAGGCGGGCGGACGGCGTGGCGCGGGCCTCGTCTAGAGCCTCCACGCCAGGCGGGTGTCCGGGAGGGCTCCCCCCACCCCCCGTGGAGCCCAGAAGGAGATGGGGTGGTCATGCCGCCGGCTGGTCCGCAGAGGGGAGGCCGGGGGCCCTGGGGGGGCAGCGGGCACCTGGGACAGCACTGACCCTCCACAAACCGCTCGTCTCCCGGGCTAACGCTTTCCTTCCACGGGAGGGAAAGAAACCAACGTGTTTCTGAAACAAAGCGAGAAACACCGGGCCTCGCAGCGCTCTGTGCCCGGAAGGCTTGCCCAGGTCCCGGCGCCCACCTCGCCGAGCGGAGGGCCGCCTCCCAGGTGGGCAGGTGTGCCAACAGCAGGCAGCCCGGGCCCAGGTCACTGACAAGTCCGCGTGGCGAACTTTACAGTAAAAATGTGCCAACTTCCAACGTCCCTCCCCTCCCTCCTGGCCCCAGCCTCATGGTAGCGAGGCTGTGGGGCCACGTGAGCAGCTGGAAGTGGGCACGGGAACAAGGAGGCGGGGCCGCGTGGGCACAGACAGAGCACCATGTAGGACACAAGGATGGACCTGATTGTGCTCCCGTCCGAGAGCAGGCAGCTGTCTCTAGAACAGGGGTGGGCAAACTTTTTGACTCGAGGGCCACAATGGGTTCTTAAACTGGACCGGAGGGCCGGAGGAAAAGCATGGATGGAGTGTTTGTGTGAACTAACATAAATTCAAAGTAAACATCATTACATAAAAGGGTACAGTCTTTTTTTTTTTTTAGTTTTATTCATTTCAAAGGGGCCAGATCCGGCCCGCGGGCCGTAGTTTGCCCACGGCTGCTCTAGAACCGTGGGATACACCGGGCTTCCACTGGAGAAACTCCTTCTGGGTGTTTTCAGTGAAATGAGGACACACAGGCGTCTATTGACCTTTTCGCAAAGTCACGCTTGGCGTCTCTTCCCCTCCACGAAGTCAGGAGGCGCTTGTTGACACTGGCCAACCACCGTGACCGGTTCTGTGCGCCCGTGTGCGGTGACGGCTCTGCCGTGCTGCATCGGCACAGCCCGGGCCAACCCGGCCCTGCTCCTCCCGGCTCCTCATGCTCCGTGTTGCCATGTGAAAGCTGGAAACGTCTCCTTCCGGGTGGATAAGAGACTGGGGTCTGAAGACTTTAATGCGAGTTTCTGGGCAGATAAGTTATAACATGAAGGCGTGACTGGGCGTCACACAGCAGTGAGGTCCTGGGGGGAAGAGGGGGGCGTGTTCTCCCAGGGGGCAGACGCCTGGACACCACTGGCTTCAACACACCCCAGGGCGCCCCGAGGTGGGGGGACGGGGACCTCTTAAGTCTTACTGTGGTCTACACTTACTATTGGGCACCAAGAAAATATACACCCTTTTTCCCCCACAACCTAACTCAGCATTTTCTATTTGGTCGCTGCCACAATACAAATACAGCTTCTAGCGCTGGCTGGTGTGGCTCGGCCTGTGAACTGAAGGGTCCCAGGTTCGATTCCCAGTCAGGGCACAGGCCTGGGTTTTGAGCTCAGTCCCCAGTGTGGGGCGTGCAGGAGGCAGCTCATCCGTGATTCTCTCTTCGTGGATGTTTTGCATCTTCTAGGATGTCCTCCGGGACGTTTTTAGAAGCAATGGCTCCTCATAGCCTGCCCGGAGGAAGCTGTGCCCCAGGGGAGAGGCGTCCTGCTGAGCGAGCTGCCCCGACGCCCTGGCTCATGTGTCCACGTGTCCAAACTGCGCCTCACAGTCCCCACCCGGTCGTCCCAGCTCCGGGTCAGGAAAGGCGGCTCTGGCCTTCGCTTCGCTTCGCTCTGGGCTGTGGTCCCAGCTCTGGAACCTTCTCACCGGGAGGCACGTCCCTTTCCTGGTCCAGAGGGAAGTCCATTCGAGGGGAGGACCCAGCCCGTCCCCTGCACCCAACCCTGGGGCTGGCGGGACTGTCTGGGGGGAGGGAGCGGCGGGTTCTGCTTCACCTCTGCGGCTCCCGACCTGCGCACCCCAAGGGGACCCCACGGGCAGGCGCAGGGGCGGACGCGTGAGGGCGGGTGTGGAGGGGCCAGCCTGTCCATCAGCGTCGCCGTGGCCAGATGTCCGAGGAGGAAACAGCTACAGCTGCTCAAAAGGGACGTAAACTGCACAGAAATGAACCAAGGCCTATATTGGCCAGAAAACTGACTATTTTTAAAAATATATATATTGTTGATTGACTTCAGAGAGGAAGGGAGAGAGAGAGAAACATCAATGATGGGAGTCATGGATCGCTGCCTCCTGCACGCCCCGCACTGGGGATTGAGCCCGCAACCTGGGCCTGTGCCCTGACCGGGAACCGAACCCTGACCTCCTGGTTCATAGGCCAACGCTAACCACTGAGCCGTGCCGGCCGGGCTAAGATCCATTCTGAAGGGCCCTGGGCCGCCTTTATCATGCATTACGTCTCGCAGGAGGCCCGGGCTCACCTTTTGGGATTCGGGGAGCGTGACGGGTCGTCCCAGAATAATGGAGTCGGTACGGATGAGTGTGCCTCATACAGGGACCTCGAGATTTATTCCCCCAATTATCTCCCTTTCAGTCCCTTCCAGCCTGACGTGAGCCCTTCCACCAAACGACGTGTGCGCTGTTCAGAGCCGGCAGGTGCTGTGGGCCGAAGGTCCCCCAAACCGGGGAGAGTGCGGCTGGGGCGAGGCCACTCGGAGCCGTGTTTGAGCTGGACCCTCTGGCTCGGACTCCAGAGGCGAAAGGTTTTCTCCAGGGCGGGGCGGCCTCTGCCCCACGGAGGCCACTGCAGGGCCTTGTTTATGTCCCGGGACGCTCACACCCTGCGATTGTTCCGCCGCCTGCCTCCCTTAAATATTAACTCTGTTTTCCAGCCGCACACAGCACGCCCGTCGCTGACCCGGGTGGGGGCGGGGGCTTCTAAACCAGCTAACCCTCTGAGACGGGCCCTCTGTGCGGGGATGGGACGTGGACCCGGCATCTTCCAGGACCGAAACCGAGGTCACTCTTCACTCACTCCGCATTGTGGGACCCAGCCTGTGGCTTCGGGTCTGCGGGACAGGGAGAACAGAGGGACCCCACACATCAGCCGCCACAGCCCTGGCCACACCGGTCCGTGTCCCTTCTGGGGCTGGGGGCCCCCTGAGTGTCCAGGAGAAAGGGAACCAGGAATCAGGGCCACACCACGGCGATCATGCTGGGGGCCCCGGCTCCCAAGCTTCCGCCGTCTACCCAGGCGCCCCTTCCGGGCCCTGGCCCTGCTCCCTGCCCCTCAGGGAGCTCCCAGCGCCTGCAGGAGCCGCTCCCAGCCCAGGCTCCAGGCTAGCGGGATGGACAGGAAGCTCGCCTCTCCGAACGGGGCATTGGTGGGGCCTGGCCACGCGGGGACATAGGCAAGAAGGTTCCAGGACCCGCCAGCTCCCCGATCCTCACTCCCAGACGGCCCCTCTGGGGCTCTGACACATGCCAGCTTTGTCCTCCATGATCGACAGCCACGCTGCCCCCGTGGCTCCTGTGCTGTGAAGGGACCTGCCCAGGGCCCGGGGGCTGTGTCTTCTGCAGGACGTCCCACCCAGGGGGCGGCATGCCCACTCCTCGGGAGGGAAGGAGCTGCAAGGGCTGCGTTTGGAGAGTGGCCACGGCCCCCAGAAGGGAGAGCGTGTGGCAGCTCTGGCCACGGGCACCTTGCAGAGCAAGGACATCCCAGGGCCCTGGGGAGGGACTCGCCCCCCGAAGCACAGGAGGTGCTCTCTTTGTTTAAACATATTTTTATTGATCTCAGAGAGGAAGGGAGAGGCAGAGAGAAACATCCAGGATGAGAATCACGGATTGGCTGCCTCCTGCACGCCCCACACTGGGGATGGAGCCCACAACCCGGGCCTGTGCCCTGACAGGGAATCGAACCGTGACCTCCTGGTTCCAGGTTGATGTTCAACCCCTGAGCCACGCGGGTCGGGCCCGGGAGGGTCTCCCAGACCCAAGACCCTGTCAGGCTGACGGAGGAGCAGATCCTGCAGGGGGTGGCTGAGCAGGGCTGTGCCCAGTGCAAGACACGTGGGGAGGCACGGAGCTGGAGCAGGGCGCCCGCGGCCCAGAGCACGGCCAGCTCGCAGGGCGCTCAGGGCTGCGGGGGTGGCTTCCTGCCCAGAGCCCGGCTCGAGGGAACACAATGGCCTTCTTCACCACTTCCAGCCGTCAGAAGCCTCAGCGTGGGACCCGTCCTGAACTGCACCCCCCCACCCCCCCTGCCAGGGAAAGGCACTGTCAGCGTCACAGAGGCCACAGGCCGCCAGGCCCAGAGGCAGCAGTGGTGGTGTGGACCCCGCACCCCTGCTCCTGCTTCCCCCCTAACCACCGCGGGGGCCATCTCCTGCCGTGGCCCCTGAGCCTCCTCCCGGCTCCAGGAGCCCTGCAGGCGCAGTGCAGGCGGGGGAGAGGGGGTGCGGGGGGGGGGGGACTGGGAGCCAGCTCCCTGCACCCTCATTCCTGGCTCAGCCGCCCTTTCCAGCTCCTGAGCCTTCTGCCAACCACTTACCCTGGCTGAGCCTCAGTTTCCCCACCGGGCTACCCCCGACCCCAGGGGCGTCCAGGCCTTGCCTGGGCCTCCTCAGATGCCTGCCCCTCCCCTCCCCTCCCCTTTCTTCCCCTCCCACCCAGTCCGACTCCGCCAAAAGGGTTTTCCTAATCAGCCGGCTCATTTCCTGCCGCAGCGTCCACATCTGAAGTGCCCTGTTGTTCAGGCCCTGTGGCCGGGCTTCCTGCTCTCCCGCGGCCGCACCGACAGCGGTGGGTGAGGACAGCGGCCCAGGACGGTCAATGATTAACCCTCCCCAGCAGGCAGCACCCCTCCCCCCTCAGGAGATGCTCACCCCTTGCTCCCGTTCAGCGAGCCTGGCCGCTGCGACCAGGGAGCCGGTGCCCGGGCTCCGAGTCGCCACCAGGGACATGAATGCCCTCGCAGGGCTGGTCGCCACCCGGGCCCCGCACACGCTCCACGCCCACAGCCCGGCCGCTGACCTTCCCCGGCCCTGCGGGCTGCCCTCTGCTCCCCGCTCCGGCTCCCCCTCCACCTTCCCCTCCGGACCAGGCTTCCAGTCTCCCGTCCCCTCACTGAGGCCGTCAGGGCACTCTCCCCGCCTCCTCCCTCCGCGGCCCGCAGCCTGCCTCCCTGAGACCTGATGGGAGTGAAACGGGGGGCCAGGAGCCAGCGCCTCAGTGAGCTGATGGGAACTGCAGCGAGCACTGGCCCTTCTTCTCTCGCTCACTCACTCGACATCACCCTGGTTTCCATCGTTTACGCTCCTTCCTGGTCCCCCTCAGAGTCCCGGGGGACGTCCCGGGGGCTGGGCTGTGTGGTTTGGTCAGCGATGCAGTTTGCTGGATCTCGGACTGTAGGTGGGAAGAGAACGCAAAGTAAAGGGCGACTCCCTCCCAGGAGCCCTGGAGAGCGGTTCTAGGGCGGGTTCTAGGGCGGGTTCTAGCGCGGGTTCTAGCACGGGTTCTAGTGGGGGAAGCGGGGGGGGGGGGGCAGCCTGGCCCTGCCAAGGCATTAGGGTGAGTTCATTAAATGTTTGACAAAATATAGCAGCTAATTTTTTAAGAATATGTTTTTACTGATTTCAGAGAGGAAGGGAGAGGGACAGAGAAACATCAATGATGAGAGAGAATCACCTGTGGACGAAAGGGGCCACATGCTGACCTGACAGCTCAGGGAGGTCTGCATGGTGGGCTTGCAAACTCAGAGACCTACAGTCACCACAAAGGATGGTCCGAAATTAAACTTTAACTAAAGCAGTGATGGTGGGCAGTTACCTCCTAGGCCGGTATCCTCACTGACAAGGTCAACCTTTATCTTATCTGTCCTTTTGCATCTATGATAACATACCCTTGAAATGTCTGGGTAACTTGTAACTTCCCTTTTTCTGGAGCCCCTGGGGCACAACCAAATGTGCTGGGCGCCAGGACAGAGACCACAAATTCCTTCATCGTCATGTTCATTGTTCCTGCACCCACCTAAGTATGTGTCTATCATTTTACTTTTTATCCAATCCCAACCCCCCCCCCCCCCCGCCCGCTTTGCTTTCTCCCACCTCTAGTCTATCACCAATGGGTTTCATGTAACTCACCTACGTCCCTTCCTTTGATTGAAATGTATAAATACAGATGTAACCCGCCATTCTCCGCAGCATTATCTCAAAGAGGTTCTGCTTCCCGGCAATTATCAACAGTCTGGCTCAAATAAACTCACAAAAATTCTTTACAGGTTTGAATGTTTTAATGTTAACACATTGATCGGCTGCCTCCTGCACGCCTCACTCGGGATTGAGCCAGGCATGTGCCCTGACCGGGAATCAAACCATGACCTCCTGGTTCCTAGGTCGACACTCAGAGCCAGAGCGCTAACTTCAGTGGATACTGCTGTGCGGCCTGAGAATGACGCTATAAACAGCCCAATGGCCTTGGCAGAAGACAGGCTCCCCACCCCTGCCCTAGAGCAAGGTCTTCCCTGAGGGGGGGGGGGCACCCCAGCCTGTGCCTGGAGGGGTCCTGTTCCCAAGAAGTCCTCAGCCACCGAGGTGACCCGGGAGCCCACTAACACAGAAAGGCTTCCCCTCTGTGTGTGTGTGTGGGGGGGGGGGGGGGGTCCTGGGCCCCGGATCCCAGCCTCGATGATGGTTTCAGAGGCCAAGGCAGGTTCTGGCCACTCGCGACAGCTCACTCAGTGACCATAAAATCACAGTGGCTGACTCTTAGCCCTGAATTCAGGACCCAAGAACCTGCAGGAGAGTCCAGGACCCATCCTGAAGGCGCCCTCAGCCCCTCCCCACGCCTGCAACTTCCTTACCCCCCTCCCAAACCTTGAGGGCCCCTCAACAATGCCGGCTTCCCAGGACTCCAGCAATCACAGGTGACGCCCCAAACCTCCCTGCCCCTCCCCGCGGGAGTCCCTTCGCTCCGGCTCAGACCACACACCCTGCGCCTCCCCCAGGAGACACCCAGGAGGGACACCTCTGCGGGCTCCAGGCTCCCCAGCCGCCTTTTCAAACCAGAAGCCAGAGGGCAGGGAACCCAACACCCTCCAATAAGCTCAGCTGCCTTTGCAGACACAATGCTGCCCCTTCGCTTTCACTCTGAGCCCCACAACCCCCCTGCCCCGGGCCTCAGCCGGTCCTTGGGGACTGTGTCTCAGGTGTTTACGATGGAGCCTCCGGGCTCCGCACTCACCCCCCAGGAGGTGAAATCGCCCCCCAGGAGGTGAAATCGCCCCCCAGGAGGCTGCTGCTTCACCCCCAGCAGCTCCGGTTTAACGCCCGGGAGTCCAAGTTGCTGGGAGCAGGAGGGTTAGCGCGTAGGGGAGGGTGGGGAGGTCGGTGGCAGGGAGAGATGCCAGGCCCTGGGCACTAACCGGGGCTGAGGCCTCGATCCAGGCCAGAAACGGGGCTCCCTGGCGCCTCACTCTCCCCTGGGCCTGACCAGCCCCCACCCTGCTGCAAGCTCACCCCGAAGCCCGAAGTTAAAGACTCCAACGCAGAACGAACGCCCTTGTCCCTCAGCAGCCGCCCTCGGGGAGCTGTCCCGGAGCCGGCTGTCCCACAACCTCTGACCTTGTCCCTGGGCTGCTGGCCTCTCGCAGGATGACCCTGCCCGTGCGGAGCCCCGGGACCGGCTGTCCCTGGGGAGGGAGATACACCCCCGCAGCCGAGCCTGGGTTCCCACCCCCGGAGGGAGGAAGCGTGTGCGGGTGAGCTCCCAGCGGGGCTGTGCCTGCCGCCTCCGTCCTCCCAGCTCTAAATTAGGAAGATTGGGGGTGTCCTCGTGTGTGTTTAAAGCCAAACAGAAATTTCCCGCTTCCCGGCACAAAATTAAACTGAAGTTTATGAAAGGCCTGTAAATGCTCGCAATCAAGCCCATTAGCCAAGCAAAAGGCGCTCGCCTCTCCCGGCACCGCTACGGCACCTGCCTCCTCAAGTTGCTGGAAAAGGAAACCCCGGCTCTAGAGGGGAAAAGAAGAGAGAGAGGAGAGAGGAGAGGAGAGGGGAGGAGAGGGGAGGAGAGGGGAGAGGACAGAGGGGAGGAGAGGGGAGGAGAGGGGAGGAGAGGGGAGAGGACAGAGGGGAGGAGAGGGGAGGAGAGGGGAGGAGAGGGGAGAGGACAGAGGGGAGGAGAGGCCCTCCCTTTTCGCATGGAGGCTGGGGCGGGGGAGAGGGGGGGCGCGAGGGAATAGCGCGGCCCTGGCCCGGGCTCTGGAAGGCGCTGGAACCTGCGCCTGCGTGTCCCTCCCTGTGGCCTCAGGGCCGTGGCCTCGCGTGGCCTCACAGGGTTCTGCTGGGATCAGAGCGTTTCCGCCCCACGGGCTCCGCAAACCCGCACACATGGCGGACATTAGCGTCCCAAGGCGCCTCCCCTGCGAGGGCAGAGCCCCTCTCCCGGGGGAAGCCCACGCTGTCCTCTCCTCCGACAGCGGCTCTCACGTTCCAGGCCAGGCTGGCCCTTCCCACAGGCCCCGCTCCCGCCCGCTCCGTCCCTGGGAGAGAATCCTAAGCCAGGGCAATGCCCGGTGCCCTGCTAACTGCTCTGTTGTTCTGTTGCTGCTGTTGTTCTTAATCCGCCCTGAGGACGTTTTTCCGTAGGTTTTTAGAGAGAGTGGAAGGGAGGGGAGAGACAGAGAGAGAAACACGGATGGGAGAGAGACACATCGACTAGCTGCCTCCCGCACAGGCCCTGAATGGGGCCGGGGAGGAGCCTGCAACCGAGGTGCCTGCCCTCCACCGGAATCAAACCCGGGACCCTTCAGTCCTTGGGCCGATGCTCTATCCACTGAGCCACTCTGGCCAGGGCTCATCCGAACTTTTTCCTGATATCTTAATCACACTTTCAGTGACTTCTAACCCTCATGACACTGAGCACCCTAAGTCTAGTCTGGGGGCCCGGCAGTGCCTATGGCTGCATGCGCTCTCTCATCTCTAACCCTCACGACACTGAGCACCCTAAGTCTAGTCTGGGGGGGCCGGCAGTGCCCCCAAGCGAAGGGGTTTCCGTGGGATGAGGACCTGGATCAAACTCAGTGAGGGCGGAAAGGGGCACAGGGACAGAGGGCCGGACAGGGCAGGACGCGGAGCAGCCGGGGCGCCTCTGCCTCCCCTCGGTGCCCGAACTCGGGTCCCGGACGCCAGTCCCCCCAGAGCAAAGCTGGAGGCGATTCCAGCGGTTTCCGTCCACTGTTTACTCAGAGCCCGTCCGCTCCCTGTGGATCAGCCGCTGCTGCGTTCAGTCAGGGGCTCCTCCCAGGATCGAGGTGCAAACAGTGGCCCTAGGGATGCTCCTCTCCGACAAGCCCCCTCCCCCCAGGCCTGATCGCTGTCTCAGGAGGCCACAGCCTCTGTGTGCAGGGCGCCTGCCTTGGGAGCTGGGCACCTTTCCAGCGGCCATGCCACCCCCTGCCCAGCTCATCCCCCGTGGGGCGGGCTCCCCAACCGCAGGCTCGCCCCACCCTCTCCTCCCACAGCCTCGGGGCTCCCTGGGCCTCACCCAGATGCCGAGGCCTGGATGCGGGGCGCTGGCCGTGTCTGTTCCACCGCGAGCAGGTGCTAAAGGCGGGCCGCGGAGCTAAGTGGCGTCCCTGAACTTGCTGTCCGAGAACCTTCCATGAGCCCAGCCAGGAATGCAGGCGAAAACAGGGCGGGTTCGCGAGTGAATTTGCTCAGACTCTGGCCAATGACATCTGCTCGGCTACTAAGTGAGTGTGAACTTGGTTTAACCGCCGGGTCAGTGGGCTGCAGGGGCGCGGAGCCGTGGGGATGCGGGTCAGTCGGCTGCAGGGGCGCGGAGCCGTGGGGGTGCGGGTCAGTCAGCTGCAGGGGCGCGGAGCCGTGGGGATGCGGGTCAGTCAGCTGCAGGGGCGCGGAGCCGTGGGGGTGCGGGTCAGTCAGCTGCAGGGGCGCGGAGCCGTGGGGGTGCGGGTCAGTCAGCTGCAGGGGCGCGGAGCCGTGGGGATGCGGGTCAGTGGGCTGCAGGGGCGCGGAGCCGTGGGGATGCGGGTCAGTCGGCTGCAGGGGCGCGGAGCCGTGGGGGTGCGGGTCAGTCGGCTGCAGGGGCGCGGAGCCGTGGGGGTGCGGGTCAGTGGGCTGCAGGGGCGCGGAGCCGTGGGGGTGCGGGTCAGTGGGCTGCAGGGGCGCGGAGCCGTGGGGGTGCGGGTCAGTGGGCTGCAGGGGCGCGGAGCCGTGGGGGTGCGGGTCAGTGGGCTGCAGGGGCGCGGAGCCGTGGGGGTGCGGGTCAGTGGGCTGCAGGGGCGCGGAGCCGTGGGGGTGCGGGTCCGTCGGCTGCAGGGGCGCGGAGCCGTGGGGGTGCGGGTCAGTCGGCTGCAGGGGCGCGGAGCCGTGGGGATGAGCCGGCGACGCCACCTGCGACGTGTACGCGCTCCGCCGACGCGGGGATCCCACTTCACGTGACTGACACTGAAGAGCCCTTTTTGGACGGAAAATGACTGTTTCTCTATCCCACTTGCAACACCCTCACCTGACTCCGCACACAGCCAGGAATAAACGTCGCGCTCATTGCAGACGGTGGGGGCCGGGGGTGGGGGGTGCTCCCGGGCACAGCCAGGCCCCTGGGGCTCTGGGCTCAGGCCGGTCTCATTTGTCCCCGTGTCCAGATTCAGCGGTGGCTTGGACAGAATGTCCGGGCCGGGTCTGAGACGGATCCTGGCTGCCAGCCGCGTGCCCGATCCCTCGCGGGGCACTGAGGCGAGGCCGCGTGGCCCCGGCTTCTTGGGAGCGCCCCACTCTCTCCTTCAACGCCCTGCCAAGCGCCTCCCGCAGCGCTCTCCTGCTCGCTCCCAGGGCGTGGGCTCGGGCCAATCGCAGCCCCTGGAGCCCCCGGTGATTAATCACGAGCGGTCCGCCGTAGGGGGGCGGGGGGGGGGCACGTGGCCTAGGTCTGAATCATGCCCTGAGCACCTGGGACCCCGGAAACCCCTGCCCCACGGCCCGGCCCGCTTCCAGGGCCCCAGCCAGCCTCTTCCCGGGTGGATCACCCAGGGGAGCCGCGTCGCTGAGGGAACACCCTGAGGTCCGAGGGCCAGCTTCCTATTGGGTGTAGGAAGGAGCTTGGGTTCGAGGGCTCGGTGTCAGGCCACCACAGACCCTCACCAGGCCGTGGAGGCCGTGGGAAGAGAGGGGAGACTGTCCCCTTGCAGGGTCCCCGCGACTCTCAGAAGGGGGCCTGCCCCCCCACCCCCCCCCGTGCACCCATCAGTCACCCTCCTCCTCGTGCAGGAGCGTCGGGGCTGTGGGGACGGGGCAGGGATGTCCACCCTCCTCCCAGCCTCAGAGGTGCTGCCCAGGGTGACAAAGGTGGACCCAGGACACCGCCCTCATCCCTTCACGTGCCAGCACCCTCTCCATGGGTGTGACCTAATCGAGCCTTGTTTCCCCCCCCTCGGCCTGCCCCAGGCAGACAGGCTGCCGGTCGCGGTGTGAAGAGGCCACTGCCCCTCAGTGTGTGACACAGGCCAGCGGGAGCCTGGGAGCCACCCCCTCCGCAGTCTAAACACACGCTGCTCCCTGGAGCCGCGCCTCACGTCCAGGTGTCTCCCCCCCTGCCCGGCTCTGTGGGCAGCAGGTCTGCGAGCTGAGAGCCGTCTCCTCTCCCGGCAGCCCCTCTGCCTGGATCCCAGAGGACAGGCCACCGGACAGGCCACCGGACAGGCCACGCCCCAGGCCACGCAGGCAGCTGGGCCTCCTCTGAGGTCAGGAGGAACACTGGGTTTCAGCCAACCTTTGACTCACTTGGGCTGGAACCCTGAACCCTCAGGTGGCCTTGCCTTCCATCCCAGAGGCCCCTCCTCTCTGCATCCCTGCACACACTCACACTCACCCACACTCACACATACTCACACACACTCACATGCACACACACTTGTGCACACTCACACATGCTTACACACTCACATGCACACACTCATGCACACACTCACTCACCCGCACTCACACATGCACACACACTCACACTCACCCACACTCACACACTCATGCACACACACTCACACTCACCTACACACTCATGCACACACACACACATGAACACACACTCACACTCACCCACACTCACACATACTCATGCACTCATGCACACACACTTGTGCACACTCACACATACTTATACACATGCACACACTCATGCGCACACACCCGCATGCACACACACTCACCCACACTCACACATGCACACACACTCACACTCACCCATACTCACACACTGATGCACACACACTCACACTCACCCACACTCACACATACATATGCACACACATTCACACATACTCATGCACTCATGCACACACACTTGCGCACACTCACACATACTTACACACATGCACACACTCATGCACACACACTCACACATGCACACACTCATGCACACTTACACACATGCATGCACACACACACTCACACACATACACACCAGCCTCAGGACCCTCACAGGCGGCACTTTCTCTAGTGGAGGACGGGGTCCCCTGAGCTCAAGCAGCCCACAGAGAAGCGCGGGGAGATGACCGGGCGTCCACGGAGAGAGGCCACGCGGAGGGGAGCGAGCGCCAGGCGGCTGGCACCGGGCCTCGGCTCGGGCATCGGCACCGCCAGCCCCGGCCTCGCCCAGGGACGCGGGCGACGCGGTGGCCGTGCTTCCTGTGGGGGCTTTACCGCTGTGACCTCCGCAGAAGCCCAGCTTTTCACAGTCAACAGCCTGCACTGTCGTCTCCTCACCAAACCTGTTTGTCTTCCCTGCACGTCCAGTCCCGGAGCAGAACTAAAAATACTCCCGGGCGGGCGTTTTGGCCGGAGCCACCAGCAGCCTTCGCAGCGCTGAACTTCCTCGTTCCTTTGCCCGGAGCTTAAAGGGAAATTACGGGCAGATCACCCTCAAGGCCCACTTTTCTGGGGAAACGGCCTGTATTCACCACTTTCCTTCTTTGGGTGCCCCAAGATCCTCCTCCCTTCTCGCTTTTTAAAAAAAAAATATTTTTATTGACCCCAGAGAGGAAGGGAGAGGGAGAGAGAGAGAATCATGGATCGGCTGCCTCCTGCACGCCCCGCAGTGGGGATGGAGCCCCCAACCCGGGCCTGTGCCCTGACCGGGAATCGAGCCGTGACCTCCTGGTTCCTAGGTCGACGCTCAGCCGCTGAGCTGCACCGGCCGGGGGGGACTCCCATCTCTTAGTGAAGCAAGTCTCCAGCTGGTCAGTGAGTAGCTGCCGTGAGCTCCACAGGGTGGCTGCCCTCCCAGAGGCCTTCCAGCCCCATCCTCCGCCGCCCCGCCCCCCCAGACTTCCTGTTGTGAGGACATTCCTGGCTCCCAGGTAAACGCCTGCACTCCCAGGCGTGGCCACCTCCCCGCCCTGGCCCCACCCGAGGCTGCCGATCGCTGGACCGGACCGTGGAAGGTCCCAGGGTCACAGGAACACAGCAGAGGGCTCACCCAGGGCCAGCTGCTTCCCCAACCTCACGGTTTATTAATACTCACAAAAACCACCTGAGTACCCACAGTCCCCGTCCACCCATTCAGCGGGCACCAAGAACACCAGGCGAGACAGATAAATCCAGTAAATGCAGCAGGCGCTGACCTTGAGGAGTCCCCATCTGTGGGAAAGACAGATGCAGGCAAGGGGAGCATCTGCCCGCAGGGAGACGGCTAGAGCCCCGGGAGCCCCCTGAGCCCGGGCGCTGGAAGAGCGGGGGGAGGGGTCCCCAGGGCGGGAGGACACGTTGGAGCAGGCCATTGAAGGGTGAGGGACCTGGTCAGACAGAGAAGGAGAGGGTTCAGCCGGAGGGGTCGGGAGGCCTGAGTGGGTCCGTTTCGTGGCCTCCATCAGGAGTCTGTGCTAAGGTGACCCCGATCGCTATGGCGCAGCGGGTCAGCCCCGGGCCCGGACCACAGTGAGGACAGGAGGCCTGGAGTGCGAGACGGGAGTATGTCCAAAACTCCGTGACCGAGAGCGAGCGTGTTTGCATGCGGCATTTAAGGCATCAGAATTAAGGAGATCCTTGGTGAACAAAATACTGCCTTTTTACCTGAGGACGGGACCAGCATTACTGATGCCACCTTTTGTGTCTGACTTTTTCCCGTTGAAATGCAACTTTTTCTGTGTTCACTGCTGTGGGTGTGTGTACACGTGTGTGGGTTTGTTTCACGTGTTCACCGCTGTGGGGGTGTGTACACGTGTGTGGGTTTGTTTCACGTGTTCACCGCTGTGGGGGGGTGTACACGTGTGTGGGTTTGTTTCACGTGTTCACCGCTGTGAGTGTGTGTACACATGTGTGGGTTTGTTTCACGTGTTCACCGCTGTGAGTGTGTGTACACATGTGTGGGTTTGTTTCACATGTTCACCGCTGTGGGGGTGTGTACACGTGTGTGGGTTTGTTTCACGTGTTCACCGCTGTGGGGGTGTGTACACGTGTGTGGGTGTGTGTCACGTGTTCACCGCTGTGGGGGTGTGTACACGTGTGTGGGTTTGTTTTTTACCAACAATTCCCCTTATTTCTGGGGGAAGGAGAGAAACACCACAACTCGGGAGAAACGGTTGAACCTCAGCTCGTCCAAGCCTGTCCAGGCCTCCAGCGAACGGGCCAGAGTCCCTCCGCCTTTTGGAAAAACCAGGACATTTGTCACGAAACACGGCAGCTCCGGGGAACACCGCTCCCGCCCTTTCCTCTCGGCCCAGCGTCCAGGCCCGGCCCGGCTGGCTGCGGGCGGATGCGGGTGCGGATGCGGGTGCATCCTGCTGGGAGCCCGCGGCGCAGGAAGCCGCAATCACAGCCGCGGGCAGCCGGGCGGCCAGGACTCCGGCTTATCGGGAGGCGGTACCTGGGGTGTGTCTGGGAATTAATCAGATCGCAGGTTTCAGAGGAAAAGGGAGGAAGCGACGCCCACTTTGCTGGTGCCCAGCACTTTCCCCGAAGGCACGGGCAGAAGCAGACGGGCCCCTGGGCACCGGGAGGCTTCCTCTGCGCCCTCCGACCCGTATCTTCCCAGCAGGCCCTCCTCTCCGGCCACTGGGACTCCTCCCAACGTCTCAAGCTCATTCCCACTTGGAGGTGGAGCTCCTCACGCTTGGATCCTGGCCAGGAAGTGAACTTGTTTCAAAGTTAAAGGGAGATTTCTAATTTCTCTTGAAGGTTCCGATTTCAACTCATTTTAAACCAAATGTGCCACAAGCAACTAAGGATGTAAAATGTGTGCTCACGGAGTCCTGCCGGCCTCACCACACCACACGGGGTCTCGGGTTCGCAGGGACCTGCCCTGCCGGAGATGCACCTGAGGCCCCGTCTGCTCTCCTGGGGTGCTCTCTGGGGACCCCGCAGCAGCCACGGTGCTGGCTGTGCTTCCAGAACCACGAGTGGGCCCTGTGAGCCAGGAGCCCGGCTCTCCGCTCAGCCCACAAGTACCTGCTGACGCCGAACAGACCAGAGGGGACGGGCTCTGAAGAAAGGTTTCCCTCCCGCGACCCTGAAAGAGACCCGATTGCTGCCCGAAGGGCCGGATGGAAAGGTTTAGACAGAAATCACAGGACCCCGGGGATGAAAGGGCCCACCCTCGGCTTCTGTGGGTGGTGGAAGCCTGCTCACCTCGCAGCAAGAAAGCGTTAGAAATGCACAGCACACCTGCTGTGTCTCTGAGGTCCACTCTGATCCTGGTGTCTTCATCGGAACACGGGCTGGAGCTGGTGGAGTGTCCCGACGCGCCCTCCTTCCTGTCCACGGCAGCTTCCCTGACCTGTTTCTCCTCCTCCACCGCCTCCAGGGAGCCCTCCATGCAGACCCCGGGGCTCTCCGTGAAGACCCACCTGCTTCCCAATCCCCACCAAACACCAGGTGTGCACCTGGGAGGGCCTCACTGCCCGGGACCAGCTCCCCACTCCCTGAGGTCCCGCCTGTGGGAGCAGCACCAGGGGCTCATCAGTGCCCCACACAGGCCCCTCCCCACCTCTTGTCCTGAATTCCCTCCCTTCCCCCCCCCCCCCCCTGCCAGCTCCCACAGCCAAAGGGGGAACAGCAGAGCCGCCTGGGGAGCAGGAGCCGTGGGTCAGCCTCCCAGGCGGGGCAGCCCCTGGGTGGTGAGGATCCCGTCACCTCAGACCTCGTTGCCTTAGAATCCCCTCCACACCTGCCGCCTTCTAAGCCCACCTCCCAGGAAGCCTGTCTCTGCGCCCCACATCCCGGCTGGGTGAGCCCCTGCTCCAGGCTCCCGGCATCGCGGGCTCACCTGGCCCCTGGAGCCTCCCATGTTGCATTCACAGCTACACTTTTCCTCATCGTCTCACCTACACCTGTGTCCACCTGTGTCTCTCACTTCCCGCCTAGGCTGCTCCTCAGCAGTCGCCTCAGCCCTGATCGCAAGATGAGGAAGGAAGGAAGGAAGGAGGGAGGGAGGGAGGGGAGGGAAGGAAAGGAGAAGGGATGGGGAGGGAGGAAGATGTCCACCCACAGCGGCCAGCAGATGCTCACGTTGGTCTCAGCGGCGGCTCCCCTGGCTCCCAGGCTCTGATTGCCACGACAATTGCTATTTGTCCACCTGCGTCCCCTCGGCCACAGCTCTCTCACCGCCTCCCCCCAAGAGCCGAGGGGACGGTTGGATGTGGGCACCAGCCTCGGAGCTCCCTGTGACCCCTGACCCTGACTTTCCCACGCTCCCGCAGCTGGGCAGAGGGAGGGCCCAGTTTGCTCTGGATCCCTCTGGGGTCTGCGGACCCCCAGGCAGGGGGCGGGGTCCAAGTGTCCGTGACTGGAGCCCTGGTTCCCTCCTGTCCGCCCAGGAGGAAGATGGACATGGGCTGACCTGTCCCATCAGGCCCTGCTCCCGCCACACCTCCTTTGGGGGGAGGCTGGGTGGTTTGTGCAGAGAAGCGAGAGTGATGAGCGGCAGGCTGGCCCCTCCTGTAACCCTGAGCACCCACAGGTGCGCCCCCGTCACCCTGACCTCTCCCCAGCTGAGGCGCCGCGATCCCGCCATCTTCCCCTAGAAGATCCCACTCAGCGGGAGGGAAGCCCACGCTTCGCGGGTGGAGGGGCAGAGGGGACCCGGGCTGTCCTGATGGCCCAGGAGCCTGAGGCGCGGGCAGCGCAGTGTATAGGCGAGAGCGGAGCTGACCGTGAGGCTCCCACTTCGGGGCCACTCTCAGCGGCACGTCCCTCCTGGGCCGGCTCCCACCTTCCCGACCAATCGGACTCTCAGGACAGGCCACTGCCATGAGTGACGAGGGCAAGTGTGGGGGCAGCGTGGGCGTGCTCCCCAGGAATAGACTCTTCACGGCGCGGCCTCCGACGAGAAAGGAGGCGAGTTTCCCCCCTTTGGGATGGGAGCGGTAACATTCAGAGGAGGATTTCAGGAAGGGCAGCCCCTTTGGGTCCAGGAAGATGTTCTGCAGAAGCCGGGTCACCTGGCAGCCCCTGCACCTGCTGCCCTGCCCGGCGCTGCCCTGCCCTGCCCTGCCCTGCCCTGCCTGGCCCTGCTCTGCCCGGCCCTGCCCTGCCTGGCCCTGCCCTGCCCGGCCCTGCCCTGCCCGGGCCCGCCCTGCCCTGCCTGGCCCTGCCCTGCCCGGCCCTGCCCGCTCCGGTGCTGCCTGGCTGGGGAAATGTGTGAGTCATGAGCGTGATCACAGGCTGACCCTACCCGCTCCCATCATAGACTCAGTGATTAGAGCCGTCAGATTCCAGCTGCCGACGTACTTCCCTCTCCCTTCTGCGTTTTGAGAACCACAGTCCAGAGTGGCCACGGGGGCCCCCCCAGGCCCTCCGACTGTCCACGCTGACTGCGGAGCCCAGGACAGAGCCTTCGGGAGGCAGGAGGTGTGTGTTGGACAAGTCAGTGAGACGGGCCGTCGTCTTCCTTCCCGAGAAGGGGCTCTGCGTCCAGGTCTCCTCGTTTCCTGTGACGTCAAGTACCCCCGTGGACTGGCCACGGGTCTTTCACTCATGAGCCTCCTATGTTGGTGTGGAGGGAGGTGTGAGGGGCCGCGTGTCTGTCCCCGCGTGGCTTGTCTGTGAGTTCTCGGGGAGCGGGGGCTGGGCCCACTCTGGTCACCTCTCAGCGCGGTGCTGGGCGGACAGGAGAGCGGGTCCCTTTGCCAGAGAACTGGGCAAAAACCAGAGACGCAAACTCGAAGGGGCCGCTCTCAGACTCATGCTGGACAGCAGGATGGGACTCAGACCAGGAGTGTCAGGTTTTTAAAAAGCAACCACTGCTGTTCTCTCGACCCTGCAGGTCAGGCAACACCCGGTGCCAGTCCCGGCGGTCAAAACCCACCCTGCATGCTCACGGGAGCCGGTGCCGGCGGTCAAAACCCACCCTGCATGCTCACGGGAGCCGGAGCCGGCGGTCAAAACCCACCCTGCATGCTCACGGGAGCCGGTGCCGGCGGTCAAAACCCACCCTGCATGCTCACGGGAGCCGGTCCCGGCGGTCAAAACCCACCCTGCATGCTCACGGGAGTCGGTGCCGGCGGTCAAAACCCACCCTGCATGCTCACGGGAGCCGGTGCCGGCGGTCAAAACCCACCCTGCATGCTCACGGGAGCCGGTGCCGGCGGTCAAAACCCACCCTGCATGCTCACGGGAGCCGGTGCCGGCGGTCAAAACCCACCCTGCATGCTCACGGGAGCCGGTGCCCAGCGTGGCTGCCTTGTGCCTTCGTGCAGGGGCCCTGTTCCCCATCGTCCTGGGGTACAGGGGTGCAGAGGGGAAGGAGGCCCTGACTCGGGGCTTATGGTAGGAGGACATCCCGGGTGTGAGGTGCTGAGAACCGAACAGGTTGGCAGCAGAGAGAGTGAACTGAAGGCCCCCTCACCCCTCAGTGGTGAGGAACCCGGAGCCCGAGACTGCGCCCTCGGGGCGCCGACCACCTGCAACGCCTCCACCTGCGCGGCTCAGGCTCTCGTCCTTCTTCCCAGACCTTCACACACTCGGCACAACGGCCAGACATCAAACCAAACAAAAAAATAGCCCCTCTGCCGCTTCCAGCTGCACCCGATGGCCTCACAGCCAACTCCGGGAGCAGGACAAGCTGCGGCTTCAGCTCTCACCGGCGAGGGGCTCCGGCCTCCACCCCACCTGGAGGCAGCGTGGCTGCGCCGTCCTCTGTAAACAGCCGTACGTCCGGCTTCTTAAACGCAGCTTAGGCGGCCGGCGTGGCCCAGTGGTTGAGCATCGACCTATGAACCAGGAGGTCACGGTTCGATTCCCAGTCAGGTCAGGGCACATGCCCAGGTTGCGGCTCGATCCCCAGTGTGGGGCGTGCAGGAGGCAGCCGATCCATGATTCTCTCTCATCATTGATGTTTCTCTCTCCCTCTCCCTTCCTCTCTGAAATCAATCAAATACATTTTTTTAAAAAAGCTTAGAATTTTGGATTAAACTGCACCTTTCCCCCATAAATAAAGCTGACACAGCTGTGGTAGCAATCCCATCCACCTTCTTGGTTGGCTGTTTCAGTTCTCATCCCAGGAGGACAGGTGGCTGCAGCCCCTCCACCTGGAAGCTGCGTCATTGCACCCTCATTCTCCTGCCACCCCCATCCCCGCCCCCCCCCAGCAGCCCTCCCCTTGCCCCAGAGAGAGGGTGGCCTTTTCAACGTGCCCTCTGCACCCTTACTTGGGTCTCCCCAGTTTGGCTGTGAGCAAATCCAGGATTTTTTTTCCTGGTGTGTTTCCTGACAATGATTCTGCTACACAGTGTGAATGTTCACCATATGTTGGTTGTGTGGCAGAATACCCTGGCTCCCCTCACGCGGCAGCTTGCTGAGTCATGCTGAGTCAGGCTCCCAGAGAAATGGCCGCCTGGGGTGGTCATCAAACCAGCAGACGCCAAACAAAACAAAACCACCAGCAGACGCCAGGCCACGGCCTGCCCCACGGAGGACGGAGGGTGACGCGGACGGAAGAGTCGGCCGAGACTCCACAGACGACAGCACCACCAGGGCTCTCACCGACACGTCGCCCACTTGTACTGACCTGACCTTTCCCCGCAGGGGAGTGGGGGGGGGCGCTGAGACGAAGCCAGGACAACGCCCGGACTAAAGACCCAGGACTCGGCCAACACGCAAAGCTGACCTCCATCCCCTCCAACCGCGGAGCGGAGCGCTGAGACCTGTGGTTTCAGAATTGTTCCCTGGTGTCTCCGCTGTGGGGCTCCCATTGGAAAGGGAACGAACTCACTCATGCTGATGATAAATAATCATGTTTTTAAAAGGAACCTGGGTCACGTGTGAGTGGCTCATTCCTGGGGTTCCTTCCACGCCCTCCAGAGTCAGAACCTCCGTGGCCCGAGGAAACGGTCACGTGGCCGTAGGAGTCACCGGCCAGGTCTTGTCTGCAGGGCAGGCTCCAGCCACACGTCCACTCCTCTGAGATGCTGGGGGCTCGGAGCTTCTGAATGACCCCAGGACTGCCCAGGAGTCCCTCCCCTGCTGTCAGGAGGCCCCTGTCTCAGCCGCCTTCCAGGGTAAGATGATCTCAGGGAAGGCAGAGAGGGGAGCAGAGGCTTTCACTGGGGAGTGAGCCCCTTCAACAGCATTGGGGAGACCCCAGGATGGTGGTCAGCAAACCGCGGCTCGCGAGCCACCTGCGGCTCTTTGGCCCCTTGAGTGTGGCTCTTCCATAAAATACCACGTGCGGGTGCGCACATACAGTGCGATTGAAACTTCGTGGCCCGTGCGCAGACGTCAGTATTTTGTGGAAGAGCCACACTCAAGGGGCCACAGAGCCGCATGTGGCTCGCAAGCCGCAGTGGGCCAACCACTGCCCCAGGGGGTCCTGGATCTCTGCCCTCAGCAGTGGCACTGCCTCCCTCCCCCACTGGTGGTCTCAGGGAGGGCTGGGTGAGAAGCCGGGACACTCCCCGCCCCCCAGCATCTGTGATGGCCACGTGGGGAGGTAAGGAGACACCTGTCCCGTCTCAGCAGGTATGTCATCAGAGGCCGGCTCTGACAGAAGATCCAGATGAGACCCAGATTCTCCTCACTGAGCGCTCGGCAGGCCCAGGTCTCTGTAAAAACCCCTTGTCATGCCACAGCAAGAGCCAGGAAACGCTCAACCTGGGCGAGAAAGGACGACCGGCAGCTGCCAACGCGGAGCTGACATAAAGTGTTGGGGTTGGAGCTCCAGTGGTGCAATCGGTTAGTGTGCGGCACTTATAAAGGGTTGGGGCTGACGGATAAGGGTTTTATAGCAGCTGTCAAAGCAGTCTTTCCATGAGCAATTACGAACGTGATCAAACAGCAACAGGAAATCTCAGCAAAGAAAAAGAAGACGTAAGGAAAAGGCAGATGGAGATTTCAGACCGGAAACACACAATAGCCAAAAATAAAAAAAACTCGCTGGACGGGCTCAACAGGCAATTGGAGAGGACAGAGGAGAGAACAGGTGAACCTGAAGACAGGACAACAGAAATGACCCAATCTGAACAACAGAAAGTAAACGTAAAAAAAAAAGTGTTTTCTGTGAGACTCTAACAAAAGGTCTAGCATTCCTCGCCACCAGGGTCCTGGGATGAGAGGAACGAGAGAGTGGGGCTGAAAAAAATATTTGGAGAAATAATGGCTGAAATTTTTGCAAATTTGGCAAAAGACCTGAACAGCACTGTGGAGTCAAGAAACTGAGAGAACCTGAAACTGGAAAAAGACAAAGAAATCCGAGCCCCGGTACCTCCAGGGCAAAGTTCCGGAAACTGAAGATCAAGGAAGCCGAAAAGAAGGGGCCACTCATCCGGAGGGACACGCAGCTGGAAGGACCGCTGGCTTCTCCGCGGGAGCCGCGTGGCCAGAGGAAACGGCACATGCGTCACGTGCTGAAGGAAAGGAAGGGCCAACCCAGAATTCCAGACCCAGCAAAGGTAGCTGCAGGAACCAAGGGAACACAAGACTCCCTCAGAGGCAGTAACCAAGAGGACTTGCCAACAGCCCACCTCTCCTAAAGGAGTGTCTAGAGCAGTGGTTCTCAACCTTCTGGCCCTTTAAATACAGTTCCTCATGTTGTGACCCAACCATACAATTATTTTCGTTGCTACTTCATCACTGTAATGTGCTACTGTTATGAATTGTCATGTAAATATCTAATGCGCAGGATGGTCTGAGGCGACCCCTGTGAAAGGGTCGTTCGACCGACAAAGGGGTTGCAACCCACAGGTTGAGAACCGCTGGTCTAAAGGCTGTGCTTGAGCCCGGCCGGCGTGGCTCTCAATCCCCAGTGTGGGGCATGCAGGAGGCAGCCGATCCATGATTCTCTCTCATCACTGATGCTTCTCTCTTTCCCCTCTCCCTTCCTCTCTGAAATATATATATATATATATGTAAAATAAAATAAAGGATGCTCTTGAAACAGAAAAGAAATTCATCAAATAAAGTGCTAGAATGGCAGGAAGGAAAAGGGAAAGTGGGGGTAAATATAATCAACTGGCTTTGGATGTTTGAATTTTCTGAAAACAAACGCCTGGGTCCGCAAGGGTCCCAAGATGGCCCACGGTCCCCGGTGGGCAGCCCGGCCAAGGCAGGCGCACTGAGGGACAGCCGTGCACCGGAGCGCCTCAGTGTGGCGGGTCCCTGCACTGGCGCGTCAGCATGGCCTCAGGAGGCGGGTTCCTGAGTCAGAGCATCCCGAGGGCAGGGCCCTTTGTGGGAAGGGGGTCCTTTTTTCTTTTTTTAGTGGAAGCCATGTTTATTGCGAGAGGCCAGGCCTGGAAAAGGTGCAGCTGGGTCCCAAGCACAGGCTGGTGTCCAGAGCGTCCGCTCCATGTGGCAGTCGGTTTAGTTCAGCGTCCAAGCTAATCAACGTCCAGTTGTCCACATGTGACTCCCACACGGCCAGCAGCCCCGTGGGCGCAGGGGAGCACATCTCCCGGAATCCAGCTCACGCCAGAGAGGAAGAAGAGAGAGACGGAGAGAGAGGGGAAAGGAGAGGGCGAGGGCGAGGGAGAGAGGGAGAGACAGAGAGACAGAGAGACAGAGAGACAGAGAGAGAGAGAGATTCTTGTATTCATAAGGTCCACAAAGTCCTTTGATCTCCGCTGACCTTCTGTTAATAAAGGTCGAGCTCAGTCACTTGATGTGAACTGGGAGGACGGTGAGAACAAGAGTTCCTGGCTCTGGCAGTCCAGCCTGCAGGCCCGGGCAGGTTTCAAAATAAAAAGTCATCATTGCCACCAGGGGTGAAGGTCGCACAGTCTGCCCCATCCCAGGGGCGCGTGGGCCCAGAGGGACCTGGCACTCACCTGGGCCTCCCTCCCCCTCTCTGAGACAGACAGCTCCTGCCGGGCCTAACCTGGAGGGGCCTGCCTGGTGAGCTATTCTCACCCAGTGTGAATGTTTAACCTCCTGCAAGAGGGCCACAGCGCTGCTCTTTTTTCCTGGAAATGGAATGTCTCTGTGTCCCTCGCACAGACTCTGGGAAAAACAGGCGCGGTTGGAAGAAAGCGCATGACCATTCACACGGCCTTTCCTCCCGGGCGCGCAGATGGTCACCCAGGCAGGGAGCAGGCCCCTGGCTTCACAGGGTCAGCAGCACCCGCCCAGAGCTGACCATAGGTGCCCCCTGCCCCCCAGAGCTGACCACAGGTGTCCCCTGGCCCCCCAGAGCTGACCACAGGTGCCCCCTGGCCCCCCAGAGCTGACCACAGGTGCTCCCTGGCCCCCCAGAGCTGACCACAGGTGCCCCCTGGCCCCCCAGAGCTGACCACAGGTGCTCCCTGGCCCCCCAGAGCTGACCACAGGTGCCCCCTGCCCCCCAGAGCTGACCACAGGTGCCCCCTTGCCCCCCAGAACTGACCACAGGTGCCCCCTGGCCCCCAGAGCTGACCATAGGCGCCCCCTGGCCCCCAGAACTGACCACAGGCACCCCCTGCCCCCAGAGCTGACCACAGGCGCCCCCTGCCCCCCAGAGCTGACCACAGGCACCCCCTGCCCCCCAGAGCTGACCACAGGCGCCCAGGGACTGCCTCCCCGCCCTCTCCCTGCAGACAGGGTAGCAGCAGTGACATGTGACAGGCGTGTGGCTGGGGCTGCAGGACCCTCAGGGACTTCTAACTGGGAAGGTGGGGTCTGGGAATAGTGCACGTGTGTGCGCGTGCGTGTGTGGGGGGAACAGAATCTGGGAGTGAAAGCCTGGAAGAATGGGGTAGGGCCGTGGTCGGCAAACTGCGGCTCGCGAGCCACATGCGGCTCTTTGGCCCCTTGAGTGTGGCTCTTCCACAAAATACCACGTGCGGGCACGCATGGACAGTGCGATTGAAACTTCGTGGCCCATGCGCAGAAGTATTTTGTGGAGGAGCCACACTCAAGGGGCCAATGAGCCACATGTGGCTCGCAAGCCGCAGTTTGCCTAGCGGCAGTTTGCTGACCACTGGTAGGGGAAAGCGGAGGGTATCAAACTGTTTTACTTGTTTTTAAAATATATTTGCATTGATTTCAGAGAAGAAAGGAGAGGGGGAGACAGAAACATCAATGATGAGAGAGATTCATGGGTGGGCTGCCTTCTGCACTCCCCGGGACAGGGGAGCGAGCCCACAATCTGGGCATGCGCCCTGACGGGGAATGGAACCATGACCTCCTGGTTCATAGGTGGACGCTCAGCCACTGAGCCACACCCGTAGGGCAAGGGTGTCAAACGATTTTAAAAACAAAAGTCTCTCCCCCAGCCCACCTGAGAGGGCTTGGAGGGGCATAGGACACGTGTCCACGGAACGCCCCACCCCCCTGGCCAGAGCCCCTGGTCTGGGTGTGGGACGCCCAGTGGGGCGCATAGGGTAGCCTGGGAGGGGGGAGGGGGGCGCACACATGGTGTGGGGCGGGAGGGCTCCTCCCCACTGAAGTCATGGATTTGGCTCCCAGCATCCGCAAGGCCGGGGCGCAAACGGGGTTTGGGCCAAACGGCACAATGTGTTTCTTGTTAGGGACTCAAAGCCAGGCCTGGGGTTTTGCTCTGGGGCTGCGTTAGAACATGAGGCGGCAGCCTGACTCTGGACAGCCGACCCTTGTGGCCGCAGATTCCCACAGGGCCATGGTCAGCCTCGGGGGTCTGGGGGCAGGCGGGTGGGGGGTCGTGTCTGCAGCTGGGGTTCCCCCCTTCCCGTGACCGGGGCACCCTGTGGGGGGCAGACCCCAGCCGCGCCCACCCGGGTGGTGCAGACTCAGCGACGCCAGCCCCGCGCCTGCCAGCTCGCAGGCGGCCAGGATTGTTTTCCAAGACGTTATCTCTCGCTCGAGTTAATGTTCTTCTGTTGGCGGCCGGAGCACGAGTCCCAGGAAAGCCCTTGGTGGGAGCCCGGAGCGGCCAGACGGGCACTTGACAGCGTCCAACCGGCCCCTCCGCCCCTTCCCGACCGGCCGCCTGCGCGCGCGGAGCTGAAGGCCGTCTCCCCGAGACCAGGCTGAGCGGCTGCGTCCAGCTCAGCTTCCCGGTGCTCCTGCAGCTCCAGGCGGGCAGGACTCGGGGAATCCGGGCCGGAACCGGGCCGGACCGGGGAGCAGGACTGCTAAGCCCGGGAGGTGGCCGAGGCTCTGTGGGTGCAGTGAGCTATGCGCGCCCAGACGCATGGAGGGCCAGGCGGGTCTTCAGTAGCACCCCGAGGGGGGAAGCAAGCACCCCGTTTGCTTTCGGTGGCTTCGCCCCCTTTCTCTCCCTCGGTGCCCCCATCGAAGGCCGCTCAGTCCAGATCCGCTTATCTGGCTCCAGGGCCAGGGCTCCGCCTGCCAAGGAGTTAAACAAACACGGAAAGCTAGCGCTCGCGTCCCCGTGTAATCCAGATGCCGTTTCCTCGAAACCACAACACGCTCGGCTCCAGAAGATAACAGGCCCGGGACGCGCCTCCGCCCCTGGGCCAGCGGAGGACAGCCCCACCGGGACGCCTCGCCGGACCGGGACCAGTCCTCGCGCCATCGCTCTGGCTGCGGGGAGCCCCGGAGGGCAGGAGAGGCCGGAGTGCCGGCAGCTGGACCTGCGCCTGGGTCTCTCTCCCGCCCCCCCCCCTCCTCCCGGAGGCCGGGCGGGGCGGAGGCCGCTGCATCGCCTTCTGCCCAGGGAGCCGCTGATGCTCTCAGCGGAAAGGCAGCTTAGAAAGGGCTCAGACGCCTCTGTGCTTTCGGGTGGCCAGGAGGGCGCGGGCTGGTCCCCGCCAGCAGATGGGGGCACATCCTCCCGCCCCCGCCTCCCCTGGGCCGGGAAGGGTGCCGTTCTGGAAAAGTCTGGGGTCTTCAGTGCAACCCCCAAGGACTGCCAGGAGGAAGGCCGGGCGGGGTGTGGGAGGGTGTCCTGAGAAGGCATTTTTAGGAGCCCAGTGTCCGCCATGCCCTCCAGGACCCAAAGCAATGAGTACATCCCGCCACCCCCCAGGACAGCCACCTTCGGCCCATCCGCCCCGCCAGCCCCGCCCCAAGACCTCGGCTGCAAACAAATACAGCGAACTCTGGCTTTGGCACCTTCCCAGCCACACTCTCCTCCTGCGGCCAGAAGACGAGGTCTTTGCCCTCCCTCTCCCGGCTTTCTCTCTCTCCCCGCCCCCCTTTCTCTTCCTCCGCGTCCTCCTTCCTTCCCCAAATCGCTGGAAACTTAAGACGCGCGGCGGCTGCAGGTGCGCGCGGGCGGGCGGGCGGCGGGCCGGGGCGGGCCTGGGACCGCGTGCCTCGCGGGCCTTGATCAGCTGGGCGCGCGCGCTGAGTGACGGCGCCGTTGCCATGGCAGCCGCCTGAGCGGCGCCGCGAGGACAAGGCTGCCGGGCGGCGTGAATGGGCGGCGTCACGCGCCTGGCGCCAGCGAGTCTGCTCCGGGCCCCGGCTCCGGCCCCGCCGCGGCCTGGCCCGCGCCCGCCGCCGCCGCCAATTCATCACCTGTCAGGGATCACTCGGGGGGTCACGGGCGGAATGGACACAGCTGTGAGAACAAAACCGGGGGTGAAAGCCAGCGCTCCCCGTCGGGCCAGATGTGCGGGGAGGACCTGGGGGCGCCCCCTCCCCCCCGCAGGCTCCCCGCCCCCATTCACACACACCACCCCCCCTCCCCGCCCCGTGCATCGCGCGCGCCCTGCCGGGGCTGCTTCTGATTAACGCGCGGGGTTGGACACGCTGGATCGGCCTGGGCTGGACCCCGAGGGCCGTGGAGGGCCCCGGAGCCGGTTAGGGGGACTTCCAGGGCCGGCATGTTGCTTTAAACGGGGGGGCGTTGTCTCCACCCCCACCGGAAGCCCTTCACACCTCCCCGCCACCCACGGGTCTCGCCCATGCGGGTGCTCTGCAGCTGGGACCCTCTGAACCGTAGAGGCCTCAGTGCAAAGCCGCGGAGCGCCCCACTGACGAGCCTTTCTCTGCTGGTAACCCACCCGGAAATGCCCAGGGCCGCTTCCCCCACGAAACGTGATTTTTGAGTTTATTCCGCATGGGGCTTGCGAGACAGACCCACCCGAAGCCCGGGTCGTCTTAAATCACTAGCCCACGCAGCCGCGGAACCCCTCGAAGGATCGTAACCGAGTGTAGAACCGGGCAGCGTGGCCATGGGGTCGGTTTAACACAGTCAGGCTGGCTGGACTCGGACATGGCAACTAGAGAAAGACACAACCAGAAAGCTGTCCCCATATTTAGCAATTTTACTACCTCGGGGTACAAGCACGATCCCGGGAGAAGGCCCTGCCTTAACCCACCGCCGGTGTGTGGAGGGCCAGGCCCGGCTCTCGCATCCCGCGGCCAGAGCGAGCCGCGCTGTTGGGTGGGGTGGGGAGGGGAGGCTGGCCCGGAGGTCCGCAGACACACGGTGTCCTTGGGAAAAGCTAGGAACGCGTCAGTGCCCCAGAGCTGCCATGTCCAAGAATCACAAATAATGATGTGAGGATCCCAAAGATGTTTGTTGACGTTGGCTATTCTTGTAAAATAGTCCAAGTATCACATCATCCGGCACCAAAATAGTGTCAAAACAAAATCTGTTCCACTGTGGCACGTATGTGACAGAAACACATGCGCACAGAGTCCCTCAAAAGGCTGGAGCTGCGGCGGGGGACTCGGGGGTTCGATCGTTTCCAGGCGTCATCCCGAGGAGAGGTTGTTCATGCAACGCCGCCGCCGGGAGCCGGGATGCAGGCGGCCTTCGCAGGGCCCGGCCCTCCGCAGATTCCTCTGCGGGTCAGGAAACCGGCCGCCTTCATCCATCCTGCAGAAGGAAGCGGCTGCGTTTTCTGAAAGTGCACCCTCCTCAGCACCACCCACTCGGCCTCCCCGAAGAGAAGGCCAGGGGCAGGCACTTGGCCGGACGACCAGCCCAGGAATTAATTATTAATGGAAGGAAAAAATAGCTCCCTCGTTAAGAAGCTTTGCTTTTTCTCCAGTCCTGCCCCCTTCCTCTTTTTAAATGCAAAGGAGGTGGCGATCAAGACCAAAAAGATAAACAAGGTTTTTATAAATAGGATGTGCTCTCGGTTTTCCAGTAGATTGTATTCTGATTTTCAAAACACACAACTGATTTTCCGTGGTCTTTGGTTAAGCTGGAATTATGAGTGCATTAACTGAAAAGTATGTTAGTAAAGAGCCGCACACTTTTAAAAAATTTAGACCACATGAAGTTTTTAAAGATTTACAGGAGAGGAAAAAAAGGAAAAAATGAAACAAAACCCTGAAGCTGCATTCCGTACTAGTGTTGAAAGATTCCAAACCTCACACAGGACAGAATTTTTTAAAAAACTACGATGTGAAGATGACGGCCATTGGCTAGAGCCACCTACCTGTCACACAGCTTTAAAAATACTGTAGGTGCTGGAATGTGACACCAGAAATCACTCTTTGTGCATAATTAATTACATTACTCTGCCACCTACGCTGCAGGGCACAACAGACCCGCAGCCTCAAGGGTGGTGTATGTAAATACAGCTTCAATATGCAGATTATCCTAATGATTTCCGATTAGGAGGGTCATTATAATAGTTCTGCCCAGTTCTAGAAAAGGCCCCCCGGGAGCCGCCTCCTTTTCAGAGCTCCCGAGATCAGCACGGTTTCCAGTCTGCAGGCGCACGCCTTTCACCGAGTCTACACGAACGCCTCCCGCCTCCCGCGTCGCTGGGGAGCAGGATCCCGCGCCAAAGCCGTCTGAGTGCCCGCGGGGTGTTTATTTTCCCCACAGCTTTTCCTGGTCTGAAGAGCGGAAACTCACTCTACAGACGCCCCTTGTCCGTGGCAAACTTAGGTGCGCTTTCCCTTTGTGCAGAAATGCTGTCTCTGAAGGACCATCCCTGGATCGCAGTGAGCTGCGTCTCCCCCTCTGCTGCGCAGGACTTGCCCCGGGCGCGGGGAGCCCAGGGCTGCAGGGGGCCCCGAGGCGCCGGGCACACCCTAGGGGCCAGCGTCCTGCCTCGCCGTGGGAATGAGAATTAAGATGCGCATTTAGATTCCTGGGGCCCCCTCCCCCACCGTTCCTGGCCGCTCCCCTCCTTCCCTCTCCCCCTCCCCAGCCCTCCCGCCGGCGCCTACTGTACTCTATTTACCACCCCAGCTGGGCTCGCGCCCGCCCCGCCCACTCCGCACGGATTGGCTGCAAACGCGGAAGAACCGAGCCCTCGCCCCGCGCGCTGGTCCGCCAATGGAGGCGCCCGCTCGGCCTGATGGACGTGACGCCTCCCACCAATGGGGACGCAGGGAAGCTGGACCGCGGAGCCCCGGCGAAGGCAGATAAAAGCCGCCCCGCCGCGCTCGCAGCTTCATTCTGAGCGGATCCGGGTGCCGAGCGCTGGCACCTTGGCAGGCGGCGGCGGCCTGAGCTCCAGGGCAGCCCGCTCCCTCCCGGTGTCTCCTTCCTCCCCCGCGATCAGCATGAAAGCCTTCAGTCCCGTGAGGTCCGTTAGGAAAAACAGCCTCTCGGACCACAGCCTGGGCATCGCCCGCAGCAAGACGCCGGTGGACGACCCGATGAGCCTGCTGTACAACATGAACGACTGCTACTCCAAGCTCAAGGAGCTGGTGCCCAGCATCCCCCAGAACAAGAAGGTGAGCAAGATGGAAATCCTGCAGCACGTCATCGACTACATCCTGGACCTGCAGATCGCCCTGGACTCGCACCCCACCATCGTCAGCCTGCACCACCCGCGGCCCGGGCAGAGCCAGGCGTCCCGGACGCCGCTGACCACCCTGAACACGGACATCAGCATCCTGTCCCTGCAGGTAGGGCTGCCCCCCGGCGCCCCCGCTCGCCGCCGCCGCCGCGCACGCGGGCGATCGCCTGGGCTGCCGCGGGCAGACTCGCTGGCCAGCGGCTGGAGTCCGTGACTTAGAGATGAGCTAATTAACTTTATTTTCCTACAAACGCGCTGTCGATTGAGCCGTGTGTGCAGTCGCCGTTAAGTTCTGACATGTTAATGCATCTGTCTTTGATCTGGATTATAGCAAAAACGTGTTTAAGGGAACTTGCTGTTCTAGGAACTACTTTAGAGAGAGAGAGAGAGAGAGAGAGAGAGAGAGAGAGAGAGAGAGAGAGAGAGGCCTTTCTCCTTCGATTGTCTAACGCCGTGCCTTTCGTCCCCTTTCTCTCGCAGGCTTCTGAATTCCCTCCCGAGTTCATGTCAAATGACAGCAAGGCGCTCTGTGGCTGAGTATGGTGAGTGTTAGCTTGTGGCTCCCGCGGGTTCAACTGCCTCTTGGAGTGTGTTTTTTTTTTCACGCGTGTGTGCGACGTACTTGTGTGTCTGTAAAAAAAAATGTGAATGTGTAGTTCGATGTAGGTAGGAAGCTGCTAGTGCTGGTGACTCAAGATCACAGGACATTTTCCTTAAAAAAAAAAAATTAAAATTAAAAATGAAATGACTTCCTCTGAAGGCGGTCGGGGGAGCGTGTGTGTGGCGTCTGCCCGGAGTGGAATGCCCAGGCGGCCTCCTGGGGCCCCGGTGCTACGAGGTACTAACCTCCGTGCAATTAATCTTATCGCCACAAATTCCGCAGGGATCCTCCTCCCCGAACCGGGCCTGTGGGATCGGGGGCAGCCTCGCTGCCCGGCGCCGGCAGCCAGCCCTGTGATGTGGGATCCGACTTCCCTATCTGTTCACAAGGGCTGTTTCCAATCAAATAATTGTTACAAGAAGCAGACAGGCGCCTGCGAGCGGCCGCTGGAGATCCCAATAGGCGATTGCGGCGGGACTTGTCCCCGGAGCCTCTGCTGTTTCCATGTTTAATTTGCGCTGTCGGGGCCGCATCTGGACGCCAGGGTTTGCCCAATCCCCAGTGTTTGGTTAAATGTTCAAACGGCGGCTTCCTCCTGGCGCCAGGGGCGGCCTCTGCCCCGCCGCCTTCTGCTAACCCGCCTTCCTCTGCCATCTTTTGCAGGTGGCCAGGACTTCTCCCCTTCGCTTTGCACAACAACAAATCCACAGGAACTTACTTTTCAGCCTCTCGCGAGGAGGACAGCGAGTTGAATGGGCCTTTTTAAGCCGTGGAGGCAAGACTGGGGGGGATCAGCCCTCTGCCCCAGGGTGTGTGCCTGCCTGGCCTGTGAGAGCGTTATTTATGAAAAAGACTTTTCAATGCCCTTTCTGAAGTCGGAAGGTTTCTTCATATACTCTCCCCGCCATGGGGAGCGGACACTTTAAAATCACAAGGAGTTGCCCCATTTCAGCAGACTTTGCCTTTTTTCTCAAAGGTGGAGCGTGACTGCCAGAAGGATCCAGTATTCAGTGACTTAAAAGGAAGTCTTTTGGTCAGAAATTTACCTTTTTGACACAAGCCTACTGAATGCTGTGTATATATTTATACATAAATATATATATATACATATATATATATTGAGTGAAGCCTGGCGAACTCTTTCACGAGTTTGCTTGTACAGTGGCAGAGATGCCCATTTCTGCAGACTAAGTGTCATGATGTACTCATTCACGCTAAACTTTTTATAAAAGTTTAGTTGTACACTTAACCCTTTTATACACAGAAAATAAATCAAGTGTGTTTATTGAATGGTGATTGCCTGCCTTATTTCCGGGGACCAGTGCTATGGTTTTTATTCTGCTGTGTTATAACTGAACCCGAATCCATGCAAGCTCACGTGTATGTAGACTGTGTAACGATGATAATAAACCATGTCTGGAGTCAACGCCTGGATTCTGGGTGGTTTTTCAGAGCTGGCTCTCCCTCTCTCTGGCTCTCTCTCCATTTGATGGAACCCTCTCCGTCCCCCTCCCACCGTCCTCGGCCTTGGAGTTGGTGTGCTGAGAATCTTACGCAGCGGTTCTCAACCTGTGGGTCACAACCCCTTTGGGGGTCGAACGACCCTTTCACAGGGGTCGCCTAAGACCATCGGAAAACACATATATAATCACATATTGTTTTTGTGATTAACCACTATGCTTTCATCATGTTCAGTTTGTAATAATGAAATTGGGGGTCACCACAACATGAGGAACTGTGTTAAAGGGTCGCAGCGTGAGGAAGGTTGAGAACCACTGAATTCTTACGGGATGTGTGGTCGGGGCTGGGAAGGTTACAGGAACAATTCCTCCGTCACACTGAGACGGAGTAGCTGTAGGGGGTGCCTGGGCAGGGGGTGCGCAGGAGTCAGAGGGCAGGAGATGGGGGGGCAGGAAGGCCCCTCCGGGTCCCTTTGCCCCCGGTGACGGTCCCTGGGAATCAGGCTGTGCCCGGCCCAGAGCCCGCTGGCACCCTGCACTTCCTCCACCTGCCGCCCAGCTCAGGAGGAGGGGCCGGCCTGGCCCTCCACGCAGGTGGCTGGGAGCTCGCCCTTCACCCTTGACTGCACCCGGACTGACGGACTGACGGACTGACGGACAGACGGCGGCTCAGGAGGGAGCGGGCGGGTCTGGGGCTGTCGGCGCAGCGGTCGCGCACAGGTGGCTTTAGCATCCAGGCCTTCGGCAGATTCTCAGACCGGGAGGCCCTGCCCTGGGGGGCGGGGAGGCTCTGGGAGGCCTGTCCGAGGGGGGACCTGGAGGAGGAAGAGGGGCGCCTTGCAGGGACAGGAGTCTCACCTGGGACCTCTGCCCAGCCCAGCCCCGCAGGCGTCTGGGTGCCCCAGGCCGGCGCCCCGCAGGTGAGCCCGCGCTTAGAACCGGCGCATACCAGGCCGCCGTCGTTGTTGTTGATAATCGTACCCCAGAAAAGCAGGCTCTGGCGCCCCCCGGGCGGGGCGGTCACCCCCACCGGCCGCCCTTCAGGCCTGGCCCCCCCGGTACCCCCAGGCCGCCTGTGCTGCGGGGCTGGGCCCCCGGGGCGAGCGGAGAGGACGGTCGCTGCCCCCAGCCCCGTCCTTCCTCCGGGACCGGGGCCGCCGCCTCGTCGCTCCCTTCGGCCTCCGACGGCGCATCGCGGGGGGCCGGGCGAGCGGGGGGCCGGCGGGGGTCTGCCAGGCCTGGCTTCCCCGGGCGCACGCGGCGAGCACCTACCTGCACGGCCCCGGGAGCCCGGCCGGGGGCCACGCGGACGGGACGGCACCGGAGCGGCGGCGGCGGGGACAGCGGCGCCTGTCGAGGGACGTTCCGGCGGAGCGGCGCCCGGGTCCGGCGGGTGGAGGCCGCGCGCCCCCTGCTGGTCGCGAGGCGGGAGGGCGGGCGGGCGGTGTCGGAGGCGGGGCCTCGGCGCGTGGGGCGGACACGCGGGGCAGGGTCTCGGGGATCATGGGGCGTCCCCCCCCCCGCCCAGCGCGCCCCGTCGCTTCCTGGGCGACCCTCGTTGCCTCCCTCCTCCGCCTCCTCTGCAACCGGACTCCACACCGGCGCCGGGGGTGCTGGGGGGCGCCCGGATTCCGTACCTGCACCTGCGCCCCCTGCGCCCCCCGCGCCCTAACTGGATTGCGGAGCCGAAGGAAAGCCAGGCCGCCCCCCTCTTTCCCCCGCACTTTCTGTGTAACTTCGTGTTTCCTGAACCGCTTGGCCACGCCAACCAGGACCCCCCCGGCGAGTCTACAGGGTGGGGGGGGTGCCCTTGGCTTATCCCCGGGGGACAGGGCAGGGTCCTCCCTGCAGGATGGCTGGGCTGCGGGCGGGAGGCGCAGGGAGAGCCCTGCGTGGTGAGGCGGGGGCTCGTTTGCTTGTTGGGAATTTTACTGCCTCACCTGCAGGTGAGCTGGTGGACGGGTGTGCTCTGCGCCCTCCTCACGAGTCCCACCTGCACAGGATGCCAGGCCCTACTGGCTAATGTTTCACTGACCTGGAGCCGCCTTCCTTATCTGGGCTGGAGTCAAGGTCACAGCAACCTGAGCGGGTGCGCGGGCAGGTCAGTTTACATTGCATCCAGTTCCCGACACCGGCCGGCCTGGGAGGGAGGCGGGCAGCCAGGTGCAGAGCGGCCAGGGCAGAGCGGCCAGCGGGCGGGCTGCCCACGGGGCAGGGGCTGCTGGGCGGGGCCGGGCATGTAGGACTCCTGAGGGTCCCAGGAGCGCCCGCCTGAGCCTGCAACAACCTCAGGACGGTGGAGAGAAGCCACCTGAAATTTAAGTTAATTATTAAATAATAAGCAATTTACCTTACTATTGTTAAAATGTCAATACCATCCGAAGCAATCCCTGTCAAAATCCCAATGATTTATTTTTTATTTTCGCCGAAATAGAAAAAATCCAAGAGTGACTGGGAACCCTGGGGGCTGGATGGGAGCGGGCAGGGCGCTGGTCCCACGGGGGCTGCATGGAGATTTGCAACCGCGTGAAGCAGGACATCGGGGTGAGACCACCGTGCGGGGTGGCAGTCCCCACCACAGGGCAGACGAGATGCGATCGCTGGCCAGCCCAGGAACAGCCAGGCGGCCTGTCGCCTGAACTCAGGATGGGAGAATCCCTGGGAAATGCACAGCCACAGGTCTGCCCTCCTGGGAACGGGGGTGCCACTCGCCTGGGAAACCCTAATGCCGACACATTAGCATGACACCCCGAGGGGTTGGCAAACCCAGAACCTCCTGCGAGAGAACCCTCCGTACAGAGCACACAGAATCCTCACACCAAGTGGCCTGTGAAAAAGTACATTTTTAATCCACTGTGAACCAACTTGCCATGCAGGACTCAGTAGAGACAATGAAGAGCAGGATCAGAAATGAAAGAACTATAAAGGCTGTAAACAAGGAAGACTAAAATAATTTTTAAAAAATCAAAGAACTAATTGAAAACATAAGAACAAGATACAGTTACTGAAATGGAAAACTGAATGCAGTGGTTAAAACCCAGCTTAAAAATGACTGGAGCCTTTTCATACACCAACAATGAACCAACGGAAAAGGAAATTGAGGAAACAATTCCATTCACAACAGCATCAACGAGAATACAATACTGAGGGATGAACCAAGGAGGTGAAAACAACAAAAGGTTCCCAAAGAAATGAAAGAAGACGCACAAAGGGAAAGACCTTCCCCCTCAGCTGTGGCCGCATGCTCCCAACTCACTCCCAGCCCTTCCTTCCCTCCACCCAGGGGTGTCGCCCCGCTTTGCTGAGAATAAGCCCCCAATCTGACCCGCCAGCGAGGCCCAGATGTGCCCCATCTTGGTGTTCGCCCCGTCACCGCAGGAGAGGGCAGCCGTGCTCCCACCTGGAGTGCGATGACCCGCCCTTTTAGAATAAGGTCTTAGTTTTAAGCACTTTTCTACCTGCAGCCAATGCCATGACTTTTACAGATAAAAGTCTTCTACGTACGTTTCCCCGGTTCTGGGAGAAAGGTCTTAAAAACTCACACGTCCCTTCGAATTTCTTACGTCTCAAAAAAGAAAAGAAACCCCACAGACACCGCGCCAGCGGGCATGGGAAAGGCCACTCTTAATGTCCTGATTTTACCAGATCTCGCCAAAGCCCACGGGGAAAAGGGCTCATCAAAAATGCCGACTGGAACTGGAGTCCCCCAGAGTAAAATGCTGAAAGGAGTGAGACATTTCAAATGTAAGTTCAACCCAAAGCGGCCGAGTGGATCCGATGAAAACCCTTTGCTGGGAGGGTTGTCTGGCCAGGCGTGTCGAGCCTGGCCGTGCGCCTGACCTCGGCTGGTGGGGGTCATACCCAGGGAGCTCCCGCACCTGCTGGCAGCCATTCTCGCTGCAGGAGCTCCCGCACCTGCTGGCAGCCATTCTCGCTGCGGGAGCTCCCGCACCTGCTGGCAGCCATTCTCGCTGCGGGAGCTCCCGCACCTGCTGGCAGCCATTCTCGCTGTGGGAGCTCCCGTCTCTGGTGTGAGACCCACACTGAGGGGAGGAAGAACTCACAGGCTCAGCGAGTCTCGGATTTAAATAGAATTGCAGCCGTGTGCTTGCTCTACATCGCTGTGTAACAAAGTTCCCCAAAGCTCAGCCGCTCCAGACGACAAATGGTGACCACCTGGCAGCTGCTGCAGGTCGGGAACCAGAGTGGCTGCGTGGGGCGGTCTGGGCTCAGGGTCCGTCACCTCGAGGCTCGCCCCCTCCAGAGGTGCTGGGCGGCCGTGGCCGAGGTCTCACTTCCCTTGACACGCAGCCTCTCCACGGGCTGCTCCCAGGGCAGCGGCGCCCCAGAGGGAGGCGGGAGAACGCCTAAGACAGAAGCTGGAGTCACTTTAGAAACCACCCCAGAGAGAGGCGTCCCAGCACTGTGGGTGCAGAGGCCAGCCCCGGGACACCGGGAGGGGCCCCAAGGGTGTAGGGTGTGAACAGGAGGGGGGCTACAGGGGTCTTCCCATCAAGAACTTGGGGTCCTGGGGAGGGTGAGACCAGAGCCCGCCCAGGTGTCCTGACCCCCCGCTTCTGGTGAAAGGCAGGAGGCCCCCTCTGAGCAGGAGCTAAAACCCACGACCCGGTCGGAAATGGCCGACTTCCTGCCGCGGCCCCTGGAGAAGTGGGGGACCGGGTGGAAATGCAGGGTGAGCAGCGTGTGACCCCTCCGGGCGCGTCCTGCTCTGTCGCGGTCGTGCTCGGCGTTCCTCGGCGGCCGCGCCCTCGGTGTCGAGGGATTACACGCGTCCTCGTCGGCCACGGCTGAGCTCGTGCACAGCGCCCACCGGGCCGCGCTCACTTGCTTCTCTTGACCCAAGGGAAGGACAGCCTGTTCAGGGACCACCCGTCACAGGACATCATCGCTCACCAGACGGTTTCATTTTTCCCAAATCTCACTCCCGGCTGATCCAGTGTCTGGCTGTCAGTGGAACCTTGAACTAAGGTGAATAGTATTTTCAGGCCTACCATGTCAGGGGTAGTTTGGGCACAGATTAGAGAGAAGGTATAGATAGAGATACAGACAGCAAACCATCTTATTAAAAGTTTTGGATTTGGGATCATTAGTCTAGTCATAAATGGAATAGCAAAGTGTGGTCGCCAAGGATAAAATTCAGGCCCTCTTCTCCCCTCCCCACCATCCCACACCCGGCCCAGCTGGGACATGCACGCCGGGACATATTTTAATTCTTGGGAACTTGCTCAACACAATCGCTAGTGCTCTTACTCTCGCATGGAAGCCACGCCCTCCCAGCCCACTGGCTGGTGGAATAGACAAAAGGGGCCGTTTCCACAGTTTACAGGAGGTGAAGGTTTTTTGTTTGTTTTTAAATATGTTTTTATTGGTTTCAGAGAGGAAAGGAGAGAGGGAGAAACATCAATGATGAGAGAGAACCATTGATTGGCTGCCTCCTGCACGCCCCCTACTGGGGATCGAGCCTGCAACCTGGGCATGTGCCCTGACCAGGAATCGAACCGGGGACTCTTCAGTCTGCAGGCCAATGCTCTATCCACTGAGCAAAACTGGCTAGGGCTCTTTAAAAAAAATAAATAAATAAATGTTTTTATTGATTTTTAGAGAGAGAGGAAGGGAGAGGGAGAGGGAGATAGAAACATCAATGAAAGAGGAACATCATCCATGGGCTGCCTACTGCACGCCCCCTGCTGGGGATCAGCAACCCTGGCTCACCTGCTGAGCCACGCCGGCTGGGCTGGAAACATTTCAATCACCTAGAATGCCATGTGGCGTTGCATCATCTTAGTTTGATTCTGCAGTTACAATCCTTTATGGGCCGGGCATGTCCAAACGGGGCCAAGCAGAGGATGTGAAGTGTCGGGAGCCGGTCCATCCTTGCTGTTTCAAGGGACCTGGCATATATGGCATACTGTTCTTAATATGTTTGCTCACCTTCTTGGCACTATGTGTTTTAACCAAGATCACCTCTCTGAGAAAGGTTGTCTCCCCAGGTAAGGATTTTCCCCTGAAGTTAGGGAGGGAATAAAACCCCTTAACTAAGTGCCAGGCGGGTAATTAATCACTTTAACTACGAACAATCATGCTTAAGCTACATAATCTTTACTCCCTGGAATGGAGATAAGAAACACCCTAACCTTTGGAATAGAGATTGATAGGATTGGAATCAACTGGTATAAATACAGATGTAACAAGACAACAGAACAGAAACCTAGACACAGAACCTAGACACAGAACCTACACAGAACCTAGAGACAGAAGAACTTCGCTGGAGAGGACATGGCAAAAGATCCTGGACAGAAACTGGCCTCAGAACCTAGAGACAGAACCTAGCGAGAGAACCTGGCTGAAGAACCTAGAGACAGAGCCTGGCTACAGAACCTGGATAGAACATGGCAAGAGAACCTGACTAGAACCTGGTGACAGAACTTGGCTGGATATCCAGACCAGAACTTGGCTGGAGATCCTGGCTAGAGATCCTGGCTAGGCTGCTGATCAACTGAATGCTGCCTCTGTGTCGTTCCTTCTTCGCCGACTCCATCCACACCTTTGGGGACCCCTGGACCTGCTGGGGTTGGACCCCAGCAGTGAAGTGACCAGTTTCCCAGCCGTCCTGCGGGGCACGCAGCCTCGCACCTCGATGCCCGCCTGCCCCAGGGGCTGGGGGGGCCCCTCTGGAGCCTGCACACAGGTAATGTCCGGGAAGATGCCCAGGGTCACAACAGAAAAGCCTTCAGGGGCCAGACAGGCCAAGGGTGAGGAGGCGGGGCCGGGCCGGCCGGGAGGACCGCGCGCCCAGGTGAGCCAATGGTCAGTGCGGTTTGGGGCGGGCCCTGGGGTGGGCCACTGTGCCTGCGTCCCCGCCCTTGACAGGTGCTGCCCGAGAGCCCGCCGGCCCTCACCAGGGCCGGCCTAGTCGCTCCCGCCCTGCACTGCTCCAGGCAGGTCTCATGTAAACAGGAGGGATGCAGGACAACGTAGCAACTAAAGACACAGAGTGAAGAGAACCCAGGTGCAAGCGAGGGGAAGGAAAGCAAAACTCAGAAAGAAAGTGGTTTCTTTAAAAGTAAAAACGGTTTAATTTGCAGTAAGTATAACAACAGGCAGCCTATACTAGCACATTCTCAGAAACACAGCTTAGGCGATGCAAGAGCCAGGACTGAAATTCTGACAATAACCCCCCAACGTTGCATTCAACATTCGCCCCAGCAGCCCCTCTAGGAGAGGGAATCTCAGGCCAGGGACTTACTCACATGCTTTTCGCTCTACGTGTGGGCTTCTACCTAAAATTCTCTAAAAGGAACATTTCACCAAAAACAACTCAAATTTAACAACTGAGAACCAAGAGCCGGTGGGGCGTGCGGCCCCCTTCTCCCGCCGCCGGCAGCAGGCCGCGGACTGGCGCGCAGTCTCTTCTCCTCCCCGGCGTCTGGCGAGGAGCCAGTGTCGGAAGCTCAGCCGCGGTCGGAGGGCCCGGCTGCGGGCAGGCGCTGAGATCCAGAGCCTGTTGCCTTGAAAGGAAATGAGGTAAATGAGCATGAAGGCGGTTACAGCTGGAAAATGGCAGTAAGCAAAGGGGTCTCAGTGATTTCAACAGCGTCTTCCCTCGAACATGGAGCATGGAGCTCTACATTCTTTCTTAAAGTAAAATCTCACTTATTCACGTTCTGATCAGTGTTTGATATTATTTCACGCTTTGTTAAGATCCAGGAAAAACTAAGTCCTAATAGCCCTGACCGGGTGGCTCAGTGGTTGAGCACCGGCCCGTGAACCAGGTTGAGGTTCGATTCCCGGTCGGGGCACATGACCAGTTTGCAGACTCGATCCCCAGTGTGGGGCGTGCAGGAGGCAGCCGATTCATGATTCTCTCTCATCAATGATGTTTCTCTCTCTCTCCCTTCCTCTCTCTGAAACGAACAAAAACATTAAAAAAAAGGGTTTTTAAAGAATCATCCTACTATTAGTCTGCAAATAGTTGCTCTTCCTTCTCTACTGACCCTTTATTCTTGTGAATTCGTCCCTCTCTTCACGTAACAGTGACTGGGAATTCAGGATGGGGCTCAGCCTGCTGCCACCCAGGCCCCATTCAGCTAGTGCTGTGCTCCCAGTGCCAAGCGCAGGATGCCCTGGCCATGAGGCTGCTGGCCACCCAGGCCCCGGGCAGCCGAGCCGAGCTAACCAGGCCCCGGGCAGCCGAGCCGAGCTAACCAGGCCCCGGGGAGCCGAGCCGAGCTAACCGGGCCCCGCGGAGCCGAGCCGAGCTAACCGGGCCCCGCGGAGCCGAGCCGAGCTAACCGGGCCCCGGGGAGCCGAGCCGAGCTAACCGGGCCCCGCGGAGCCGAGCCGAGCTAACCGGGCCCCGCGGAGCCGAGCCGAGCTAACCGGGCCCCGCGGAGCCGAGCCGAGCTAACCGGGCCCCGCGGAGCCGAGCCGAGCTAACCGGGCCCCGCGGAGCCGAGCCGAGCTAACCGGGCCCCGCGGAGCCGAGCCGAGCTAACCGGGCCCCGCGGAGCCGAGCCGAGCTAACCGGGCCCTGCGGAGCCGAGCCGAGCTAACCGGGCCCCGCGGAGCCGAGCCGAGCTAACCGGGCCCCGCGGAGCCGAGCCGAGCTAACCGGGCCCCGCGGAGCCGAGCCGAGTTAACCGGGCCCCGCGGAGCCGAGCCGAGTTAACCGGGCCCCGGGCAGCCGAGCCGAGTTAACCGGGCCCCGCGGAGCTGAGCTGAGTTAACCAGGCCCCGCGGAGCTGAGCTGAGTTAACCAGGCCCCGCGGAGCTGGGCTTCGCTAGGAATGCTCCCTGCACAGCTTAGGCTTTGTGGTGTCGGGTGGATTTCTAGCCATTACTCTAGACCAGTGGTTCTCAACCTTCTGGCCCTTTAAATGCAGTTCCTCATGTTGTGACCCAACCATACAATTATTCTCGTTGCTACTTCATAACTGTCATGTTGCTACTGTTACGAATCGTCATGTAAATATCTGATATGCAGGATGGTCTTAGGCGACCCCTTGAAAGGGTCGTTCGACCGCCAAAGGCGTCGCGGCCCACAGGTTGAGAACCGCTGCTCTAGGTGTTTCTGGCGTAACTCTATTAAAATGGCGCGAATGTAAACTCTCTCGTGGCGACGGCTGTTTCCAACGCCGGCTTCCGCGTGCTGTGAGGGGTGCCCGCCTACCTGCGCTCACACCGGACCCTCTGCAGCGGCGTCTCCCGGGGGCGGCCGGTGTGCCTAGGCAGGAGAGCGGTCAGTTACACAGGATTTACGTTCCCCCTCCGTTCAGCGGCCTCAGCCAAGGGCTCTCAACCTTCCGGAAGTGACGAGCCATCAGACGTCCATCCAGCGCCGCCCACGTCACATAGAATTTCTTTCTAGTTTTCCATTCATTTGTGTGATGATGGTCCCTCCTGACAGGGACGAGGTAGGGAAGAGCGGGGGACACCACACCCGGGAATTAAAGAGGCAGCCATTTCGTTTAGCCACCCGCCCCCACCCAGAGCGAGCATGCCTCTGCCCAGCTGCCCGCAGCCTGAGCCTGGGGCAGGAGGGACCGGAGCCTTCGCCAGGAGGGGATCTGATTGCAGGGTCCCAGTCCCGGGCTTATTCCCTCAAAGCCACGATCCCTGCGGTGACGGAACAGCGCCCCCTCGTCCTGGCTGTTCCCGGTAGTGACATAGATTCAGTCAGTTATCCAGGAATTCGGGGGGTTTCACCTCGGGGAAACTTCTAAATAGGCTGAGAATGCCTGGTATTACCAAAAATTATGTAGTCTTAAAACTATTTAAATTTAGCCTTTTAGCCAAAAGAAAATACTTAATTTCATTCAAAAACTATTTTCTAATGGTGTTTGCAAGAAAAAGACGATTAAAATAGATCTGACTGCAGCCCTGTACCATGCAGTCTAACGAGCGGCCCGTGTACTAGTGAGGTGAGGACTCCAGCAAACAAGGTTCTAAACGTACCAGGCCAGGCAATGCCGTTGCTCTCACCACCACGTGCTCAGGTGACAGACACCACAGACACGTCCCCTTGTGACGGAGACGAGCTCGGCTCTGAGTGGTCCTGGACGCGCGGCTCCGGGAAGGCGTCGGGCGAGAGCCACAGCGGCTTCCGTCCCTCCTGGTCCCTCCCGGTGCCGCCCCACACGCCCCAGGGAAGGGCCTGGCTCAACCGGTACCACGTGAACAGACCGTCTGGCTTCCAGCGAAGGTCAAGTGGTTTATTGAACATGTAGGGCTGACGCTGCGGGACAAAGGGCTATGAGGTCAGGGCACCGGTGCTCTTCCCTAGAGTGTTCCACCCGCCGAACACAGCTCTGCACGTGAGAACCAGGCCGAGCTACACGTTATACACACACACACACACACACACACACACAGACACACACATACAGACACACACACACAGACACACACACACAGACACACACACACACAGACACACAGACACACCGACTCGCAGATAAATGGGATGATGGTGTGGCTCAGGTTTGTTGATTTCTGTAACAGATGGAGAAGCAAACTTCTCCAGGTAGTTCATCCAATAATCGCTAGCCCCCAGGATCTGGACAACCTACTTCTTGCAGCAACAGACGTGCAGGGCACAGAGCTGCCGCCGGCACCGCTGCCGAGAGCTCCGCATGCACTGGACGGACCGAGAGCCGCGCTCTCCCGGGGACTGTGGGTGGCTCAGAGCTGCCGGCGCCTGGCTGCGCCCTGAGCCTGGACGCCCCTAACAGACTCCAGACACATGAAAAAACCAACACAAAACGAGCCCGTCACCCCCGCAGTGAATAAACACTCGGAGCCACACTAGCATGCGATATTGTTTATTTTTCTAGTTTCTCGTGCACCGAATACCACAGTGGGAGCATCACAAGCAGCATCACCCCGACAGCGCCACTGAGCGCGCCTGCTCGTCGGAGGGGAACAGCTTTGCCTCTGAAGTAACCACTGACTACGCAGCCCTGCGGCTCACACACACAGAAACCCTAACGCGCTCGTGCTCCCGACTGGCTACAACACTGCTGGGGTCGAGCAACAGAAACACGTGAGAAAAAGTTAGACACTTGAGCCTCGGGCAGTGAGACCCCAAACAGCAACTAGTCGTGCAATGACTTGTCAAGCTAAGAACTTATTCGGCACATGAGTGAAGGTCGTGGAGAGAGACCATCACAGTGTGACACTAGATCCAGGTACTCACACACCTACAGTCACAACTAACATCTCGCAACCAGCGACCTGCAGGAACTCATCTACGGGGGTTAGAGACCCCGCGTGGGCGGGGGTGGGGGTGGGGGGGGGGCTCCCGCCATGGAACCTCCAATGCCCTCCTTCTCTGCCCACAGCTGTGCCCGGCCACAGCCACACAGCTTTGTCCTCTTGTCACCCTTGCTTTGTATGTTGTTCAACTTTTTAAAACATTCTTCCTTCTTAGGATCCCCCAGAATTAACATGTGGATTTAGAAGATGAAGTTTCTCAGCTCCGCCCTGGAACGGGAGGCCAGGGTGAGTTCTGCCTAAATGTCACTGCCCTGACGCACCACTTCCTCCTGCTCTCAGCCATGAGCACTGCTGAGCTCCTACTCCCCCGAGAAGAAGTCAGATTCCTCCTCACTGCTAGGGGCAGAGGGATACTGGGCTCACAATTTGAAGTTACAGGGCAGACAGGAGGGTCCCGGGCACAGAGGGACACTGGGCTCACAATTTGAAGTTACAGGGCAGACAGGAGGGTCCCGGGCACAGAGGGACACTGGGCTCACAATTTGAAGTTACAGGGCAGGCTGGAGGGTCCCGGGCACAGAGGGACACTGGGCTCACAATTTGAAGTTACAGGGCAGGCTGGAGGGTCCCGGGCCGGTGGCCGTGCTGGGAGCCGGTCTGAGACTGGAGAGAAGAGCGTCCAGGTTGTGGGGAGGTTACGCCCGCCCTACAGGCCACACCGCAGATCCCGAGGCGCTACTTTGGGGCTCTGGACCCACTTTGTCATCAGTTCTGAAGCCCTTTTATCATGTATTTTCCACATAAAGTTAAAACCCTTTGATAAGCAACCTGACTACTGAGGTGGTGTCGCTGCGCTAGCTCTCCATCTGCCGACAGTCTCTGGGCTCCTCCGTGCCCGTCAATCCTTATCTTTCCCCCTAAAAGCAAACTGGGCTCTGGTTCACCTGACAGCGGGCTCCCCTCCCACACCTGGGAGCGGATGTTCTACGGGGGCGGCCGAGGGGGCCGTTTTCTCTGCAAGTGGCAGCCTTTGCGTGCAGGTAAGACTCCGGCCCATCTTCATACCCAGATCGTCGCAGACAGTTTTGTGGGTTCGGGCCAGTGGAAGTTACAACAACAGTGAGTCCGAAAGCTTCTATTACTAAGGCCACGAGGCAGGCTGCCCGGCAGCGGCCCCTCCTGTGGTGCGGAGCGTGTCCTGCCCCCACGGCCCGCGTCACGGATGCGAATGGGAGGGTGCCCTCGCCCCACAACCCGGTCAGCTGTCGCACCTCGTGGCGCCATCCTGCGGGGCTCCCTAAAGGATGCTTTCCCTCTCCTCCCCGAAGCCGGTGCTGTCGGCGGCGGCCACGGCCAGGAGCTCGGAGGACTCCTTGGAGAGCCGCGCGTAGCTCGCCCGCGGGCCCCGCTTGGGCGCCAGGCTCCTCAGGTTTTCGTTCTGCAGGGCCGTGGAGCTGGGGCTGGGCCGCAGGAGGACCGGGGCCATGTCCCGGGGCCCCTCCCTCTCGGCCGGGGCGCTGTTGTTGTTGAGGGTCACGGTGCTGGGCGTGCGGTTGAGGTTGAAGGCCTTTGGGCCGGCGGGCCAGCCCTCCTCGGGGCTGCTGGCCATCAGGCTGCACTCGGACGGGCTCTGCTTGTCCTCGGAGCAGATGGACATGCGGGCGAGGCCGGGGTCCGGCAGGCCGCTCAGGCTGCGCGGCAGCCCCCGCCGGCCCGGGCCGTCCTCCTCCAGCTCGATGAGGTTGGCCTTCTCCAGCCGGGCGTCGCCCGCCTCATTGTGCAGCGAGTGGTTGGGGGAGCTCTCGCTGGAGCGCACGCCCGAGTCGGACGAGTCCTTCTTGTCGAGCAGGGCGTCCGACAGGTACTCCTTGGCCTTGATGAAGGTGCGGATGGGCTCGGCGCTGCGCTCCGGGGACCGGGGCGCCCTCTCCGCCCGGGCCTCGGCCTTCCTGTCCTTGTCGTCACGGAGCAGGGGCGTGTGGTCGGACTCTTCCGGGCCAGACTCGTCCTCGTCGCTGGGCAGCTTCTGGTAGCGCAGGCCCCCGCCCTTGAGCTTCAGGTCCGTCGGGAAAAGACTGGGCCTCTCTGAGGACTTCCTGCCCGGGAGGAGCTTGCTGGCGGACTGGTCGGACTTCTCGTCCTCTTCGGTGATGGGGTCCAGGGGGGAGGCGTCGTTGGTGGAGACCCCGGACGAGGAGTAATCGAGCACGTCAGCCCTCTTCAGCAGGAACGGCTTCCTCCCGTCCTCCGGCTTCGGGTCGCCGTCCTTGCTCTTCTCCGGCTCCAGGGCGGAGTGGATGGAGCCCCCCGAGGAGCTGGGCCCCAGGTAGCATGTGCTGTGGGGGGAGGACCTGCCACTGACGGCCGTGGAGCCCGGCCCCCCTTCTAACTGCGACATCTGCGCAATGTACTCCCTATAGGCGTCTCGGTACTCGGCCTGCACCTTGTCCGTCAGCTTGGAGATCTCAATGCTGGAGTCCTGGGAGTTGAGGCTCGAGAGACTGGGGGTTCTGCGCGTCTGCGACTGTGAAGACAGAGAAAAATACCATTCAGATTCAGGTAAGCAAACAGGGGGGCGGGGCAGCCCAGGCATGACTCAGGGGTGAGCGGCGACCTATGAACCAGGAGGTCAGGGTTCGATTCCCAGTCGGGACACATGAGGCGAGCAGGAGGCAGCTGATCCATGATTCTCTCTCTCCCTCCCCCTTCCTCTCTGAAATTAATAAAAAAATATATATTTTAAAAACCACAAAACTCTCCACCTTTAAAAAAGGGAGGGGCATAGTAAACACCAGCTTAGGAAATATATATGTACACTAAGAATTTTAAAGTCCTCACTTTTAAAAAGAATTCTGCATGATAGTTTAACAAAAGCTGTGAACTATGGATAATTTTCCTGTTAATAGAAAACTTGATATAAATTTTAATAAAATTAGTTTTATATTTTAAAGTATAAATTAAAGGTTGTGTTAACAAATAATCTTAACACTTGTTTTCAAAACTTCAAATTTTTAACTTTTATTTTGAAAAAGCCAACTTCATTGATAAAATGTAAAAATTCCCCTTTGAAAAGAGAAAGAAGATTAAAGATATATCTCAAAAACAAAATACTCATATCTTCAATGTATGTTTAAAAATACAAAACACCTTTCTCAACTTGTAAGATATAATGTTTCTGTCAAATTTCAATTCAGAGTAAGAAAATATACTCAAAACGCAAAAAAGAAAAGAAAAGAAAAAGAACAAAGCCTTTAAAGGGCCTAGAGCTTGGAGGCGGGAGAGGTAAACACGGAGCCGCCTCGGCAGGAAGGGGAGCCGTGAGCCAACAGGCAGGTCTTGTAAACAGAGAAATAAAATATTTTTAGAAGATCGGCTCCCAGTGTGAAGGGCTGTTTATTTGTCTATTCTATTTTTTTAAATCCTCACTCAAGAACATGCTTTCATTGATTTCAGAGAGAGGAAGGGAGAGGGAGAGAGCAACATCCATGATGAGGGAGAATCATGGATCAGCTGCCTCCTGCGCGACCCCCACTGGGGACCGAGGCCACAACCCGGGCCTGTGCCCTGACCGGGAACTGAACCCATGACCTCTCGGTCCACAGGACGGCACCCAACCAACTGAGCCACACAGGCCAGGGCTCCCATGTAAGTGTCAGGGTCAGACTTGCTGCTGATCCCAGAGAAGCTAGTAAACGAGGAGCAGAAAGAGCAGATGGAGAAGAGGAGAGACGTGAAGAATCAAGGACGCAGGCGGAGCCTGAGCTCTCTGACCCGGAAGCCCAGCAGCCCATCCGGCGCCCTCACCAGCCCGGCTTCCTGTCTGCGCGGCTCTCACGGGTCCCGGCCCCCGAGCTTTCCCTGCCCTCCTCCCTCGGGTCGGGAGTGGCTTCTGAGTGACGACCTCCTGCCCCCGCAGAGCCGATGAGCTGACCTGGCCGTCCCGTCCGCCCCCTCGGTCCCGTGAAGAACAGTGACCCTACCTGCCAGCTGAGGTTGCTGGGCCGCGGGGCGCCCTCGTCCAGGCCCAGCGTGTTCAGCTCCTCGAAGCTGAAGTTGAGGGTGTAGGGGGCCTGGCCCGAGAGCTCGGTGTGCGGCAGCTCGTGGGGGGGCCTCCGCGCTGCCTCCCCCTGGGGCGCGGGGCCGCTGTTGCTCTCGCTGAGGAGGCGGAGGTCCTCCGCGGCCCCCTGGTGCTCCGCGCTCCTCATGTCCAGCACCTACAAGGACAAGGCCACTGAGAGCCACAGTCTGTGTCCAGAGCCCTCACAGGAAAAGTACCACTCACATCCGCACTGACAAGGCACAGGTTAGAAGCATCAAAAATTACGTTAAAAATAAAACATAAAGTTATTCTGGAAATGAGAAGCACACTTCCTGCCAGTAAGTGGATTTCCAGGGAGCGTGTCCGTACCCGCTCACCGTTACTTGAACACTGAAAGGAGGAAGGTCGGATCCTATGTATGTGATGTGACTATTTTAGTTTCAGGTTAACTGAAGAGCCAAACCAAAGGCAGCCGGGGCGTGTGAGCCGGGCTGGGCGCTGCTCCCGGAGAGAAAGCAGCTGTGATCAGGAACCACTGCGGGGCGGGACGGGGGGGAGGGGGGCCGGACCCCAGGGACCGTGGGGCCCAGTCCAGCCTCAGGAGCAGGGGGGTCAGGGCTGAGCCTGCTGGACGGGGTCCTGGCCGAGGCAGGCGGGGCAGGTGGCCCAGGGGACGCTGGGAGTGAGGAGCGAATGGCCCAGGGCGATCAGACACTGAAGAGACATAAGGACTCTCGCTGTGAGGGCCGCAGGCCTGACCAGGACAGACCCGAGGCCACGGCCTGAGGCTTCAGACCTGACCAGAGGCAGGCCAAGGGGAAGTGGGAGCAGGAGGGGCCTCTCCCAGGTTCCCGGGAAAGGCCAGGGGCCACGCCACAGCGTGCTGTGTCCTGCCTCAGGGAGCACACAGGTGGGCCGACAGGCCAAACGCATTTTCCTGCTTTTAAAGCAGCCGCGGATGTATCTGTCTAGTCGAGACCACACTCCCTGGCACTTGCTTGATGACGTGCAGTGAATATCAAGTATCTTACTGTGCTTCTAAAGAGATGCCAGTCTCCGAAATTCATGTTCATCTCCTTCTTCAGCTCGTCCATGTTGCACTGCGCCAGCACGCGCCCATTGATGTTGGCCTGAGGACAAGGACGGAGGGAAGAGGTGTGACGGGCTCCGGGTCACTGGGGGGTTAGCGCACCCACGCGCAGCACAGACAGGCCCGGGGACCAGGAGGCGTGGCCACCTGACTGAGGGAGGGGGGGGAGGGGGGGCGAACACCACAGCCGCACCTCCTCACTCTCAAGCAAAACCACCTCTTCGGGGACAGGCCAGGGGCGGCCCCCTAGCTCTGTCCACACCACCTCCCGCCAGGAGCAGCCTCAAAGCTCATCTCTGCTCCAACCTGTCACACCCCAGCGTGCACAGCAGCTGCAGGAGGGACACGGCCGGGCAGTGCCGCCCGAGCTCTGTGCAAAGAAAGAGCCACGAGGCCCCCTCACACCTTTCTCAGCCACAGCAGGCGGCGCAGACACAGCTCCAGCCGCCCACGTGGGAAAGGACGGACCGTCCCTTCACAGGCAGGTCTGACTCCCCACAGCCCTGACCCACCCACGGGCGGGAATGGCGGGAGGCCCACATCTGGAACTGACGCTGCCCGGTCTCCAAGTGAACCAGGCGGGGAAGGTGCACGGGAGCTGGGGCTGCGGCCGGGGCCCCGCCTCGGGAGGACGGCAGCGGGGCCGGGACCAGCAGCTGCCGGGGGGGGGGGGGGGGGGGGGGGGGGGTTCGAGAGCCAGGCCTGTGGGTATGCGCTGAGCGGGGAGAAAGCCCCGCCCGTGGGAGCATGCCAGCACGCAGGGTCCCGAGCTGCCCCGCCTGAGAGGACACCAGCCGGGCCCTGGCCGGGCCTGCCGCCGCTGCCACAGCCCGGACCAGCCCACGGCCGGCTCACAGGCTGGCCCTTCGCTGGGCGGAGGAGAGGGGCCCAGCAGCACCGCGTTGCTCAGCCCCTGCAGGACGGGCTCCCGAGCCGCACACCTGAGGCTGGCCGGGCCTCTGACCGCTTCTCGCGGTGGAAAAGCGGAGCCCCGGGAACCGCAGAGCACGGACAAGCTGCGGGAGAGGAGCCTCCTCCTGTGCCGGCCTGGCAAACCCACACCCGGGAGCTCTGTCCAACGGGACAGGACCCCAAGTCCTGCAGGATGTGGAAATGCGAATTCGGGGGAACCGAGAGCATGGCTGCCTTTCTATCTGTTAAGTCACAAATAAACATGCAGAAGGGACATGTGGCAGCACAGGCCTCCCGGGTTCCGGGCTGCGTGAGAAGCAGGAGCTACTGTGCAGCCAAAGGCGACCCTTTCGCCCTCGATCGGCCATTGAAAGTGACCCTGCCACGCAGCTCCCGCCTCCCACCACCCAGACCCTGAGGGACGAGGCACTGAGGGCACCGGGCGGAGGCTGCGTGGGCAGCGCTGGTGCCCAGGTCCGTGCCCCCCACGTCCTCTCCCCGGGCGGGCAGGGGCCTCACCTTGCGGATGGTGGCGCAGTACTGGGGCAGCATGCTCGGCTCCAGCCCCTCGATCTGCTTCAGCCGCTCGCACACGGCGTCCACGGTCATGGCGCTCAGCGACCCTGCGCCGGGGGCGGGGCCCGGCCCCTGGAACAGCGCGGAGAACACGTGTGAACGGAAGGCCCAGGAGGCTACACTGAAGCACCCGATGGAGTCGAGTGTTTTCAATGCAGGACGAGCTGGGAGGGCGTGTGGCTGGGGCAGGACCCGTGGCCGCCCTTCCCCGCGAGCAGCCTTTACAGTTTACAGCGCAGACACGCCTGCTCACACCCCAAGGGGAGCGTCCTGCAAACCAGCCCAGGCCGCCCTGCAGCAGGCGGGGGCTAAGGGAACTCGGGGGCAGTGACTGAGCCCAGATACAACCCAGGGAAGCCCGGGGGTGGTTTCAGAGGTAGCCAGGGCCTCCCCGTCTCTCAGACGGGCTCAGTAGTTTCAGATCCTGGCCGTCCCCGGGGACTAAACTTCCCCCAAGAAGCTGTTCGATACCAGGTAGCTATAAGGCAGGTTCCTCTTTACACACGTGAAAGTAGACACAACCCATTAAAACACTGTCTCCTTTCAAAGGAAAGTCAAAATAACAGTCATTCTGCAATTTACTTAGAACATTTTCTGCATGTGCAACAGGCTACAGAGGATCTGCCTGGGGTCAACGACACCGGAGCCTCCGTGTTACAGGCGTGGGCGCTGGGGCCCGGGGTCACGGGATGAACAGCTGGTTCGTGGTACATTGGACCAGAACCCCAGCTATGGGTCTTACAGCTTCGACCTTCCCTGCTCTCGTTCTGACGCGTTTAAAGAAACCATAAGCACCACAGAGAGAAGGCAAGCCCACCGGCATGGAGGCTAATGTTCCGAACGACCTGTCCGCCTCGCCTTCGGCCTCCCCTTACAGGGAGACGCGCCGGCTCCTAGGAGGGAAGCCGACACCTCCCCTGCCTCCTCCAGCACCACCAGGGCAAAGGCCGGTGGGACACAGCCACTCCCTGCATCAGCGCCCAGCCGGTGAGCACTATCTAACCTCAGCGCCCAGCCTCACTCTGTTACGAACTGACGAGTAAAGCTGCACACACAGCGCACAGCACCTCGCCACTCCCCGTGCAGCCGGGGGACCAGACCACGTGGTGCAGAGCCAGGCCATCTCCGCGAGGCGACAGGCCGGAGGCAGGCCCGTCAACGTCTGGACACTGATGACTTGGAAGACACTGCACCAAGCACGTCTATTCAGAGTTTATTAAGTTTACACTGAAAACATGCCACAGTGTGCAGCCTGAGGTTCAACTGCTTTAAAAATACTAACAGCAAAACACTACTGTTTTGGTCATTTCATCTTCACCTCTCTAGACAGCCCCTCAGCCTGGAGGCACACGCCCGCCCTCAGTGGGAGCCCACCTCTGCGGGGACTGAAGTGCCTTCTGTAAGTTTATCACTCGCTGCGGTCCATTGGTTAGCAGCAGCATACAATCCCAGACCCGTGACTGGATAGTAAGACATCGTCTACTCTCCTGCGTGCTCGGCCCGTAGCCCGGGCCCCTCGCCACAGGCCTGTACCCCTGCCTCTCGCCTCCCAGCCCCTCCCCTCAGGTGACCACCCTTCTCTCTGTGTCTGTTCACTAGCTTGTGTTGTGTGACATCCGCGTGAGTAAAACCATAGGTTCTTGTCTTTTTCCATCTGACACATTTCACTCCGCATGATACTCTCAAGATCCACAAAATAGATCAAAGACTTAACGATAAGACCTGAAACAATAAAACACATAAAAAAAACATAGGCACTACACTTATGGACCTTGGTCTGAGAGAGGCTTTTGTGAACTTGACCCCAGAGGCAAGGGAAGTAAAAGGAAATAAATGAATGGGACTAGTTCAAACTTAAAAGCATCCGCACAGCAAAAAACAAAAAACATCAACAAAACAAAAAGCCAACCCACCAAGGGTAGGAGATATTAACAAACAAGTCCAATAGGGGCGAATGCCCAAACTACATCAAGAGCTCAGACAACTCAGTGACAACCGTGAAATCCGGCCACTGGCAGAGGACTACATAGATACTTCTCCAAGGAAGACACACAGATGGCCAACGGACATATGAAAGCATGCCCGACACCACTAGTCATGAGGGAAACGCACAGGAGAGCACAGAGGCCCCCGCCACGTGTTAGAACGCTGTTGGCAACAAGGGAGAAGAGGAAGGTGCTGGGAGGACGAGGAGCAAAGGACCCTCCCACTGCTGGGGCGGGAGGGGAACCAGCACAGGGGCTCCTCCAAGAAGTAAGAGCAGAACTGCCGTGGGACCCATACCCCCTCGGGGCATCTACCTGTGACCCACACCCCCTCGGGGCATCTGCCTGTGACCCACACCCCCTCTGGGCATCTACCTGTGACCCACACCCCCTCTGGGCATCTACCTGTGACCCACACCCCCTCAGGGCATCTACCTGAAACAGCCGAATACCCTGATTTTTAAAGTTCTATGTGCCCCTCTGTTCACTGCAGCATTACGGACAGTAGCCAAGACACCATTTGTTGAAGAGACTTTCCTTTCTCTAGTGTATGTTTTTTGCTTCTTTGGTGATAATTAGTTGCCCTGTAGCTCCCTCAAAGCTCTGGTCTGACGCAGTTATCTGTCAGCCGCGTGATCGGGAGCGAGGCAAGCTGTCAGTGAGTGAAGCCGCACAGCGCGCTTCAAGAATCGAGGAGGAGGAGGCATCCCTGCAGGCCTTTCCTGTCAGGCTCACGGGTAATGAAATGAGTTTGGTGCCCAGTGAATCTCATAAAGGAGGGAGGAAGAGAACAAGCGTGGAAAAAGCAAACGCAACGACTCATCAGGGAAACACGCAGTAAGAAGCTGGTCGGTTACTGGGACACAGAACGGCAACACTTAGAGTTTATCGTGCGTCTTACTTGAAAATCGCCAAGTCAAGAACAGATCATTTCGGCACACGTCACAATTTCTTTTTAAAACATTTTCTAACACAAAAAATTGAATGCAAACGATGTTAGTTTGTTTAAACTGTTAAGTACAAATGTCAAAGTGCACACAAACTGAGATGTCTCCAGGCCAAAGTAATGTTAACAAAACAGACTGAAATCACCTTGGTGAGCACTAGAGCGTCAGCGTGTAAGTCAGGGCTACACGGACACGGCCCGGTGAAGGGGAGGCAGCGGAGAGGCTTGGTTAAGAGTTCTTAACCAGCGTGCAGAGGCTGCGAGCAGCTAGCTGGTTAGTAAGAGGCCCAGCGGAGCGGCCCGGCGAGCGCACAGCCCAGCAGGGAGGCGCCAGGCTGCGTCTAGCGGGCGAAGGAGAAGGAAGGTCTCACTGAAAGTGTCGGTACCTGTCTCTGCGTGTTAAACCCACAGTCACACGGCTTCAGGGGAGGAATAAAACAGAAAGAAGGACACGAGTGTAAAGCAAAACACCGGACACAAGTATATATAATATAATAAACACAGGCAGCACCCTGTCCTCTCCCCCCCTCACTCTCAACCCTCCTCTACGCAGCACCAGCGAGGAGCACCCACCCCCACCCACCCCCGCAGTTCCGTTTCATTAACACGGCTTGGCAGCTTTTAAATTGCACTCTCATTGGAATTTATATTCTATGAAAAGAAGAAATCTTTGGCCATACATTCAACAAAAAAACCAGGTAAATCAAATTTGTTATGAAAAGTCAATAATCCTACTACCTCCAAGTTTAAAGTTAATTGTTAAATATTCTGATTTAAAAATGCAATGATTTATTGCAGACCAATTTAACAAGATCTAAATACTTGGAATTCACATGATCACGTCATAAAATGAAATATTCTCTAGCTACACTATAGTTAATGTTCAAAACCATACTTTTCAAATTTGTGTTTTGTTTCGTTAGGCATGAAGCACATAATGCACTAAAAAGATACCATTTAAAAAGAAAGGCCTTAATAGCCTCGCAGCTCAGGCCATCGCCATCGGAGGGTGAAACCTTGCCAACTATGACTAGCAGAACTATTCTGGTGATGGAGAGGTTGTTGCTATGTTGTTGTTTTCTTAAAATATGTTTTTATTGATTTGAGAGAGAAACATCGGTGAGAGAGGAACATCAACTGGCTGCCTCCTGCACGCCCCTTCTGGGGATCGAGCCCACAGCCTGGGCATGTGCCCTGACCAGGAAACGAACCTGTGGCCTCTGGTGCACTGGACAATGCTCAACTCACTGAACCACACTGGCCACGGCAATGATGGAGGTTTGAAAACTCTCATTCAAATCAGACACACTGCCATGAGCTACTTTTCTGTACCGATGAGGTTGATGATCAAGGTTCTTAAATGGTCACAATAATCCAGGGCTGACAGCCCGACTCCCAGGTGATGGCAACAGGCGCAGCGAAGTCTCCCTCTCACGTCTTGTTTTTGGCTTAGCGTTGACCTTATGATAAGGAGGCTCTTTACAAAGTGACTACGTGTATCTGTGAGACTAGAGAAACTAGCAGAGCGGTGCTGAGGGAGCCAGTTCACCACAAAGACCCAAACCGGAGAAAGCGATCGTCAGCTCCCATGGCTGGAAAACGTCACTTCCTCTCGCACAGTGAGGGACAATAATTAGGTCGAAGCGGCAGACGGGCCCAGCACCGCATTTTACGGACAATGTTTTAAAACACAGAAGTAACGAGCACCTGCCATGAGTGTGACTTTGTTATTTTTTACTTTAACTGCGCTCTAACATTTCCACGATGTCACTACGACACCCGCCCGCTCCCGTGACACTATCCGTCACGTCAGCCGAGGCGCTGCGCCCGCCTTACCCACGGCATCTGCGACTGTCCCGTCCAAGGCTGCGCCTGGCAACGAGAGACAACTTCATTGGGACATGATTCGCTCGACACGTCGCCAGGTCTAAGCCAGTGGTGGAAACAAAGCCGTCGACGGCTGAGGCCCATCTTTTTTCCTTTTCACCTGGGCACTGATTGGACTGTTCATGAAGACCAAGGCCTTCGTTTCTGACCCCTTTATTAACGAAGGGATGCACTGGCCATTCTGGAGTTCCTCACACCCACACTGTGCTGTCCCTCAAGCTGACCGGTTACCCCCATGCCTCTCAACGAGGTGGAGGGGTGACCCCGAGGAAGCTGGCGGAGGCTGGAAGAGGGACTCGTGGCCCTGAGAGCCGCTCCCTGCGGCCTCCACCCGGCTCAGGGCTGCTTCCTGCCCCGAGAGGAGGGCCTGGCAGGGGCCCGGCCGCAGTGCCCGCGACGCTGAAGCGAGGAGGATGACAGGCAGGGTCTAGAAATGCTGTCAGCCTTCCCATGGGAAAGGCTGCTCCGGGAGACCCAGCTGCCCGCAAAGCAGGGACCTGAGTAAAACCGACCACAGTCCTCGCACAGCAGCCCTGAGACACCCCAGCACGTGCCCGAGGAGCCGGGGGGAGGCAGAGCCATGGAGGCCACCTCCCCGGCGGGCGGGGCTGACGGGAGCACCGAGAAGAGCCCGGGGACGCTCCCACGTGTTAGAGCACGTGGAGCACACAGATGCCACGGAGCCTCCAGACTCTAAGGAGGCAGTGCCTGACACCTCTGCGGCCAGAGATCAACAGACACAGGCCGAGCCCACTGAGCGGGCAGAGCCAGGGTTTAACCAGCGGCTTTAGTGCCCGCGTCTAGAACGCTCCATCAAAGCTTTCGCTGTGGGCGGAATAACGACGACTAAGTATAAAGCACCCGAGGCTGCGTGATGCTCACAGGGGACCCGGGAGGCCAGTGTGCGTGGCCGGGCGAGGAGGCTGAGCATCTGAGAGGCTGCGTGGTCTGTCCTGCGCTCACCGGCAGCGCCTGTTCCATTACAGACCTGACCACGGCCGACAGGCCCAGAGCCGCAGGAGCAGCGAAGGCAGCTGGCATGGGGGTCGGGCCGCGTGGGCTCCCCTCCCCCGGGCGCTCCCCGCCTGCACTGCTGGGCTGAGCCTCACAGAGTCCCGGGTGGTCCTCGGACCGCGGGCAGGACTGGCCGTGGGCACGAGTTCCGAGGACCCGCGAGAGGAAAGGGGTCCCGGGGGCCAGGCTCCTAGCTTTCCTGGTTTTATAACCCAGAGTCTGGTTTTTAATAAAGGTCTCAGGCCGAAAGGGCTCCTCTGCTTCCTCGGGGGGAGAAACGGGCCCTCCCGGCTGCGACCCGGAGTGTCTTGGTCCAGGGTTACTTCCCGGCCATCAGATCCGGCAAATGTTTGCTCTCCTATGAAAGGGGGGGAGCTAGCACAGAGGACTGTACATACACCCCACCGCTGCGGACCCTGGCCTGTCTGCAGTTCACCTGACAAGCCCGTGGTGGCCTCACCAGATACGCCCACGACAGTGACCCTGGCTGAGAACCACGGTCCGCCTGAGGGCCTGCTGGCCAGCTCATGAGCTCGTCGGGCGGCGGGTCGCCTCGGGGCCGCCTCTGCTGCACAGGCTGCGGCTGGCTAGCTCTTGACCGTCCGCTCTCCTGTGTCTGTTGTAAACTCATCGCTCTGTGTCTGTAATGACAACCTGTCAAAAACTGTGGCGCTCCTGACGCATCCGCCAGCAGCTCTCGTCACCCAGTGATCCGCCTGAGGGACAGCTGAGCGAGCAGAGGGGCTCCGTCAGAGGCACAGGGTCCCCCCAGGACCGGAGACCCGGGGCCACGAGGCTAAACCTCTCAGGTCCACTGCGTCTGCACTGGCTCAGCGGTGCCGGCTGACAGTCCGCAGACGGCAGCCCCCCTCCCCCATTTCCACCACTGCTTTTAGGTCGGCTTTGAACGAGTGTCTACTGCGACTAGGCTACAAAACACATCTACAGCTACTGTCATTGTTAATGTCTTAAAAGCAAAGAAGCTCGGTGAGTATCTGTTATTCACTAAGCGGGTCACAAAGGGACCTTCCACGTGAGAGAGCAGCAGACAGCGGGTATCACTGCACACAGGCCCCGCCCGCCGGGACGCCCGGCCCTGTCCCGGGCCCCTTTCTGGACGAGCTCAGGAACTTCCCCGGAGCTCAGCGCACTCACTGCCGCCTCCCCGGCCCTGAGGACCTGCAGGCACTAACTCCGCCTCTGTGCCCATCGTCAGCTCGGGACAGCTTGTCTGCAGGGCTGCACGGCCACCGGAGGCCGCGGTGTCTGACTTCCATCGGGTCGGGGAGGGCTTTGCCCAGAGAACGGCCCTGCATGCGTGGTCCTCGCACTAAAGGCCCTGGCTGAACTGACAGCCATTCTTGCAACGTGCAGTGACCACGCCACAGGCTCCTCCAGCTCCTGTGCCTGTCACTCCCGGGTAACTGAAGTCACGCAGACGCTTCAGCTACATGTCAATGATTTTAAAAGAATCATCAACCCCTCAAGGAAAACACCAAAGCGGTTCCCTTTCTCTCTCTCACTAACGTTAACTCAAAAGTGAAGTAAAAAGCTACTGTCTTCCCAAATGCATGTTTCAGGCTGAAACATTATGGATGAGCTCGGATGGCACTTGATCCCAGTAAGTCCGGCACTATGGACCGTCAGGCAGCCTCAGGCTGACGGGATCTTCTCTACATGGCACACCGTTCTGCACATAAATCGAAGTGAAGGCAGAGTCTAAGGCTCATGCAGTAAACGTGTTTTTGTAAGTATGAGGCCTTGAATGATAAAGACACACAGCGACTTCCTAGTCGTCTGTTTGCCTGTGTTGGTTTGGAGCCTGTAATGGGGGCAGGGGCCACCCCAGCTGAGCAGCTCTGTGGGCGTCTGGAAGCTGCTCTGATAAGTGCCGGTTGAGAGCAGGGCTCCGTGTACACGTGGCGCCCACAGTGCGGACACCCAGGCGGGATGAGCCATGAAGACTCGCGTGGCCTCGCCCTCTTGCTCAGCATGGCTTTCTGCAGCCTCGGGGGTGCGGACTATTTTCAAAAACATTCTCCACGTGGAGGCTCGAGAGCCAGCAGAGGGAACGGAGCTCCGCCCCCGGAGGCCCCTTCCTCCCACCGCCACTACCCTCCCGGCTCGGCCAGGGGAGCGGGACACGGGCACAGCGGCCGCTCAGTCACTCCACGCGCACGGTCATTAGCAGCAGCTGCTGCCACACGCGGTGCTGTTAGTGCCGGGCCGAGCGAGGCGGTGCCACGCCCCACACACGCATTACCCTCGGGGGGGCGGTGGGCGAGGCGAGCCCCTCCGCAGCGTCCTCCTTGATAACCTCCTGGCAACAAGAACAGAGCGTGTGAGGGGCAAACTGGAAGATGAACGAACGTGGCGTTAAAACCACAGAACGCCGAGACCTGGAGGGGGCCCGCCGTTTCCTTCAGTGACGACATTTCACGTTTACATAGAAGGCGAAGCCCTCCATCTTTTCCTCCCAATTTATAACAATATGCTCACGGGGACTTCCTTTTTTACATTATGCAAATTATTTAACAAGCTTTATCATCAGGAACACCTAGTATGTTAGCCATAAACGTACTGCTTTGGATTAGATTCAAAGGTCACCTCATTTGAATAATTTCCTTATCCTACCTACTTTCTGCCATTAGCTTACCGTGTTCTTGCCATGTCCCCTGATTGTCATACAAAAGGGCTGACATATATACACACACCACACGTGCATGTCCTTTAAACAGACAGTAGAAATCAGCAGAAGTAAAGGCCGTGTGTTACGTTTGGTGACAAACGCTGCATTCTAAGCAGACACGCTGGCTGCCAGCATCTCAATTTACCCACGAGGCTGCCCGTCGGCCCCTTCCACAGAGTCAACAGAATGAAAACAAATGCATTTTATGTTAGTAATAGCTTACGTTTCCTAAACTATTCACAAAACAAGTTCATTCTCTTTCTACAAAAAGGAAATAACCCACCTCTAATGTTCTAGATGGTTCTCATTAGATTGATACTTTAGTTATTACCCTTTTATACTTACTAGGCCATTGCTCTGATCTCTGGACAAATTCGATTTTACTGTTGGACGTGAGATGAGATGTTGGGAACCGCCAGGGTAATACCGTGGCGTGTAAAGGTATGGGGCAAAGAATGGCTATGGAAAAAACACGTAACAAAAGAGTGGGATAAACAATCACGGAAATCAAAGGTAATGAGACTTATCAAATGAAACTAAACAATAACATACAGACTTTAATGCAAGTGACAAAACAAAAGAAAAAAGCCTTTCTCATATTCTACCCGAGACCAAACCCCAAACTTGATATATCACTTAAATTGTTACACTGTTGATTTACTAAAAGCTTTTTTTTTTTTTAAGCAACTAAAGTTTTACACCTTATAATTTGACACAGGAGTTACTCTTTATATTAATAATTTTATGGGCTAATTACCAAGTGTCTGATTCTAAATGATTTATAAGTATTAACACAATCTCTTATAAAAAAGCAGAATGGAATCTTAATAGAAAACTATTCTTTACAAAAAAAAAAAAAAAAAAAAAAAAGGTTAGCCTTAAGTAAGACCAAAATAGTCTGGACGATGTGAGAACAGCCTCCGTGGCCCCCAGGAATACCTGCTAGCCCAAGTTCCTGGGGTTTCGCTAGCTCTACGTAAGCAGGCGTATCTTCAATGGGGAAGCCATTGTTCAGGCGAGTTGTAGCTACAGCTTTTATTTGTAACAAGTTTCTTGTTAACAGGAGCTGTCAGATTCTATGGGCTAAAGGCAAAGATTAGAGTTCTCCAAGCTTCATACACTAAAATAACCATTTTCACTCCTGCCATTTTAAGAAAATTATTCTGCTTTTACTTTCTGATTAAAAACCTCAAATAACTAGAAAAAAAAGTAACTAGACCTAAAACCATGAGAGAATTTTAAATGTTTTAAAAGTAATCGAATGTTATTAAAGTATCACATGATTGTTATTCACATGAAATCAGTGAACATGAGGTCTCAGCCTAGATGGTTTGGTAATTTTTTAAAAAATAGCTTCATGGTCTCAAAAGTTCAAGTGTCCTCTCCTGGCCCACGGAGCTGTTTTAATCCCATCTCGGCTGCTTTGGGGCCTGGGAAGTAACCCTGCTCCGCGTGCCGAGCGCGCCGCCGAAGCTGCGGCCGGCGTACGAGCACCGAGGGTGTGCGGCTAACGACTCACGTGGCCAACGCTTTTAACCAACGGGAAATGTAATTGGAATTCTGGCTCTAACCCCCTCTCCCTGGCTCACGTGGACTTCGTGTGCCATGCACGTGGCTTCGGAAGACTAGCCCGTGTTTTCTTGAATTAGACTGAAGAGGGAGACAACAGAACTGAACTGGCAGGGTCCGGACCCCGGGGCACTCGACTGTGCTTCCATCTCTCCACGCAGGACTCACGTGCTCCCACTGAGTCGCAGCCACACGTGCCGAGGCGACGTGGAACACTGGAAATGGCTGTGGCGCTGTTACGCGGCCAAGTCGTCTGAGCCCCACACGCAGTGTTTCCCATGAGCGTCTCCATGTAGACGCTGCACCACATACTGAACACAGGGTTACTGAGCTCCTGCAGAAACTGGCGTTGACACTGTTCCAACTCCCACGTGAGTGACACGCAAAATGCAAAAGTCCACGGGGCAGGCCCTGCAGCAGCCTCAGGGCTCCCCTTCGAGGCTGGGAAAGCGAAGAGCCAAGAGCGCCCCAATGCTGACTCAACTGACACTGAGACCCATTACAGCGCAACCCTCTTCTAAGTTTAAAACATCGTATATGTTAAATTTAAACCTAACTCTTCCCCAATTTTAAAGCCAACGTACAGCTTCAAAATAATCACAGCACCCTCAGCAGAAAACGTCTGCTATTTCCCCGGCCCCGTTCTGAGACGAGACTCGCCTCCTGCTCACCCTGTTGTAGAAGGGGTGCTGGGGCCCCGTCATCCCGCTGTAGTAGCTGCTGTGCGGCTGTGGGGACACCACCCCCCCTGCGAAGGGGCCGTTGAAGGAGGTGGACGAGGAGCAGACGGACGGGGCCTGGCTGTAGCCGGACGCGGGCCTGGGGGCAGCTTCGTGCAAGGGCAGCGGGGGGTACGCCAGGCCTCCGATGTTAATCTGCTCTCGGGCGGCGCGGACATCTGAAAGGCGAAGCGGTCCCGAAGGAAGAGAAAGTGGGACAGGAGTCGTCAGAGCAGCTGGCACCTGCTCCTTCACTGGCTCAGTGGACAGAGCGTCGGCCTGCGGACCGAAGGGTCCCGGGTTCGATGCCAGGCAAGAGCGCGTACCTTGGTTGCAGGCTCCTCCCCAGCCTGGGCCCCGGTCAGGGCTCGTACAAGAGGCAACCAACCCATGTGTCTCTCACATGATGTTTCTCTCTGCCCCCCTCTCTCCCACTCTCCCTACAAATATCCTCGGGTGAGGGTTAAAAAAGGAAGGAAGCGGTTCCGCCTGCGCGGGGGAGGCAGACACTCCGGGAGCTCAGCCGCGAGAGGAGCCCCGCTGCCCGCACGCAGCTCTTGCTCCACCCGACCTCTCTCGCAAGCCACCAGAACACATTGCCTCTGCCTCGCCCAGCTGCTGGCTGCGCTGCCCTGGCATCCTACGGCTCAGCGTGGGCACGGACGCCCTCACCCTCACCCAGGGGCTGGGCACAGGGCAGCAGAGACCGGCTGGGAAGCGCACGGCGCGCCCACCTTGAACAACACGGCCCTCGGCCCCAGAGCAGAACGGGGACCCGGGCTCTCGCCCCATCATTCCGGAAACTCGGCTGGGCCGCAAGGGTCCGGTCATACGAAGGCCGTGGGTTTCCACAGAGGCTGTGTCTGCGCCTCTGTGCACCGTGGTGCCTCAGGACGACTTAAATCATCCCCACATCTTCCTGTCACTGCCCCCGTGCCAGTCCCCAGCTCAGGGCGAAGGCTCCGTGCCCTCCGGGTGAGAGCCACTAGGGACCGGAGAGGGGAGAGAGGACAGTCCAGTGACGGCAGCCACAGTGGGGCCCGACTTGGACGGGAATGGTTCCAAAGCAAGGAGCGGGCTGGGTGGGGAGCTAACCAACAGCCCTTTCTTCCCGCCGCCCCAGGAGGCCACGCCGGGCCCTGTCCTCCCGCGGAGACAGGGCTCCGCATTTCAGGTTTCACGGCACAGGAGGAACTCACAGAGCTGCTAAAAATGGGGGCGTTTGAGGGCTTCCGAGAAGGAAAACGAACGTTCCGCGGGCACCCACCGGCGATGATCTCCCGCAGCTTGGGGTCCAGGTTCACGGTGCAGGGCAGGAAGGTCTTCACGTCTCGAGCCACCAGCACGGGCGTCCGCGAAGCCAAGAACACTTCGAAGTTCCTGATGTCCCCGTCTATCTCCAGCAGCGGCTCCACGTCCTTAGTTGTCGGAATGTTCTTTGAGATTCTTCAAACGAGAAAGAAATGAAAAGGTCATTAATGTCACCATGAGGAAGGCAAATTCTACATAAAAATAAATCACACGTTACATACTTTGCTGCCATCAAAATCTTTTTAAAGAAAAAAATAGGCGGCACAGTCACAAAGTAGTAAAGAAACGAGTGGGTGCGACGGGGCTGCCTTTGACAGAGGCAGGACGCCGTGGGCCAGGAAAACAGGCCGGAAGGAACGCGCAGCTCACGCGGATGGCACCTCCCGGGGACAGTGAAGGGGCAGCTAACCGGCCGCCTGGAGCCACAGGACAGGGAAAGCGAATCCGACTGGCTCACAGGCCTGCGCCTGCACAGGGGACCATGGGTCTTGCCTTTGCAAAGAGAAGACATAAAGAATAATGTCTGAATAAATTACACAGACTAGAACGTCAGCACAGATTTTGTTTTAGGAAAGGCTTTGTTTTCTGTTGTAAAGGAAATATGTACTTACTACTGCACATATTTAAAACGCAGAGGAATAGAGGGACACAGAGGGACAAGCATCATCTCACCAATGGACATAGTCAGTACTGACCCAGCGTGTCACCTAGCATTTAAATAGCAAATTAATGCTTATTATGCAGAATTTTTACACAGTTGTTCATATAGGAAAACACTTTTGTATCAGGCAGCGGTCTTGCATGGAAAAAGCAATATTCATTAAAAAACAGCAAACACTTTTTGTCAAACTACATAGAAGCGCCATTTTCATAGGCCTCATGGTCTCCGCCATCCTTGCGAAGCGCACCACCACCTGTGGAAAGAACCAGAAACTCTAGGCGGGAGCGGGCTGCCCTCCGTCCTAACGCCGGTGGCCTGCGCATCCTGCAGCCCGGCGCCACCCGCGGGTCCCCCGGGACCAGGGGCTCCTCTATGACCAGCCCTCCCAGCACAGACGCGCCCTTCACACCACACCTCATGGGGGATGCTGCCTTCGTGGGAGCGCTGCAGCGTACCGCCCCTCAGACGGCAGGTGCCGGTAGTGCCGGTGAAGCCGGACAGGCGTGGTTTCTCGCCATCGTACCTGCGGGCTGGCGCGAATGCCCGCTTTCTACTCCTGCCCGATACACATTTGTAGAGTCAATAAATACACAAGCAAATATGTTGCTCCCAGTGAGCTCTAGCCTTTTAAAATAATTTTCACTTCAATGATCCTTTCTTAGATAGAAAAAACCTTGTACTTGGGAAAGCGTATGATGATCCATCTTGAGTTCATTTTTGTACATGATTTGAATTTTTAAATTTCCTCTTCCTTTTCCTCAAAGGCTCTTAAGGTATTTCTTCTTCCCTGCGTGGGTATTTACGGTCTGAAATGCCCGAGCTCTGCCTGTGCAGCCTCCCCTGAGCTGTGATCACGCCGAGGGTCCACACAGCGACCCCTCGCTAGCGACCCCACGAGGCCCCGTTATGCAGGAGAACGTGAGCCGGGGCGCGGCCCGGCCGCTGCGGAGGAAGCGGTGACGCTACACCTGCCGCGGGAGGAGCCTCAGGCGCCGAGCAGCTCCCAGGCGAGCAGGCCAAAGAGGAAGCAGCGAGGCTTCTGCGCGTGGGGCAGAGCTGCCTCATCCTCTCTGCTGCCCACGCCCCGAGCCCATGAGCTGCGGCATCAGGACCCGGGGCCACAGCCCGCACTGCGCACAGGGCACACCAGCGCCCTCGCCTTCGGGCGTTTCTGATTCAGGCATGTCATGTGTTTGACGCAGGTGTTCACACAGTCTACCCAGGGTTAAATAAGCCAACATGAAAGCACTGTCTAAGCTGCCACAGCAACCACTGGCGGCGCTCACCGGCTCCGCGACAGCCAGAGGCATGTGGACTGCAGCCTGGGGAACAGTCAGTGACGTCACAGGAGCCACGGCGGGGCCAGGAGGGCCCTAGACGCACGGAGGGGCCATTCTGTAAACTTATAACTGCCTAACCACCGCGCTGTGCGCCTGGAACCATATAAAACAGTACTGAGTGTCGACTGTAATCGGAAAATAAAAACACGCATGTGATAGAATAGCCTGTCACACGCTAGCGGCACAGGCACTGAAGGGGACTAACACGTGGACCCGTGTTACCAGGTGGCCTGGTTTTTACCGCCTTTTTTTATTTTTTTTTTAAACAGACGTAGAGAAGGTTCTCCTCCATCCTCGTGTGCGTATGTAACGTCCTTCATCGTTTCTCTTTAATCCAGACGGACACTTTTTCGTTCACAAAATTATACAAGCTAGTGCCCCGCCCCCTAGGTGCCAGAGCGCAGACTGAGAACCAGTGAGAAACGCACGATGAGGGGCCAGGGACCGGCCGTGGGGACGCAGGCCCAGCACCCCAACCAGGAATTCACCGGAGCATCTCCACGACTTACTGGTGATTCGCCCGTGAAGCCAAACCCCCATTCATCTTTCCAGCGCCTGGATCGGACACACTGAAAACACCGGCCACAGCAGAGCAGCTCACACCTGCCGCTCAGGGTCAGGCCTCCTGGGTGCCACGCCACCAGGCCGTGCCACGCCACCAGGCACAGATGGATGTCCCGCCCACGAGGATCGCAAGCCACACACATGCTTCAGCGTGACCCTCTCCAGAAGAGCTCCTTTTTCTCGCTAACTGAATTTATTAGGACGTGTTATAACTCACACCGATTAATTTATATTCATTCTGCTTTATCTGTTAGGATTCTGCAAAAGATTTGATTTGAAAAGGTCCCCAGTGGGGAGCCACAGCCTGAGGCGGCCCTCACCTCTGGCAAGTGCTGCGATGCGAACAATCACACCGCTGCAGGCTGCGGTGACAGGGAGACCAGCAGAGGCTGAGAGGCCAGCTTCAGAGCCCCTCCCTGAAAGCAGTGCTCGCAGCACAGCCAGGCTCACACTATGCGTGAGAGACGCCCCAGCGCAAGAGGCAAGACCCAGTTTCCAGAGCGGCTGGGGAGGCGCTAGTAACCCCACAGGTGCTGCCAAGCGGAAGGGCGTTCGTGGTGCTGTTGCCTTTAAGAAACCTCGGAGAGTTTGACGTTAGTCAGACAGAGAAAGCAAACGTTTGCAATGCAATGCTGAGTGACAGGGTGGAGAATGAGGCACGGACCACGCTGCCCGGGAACATCTCAGGCTAAAGCAAAACCCCATTACCCAGGTTCCCTTAAAGACTTAATGTCGAGTAAGTACGGGACCCAACGTCTACAATGTTTAGGGCTTAACAAGTTTAAATGTAAACACAAATTTGTAAGATGAATAAAAACTCCTTTTTCCATCTCCATCCCTTTCCCAAACGTTAACTGAAAAGGGTTTCAGAAGAAAGGGGCCCTATCGAGCTTTAAAGCGTACAGGGTCAGGTGACTGTCCACGTGCCTGCAGCCACGGTTCCCAGTGCGTGTCAGTGTCCTGGAACCGTCTGAACAGGAACTCGAGAGTCGGAAATACTCATTAAACTCAGGGTTCCCTGTCGTTCTGCTGCCAAAGGGAGAGCAAATGCATGAGGCCGTGGCCGTGGCTGGTGGAACACTGCCGCCTTGTGGATTTCGTGGATACTGCTACTGGGCCACTCAGCGCGGCTTTACATCAGCACCTCACCTTGCCTTTCATCAGCTGGCATTTTTGTTTCTTTTGTTTACTCTCATATTGTGAACAATATAAACACACTTTGGCCTGAAATTCCGAGATCACAAGCCTCTGCTGAAAACATCAGTTTAGGGGAAATCAGCCTCTACTTGCTCTCTAAGGCACATTTCATGTTTTGGTGAATTTGAATCCTTCAATAATCTGATTTATTTTTAAAATGTAAACATGCATAATAAATATTATTATAAGATATAAAATATTACAAATATTATAAGTTATAAAATATGTATTATAAGATAAACTAAATCTGCAAGGGTAATGACTTTTTACATATTAAAATATATATTTGAGAGAAACTGATTTTGCTACTTCTGCTTTCAAATAGCCTTAATTAATGTCCTTGCATTTTCCATGCTGAAGTTAGAAACACACACTTTGGAACACTGAAAACCCTTCCTCTGTTCTACATTAGCATTAGATACTAAAAATGGCGTCATGACAAGTTTAATGAGGACGTATTTTAAAAACCAATTTTACCCACAGAAAGGAAGGCAAGGGACTGAGAAGCCACCTGGGAGGGGATGGCAGGCACTCGGCACCCATAACGGCGCGAAGGCTGAAGCCGGCAGATGCGCCAGCGGTTCCAGCGGAGCTGTCACAGCTGAGTGCGTCACGCTCTCCACCCAAAACCTCCTGCAGCTCCAGGACACACTCAGGATTTTGCAAAGACCAGGCCATCTTTATAAAAGGTAAGGTATTGATAAAACATGGAACCGGGAATAAAGTATCTGCATTATAAATACATTACAGGCAAGTGTGTTTTCAGAGTAAAGATGGAGCCAGTAATTCCACACAGACAGCCATTTAATGGTGCTGAGTGAGCACCTACAGGGAAGTCTCACCGCCTTGAGGAGACAGAACTGCGTTAGCGTTCTAAACTACACACAAAAACACCGACGGCACGCGGAACAGTGTTTGGAGTAACTATTTACAGTACCTCAAACCTAAATGAAAGGGAAAAATCGTCAGTACAAGGATATACTTTGTACTAAAAGGAAAGAACTTTTTCACAAATCTAAACAACTAGTGTCCACTGTTTCATGCTGTTCAAATTCATACTTTTTTTTTTATATTTTATTGATTTTTTACAGAGAGGAAGGGAGAGGGATAGAGAGTTAGAAACACCGATGAGAGAGAGAAACATCGATCAGCTGCCTCCTGCACATCTCCTACTGGGGATGTGCCCGCAACCAAGGTGCATGCCCTTGACCAGAATCGAACCCGGGACCCTTGAGTCCGCAGCCCGACGCTCTATCTGCTGAGCCAAACCAGTCAGGGCTCAAATCCATACTTTAGGTTCACACGCAGAGAAACAAACACGTGCATAATCGGGCCACATTCAGGGGCTGGGGGTCAACTAACAATCGCCCGGAACACGAAGGGAACAGGAGGTGGCGGGTGAGAGCTGAGAGGCGTGAGATGCCGAGAAGCGATAACGTTAAGCTTATGAGAACTCTGCTGAGTATCAGGCAGAAATATCATGATGTGAGGTCTGTTGTATAAATATCTTCAAGTATAGAAAGAGCACTACTTGAATAATTTAAAATACCCAACTCCTGGCTGGCGTTGCTCAGTGGTTGGAGCCCAGCCTGAGCACCAAAGGGTTGCAGGTTCGATTCCCAGCCCTGGTTGGTGTATGTGAGAGGCAACCGATTCTCTCTCTCTTTCTCTCTCTCTCTCTCTCTCTCTCCCCCCCTCCTCCCTCTTCCTCCTTCCCTTCCACTCTCCCTGAAAAGTCAATGGAAAAAATATCTCCAGGTGAAGATTAACAAAAAAATAAATAAATAAGTAAATAAATAAAGATACTGAATTTAATATAAAGGCATCTATAATGCCTGTTCAACAAATGGCTATTTCAATGAAATGAAAGATGGCTGCCATTCTCAGGCTCTCAAAATGCATTTGATCGTTTTTAAAAATGAATACGCAGAATCAAAATAAAGGTTGGCATTATCCTTATCACAAAACTATTCTGACCAGAGCATCCTGAGTAAGACTTCTTAAGCAGTGTCAAAACAAAAAGTTTAAACATTATCTTCACGAAAATTCTTAAAATTGATCTTTTCAAAACCTTTATCATTGCTTAAGATGCTTTCTAGAAAATATGAGAAATAAAGTTTTATAACTAAAATATTTCAGTGGCTGTGTAAAACACTATAATAAAAAGTCGACAGAAGATCTTAATCTACAGTTTTAATTTTACTCCCTTTCTTCTTACTAAATATATGTTAACAAAAAAACACCCCTCAAATGATAGAGACAAAAGCTTTTAGCTCAACACATAATTGCAAGGAAATTACAATAATTGTACCAATTAAAATAATCTTGAATGAACAGTATGTCATCTTAATGTTCCAATGGTTTATAGAGGGATCTACTTAATTAGCTGAAATTGCTTTTCAGTGTTATATCAAATGTCATTTGTTAAAAGTTGAACAATTTAGAAAATAATTTAACAAAGCAATTTCACCAAACACTAAGAGCCAACATTTTCTTTTTCAGCAAATAAAGCAAGCAGCTGTGTCATCAAATTGCTATAAAAGTAAATGAGGCTTTTTATGGATTAAAAAAATTTTACTACTAGCATTAAAAACACTATTTTCTGATTGTTTTTACCAAGTCAGAATTCTTTAATAAAATAAATGAATGTCAATTATATACTGCTGCTTTTTGTCTGCTGTAAATAAAACTTTTTATTTAAAGGACAAACAATGGCATCAAAGAACTCAACTACAGTTAACTAGAAACAGTCATTGATATTATTCTAACATATTCCAACATGATTTTTCAATATGTTGATCAAATTCTTTTCCCATAGTTTTTCATTCAAATCATCTTAAATTTAGTTCTTTTGAGTCAAGTTCTTCATGAATTCTCCAAGATTCTCACTACACTGTATTTTCTCTTCCTTAGAACATCTACAAAGCATCTGTAAGTATTTGTAGATGTATAAGACATACCTATTTCTTAAAAGAAAAAAAGGGGGGGCACCTCAAAATCACCCCGAAGCCAACCCGCTCACAGATGGCAGCCCCCGCAGGCTGAGGTCTGAAGGACATGAAGCAAGTGGCAGGCAGAGTCTCCCCATCTCATTACACCTCCAGCATAAACATTCTACATTTACTTGAACAAAATCCCCTCTAAACACTCACTCTACACTATTTTACTTGTATAATAAAAATACTCCTTCAAAACATTTCTTTGGCAAGTGTTCTATTTCACAGAATGAAAAAAGTACTATTCTCTTTAAACTATAGGTGATACATTGTCTTTTGTCCTTAAGCCATATTTTAATTAAAAATGTCATTTTTTTAAGATTTCCTTGAACATCAGGAAGTCATATAGCTTGAAGCGCGCTCAAATGAAAATCAGGGTGAACGCTTTCAGAGGGCAAGCAATCCTCTATCGGCAAAGAACAGCACTTTCAGCCGGAAAGCTTCTCATCCCCACAGAGCCGGTAGCCCGACCCTGACAACACTTCCTGACTGGCTGGCTGAACCCCAGGGGCTGCCCCTCCAGTCCTTTCTAAAGTGAACTGTGTGCTTACCTCCCGTCAGAACACAAACTCCTGGGCGCGCACAGTGTGAGAACAAAGGACGTGTGTGTAAGCGACCCTCTAATGGCTAGGAGAGGGTCTCTATATAGTCCACTCCCAGGGCGTCAGGTGCTGTCTACACCTGTCCCTCACCCCACGCACCCACCTCCTGGCCCCGCAACACACAGAGGCAAAAAGGACAACCACCTAAGCTCAGTTAAAACTCACGCTACACCCACATCAAGTGAAGAAAGCGCCTGAATATAAGCGAACAGTAAGTTCCTGTATTATTTAATGCAAAGAATCTGCTCCAGGCAGTATTCACAGTCTCTAAAACCCTCAGATACAAAGCTGAGAGATGCTTGTGCCAATGATTTGGAAAATGTGACCTCCTTAATAGTCCAGAAGACACTTAGAATAAAAAATAAACTGGAAACAAATAATAATGTCTTAGGCACTGCATTTCGTAGATACAAGTACATAAAGCCACTAGGACTGTTAATTACACATTTTATCACATTAGGTTGCACTGAAAAAGGAAGCTATGAATGTCATACGATGGGAATTACACTTGTGCTAACACAGCTCCCAAAGTAAATGAATTAGTGAGAATCCTCCACTGAATTTGGAAGCGTCCATTTTATACATGTTTTGTATTCATTTTGCTTTATATGCATTAACTTTTTCCTGAAAAGTCAATTCGATGTAAAACCAAGTTAAACATAAAGAGATTCAGTACCTTTCATAGATGGTTTTCAGCGTCATCTGATCCGGAATCCCTTCCGTCTCCTCCAGGTACAGGATGAGCCAGGACGTGCGGTACGGCCACTGCTCTGTGAGGTTGATCCAGCTGGCAAGGCGGTCCCAGTTAAAACTAATCTGATTGGCTCTCAGCAGCCGCCCTTTAAGGAGCGCAAGAACATTTGTGAATTAACAGACGTGTGATGTTATGCTAAGCAAAACTTTGAGCATAGTCACAAATCATTTAATGTCCCCAAATCTTTAAAATTTGCCATTTAATTTACACAACATATTCAAACTAACTAAATGTGAATCTCTCTATATGGAAGCCTAAGCGACTGACCGTTTGACTGGTCGCTATGACACGCACTGACCACCAGGAGGCAGACGCTCAATGCAGGAGCTGCCGAGCTGCGGTGACTTGGCAGCTACAGTGAGTTGGCAGCTGTGGTTCTCAGGCGACGCACCCGGAACCAGAGAGGAGGGAGCCCGATTCCAGGGTGTCACCCGAGAACCGCCCTCTCACAATCTGGGACCCCTCAGGGGATGTCGGAGAGCTGGTTTCGGCCCGATCCCCGCAGGCCAGCCAAGGGCCTCTGGTGTGTGTCTATACAGAAATATATATATTGTAGAAGCCATATATATGTGTGTATATACGGCTTCTACAATCCAAAGAGCTCTACTGGAAAGCTCCTAGAATGACACCCAACTCTGTTGAATTCTAAGGTGGTTTCTGTGTGATTTCCCACGGCTGCTGCCCTGACCACACCCAGCAGCAGGTCTTTCAGAACTGTGTCAGGGAGGACAGTCTGGGCACTGCCCCCACCACAAGCAGAGCAGCTGCTGCTCCTGCGACGGCCCATCCTCCAAGCAGTGCAAGAGCCCGCTGCTGGCCTTGAGCAAACCAGCCGTGCCGGCCCACTCTCGCTCCCGTGTGGGTGAGTGTGCGAGCCCCTTTCATTTCTAGGACTGAGGTGCCTCTGGGAATGACCAACCAGGTGGTTATGATGTGTTCCCAGGACTCGCTCTTTTCCCTAACCCTGTCTACCCGGGCTTCTCTGGGAACCCCGCTCACATTCCGCACGGGGAGAGCTTACAGGTGGGCAGCTGCAATCCTCAATCTTTTAGAACTCATGCCTTGTTTCGCTGCCTCATCATTTTATCCCTGATTTTGTTGGGATTCTGAACCGCAGATATTTTTGCTTTTTCATTTTGAACATTATCCGTTTAACTTGATCATTATCAGTTTATATCCAGTTGTTCTGGCTCAGATGAATTCTCCCTCCTCTACAACTACTATACAGACCCCCACCCAGCTCTTCCTGCCTCACCCCTCGGCCTGTCTGCCCGGCCACGCGACACTACAGCACCGTGGCTGGGCCCCTCTTCCTTGGAAAGGGGTTCTGGTCGCTGGGCCAGGGACAGGGCCTTTGCTTTCCACTCAATTAAACCTGAGAGGAAATCAGAGGCCTCTGTAACTTGTCACGTTTTGAAATAACAGTGCACACTGATGGCTGATTTTTGTTGGCAGAACTCACTTTGGTTTTACTAAACACCCTGAAAGCAAATATCACGCCTTCAGCAACGCAAACGCCCAAGCACAGGACACCCCTCTGCTCCCGAAACTGAGCTGCTCCGGCACGTGCAGGCTGGTGGGCCGTGAGACAGGAGACAGGTACCTGTCACGGACACAATATTGAGGAGCCTCCGCATGGTCTGCGGGCTGATGTCACTGAACCAGTCCTCCGTCACCAGCAGCTTCGTCAGGTCGAAGGACATCTGCCGCGTGATGGTCCGCTGCATCTGCCGCCGGCGGTACGTGTCCTGAGGAGCAGGCGCGAGCGTCACCCACAGGCCGGGGACGGCTCCTGCGACAGCAACAAGCCTCGCCCTGCAGGCCCAGGGCGGAATCGCACCCGCCAAGAGCCACCTGACTCCGAGGCAGGGCTCAGGCCTTGGAAACACGGCCGCAGGGGTCCCAGGCCCTGGCGCGCTGAGAGGGAATGAGCTTCCTAGCCCTGCGGCCGAGCGAGCTCGGGGCCTGGGAGATCACACGCGAGCAGAACTCCGCACGGAGAAGTCAGCTGCTCACAGGAGCCCTGAGGTGACGCAGCCTAACTCCTTGCGGGGCTTTAAGGTTCAGCATGTCCCAGGGCAGATACTCGGCACGGGAGGTCACACCCTGCTCCTGACTTAGCGTCAGCGGCCACTCATCACATTAATTGGCATCCGTATTTGCACAGGGTAGAGGCATAAAATCAGAACGTCAAAATGTCACTGAAGACATTTTTAAATGCCAAAGATCCAAATTTAATGTAACAATCTTAAAACCAAACAAAAAACCACATAAAACAGTGCCAGTCAGCGCCAGCCCACCTGGCCGTCCTCAGCGCTCTGTGGCCATGGCGGCCTGCACCGGGCCGCTTCCTGGCCTGGTGCGCTCCCTGCTCCACACGGAGAGCGGTCTGGGAGTGGGCAGAGGGTCGGGAGACCCACGGTGGGCACAGCACCCGGGGGAGGAGGAAGGCCTCCCTCCCCTCACAGCTGTGGTGGCCACGGGCACTGGGCAACACCGTGGGGCTCACTGGGTCTGGGTCTGGAGCGGCGTGTGGCCTGAGGACCGGCTGGGAGGGACAGGGGCTCCTGCGTGAGTCACTGTGGCTGTAGGGTCAGACATGCCCGCAAAGCCACTGACGCAGGAAGGAGTCCAGTGAGAAAATGCATTGGCCGAGCTTGGTGCACTATTTACAAAAGATGATTTAGTGCCATCAGCTCAGCTTTATTTGAGTAACAGCAACACAAACATGGGGCTCAAAAGAGACGGCATCTTACCCGTCTATTGAGGGCTGTCTTGCTGCCAAACTTTGTCATATCTCCAAGGCTGATCTGTGAGACTCTTCTGTCGGCGTCGTCCTGTGTCCCTTAGAGAATTTACCAAGAGCACCGTTAGCACAGCCTTCTGCTGCGGGACAGCTCAAGGGAAGAAGCCCGCCTGCAGCCTTCAAGGTGAAGGTAAGCCACACGCACAGGACTGCACCCACCGCCCTGCCAGGTGAAGGTGAGCCACACACACAGGACTGCGCCCACGCACCCACCGCCCTGCCAGGTGAAGGCGAGCCACACGCACAGGACTGCGCCCACGCGCCCACCGCCCTGCCAGGTGAAGGTGAGCCACACACACAGGACTGTGCCCACGCCCACCGCCCTGCCAGGTGAAGGTGAGCCACACGCACAGGACTGCGCCCACGCCCAGGGGCTGGCCGGCACCTGCGGCGTCCGGGCAGGGGATGTCCCCGTTGGTGGTGGAGGCCACGAGGTACTTCTTGGCGCTGCTCAGCCCGCGGCTGTTGAGGAACACGGGCAGGTGCACGATGTTGCGCATGTAGTCGTGGCCGTTGATGTTGGAGTCGCGCAGCACGCTGTTGAGGTTCTGGTTGATGGCCTTGATGATGATGTGCGGGTCGCTCGCGAAGATGGCGATGAACGGCCCTTTGGAGAACAGCACGCGGACCTGCGGGCGGGACGTGCGTTCGCGGTGCAGCTTTCAACCGCCCAGCGTTTCCGAAACCCCCTCCCAGACCCGTGCAGCCTTTGGTGACTGGGTATTTCTTAAAACTGTTTTTCATCCAATATTATTCTATCTGAACACAGCTGCCACTGAAGCCTCCACCTGGTTCTGCACCATCTGACACTGCACCAGGTGACGGTGACGGTCTCGGGAGAAAACAAGTCCTCCCGTCCCATCTGGGGCGCTGGCGGTCGACAGGAGAGGGGAGGCCAGCCCTCGGGAGAGGCCCTCGGGAACATGCGAGAGGCACGGCACACTGGTCTCTGCTGTCACATGCTGCTGCTCAGCACACACCTCACGGAGAGGCACGCGGGGGGCTTTAGCAAAACACGGCGACCCATGTGCCCTGCTGCTCTCAGCTGCACCAGACCGTCCGCAGACGCTGGGGCACGCGGGACCGCGAGCCTCCCCTCACTTCCTCTCACTCGCCAGCACGTGCACGCTCTCTGCACCTGTCTACGAACGCTCACTCTCGCTACGTTTCTACATAAAGATGATTACTTCTACGAAAGAAAAGTGCAATCCCAACGCCCCACGAGCTGTGCCCGCAGCCACCCCCCAGCGTGACAAGCCCCGCGGGCGGTGGGCACACCGTGTCCAGCATCTGCAGCACTTTGTCCTGCTCGCAGGCGTCCAGCCCGTCGATGATGACCACCAGCCGTGTCTGGTTCTGCGTGAAGCTGTCGATGGTCTTGGCCATCCTGGCCATCAGCTCCACCTCGCACTTGAGAACCTGCGCGCGAGAGAAAGACAGACGCACTGAGGGCGGCGCATTCTGAGCCTCACAGAAGCCACTGACGAGGACACTCCCGGCCTTCCTGCCGCCACGGTCCCGCCCGACCCCAAGGGGGGCTCCACGAGGGACAGCGGCTTCACACCGACAGCAGTTCCCCCCACAAGGAGGGACACCCGTCATGGCCTTCGAAAAAGTTACTCAATTGGGCTGAGTGGCTTCTTTCCAAGATCCCCTTCTCTGAAGGTCACCAGTCTGAGACCTGAATGGAAATTAAGTGACCCAACCCTGCGGCTCCTGATGGGACGTGGCCGTCAGTTCAAGGACGTTGTCCTCAGTCCCTCTGCTCTGCCGGGCCCAGGCCCCGAGGGCCCACGCCACTAGGCAGGAATCGCACCGTGAAGGACCCCTTTCGCTAGCTCCTCTGCGTCTCTTATAAAAGTCTATTTTATAAAAAGATGCTCCTGTTCTAACTTTTCCCACTCAATGTGCATTTCCACAGGAGAAACCTGGGCTGAAACTGAAGCCACCACGGCGCTCTGAGAGCGAGCCCGCGGCAGGGCCCCGGGCGCCCCGCAAGCACCGTCCTCCAGCCCCGCGGCAGGGCCCCAGGCGCCACGAGCAAGCGAGCGCGCGCGCACCTTCATGAAGCCTTCGCTCTTCAGCTTGTGCAGCCTGGAGGCCGCGCTGTGCAGGCGCTTCCGCTGGGAGTTGAGGAGCGAGTCGAGCACCTGCCACCAGGTGCGGCAGTTGAGCACCACGGCCAGCCCCACGACCGCCGCGATGGCGATGAGGACGGCGTTCACGGTCAGGTGCTTCGGGTCCACGCGGAAGACGGCCAGGAGCGTGACGCCCGCAACCACGCAGCCCAGCACGAACAGGAAGATGACAAAGGACGGGAGGCAGCACGTCTTCTTCCACTTCCTCTTCCCTGCAGGACGATAGTCTCACTGACACTCATGCCAAGATGCAGAGCATCCCCCGCAGCACGGGAGGCCGAGGCCGACCCGATGTCCCCTCGTTGCATCGCGTGCTGGACACACACACACACACACACACAGCACACACACACAGCACACACACACACAGCACATACACACACAGCACAGCACACACACACACCACACACACACAGACACAGCACACACACACAGCACACACAGCACACACAGCACACACACACACAGCACACACACACACACATACACACAGCACACACACACAGCACACACACACACAGCACACACACACACACACACACACACACTCACATACACACACAAACACACACAGCACCAGCAGGGAGCAGGCCCTACCCTGCGAGTCCTCCGTCTTGAACACTCGGAAGAGCCTGGTGGCCAAGAAGCCAAACTCGCGCTCGCAGGCGTCCGAGAGGGTGGCGATCATCTCGGCCATGGACGTCTCCCCGCCGACGCTGGACAGGCGGTTGTAATCCGTGAACAGGAACCTGCGGGAGAAAACGGCCTCAGCTCTCCCAGAAGCCCCTGTGCATCGCCTGTGTCAGGCCCCTGCCTGTCTGTGTCTCTTTCAGAAGACTGTTTTTAAAGTGAAGGAGGGAAAAGAACTCGAAGTCAGGCATCTTCTGCTTCGAACACCCTACACACGTCTCTGTGGAAAGACCATGAACAAGCCGCACGCAGCCAAGGGACAGAGCAGCTCCGACTGAAGGCGGAGGGGAGAGGCCGTGAGGGCCCAGCGGGCCGCCCGCGGCAGGTCTCACGAGGCGACGAGAAGGCGGCACCACATGAGGGTACAGAGCGGCACTTCGGGAAGGTTCCTAAGCACCAACTGGGCGATTAGAACCAGAGGACACGACCTACTCACTGAGCATTTAATGCCATTTAAAAACTCAGGCTCTAGCCCTAGCTGGTTTGGCTCAGCGGATAGAGCATTGGTCTGTGGACTGAAGGGCTCCAGGTTCGATTCCAGTCAAGGGCACATGCCTGGGTTGCGGGCTCGATTCCCAGTGGGGGGCGTGCAGGAGGCAGCCAATCAATGATTCTCTCTCATCATTGATGTTTCTATCTCCCCTCTCCCTTTCTCTCTGAAATCAATAAAAATATATATTAAAAAAAATAAAAGTAAATAAAAACTCAGGCTCTAGACCAGGGGTTCTCACCCTGTGGGTCGCGACCCCTTTGGCAGTCAAACGACCCTTTCACAGGGGTCGCCTAAGACCATCCTGCATATCAGATATTTACATGACGATTCATAACCGTAGCAACATTACAGTGATGAAGTAGCAACGAACATAATTTTATGGTTGGGTCACAGCATGAGGAACTGTATTTAAAGGACCAGAAGGTTGAGAACCACTGCTCTAGACTATTTCATTTATAGCTTAAACCTCGACCAGAGACTTAAAAATAAGTCATAGAATATTCTATTCGAGTTGCTCTTTGAAGTAACGGAATTGCTTACATTTGAATTCCTGGGTGAACAGTATGTCCGCACGATTCCCCTCCCTCCCTCCCTGAGCGAGCTCTCCCCCGTCAGCAGACAAGCCCGGCTTTCACGCCGTCTGTGGCCCCACTGCCCGCACTGCACTCTGCTCTCCACTGAGGCTGTGTGAAGTGACCTCTCTTTTTAAAGTGATACCATCTTGTTAGTTTAAAATGTGTCCTTTCCTGTAAAAATATTTCCCCAATTACTTTATTCTACTCTGTAAGTTTTCTTTTCAACTTTTTATGTTTAAATCCTTGTCTTAACACTGACTCTCTTTCCTGCAGGCTTATGTCTTCCTTCTTCTCATGTGACAGCTGCCACAGTTTGTGTGGTGTGGCCTCTGCTTTCATCTACAATTGCACGTTTTACCTTAGTCACTGTGACTTCTTCCTTTCAGTGCATGTGGAATTCTCGTGCTCATTTCCACTGACTTCCTCCTGCTTCAGCTATTTCCACTGCTTCCCCCGCAGCCCTGCCCCGTGCCTGTGCCCCCTCGCACCTGTGCCCCCTCACGCCTGTTCTCACCCTCCTGCATGTCTCCCCAGACGTTTCCCACGTGACATTACTGATAATGTCAGGCAGGCAGGTAGCACGTGCCCACAGGTGCGGACGGGCAGCGGAGCACAGCGAGCTGCCCAGTCACAGCCAGCACAGGAGGTGCCAGGACCCAGCCCAGGGCCATGCTCTGTCCACAAGTGTCGCACGGACGGCAGTAGGTGTCACAGGAGAGGGGGCGGGCACATAGATAAAATCTGCAAATCCAAGTGAAACAGATTCTTCATAGGGAGGTTCTCTGACCTCTGATGTGCGGGAGGAGATGGACACGGAGTGCTTCCCAGTGCCCTTGACCAGGCGGCTGTTGGTTTTACTTCTCCTGTAAAAGTTTCTGAAGCGGGCACTGAGAATGGTGCATTACAAACTGGATTGGGCCTCGTCGTGTTAAGTCACTGTCGCAGGGACCGACTCACCTCACGGGCAAAGCCTTCGTGGTCTGCTCGGGCAGCTCGGGCGGGTTCACAAACATCAGCTTGAGGAGCAGCTCCAAGTACCCGATGTGCCTGGCCAGCCTGGTGCTCAGCACCCAGGCCCAGTTCCAGCTCTCTCCTTCCCTCCGGCCACCAAAGTAAATGACGGCTGAAACACAGAGTTAAATAATGGCCACACCCCCAGGGTCAGGCAGCCCCTCCTCCCAGCAGCCAGACAGCAAGGATGACGGCAGGCCCACGCAGCTCTTCCTGGTCCTGCCACTTTCTGCCACCTCTCCCCCACCCCCACCCCCACCCCCCCCACCCCCGCTCCTCCATGCATGAGCGTCCGCCACACACAGGAGGCATGAGCAGGGAACGTTAACAGCTGAAACATGACGTAAGCAAGACGATACCTTCCACAGAAGCATGGCTCGCTCAGATCCCAGAGCAAATAATGTGGGGTTTGTCACTGTTTCCTTTCTTACAACTGCAGACACCCCAAGGACATGGGTTTTATATTTTTTCTTTGCTTTTATATAAAAATTACAACCATGATCAAAACGCTCAAGAACATGCCAGTGATACTATGAAGACTTATTTTCAAAACAAGATTTAAATACAAAGCGCTAACAAAGATACACGTGGGTGAGCGCAGTAAACTAGGGTTCTGCTTCACTACTGACAAGCAGACTCTCGTTTTCAAAGCTGCTCCTGCCAGGCTGTGGGCATGTTCCTCTAGGCCAGTGGTTCTCAACCTGTGGGTCGCGACCTCTTTGGCAGTCGAACGACCCTTTTACAGGAGTCACCTCAGACCATCCTGCATATCAGATATTTACATTACGATTCATAACAGTAGCAACATGACAGTTATGAAGTAGCAACGAAAATAATTTTATGGTTGGGTCACAACGTGAGGAACTGTATTTAAAGGGCCAGAAGGTTAGAACCACTGGGCTAGGCCAATTTACAAAGCAGCAAAAAGACCCATTTTCTAAGTGATTTATGAAATTCACTTCAAGGTCTTGGGAGAGAGGTGCAGGCGATGTTTTAGGTACAAGAGTCCTGACGTCTCCACGTCGCTGCCAACAGCAGCAGCGAGGACTTACTGAAGAATATGTACAGGAGCGCCAGGCAGCTCAGCGACACGGCCACTCCGAGGGTCAGGTCGACCGTGAAGGCGACCAGCAGGCCCAGGCCCCCGCAGAGCAGCAGCGTCAGGAACACGACCAGCCAGGAGAACTGGAAGAGGGGCTCGGTCTGCTGCCCCGCGAAGGTCTTCATTTCATCTGGGGAGGGAGCAGAAAGCGTATTCCTGCTTCAAGAACCAACTCCTAACTTCACATCCATATATACAGAAACCTGAGCGACCAGTGAGGCAGAACTGGTCGCTATGACGCGCACTGACCACCAGGGGGCAGATGCTCAGTGCAAGAGCTGCCCCCGGCCCACAGGCCCCAATTGCCGATGGAGCCTGCAGGCCAACCCTCTGGTCCCTCCCTCTGCCAGGCCCCCGGGGGTGGGTGGCAGCAGATGCAGCCCCTTTCCCAGGAGCGCCGATGGCCAGCTCCCTCCTCAGGGCCGGCAGCCAACTTCCCAGTCCCTCCCCTTAATCAGCCCATCACCTGCCCGCCAAGCTGGTGGTCGGCCCCTACCACCGGCCAGCAGGCCCCAATCGCCCAGTCGGGGCTAGGCCCCAGGCTGGGACAGGGAACTGGCAGTGGGTGGCGGTGGAAATGGGCGGAGGAAGGGGAGAGGCAGGGAACCTGATCGGCCCTGATCGCCGGCCTGCCTAGGGACCCCACCCATGCACGAATTTCATGCACCAGGCCTCTAGTTGAATATAAACATTATGGGGCACTTACTAAGGCCCTCAATAAAATGTTGCTACTTAGCCACTTAACCAATGTTCTCTTTGGATCAACATAAAGTCCCACTCCCAGGCTCCAGCCGGCACCCCGCTTCCTGTGGAGGTGCACCAATCCCTGTCGGGCACTTCCTCCGGCAAGGTGGTATTGATGGTTTTTTGTGGTTTGTATTATACAAGCAACAAGGTGTTGCCGTAGGTGAACGGGAAAACCACTCATACTTCGCTACGTGTCTTCACTAGTGACGCCTCCATTCACTCCTCTCTGAAACTGCGCCTCACCCCTCCTTCCAATCACATCTGAGAAGCGCAGTTCTCAAAGGTGTGTTGAGCCCAAATGAGCTTAAATAACTCATTCTTTCTACCAAACTCCACATGTATCCCCAAGTAAAACTCGGTTTTTCTTTTCTTTGCAAAAACTAAAACCACCAGCAAAGCCCTCGCTGTGTACGGACCCTCCAGCTTCTTGAGGAGGAAGGACTTGCCGCTGCCCCACTGCGCGTACAGCCCCACGCAGATGGGCGGCTGCATGGTCGGCTCGCTGAGGATGTCCGCCAGGGCGCTGCTGTACAGGTCGTAGCCCAGCATGTCGCCGTCCGTCTCCGTGGGAGACAAGTGTCCTGTAATTATAAACGGGCCTTATGTGAGAGAGAGACACTAGAACAGGGCTAGGCAAACTTTTTGACTCGAGGGCCACAATGGGTTCTTAAACTGGACCGGAGGGCTGGAACAAAAGCATGGATGGAGTGTTTGTGTGAACTAATATAAATTCAAAGTAAACATCATTACATAAAAGGGTACAGTCTTTTTTTTTTTAGTTTTATTCATTTCAAACGGGCCGTAATTTGACCACGGCTGCACTAGAAGGAAAAATCCATTTGTATCTATTGTTTATTGAATTAGAAAAAACTTAAATGTGTAAAACAGGTTCTGATCCTCTTAAGTTAATACCACATTTTATAGACCTCAAGACACCTACTGAGTGTAGGACGCACCATGATCATGTACAACCAAGAGAGAAAAATGCTGCCAATTGCGGCGTGGTGCTGTCTACCCGCCAATGGAGGCGCGTTCTGATCTGCGATGCTGAATGCGGAGCAGGGTGCATTCGGGAACAATATGATGTGTGACAGTACACACAGAAAGCGACACAGCACTACCGAAGACCACACCGACTCAGAGAAAAGAGACACTCGATGGTTCCAGGCAGAAAGGCTCAATGACTCACAGACATCAATTCTCCCCAAATCAATCTATCACTTTAAGGCAATTCCAATCAAAATCCATGAGAAGATTTTAAAAACTGAAAAGCAAAGACATGTGAAAGTAGCTAAGAAACAATTTAAAGACACCAAAAGCAGGTGTCCATAAAGCTACAGCTAAAACATCACAGAACTCACCCAGGAACTAACATAAACACTTCAAATCAGCGGGAAAGAATGATTTGGTGAGTGGTGGTAAGAAGTTAGACAACCACTTTAAAAAATAGAATTATAGCTCCATATACCTCATACCTTGTATAACAAAAATAAATTTCTGAAACATAAATAAATGTAAAAAGTAAAACCATAAAAATACTAGAGGAGTCTGGTGGGCGTGGCTCAGTGGTTGAGCATCAACCTATGAACCAGGAGGTCATGGTTTGATTCCTGGTCAGGGCACAGGCCCGGGTTGCGGGCTCCATCCCTGGCCCTGGTCAGGGCACGTGCAGGAGGCAACCAATGGGTGTGTCTCTCTCACATCGATGTTTCTCTCTCTGTCTCCCTCCCTCCCTTCCACTCTCTCTAAAAATCAATAAAATAGCCTCAAGTGAGGACTAACAACAACAACAAAGAAAATATAAACACAAACGCCTGAGTATTTAAATGAGGCGAAACTGGTATGTGTTTAGGTAAAGTGTCACTGAGAAGGTGGCGGCTGGCCCGAGCCTTGGAGAGAGAATTTTAACAAACAGAGGCAGCCGTGGGGATGGCGCAGGCAGACCTGGGTGGGCACACCACCGGCCCAGGCAGGGAAGTGTGGGTGCTCGCGCCACCCTCGGGAAACTGGGCGTTTTGATTAGCAGCACAAGGTACGCCTGGGGGAACGGTGGCAGGAGACTTTTAGAAAAGGAGGCGAGATGCTCAGGCCTCACATGCTGACTGATCCGCCTGCATGCGCGTCATCAGAAGCTGCCCCGCAGTGCAGAGGAGCTGCGCCGGGAGGAGCACTTGTCCCCGGCAAAGTGACGCCTTTATCGTCTCCATGAAGTGGCGGCCGCTAACTGCTGCGGCCTCTTGTTTCCCGGGAGGAGCAGGCGCAGTACTCACTGGCTCCGAATATCTGAGTCAAGATGCTCTTCTGGTGGCTGCAGTCGATGTTGTAGGGCGTCTCGCCCGCCTTGTTGGGCCGGTACAGCAGCCGGCCGTCCTTGGGGTTTCTCAGGAGCAGCTCCGCCAGCTTCCGGCTCCTCCCGCGGATGGCGATGTGCAGAGGGGTGTCTCCTTTCTGCGGAAGGCGCAGGGGAGGGGGCGGCGTGTCGTCACAGGGGTGCACACGGGACTACTCTCCCGCTGCTGTAAACGACTGCAAATCTGAGCTCTTCCTGTGTCAGACACCAGACCCAAGTTACGGGCACTTCTCTCTCACGCCCCCGGCAATGTCTTCTCGCGGTCCTTTCCTCGCCCCCCTCCGGACTGGCTTCTCCCGCAGCCTCTGAGAGAGGCCCTTGTCCTCCGGCCCCGAGTCACTAGGGAAAGCAGCAGCTCCTCCTGCCGCCCCCCGCCCAGGTGAGTAACCACCCTCCCACCGCATTTATGTCCAATGTAAGGGTCTGCCTCAGCCAGTGCACACCCGCTGCACACCCGCTCCCGCCTCCTCCCCACACCGCCCGCTGCAGCCGCGTCCACCATGAAGAGTGGGGAGCAGGCGAGGTGCAGGGGCCCCTCCCCCAGGGGACACCATGCCGTCTTCTCCGAGCCGTCCTCCTCCGGCCCCTTTGGAGACCGCACCGGGAAGCTGGCAGGGCATGGGGCTCCCACCCAGGTGTCCCAGCAGGTGACCTCCCTGCACACACCCAACCAGCCCCCCGAAGCCCAGGGCGCAGGCCAGCTGCCGGCCCCTCCCCACTGCCTGCCCCGGCTCACCCTGTCCACGGCAGACACTTTCGCCCCTTTGTCCAGCAGCAGCTCCACCACCTCGATGTTCCGCATCTTGGTCGCCTTTATCAGCGGCGTCTCGCCGTCCTGTGGGCACAGAAGGAAGTGTGTCACCTTGACAGCTTCCCTCCGACATGCTAAGGTCACATGAACACATCTGTAAGAATTCGGGCAGCGGCCTCTGGACCAGTCTATGTTCAGTGTTCTCCAGGACACACAGCCGTAAAAACTAACATGCTTTTCCTTTCACAACCAATCTTCTGTATCAAAATAACTTGCTATCACTCAACCGAGCATGAGATGTGGCCCACGACCCCAGCAGGTGTGTCTGGCCGCAGCTCCCTGCCCACACTGTGGCCACCACCCCCAGCTCCACCGTGACCTCGGGCAGCCTCCTCACTGCTCCAACTTTCCCTTCCTCCCTGAAATCAATAAAAATATGGTTTTTTTTAAAAAAATAAAGATGATCGGGGAACCGCCCTGGCCTGTGCACTGAGGCTGGCATCACTGTCTTAGAAAGATGCTTGTCCCGTCCTTGGAGATGAAATGGGCTTGTCCCATGGCTGACTCCACACGACTGTGTTATTCATGAAGAATTATCACCATTTCACTCAAAAATTCCCAATACATCTTCCCCACGGAAAACTACTACACACGGGCTGGATGTGTCCCTGAAGTCGCATCCAGTGAACAGTCCACAGGGTCTGAGTAAAGCGGATGCAGGGCTGCTTTGGGCACCAACGCCCACTCGAGGGGTCTTCGTAAAGAAAGGGGTCTGCATCCCACACAACGCGGGCAGGAGCGAATCCTGGGGACGACCCGTCCACGGCTGGTCAATAGCAGACACTGCATTTTCTGAACGCTTTTAACTCACGTAAGAAATGACACACTCCGTTTCCCTGTGAGCTCACAGCTCCTGAAAGGACACAGTGCCCCTCAATGTCACATGGAAATTACTAGTAACATCGGTGTCATCTAGTGTCCAGCACGCAGGACTGGCACTGGCTGGTGAGGGGACGGAGGGTCGGCCTACCTTTGTGCATATTTCCGTGTCGGGGTTGCACTGCAAGATGTCTCTCACCATGGTTGCGTTCCCTTTCTCAACAGCCCAGTACAGAGCAGTTTTATTGTCCTGTCAATAAAAACAGCAATGGCTGCATGTGGGACGCATGCTTTAACACGCTCTTACACATACTAAGGGTCCTCAGAAGGACACGCTCTTATACATACGAAGGGTCCTCCTGCCGACAGCAACGGGAGGGCTCACCCACAGCTGCGTGGCGGGAACACCGGAACCCTCGCCGCACCCTAGACCGACTTGTGGGGTTTGTTATGAAGGGAGCCTGGGGAGCTTCTATTACTTGGCGTAGAAAGAACAGGTCACGTGCATTTCTGTGCTGTGACCAGGCTCCGGGACCACGCGCTGGGCTCCAAGTCCTCAGGACCTGAGCTCCCCCCATGGACAAGGGCCCCTGGCGTTCCCTCTGTCCAGTCTTTTCAAAGGGATGCATGAGGGTGCACTACACAAGCCTCAGGCGACTGCTTCCGCCACGTTTAGCTTTCTTAACCCCGCCCCCGCCCCACCACCACCACAGGCCAATCTTGATCACATCCTTTAAAATCCGATCGAGTTCAAAACCCAAAAATAGGTCAATATAGACTTTGAAGTGGAGCTAGAGATTTACTAGTTTGATTCAAAAATGGATTTGGATACAAGTGAATAAAGCAAAAACTGAGTGGAAACCAGAGCGTCCAACAACAAAATGAGCTAAAGCTCTGAAATATTGGATAAACCCACAAATTTAGGGGTTTTACCTAAATTAATAGCCTTTGGGCGAAGGCTGCCTTGGCAAAGCCCACAGGCACTACCAGTGCCCAGGAGAGGCAGGCGGACGGGGAAGGAGAGGAGCGATGCAGCGGCGGGAAGGGGCGGAGCAGACAGACAGAGGGAAACGTACAGGAGGTGAAGACATGCCATCTGCACAGCACACTCAGCGACGCCAGTCTCAGCGCTCTCGGCTGCCCACGGCAGGGCTGAGTGTACTTCTCCATCAGTGACAGCGGTGCACTCAGACCCCGAGCTACTGTAAGTCCTCTCTAAAGCTAGCCTGGCATCCACACAGGAATTCCCTAACAACGCCGTGGATGTGAGAGGCATTGTGAAGCACATCAGGGCTTACCGCTGGCAGACGGCACTGTGATCAGCCAACCTGCCAGCCCATCACACTCCGAGCCAACCACCCACAGCCACGTACCTGCCCTCGAATGTCGATGTCCGCGTACTTCTGGAGCAGCGCACGGACGATTTCCACGTGGCCGCCTCTGACGGCGCCGATCAGCACGGTGTCCCCACTCTGCAGACAGACCACAGGGGCGTGAGCAGCGGGCGAGCACACTCTGCGGCAGGTCAGGGCGTATAATGCAACCACTTTTCCGGGCAATCCCGCGGCACGGAGGCCCCTCCCTGAAGGGAGGACTTTGAGGAACGAACACCCCCTGAGAGAAGGCCCGCGTGCAGACAGAACCAGGGAGGCGGTGGGCCACGAGGTCGTCTCCCACCCCCGTCACTAGGAGACCAGCAGGCACCTACCCTGTCGGGGATGTTCACGTAGGTGCCGGCGTCCAGCAGGTCCTGCACGATCTCCGTGTGGCCCTCCTTGGACGCAATCATCAGCGCCGTGTTGCCATCCTTGTCTGTCAAGTTCACATTTGGATTCCTCTTCAAGATTTCCTTTACTGACTGTGTGTAGCCTCCTTTTACAGCCACGATAAGTGCAGTCATTGAATTCTAAGCACAGAAACCAGCCCAAGAAATTAATACATTCTAGAAAATATGATTTATGCCATCATGATACAATGATGTTTCCAAGCAGGTGGCCTATCACAGTTGTTTCTGACAATAAAATGTCAACATAAATAACCAAAAACACGCGAGAGCCAGGAGGCGTGGTTTCTATTTTTGAAAATCCATCCATCCCCCGAGTCCACAGGACCCTGTGACCTTCAGCTCTTTCAGTGATGATCCGACAGTGGGCAACCTCCTCACACAGGGAGTGAAGGATAAAACAGTGGGTAGCGTGATTCAAATCAAACACATTCTAAACCCAACGATCCAAAGTAAGGCCTTTCAGACTTCAAGCGAAGAATTGTTTATAACAAAATTTACGGGGGAAACTGAAAACAATGACATAATAACTACAGAATACTTCACTAAAAGTATATTCTTCTTTTTTACAGTGATCTAGAAACCCCACTTTCAAAAACTTATTTTAGAGGTTCTTAAAAAAACTGCACATCTAGTTTATAACAATAAATCACCTAGCACACACTTTGTGTGCATTGGCCATGGATCCTTAAGAGCAGAACTTGATGCACATGACACCTGCCATGTAACACACTGTCGGCGTCACAGAAAGAGGACGCCTGTCTCCAAGTGTCACTGAGAACCGCAGGCGGTTTCTCCAGGTGCTGACAGGAGAACATCCTCTGAAAACGACAAGCACGCCCGTTACCGGTGGTGAGCACAGGGACGGTACGTACGGCGCCTTCTTGGTCCACGTCGGCGCCCATGGCCAGGAGGTGCTTCACACAGTCCAGGTGACCCTTTCGCGCCGCCCACACCAGAGGGGTGGTTCCGTACTGTGAAAGCAGCACACATGTACCATCGTATCAGCGGGCGCGAAAGGAGCCCGCGCTCGCCACAACGTGGATAAACATCATACTGAGTATACTCAGATTACTGCCTACACCCTCATAATTTTAACTGTAGCTAAATCACATTTCCCCCTTTTATTTCTCCAGGTTAGGTGATCAGCCGCTGCATGAAATACCTTTTCCCCGACTTTACCTGTTATCATCAGTGACTGAATTTCCCGTCACGAAGTCACACACTCTGATTTCCCACAAGCCCCACCGCTCCCACGACTTGTGAAGCACAAGTTAAAGTGCAGCAGTGTGACTGCAGGGAAACGGCAACAATCAAGGGCCAACCACGGTTCCAGCGACTTCACGTGCAACCCATGGAACCCTAGCACACGAGTGAGGACACGTGGCCATGACGCATTTTCCCTGAGAAGCAGTGATGGGCTCAAAGTCACAAAGCTAGTGATTAGGAGGTGGAGTTGGACCCTGAACCCACAGCCTGGCTCAGTCCGTGCTCTGACACACACCCCACCTCAGCTCCGCCCTGGAAGGTGAGCTGCAGCCTCGGATGGCACTCAACAGCACCTCCTGCTGGAATTTGATGCAAAAGGCATCAGACACAACTCGTGCAGAACCAGCCGTGCTCTGTCTTGGGGGGCGCGGTGGCCAGAGCCAGGGCTGCCACAGGGACTGTGAGCTCGAGAAGCCCACAGGTGCATGAGCCTCTGCCGATGGCGTCCCGAGGATGCTGTGCCGTGGAAATGCCATCGTCTGCACAGCACCGCAGCGCCAGGCACCTCTGGCTACTGGGCGCCTGAGCTGGGGCCAGTGTAACTATTTCATCTTATTTTAGTTGATGTGATCTAGGCAGCTATGTGGCTGGTGGCCACTGTGTGGACAGCACCTCTCTGGGTCCCATCAGACACCCCAGGAACCACAGCTATAAGCTGAGCCCGGCTCTCCCCGGGGGCAGGGCCTCTGACAGCAGCCCAGGTGCCAGCCCGCGGTGGGAGGAGCCTGCAGAGAGGGCAGTGGTCCCGGCCACCCCGTGGAGCAACCTTAGGGGCGGAAGAAGGAATATGGAGGCCCTTCCCCAGCTCACTCTTACATCTCTATTCGCCCAGAATTAAATTCCTAGCTCCTCCTTTGTGCATAACGTTTTTTTCTGGCTCAGACGCCTTCCTAAGTCTACAAATGAACAATCTTCGACATCTTCAGAGACGCTGTAACTGAGCTCCTCCTCTGAGCACTCTCTCCTCCCAGAGCTCCAGACCACATGCTCCAGGCCACCCTCCCGCCAGCCAGGCGCACCCTCCTCAGCAGGGAGCTCTCACCGGGAGGGTCCCTGACATGCGGCCACGTCCCTGCAGGGGGCACTCGGGCCGCCTCCGCAAGTCCCCCGCTTTCTCTCAAAGCCGGGCCCTCTCGTAGGAAACCTCACCGCTCCGCGCGCACTACGGGCCCCATTTCCCTTGTTTCACCTAGAAACGTACGAAGAGACCTCCTCCCGCGTCCGCGCAGCCTCAGGAGACGGTGTGGAAACTTGTCCCTGACACTGAGTGACAGCACGTGGACGGGAGCCCGAGGGGCCTGCTGACCTACCTTGTCGGAGCAGTTGACCTTGGCGCCATTCTGCAGCAGCAGCTGTACTATGTCTGCGTGGCCTCTGCCTGCTGCCCAGATGATGGGGTAGACACTGTACTGCTGGCGCACAGGCAGGCAGGCAGGTGGTGGACAGAGAAGGGAGGGAGGGAGAGAGGCAGGGAGAGAGGCAAGAAAAACCTTTAGGCAGATGCTACAGCACACGTTTGCTAAGAAAAGTAATGAACGGAATAATATGAAGTAATATTTTTAATATCAAATTACAGACCCTTCTCACTTTAAAAACACACCGCACCCTAGCCTAATTGGCAGCTGAGATGCACTCCACCTTAAATACATCCCCTGGCCGCATTTATTCTAGTTTCAGCTCATTTAATCGGGTTATCAGGCCAACAGGCAGGACTGACAGTAGGGGTGTGAAACTTTTCTTACATGACCCTTCCATGAACTGGAATAAAAGTTCTTTGTTTCAACCTTACTGAGGTGTAGTGGGCACAACTGTGAGATAGTTAAAGTGTACATTAAATGATATGCCATCAATAAAAGTTTCTTAATCTGCAATCTGAGATCAAGTCTCGCACAAAGTAGTAACGAGTACATCGCCATCTGTAAGACACAGAAAAATGTCTCTTTTCTTTTAAAAAAAGAATTTAGATTGATATGCAGGCCCACAGAACACCGGCCAGAGGACACAGGGTTTCAGACTCCTTCCGACATGTAGACGGTTGTAACTGACAGGGAAGCTCTAGGAGTCACCTTTTGTTGATACGAATTGAGAAGCAAGCTGAGCCTGAGAATGAGTGCTCCTGCGCTGAGTCCCCCTCTGCATTCTGATCTGTAAGATCCGGGTTATCTGTGTCGCTCTGAAGCCTGCAGTGCCCTCAGCCGCGGCCCTCCCCCAAGAACTGGCCACCGAGCCTGCAGGTGGGCTTGGGTGCACGCTTACCAGACCAGTGACGTTGGGATTGGCTCCATGCGAGAGCAGCAACTCGACCACGTCAGTGCGGCCTTTGTAACAGGCCCACATCAGAGCTGTCCATCCTCCCTGAAAAGGGGCGGGATGAAATTTTTGGTTGTCTCCACGCACAAAAAGGCCAGGAGTTATAGAGCTGGACATTCATCAAGTCAAGTCTTACATACACCAATACTTAATCTGTAAAATGCCTGCCCAGAATTGTTTTAATATCATGCCCCACTCTATGAGATAAAATCTTATCTTGAGAAAACTACGTCTGAATTTGCCAAGTGAACAGACTGGAACTGACCGCCGTCAGCGAGCGCTGCGGGTGGGCAACCACTGGAGGTGCTCGAGAAGAACCCTCACCGGACTGCCCGACATCAGACCTGGGGGACTCCCCCCGCAGGGAGCCTCTCCTCACCCAAGTCCCAGGACCACGCCTTCCCTCACCGGCAGCGGCCACTCCACCGCCAGTCCATCCCAACACTAAGGGAGACACAGTCCTGTTTCCCCGATTTGTGGGGCTTTACACAAAGACATGTTAAAAGGTGTGATAATTACTTGGGGGAAATGAGAAGTATGGAGAACCTACAGGGCTTAGGAAATCATTTGTTACAAATCTTACTAAACCCTGCACATTCGCGATGTGTGCTTACACTTCCTGACTCCCTTGCAGACGGGTTCAGAACGGCCTGACTGCTTCACTGCTGAGGGAGCTGGGCCAGGCCCGCCTTCAGTCTCATTCCCGAGCCACGTGCACTGAGAACAGCAACCCTCGACCCACAGGACTGTTCCCGGAACAAGGAGCAACCAGCAGAAGTGCAAGATGGTGGGAGGCTGCAGATTCTTAACAACTCAGACCACCTACACCCTGAAGCATCATCAGCAAAGTAATGCCTGTTTCATAGATCAGGGCAGATCACCTCCTCTCTTTCTTCCATTGTTAAAATGAACTTTCCAAAAGACTAAAAATTTTGCAGAATAAGCCAAAAACGATCCCTTTCTTAACCTTAATGCTTTAAGCAGATGCCAAGAGCAAACAAGAGCCAAGATAATTAAGAATCATATCTTGTTAAGCTTATCATGTATAGATGGCATGTCTGAACACAATTACATGTTAAAGATACGTTTATAAATGTTAATCTGAAAATTATGACTAAACAACTGAAACTATGTCCCTCTTAAAATTCCTCTTAAAGGAAACATTCTCTCATAAGTTCTAAAACACTGACATACTAAATGGTGGTGAGTATTTTTAACAATATTTCAGAATTTTAAACTCTAAAATAAACTAGAGATGATGACTAAGGATATTCTAAAAGAGGCAGATATTATACCACCTGGGTTTAAACATGCTGAGGGTCATTTAATGACATCCTCAAAACAGCGTTGTGTCACCTCGCCCAAGCTCCCCGGGGCCTGTCACCGGTAACAGTCCCCGCCGCGGGCGGGAGCAGCGCCCGTACCATGTCGCGGTGCTCCAGGTTGCCCCCGCACTTCAGCAGCTCCTCCACCACGTGCAGGTGCCCTTCTTTGGAGGCCGATATAAGCGCTGTCCAGTTGTCCTTGAACACAAGACACTATGTTACCGTTTCAAAACCAGAAAGAACATTCAAAACGAGGGAAAGCAGCCTGAAGGAATGTGAATGTGCTGCCGAAGGACCACGCCAGACTGCCAGTTACCATTCGACTCTAACGTCACCCTGACCCTCAGCCGGGGGGATGGGTCTGTCTGCCTGCATTACTACCATGCGCAGAAGTGCTTCCACAACTGCTTGGTCAGTCTTTTCCCCAGACTTCTAATCACACCCCAGGCTTTCTAAAAAGGAGAGACGATGACTAGCAAACCTCAGAGCTAATCCGGTGCTAGCAGCCATCGTGGTAAATGAAATTAAAGACCATAATGAGACTTAAGAACACACTTGCAGGCGGGCAAACTAAAGCAATCCCATGATGAGTTTAGAAACGATGTGATAAAGAAATCACTTATTCTCCTTTATTTTCTTAAGTAAAGGCTACAAGTATCCTATCCTAACTTTTATTCATGAGTGTAATTTAATTCAAATGACCACTCAATAAAAATCATCAATTGAAAATAATCAATTTAAAAAAACAGCATACAGATGTAACCCTAGCCAGTTTGCCTCAATGGATAGAGCGTCAGCCTGCGGACTGAAAGGTTCTGGGTTTGAATCCGGTCAAGGGCACATGCTCAGGTTGTGGGCTCGATCCCCAATGTGGGGTGTGCAGGAGGCAGCCAATCCATGATTCTCTCTCATCATTGATGTTTCTCTCTCTCTCTCCCTCTCCCTTCTTCTCTGAAATCAATAAAAATATAAAATAAAATGAAAAAAAAAACAGATGTAGGTGTGTAAGTAACCCTAAAACATAATTCCCGGGAAACAGCAAGAGAAATGAGAGCCTCTGGGAACAGTGATCGACCACTCAGAAGTGGAGTCAGAGGCACTGCATCTTCCTGGCTGTGACCATGTAATGACACTGATGATAACAGACAGCATTAGGCGGCGTAACTGGTAACATGGCTCATACGTGGGTATTTTCTAGGCAGGCATTTGATTTCATGTGTGTGCTCCCTATTCACAGTGCCATCTACATATAACGACATGAAGAGCTGAGACCTTCCATTCAAAGTGAAAACGTCTCTCCCTTTTTAAAAATTAACTTAGCATATTACTAGGCAAAGCTGATATGTAACTGGTCGTATAACTGGCCGCCCATTCGTTTAGAATCATTTCATCAAACAAACAGCCAAGTTAAGGAAAAGAAGGAGAAGCCATGAGCGCCTCCTCTCAGGAGCTACCAAGTCCTCCAGGTTGCAGTTGGCTCCATTTTTGATCAGCTCCTTCACGATCTCCAGGCTGCCCTGCTCGGCGGCGATCATCAGCGGGGTCTGGCCGCACTGGGGACAGAAAGGACACAGTCAGCGCTGGGCTTGACCGAGACGCCGTTAGCACCACGCTCTCTTTTCCACAGCGAGACGGCCAGCACTGCTTACAGGGTTTCTTGAATTTAGAAACACCTTGGAAGTCTTAAGTTTTCAATTTTCTAACAATGTAAACGTCAAAGAGAGAACAAAACCTCTTTTACCACAGCATGACTGACCTGTTATCAGCACTGCAATTTCGTTCACAATCTATCAATACCATTAGCACCAGGCTCCGAAAGCCATCAGCACAATGTACCAACCACCTCGGGCACCAATGGGAACCAAATTCTCTCTACAGCACAGTTACATTATGATACACGTACCATCAGGACTAAAGGGAGAAAGGTTCGCACACATACACATACGTGTATACGTGAAAACTAAACTAACGTCTCATGAGCTTATCTACTGGCAAAAAAAATCGTACTACATGAAAAATGCAGTTTTCAGAAACAAAGTTATTATTTTTATTATGTTTTATAAAACACGTACATCCTTTGCTTAAAAATTCATACAAAAACCTATTAGCCCATAAGCTGCTGCAGCTGTTCATGATGAGATAAGGCCAGCATTGTACTTATACCCCCAGTCTCCTGCTGACTAGAAATGCCTACGATAATGAGACGGTAACTGTGTACTTCCCTGTCTTATTAAACAGAGCACATGACTATTTAACTCTCTCTTAAAGATACAGGGTCTTTAAAATCCCAAGGTGTGTGGCATGGACACCTCAGAAAGGTAATTGGGGCTCCATTAAAGGAAATATTTCAAAGTCCTAATTTTGTTTGGCTAATCTATTTATAGAAGCTCTCTGAAGTGTCCTAGAAGCGCGTTAGATTTTAGTAATCAAACTTCCTGAATATTGATTATTCCATCTGCAAAAAAGGCAATCATAAATCTCAATTCAATACACAATAATTTATGTAAGTTCAAATGCATTCCAAAAATATGGAATTGGAAGTACATTAACTACAAGAAATTGTCCTTATTGTAAGTCAGTATCACCGAGGGTGTGATACTTTCTTACTCACTCGCCTCGACCCGTGTACACTGCCTGCACACGGGGCACCACACACGCTGCCTGCACGCGGGGCATCACACACGCTGCCTGCACGCGGGGCATCACACACACTGCCTGCACGCGGGGCATCACACACGCTGCCTGCACGCGGGGCATCACACACGCTGCCTGCACGCGGGGCATCACACACGCTGCCTGCACGCGGGGCATCACACACGCTGCCTGCACGCGGGGCACCACACACGCTGCCTGCACGCGGGGCACCACACACGCTGCCTGCACACGGGGCATCACACACGCTGCCTGCACGCGGGGCATCACACACGCTGCCTGCACGCGGGGCATCACACACGCTGCCTGCACGCGGGGCATCACACATCCTTGTGAGGAGCAGCGCCGCCCGGTCTCACCTCGTTTCTCTCGTCCACGTCTTTGCATTTCTCCAGAAGCGCCTTCAGGGCCGGGATATTTTCCTCCTCCACATAATTGATCACACTCTGTGATATCAGAACCGACATGTTTGTGGAGGCTGCAGTTACCTTTATCCCAGTACCTGTGGAAAGCAGAGATAAAATACACAGAGTTGCCCTAGCTGGTTTGGCTCAGTGGATAGAGCGTCGAGCTGCAGACTAAAGAGTCCCAGGTTTGATTCCCGTCAGAGACACAGGCCCGGGTTGCGGGCTCGATCCCCAGTGGGGGCCGTACAGGAGGCAGCCGATCCATGATTCTCTCTCATCATTGATGTCTCTGTCTCTCTCTCTTCCTTCCTGACATTAATAAAAATAAATAAATAAATAAATAAAATATACAGAGTGTGTGATTAGAAAAACAGCGCCCCTTAGCTTGTACAGATCACCTCCACTGGGCAGGACTGAAGGCAAAGCGCCCCGGCTCAGCGGGCGAAATGCCCGCTCCTGTCTTTCCCAGGCTCACACTCCCCTCAACCTAACTCATCCAACTCCCACCCGCATCTTCCCCATGAAAGAGAGTGCTCCCTTGCTCCCCCGCTGTCTTCCCGCCTCAGTAAAGGCAGCTCTAGTTCCTCCTTCTAAGGCCAAAGCCTCCCTACGACTCACCTCGCCCTCTCACTCTGCAGCCCATCTCTGAGCAACCCCCTGGGCTCTGCCTAGCAATCAGATTCGCCCTGGTTACCCCTCACCACCCCACACCCCGCCTGTCCCAGCTGCCAGCACCTCCACCCACATCCCCGGCTCTTCCTACTTCCATTCTGCCTTCCCACGGCCTATCCACAGGCAACCAGGGGATGGGAGAGCGAAGCTGCCCAGAGCTCCTGAAGGAAGCCACCGCCCGCACCAGGACCGAGACCTTGTGAAGCAGAGGCCTGGCCCTCCGCTCAGAGGCTGCGCAGGTCTGGGCGAGGCCCCTGGTGGTACCAGCTCCCGGCGACGCTGCTGCGGAGCCGCTGCCTGCAGAGCCACCTGAGCAGCACCCAGTCAGACGACAGCCGCCCTTGCTCCCCGCCCTCCAGCGGCTCCTCCGAGCAACAAGGCGGACTGGCATGTGTACTCCGGCCCACGCGGCACGGAGGTCCACTCTGACCTCAGCCCCTACCACCCCTCGCCCATCTCACTTGAGCGGACGGCACTGCGCCCCTCACGGCCTCCGCACTAACCAGGCCCCCACGGCCGCCCCTCAGCCCCAGTCACCTCACCAGGCCCGGCTGCCCATGTCACTTACCCACAGCGCCCCCCCCCCCGTCCCACCCTCTGTTCTCCGTGGCACTGACCACCACCACAGACACAGCACGTGCGCGCTTACTGCCCACCCACCACAGCCAGAACGTCAGCCCCAAAGTGTAGGAACTTGGTTTTATCCAACTGGACATTCAAATAAACAGACCTCAGCTCATTCATACCGCCCCAAATACACATACGAACACAAAGCTGCCCTAAATGTCACATCAAAAGCACAAAACTTCCAGAAGAAAACAGACTATTTTGGATTAAGCAAAGATGTTTTTCAATATAACACTAAAAGCGTGGTGCTTTTTTTAAAAAGAAAACTGATAAATCGGAGTTCACCTAAATTAAAACCTTTGCTTTGCCAAGAGGATAAAATTGTTCGGGCCTGGCGACGACGTTTGTTCTCCCAGCCCACTCCTGGACGGCGCCTGCGCCGGGCTCCCCGCCTGGCCCTGCACCGCCCCTCACAGCGCACGCCTTCTTTCCTAGCTCACAGGCTCACAGGTGGACATGCCCACGGGACGGACAGACCCGGAGCCTCACTCACACCTGGTTTAGGTGATGGGAACTAGAACTTTTAAGCTGAAGAAAGGATTTTGGGCGCTGAGTTGATCCTGCAAGGTGCTGAGACTTTGGGGGGCCTTGGGGTGGGGTGGATGTGGTGTTCGTGTGGGACGGAAGCCTATCTTTGGGGCCAGAAGACAGAAACTGCTGACTGCATGATTCCATCTGATGACATTCTAGAAAGGGAACATGAGACAGGCAAAAACAGACCAGACGCCGTCAGGCTTAAAGGTGGGGAAGGCAATGACTACAAGTGGGTAAGAGAATTTGGGGAGTAGATTGTCGTACATCCTCACCGTGGTGGTAATTACGCAAGTATATGGCTTTGCCAAAATTCAAAGCTTAGCACTAAAAAGTGAATTATATTACATTATATGTAAAGTATACCTGAATACCTTACTTTTAAATAATCATCAAAAAAGGTTATGTTATTTGATCCTGTACCTTTATTCTAAGAATCAATTCTAGAAACACAAGAAACATGAAGAAAGATTTTAAATACAACACAACTTTAGTCATGAGTTCAAAGAAACTTAGAGATGGGGATTCCACAAATCATGCGACAGCCACACAGTGGAAAAATATGCAGTCATCAAATGGTTCCAGAATATGTACTGACAGAAAAAATGCTTGTGCTGTATTAACTGGGAGAAAAAAATAGCCTAGAAAACTATCTACACAGCGTCTCAACTATATAAATTTACATTTTTAAAAATTACATTTTTTAAATACAGAAATGACATCAATGTAATTTTTATTTTCTTTAGAACCTTTAATTCCTAATTTTCTAGATTGTGGTCCTTTTATAATTGGAAACCAGTAAGAGATTTTGTTAACAGTCATCACCAACACCCAGCACCTTCATTTATTCCCACTTCTTACAGGATCGCGTCTAACCTCAGTCAGGCATCCAGGGTCTGGCTCTACCTACCCCTCCCTTTTACCACCTCCACCTCCCCCCCTCCCCCCTCCCCCTCCCTCCTCCCCCCACCCCGCTGACACACTCAAAGTCGCCCCTGCGCCCGCTGCCCGTTGCCCCCGCCTCTGCCGTGGCCAGGGGTGCTCCGCTCCCTTGAACACGCTCGCACCCACTCCACACAGCACCTCCGTCTCCAGGACCAGCAGCTGCCATTTCTCTCCAATTTACCTCCCGTGCCCGACATCAGCCGACCAGACTCTCGGTGCCTTGGTGCTGGGTCTTCCATCTACACTGAGTTAAGGCTCCGAACAGTGCAAGACGCACACTTCAACCGGCTTCAGCGGAACGAAGCGCGCAGGGCACTGGCTTATTCCATCACCACGCTGTGGGAGAGGCGGCCCGGACCTCAGATGCCAGCAGAATTCTCATTCTCCACTGGCTTAACCTACTACCATTACAGACCAACGTCTACACAAAGGGGAATATGGCTGCCAACAGCCCCAAGCCAATCGCCTCTAGAACCAGAGACAGTGTGGATTTGCCCCCAGACCTAAAAGCCCCAGGAAAGGGCTCTGACTACTCAGATGGAGTCAGGTGCCAGCCCGGGACTAACCACTCCAGGCACAGGCACAGGCACAGGCACAGGCTGGGAGGGCATCGCAGGTCACACCGTGTGGGCACTGCTTCCGGGAAAGGACCTGCTGTGGCTAGGCACCTCCCAACAGTGTCTCCCAGCCGCGCCTCCTCCCTCGTCCTTCAGACTCCACGATTCCCCGAAAAGCCTCGCTCCGAGCAGAGCAGCGAGGGCTCCTGAGCTCAGGTCTCAGTGATGGTGGGGGGCACGCACTCCTTCACCATCTGGCCCATCTCACCTCCCTCCACCTCACCTTCTCCCGCCCCAAGCCCATCCCCTCCTCCACCCAAACCTGCTCCCTCCTCACAGCCACACGTCCACACTCCAGCTCCAGCCACGCCACCTCCCCGCCCTTTCTTCTGTCCAGGCCTTTGCTTACTGCCCCTCCTCCTAGGTGCCCGCCTCCAGTACAGGCTGGACAGCAGGACCCCCGCCCCCCAGGCCGCTCCACCCGCACCTGCTCCCGGAGCCTGCGGTGACCGGTGGCCCCGCTCACTCTACACCACGGGCCAGTGCCTGCTCCGGACGCCTCCACGCCGTGCACACCTAAACTCACACCACACCCACCCTCCATCCTCCTCACCCACGTCCACATCCCCCCTCGACTACACCGCCCGAGGCAGGAGCCACCTCACATCCGGCACGATGCCCACCACCAGGGGCCGAGGAGGAGAAAAGCGGCCCGACGGACGGACGGACGGACGGACAGAGCCCCAGCATCAGAGGAGATCGCTCTGACCACGACGACGGGACAAAAACAAGCCACTTGGAAACGCCATCTGAACACAGACAAGCAGGAGCCCTGGCCAAGCTGCACCTCAACGCTCTCCTTCAAAAGCCTCTTCGCGGGGCACAGAGCACAGACCCCCCCACCCCCACCCCCGCCTGGTCCGGCCCCTGACCTCACCCCTTCCCGCTGGGCCACCTGGGGCTGGATTCTCGCCGCTGTCCAGGGCTCAGCGTCATTAAATAACTGCACAGTCAGGTGAAAGGGGTCGAAACTGTGCCCAACACACAGGCCCGGGACTCCGCTCCCCGCCCTTTCCAGCCCCGTCACTTGCAGTCCCCGCGGCCCATGGCCTCTCCCCCGGGATGTCCTTCTATGAGAGAACGGACTCCTGCCTTTTGTTCGGGACCAAATGCCCAGCTCGGATGACCGCCCGCGCCGGTGACGGGAGAACAAAGGACACACGGCCCGGCGCTGCTCCCGGCTCGGCCCGGCCCGGCCCGGCGGCGCTTGGACCCCAGAGCCCGGCGCCCCGCCCCGACGTGGAGGTGCGAGCGCGGACACAGGGCGCCCGGACCGCGGCCCGAGGGGCGAGGCGGCCACACCCGGGGATCGGGGCCGGGGAGCAGCCCGCAGCCAGCGCCCCTGGCGGCCGCAGGGGGGCTGCAGGGCCCCGGGCGGGCGACGGTTTCAGCGTTTCTGAGTCCCCGCGACCCACCGGCCGCAGGAGAAGCCGGCGGGAGCACCGGCCGCGACCTCGACCTCGTCTCTAGAATAAGTCGCGCACGCGTCCAGGTCGGCGGCGGAGGTGCTGTGCCTGCGGCTCCCGCACAGTTTGGCCCCCCACCCCCAGCCCCACCCCCCCTCAACCCCACCCCTCCCCCCAACTCCATCCCTCCTCCCCGTCCCCACCCCTCCCTCTCCCCCAGCCCCATCTCTCCCCCTCCCCCCACTCCCCTCCCGCCTCCGCCCCATCCCTCCCGCCTCCCCCATCTCCCCTCCCCCCAGCCCCATCTCTCCCCCTCCCTCTCCCCCCTTCCCCCATCCCTCCCGCCTCCGCCCCACCGGCGTCCCCGCTCGCAGCCCCACGAACCCACGCGAAGCGGGGAGCCCGGCCCCGGAGGCGCGCGCAGAGGCCCCGAGAAGGCACCGGCTCACCCCCCCCCCGCCCCGCCCCGAGGCGCCCGTCGGCCCCGGAGAGACGCGCCTGAGACCGCCAGTCCCAGACCGGCCGGCGCTGCAGCCGCGCGGACTGGCGGGCCCGACCCCCGGCTCCCGGCCGCGCCCGCCCCGCCCGCACCCGAGGCCGCCGCCTCACTGACCGCCTCGCCGCCGCCCAGCAGCTCCGGGTCAGCAGCCGGGACGCGGAGAGAGCGCGGCGCCCGCCTCACGCCCGGCGGCCATTTTCCTGCGTCTCCACAACTGACAGGTCACGTGACGGCGGGGCGGGAGGGGCGGGGCTGCAGGTGGCCACGCCCCGGGGGCGGGGCGAGTCCGAGGTGGAGGCGGCGGGCGGTGCGGGAGCCGGTGCGGCCTGGGCGTGTCCTTGTGCCCGGCGATATTCTCCCCGCTGTGGATGCCGGTCTTCTTGCCGTGGTTACTTTATTATTATTTTAATACTTTTTAAAAATATATATTTTATTGATTTTTTTACAGAGAGGAAGGGAGAGGGATAGAGAGTTAGACACATCAGTGATGAGAGAGGGGCAGCCCCGCACTGGGGATTCCCACAGTGACCTCCGGGTCCAGAGGTCGGCACTCGACCACTGAGCCACCCTGGCCGGGCGCTGTGGTTACCCTATATTCAGCATCACACTCAAAGCTTGTGCAGAGCCCTAAATGCAATGGTAAGTCCCCAAAATACGGCAAAGGAAGGCCAGCGCCAATCCCTGCCTCGGAACCCAGAAGCGGGGTCCCTGCCTGCCCCAATGCAGGTGGGAGCCCCACTCCTGGCCCTGAGGGCCCACCGGCTCCCCCGCTCCCTCACTCCCTCCTCCGCAGCCCCCCCACGGCTGGCTCCCACCCCATCTCTGCACAGGGGGCCTCTGACTTGCCCCACCTGCAGGGCCGAGCTCGTCTCCGTTCTCCCGAGTGCTGTTCCCCCACCCGGCACACCTGCCAGTCAGTGATTCTCTTCATCACTGATGTCTCTCTCTCTCCCTCTCCCTTCCTCTCTGAAATCAATAAAAATATATTTTGAAAAATTTATTAACCAAGCTCCTTATTGAAAGGGGGCAGGGCCCCCAGGATGCTCCTAGAACAGTGATGGCGAACCTATGACACGCGTGTCAGAGGTGACACACGAACTCATTTTTTTGGTTGGTTTTTCTTTGTTGAATGGCATTTAAATATATAAAATAAATATCAAAAATATAAATCTTTGTTTTACTATGGTTGCAAATATCAAAAAATTTCTCTATGTGACACGGCACCAGAGTTAAGTTAGGGTTTCTCAAAATGCTGACATGCCGAGCTCAAAAGGTTTGCCATCACTGGCCTAGAACGTCCTTTCTCTTTGCTTTAGTTGATGATGGTTGTCCCTGTCACTTCTCGTGATGCCTGTGCCAGTCTCGTCCCTGCCCCGTGTGGTCAGCGTGTTCCTTCTACATAAAACACACGTAGAGGGACGCTTCGTTGTCCCCGGGGCGGCGGCAGGAAGAGGAGGAGCACACCAGGAGAAGGAAATGTGACACCGTGTGTTCAAGTGGGGCGGGGGGTGGAGAGAGAAACAGGGTTGGGAGAAAGAGTTACAGCGACTTCACATCAGTTCATATGAAAAGGACTTCAGGTTTCGGGGGGCCGCAGGCTCCGCGGAAGTCACGCACAGCTGCCAGGAGGGAGACACCTTTCCTGGTGCCAAAGCACCGCGCCGCTGTGGACCAAGGACACCGTGACACTGCGGCTCTCTCGCGGCCACAGTCTCCGGGAGTCACATGTCAGCAGCACCGGATCATTGATGTAAAATCCCCTCGTTCTTCCTTCTGAGTCAGCTTCTCCCGACAAGTGATTCAGAGTCAGGTGCTGGTCACCGGGGCCTCCTTCTACGGGCTGTATCTCACCCAGGTCACGGTCTGCTTATTCTCGGTGAACGTTAAGAACATTTCCATTAACTTTATCTGTCGATGGCCTACCTGCGCCCTGAAAGGAGGTCACAGTCGGGGAAATACCGGGCCCAGCAGGGAGGAGGAGGCAGGAGAGGAGAGGTTCCCAGATGCCGAGGAAGGACCCCCAGCGAGAGAGTGGGCGGCGTGGCCCAATGCCACCCAAGTCCAGGGAGAGAAGCCGGGCCAGCCCACCAGCGGTCAGCAGCAGGGGCCACAGAGGGCCCGCAGGAGGCTCCGTGGAGCTGGGGACAGACAAGGCAGCAGAGGGGCTGCGCTGGCTACTTTTCAACAAGCGGCACTGTCCATGCTGAGGGGTGGCTGCAGGTGTGTGTCCGTTACCAGTTACTCTTTATTTTTTAAATTGACTCCAGAGAGGAAGGGCCAGGGGGCACCCTTCCCCCAGCAAGTTGATTTCCTGTTTGTCACTGCACGCTTTTTAAGGCATGGGTCCTTAGCCTCAAGAAGAGTGTTATATGTACATTTCCTTGGGGCCCAGACTCTCCCATCGAAGGAAGGAAGGAAGAAGGAAGGAAGGAAGGAAGGAAGGAAGGGCCCAGCCAGTATGGCTCAGTGGTTGAGTGTCAACCTATGAACCAGGAGGTCACGGTTTGATGCCTGGTCAGGGCACATGCCCCTGTCGTGGGCTCACTCCCCAGTAGGGGGCGTGCAGGAGGCAGGTGATCCATGGTTCTCTCACATCATTGATGTTTCTGTCTCTCTCTCCCTCTCCCTTCCCCTAGAACAGTGGTTCCCAACCTTCCTAGTGCCGCGACCCTTTAATACAGTTCATGTGGTGGTGACCCCCAACCATAACATCATTTTCGTTGCTACTTCATCACTGTAATGTTGCTACTGTTATGGACCGTCATGTGCAGGATGGATTTTCATTGTGACAAATTGAACATAATGAAAGCATAGTGATTAATCACAAAAACAATATGTAATTATATATGTGTTTTCCGGTGGTCTTAGGCGACCCCTGTGAAGGGGTCGCGACCCACAGGTTGAGAACCGCTGCCTTGGAACACCATCCTCAGGTGAGGAAGCTGCAGTAGCAGGACCGCTGCCTCTCACGCGGGCCTGGTGTTCAGCGCCCCGCACGGAGCTGAAAGCACGCACACACACACACACACAGACACACACACAGACATTTTTAAACTACTGTTTAATCCGTTTCAAAGACACACACATTAGAAAAGAACATTCACGTGTAAGCTACAAACATGGTTGAGACCCAGCTCTGAGGACACAGACCAGAAAGGAGTGGTACCAGAACCGCCATGTTACAGGGCGTCCGACCCAGCGGCACACGAGGGCTACGTACGGAGCTGTTGACAAGTAGCACTCCTTTAAAAACATGTTCTGGGATCGTAAAAACAAAGCACAGAACACCACGCCCCGGGCTCACGCAGGGAACCACAGGAGTCCTGCCCCGCCCAGCTGCTGGTGCTGGAGCCTCCTGTCCGGGGAGCAAGGGTCAAGGTCAAGCACGCCAGGCGAAGGTCACATCGGCTCGTGAAGGCAGGAATGAAGTCGCACGCCTCCCTCTGTGCCCCGGGGCCGCTCCTGTTCCACCGGAACCGCGTTCACGCTCCTTCCCGTGGCCTGTGTCTGTCCCTCTGGTTCCGAGAGGCCGGCGCACACAGGTGATGGGTGGAAAAGCCTCGTCCGGGTCAGGTCCGTGTCGGATGCTCGATTCCTTTCCCCACAGGACCGAGTCAGGAGCGAATGCACATTGCTGACAAGTCCGCATGTACAGAACCAGAAACACAGAAAACGGGGACAGAGGCATATTGCAAAGGCCTGGGAGACTCTTTACATGTTTGTCCTCTAACGGGAAGGGACGAAAAGGAACATCAACCCATCAATTTCTCAAAGAAGTGAGCCCAGAACAGAGCGTGGCGGCAGGTCACGGGGCCCCGGGAGAAGGCGGCCGGCGCCGTTTCCATCCCCAGCACCTCACTCCGGGAGCCGTGAGTCACCCTGCTGCCGCCGCTCCGTAGCGTTCGGTCTTTCATTACACGTCCCCGTCTTCCCACAGCAGCAGCATCTGACAAAACACGCCTGCGGGTGGCCGTGCGTCACGGAGTGAGCCGAGACCGTGGTTTTGCCTGGGTCTTCTCACCAGTATTTATAGAACACAGGCTGGGGCGTGTTTGGGTTGCTCCTTTGCTGTATAAAAGGCGTATGAACAGAAGACAGTGCTACAGGCGAGACAGACAGTCAGCATAAACAGGTGTCTCCGGCTCTGGGTGAGGAAGGCCGCCCAGTGCATGGCCGAGAGCACCTCAGCTCGTCACTGGGGTCTGCGGGGCGTTACAACCGACTAAAATCAGCGACGCTTTAAAGCAGGTGGAACCCTTGTGGAGCAGCCCAGCCGTCACAATGGAGCCGGCTGCCTCCTCCTACAGGAGCCGTGCAGCTTCCTGCCTCGCTGATGGCCAGGCCTGCCTGCAGAGCCGACAGGGAAACTGCTCTCTGCCTCCCCTTCCTAACAGCGACTGCAGGGAGATTGAGAGCGGGCGCTGCAGGCAAACGCTGGGGACACTCCCTACAGACTCAGCTTTCAAATGCACATCTGAGTGGGATTTCTCCTTTCAGAGGCAAACCTCTCCCTTCAGCTTCAGGACCCTGCATTTCGAGGCGAGGCTGCAGAGCAGACCCCCCAGCACCTCAGCTCAGGGTGCAGCCGGCCGGCCGCTGGGCACAGAGGGCTGGGAAGACCCCATTTCACAGTGACACAGGATGCTGCACCTACGCTAAGTCTAATGCCTTCCAATTCGGACGGGCGAGTCGCGGCTGCTGAAACTCCGCAACACACTGCTTTACACCTAAAGCTCTGGACAAGGCCCTGGCCGACGGCAGCGGAGGCGCCGTTCGGAAGCAAGTATTCCCTCAAGTGATGGTTTTCTCCCGATCAAAACGTGGAACTCTCAGAACCAATGAACGAATCCTTTTGAACGGTTTGCGATAAAGAAACACACAGCAACGTATAAATACCCAGAGTTGTTCACGAATATTCAAAATTTTAAATAGGAAAAATGTATGTCCTACGTGCAAGCCAGCCCTCGAATTAAAGTATAGATTCTGCAATTATTTTAATGGCAAACACTCTAATTTCTCCGTCGTTTAAAATAAGGTAGAACCCAAATTACGTGTTTTAAATCTCTTTGAACCAAATGATATTTGAGAGGTGCAGAGCGGTACACCCAGTGAGGGGGGGAATGCGCATAAAATGGTCTCAGCATCTCTCTTCAACAGCACGAACAGAAACAAACACACGAAAGGCAGAGACAGCGAAAGGGATGCGCTCTTCGGAGAGACTGTCCCATCTGAAGGATCCTAGTGGGCCGGGCTGGTGAAGACGGCGTGCGTCCTGGCTGAACGGGCTGAATGGCTTCCCTCCGCTGCCCCTGACGGCCTCTGGAGAGCCCGCCCTCACCCGGGGCTGACAGATCTGCTCAGGCCGCCATTCTTACACACACACTGGCCGCAGCTCCAGGACCAGCCACAGGCACGTTCACACTGAGCCCTGGAAAGCCCAGGTCTCCCCAAGGCCATCGGGGCTTCAGTGGGAGCCACCTTCGCCCCCAGAACCATCCTTCTCACTGCAGATTCTTCTCAAAACCAGCATCTAGGGGAACCCGTACGTGACTGCCACACGTGGCGGGGATCAGTCACAACGCTTTCCACCCCGAAGCGTGGTGGCGGCCAGGGGGTGGCCGTGCGGGTGGGAAACCACATAAACCTCTACCGTGCGGGACATTTTAGGAGTGAAAGGAATTTCCCCAGCTACCCCACCTTCCGATGAAAATGCTTCTGTTAAACACCGAGAGGAAGCCGCTCGTAAAGCGGAGAGACAGCAAGTGAAGATGACTGCCTGTCCAAGAACATGAGAGAGAGGAGAATGACTTCTGCCCTTTTCCCTGAGTAATCGCCAACCAAAAGTACAAATACAGCACTGAGGGATCACCTCTGGAGTGGTCTTCTGTCCACGGAAGCGGAGAGCGTGTGACTGTGCACTGACCCCGAGCCTGTGGTTCCTAAGGAAGCCGGCCCCTCTCGGCGCATCGCTCCCACGCCCGCGGCGGACTCGCTGCGGTGGAAACGCCGGAAGGAGCGGGGCGGGTCCCTGCACACTCCCCTCGGACACTGCGCCTGACAGAGAACAGGGGTCCCCTCCTGGGGGAGAAGGGTCACCTGGAGAATCCGAATTCTTTCTTCCGTGGTTCTTCTGGATTACATATTTGTGATGCTAATTTCTCCAGAATTAACTCCGATCAATTTAATGGGAAAAGAATAAAATAAATACATGGCTCGGAAATAAGAGAAAAGCTGCCCAATAAGCCATTTCACACCAAAGAACAACAACTGGAGGGCCTTGGGGCGCGGAGATCAGTCTGTTTATCTCCAACGGGATGGGAAAATCCAGCGACCACCTTGCTTCCCGGGGGTGGCGCTATGATTACACTCAGAGCAGGAGTAACAGGGCTCGAGCTCACAGCCGAGAATAAAACAGTCTGGCAACAGGAACACACGGTGATTGTCTGGAAAGGGCCAGGCGGGCTGGACAAAAGGAGTTTTATTCTCGGGCATGCCTACACTTGTCTCTTAAACTCCAGGCTTGCTTACTTGTTCTTCCTCGAGGCCAGTTCCCGGCAGCATTACTTAGACCACGGAGAGAGCTGGGGGCAGTTACGTCCCGTGATGATTCTCGCCTCTCCTCTCACACTGCACAGCCGGCTCGATGCCACGCAGGGGAAAACGGAGAGAAGTTACTCCGCCACCTACGCTTTCCTGGGAGGCGACAGCGCAGGGCTGACCTCATCAGGGGAGAAAATTTACCTTCAGGAAAATGAACACATTTCACACAAACACTCGGGCATTCCCGAAGTTCTGAAAAGACACAGCGGTATTTTGGCTGGTTAAGACCTCAAAGGTCCCAGGTGCATTGCTTTCCCCGTCTTCTTTCAATGAAATACTATGTCGCTGAAGCCCCATGGTTGTTCCGTCCTGAACGTCATTTGAAAAGTTACTAATGACAAAAATAAAAGAGACCCGCCCGCCGTAGATAACTTGCATTTCATTAAATAATTTAAGGCAAAAAGAAAATAAATCCCACAAGAGATTGGTCAGAGGTGCCGTGCGAAGGCCCCTCCTGCCCGCCTGGCGCCCAGCCCTGCGTGGGGTCCACGGCCGGCCGAGGCCCTGAGCCAGGCTGACACCTTGTCCCCCCCACCCCAACCTTTCGAAGCACAAGGCTGGGATTCGGGGAGAGACTCAGGGCCCAGGAGCTAAAAGCACACCTTTCCACTTACAGAATGGAAAACTCATTAGCAAGCATTACAGCAACATTTTAATATGAGAAGTTAGGGATTTGGAAAAGACTTTATATTATTCTCTAAAAATGTGGCTCAGACCCAATGGCATTCAGTTTTCATTTCCCGAAAACTCTCCCAAATATGCATTAAACAGTCGCAGAGGCGGGAGTGAATGGCGAGAGTAGCCTCACTCAGTGATCTCCCTTTCCAACCCTTGGAGCAATCCACCACTATTATGTCCACGACCTTTTACAGACCGACTAGAGGCCCAGCACCCTATTAAATTGTGCGCGTGTAGGGTCCCCCAGCCTAGCCTGCCATCAGGGCCCTGCCCGCTGCCCTGCCACGCTCCTCGGACGCTGATGGCGCCCCGGGGTGGGGGTGGGGTGGAGGGGGGTGGGGTGGGGGGAGGGGGATGGCCCGAGAGGTCCTCCATGCACCTCCTGGTGACCAGTCGTTTGGGCATCACGGCGTTGCGGCCACGGGCCTTCTA